>NC_137276.1:83478409-84127727 GCF_054371585.1 Giraffa tippelskirchi | reverse complement strand
GTGTTCTTTCCTAGTTAACTCTAGAGCTGTGTGTGTCCTCTTCCCCTGGGACACTGGGGCCATCTGGTGGTGCTCTGCCTCAGCCACATGCCCAGAGTAAGCAGGCCCTCACTGGTCCTGCAGTCCCAGTCCAGACCTGCCTTGCCACGGCCCTTCTGAAGTGGACACCATGTACCTCAGGCCTTGTGCAGGCAGTGCCTTGACTCCTTCTGCATGCCTGTGCACCAACCTTGGCTGGCTTTTACCCAGAGAATTGTTTCCTACAGTTCCCTTCACACGAGTACTGTGGATTCCAGGTCTTGTTTCTGTAGCAGCGTCCTGACTACCTCTGCTTGCTCTGCTTGCTCACCAACCTCAACACCTGCTCCAGAGAATGGTTTCCTGCTTGTCTGGCAGTGTTGGACCAGCTCTGGTTTGCACAGTCTGGTGAAATTCTCTGTTATCTCGTGTGCTGCAACCATACCTTTGCCAATGAGAAGCTCCAGGTTTGAGGAGGGGACCCTTCTCCCAGGTTTAGTCTTTTTGGGTACTCTCCCTCAGCCTTATTTTTCCCATCAGAATTTAATAATTATTTTTCTTTAAAAAATTACAAATGGCTTTATTGACTTACAACTGGCAAATAATACATATTTAAAGCTTATGCTTTTATTAGCTTTGACATATTTGTGTAACAGTGAAACCATCGCCATAGTGAAGTTAATGTTTTTGTTTGGTATATGTTATATAAAATGAAATAAACTTTAGAAAGTTTATTTTGAAATATGCAGGTAAATGTAAAATAAAATCATGAGAGTCCCACCACCCAGAGTTTACACATACATGTTAACAGGTTGTTTTATTTCATAGTATTTATGCATCTTATTAATGTAAACATGAAATTTTTTTTTTTTTTTATATTCGAGTTTATTCTTCATTTAACTTTTAAACACTACTATAGTTGAATATTAAAACAAAAGCAAGTAGTGAGCATATTATGATTATAGTCCTTCACTCAATCACTACTGCAAATAAAACACCAGCAGTGAGTGGTATTCACAGGCCCTACTAAGAGGTCTGACACTGAACACCACCCCGAGGATGATGTTCATCATCCTCATACGCTTCTCCATTGTAATGGCGCCGTCTTTCCTGATTTGGATCAAAGTCCACTAATTCTACCTGATCCATTTCTTCAGTCTCTTCTACTTCCTTCCTCTCAGGCAGAAGTTTTTCCAGCAAAGAGAGTTTATCAGGAGAGAGAAAGCCATTCTCAGGAAAGTTAACCTTAAATTCAATGATTAGGCGACCCTTTTCATATGGCCTACGATAAATTGGCATGCCTTCATTTAGCACACACTTGATATCTCCATGCTTGACAATCTGACCTGGATGAGAAGTGATGACTATGGTTCGGTTGTCAAGAGTAGATATTGGCTTCTGGAAGCCACACAATGCCTCAACCAGCTGTATGTCCATACACATGAAAAGGTCTTCTCCTCGCCGAGTAAAAACAGCATGGTCCTTCTGATCTAAAACAATGATAATATCTCCTGGCTCCAGTCCTGGTTCTTGGTCTCCTTCACCATGGAATGTTATCTTCTGGCCATCTTTCATGCCTTTGTCAATATGAACTTCTAGAATTTTTTTTTCTCGAACTATCTTCCTTCCGTTGCAGCTTTTACATCTATCTTTAGGACTGATCCGCTCGCCATGGCCCTGGCACTCCATGCAGACAGACTGAATTTGCTGAACCATTCCAGGTCCTATCTGATGAATTCTTATTTGCATTCCAGTACCTCGGCAATTGGGACAGCATTCTACTGCTCCTTTCTTACCGCCTCGGCCTTCACATTTGTCACAAATCACATTCTTCTGCAGAGCTAGTTTTCTTGTTGCACCATTATATAAATCTTCTAAGGTTACTGTAAGTTGATGCACAACATTTTTACCTCTCCTCTCTCTCTGCATCCTGCCTCCTCCTCCGAAAAACATATCAAAGATGTCCATGGGGGAGCCAAAACCACCACCTGCTCCACCTTCTTTAATTGCCTGTTCTCCTCCTTTGTCATATAATTCCCTTTTCTTTGCATCAGAGAGCACTTCGTAAGCTTGAGAAATCTGTTTAAACTTCTCGCCTTCATTCGGATTCTTATCAGGGTGGTACTTCAAGGCCAGTTTCCTGTAAGCCTTTTTTAATTCTTCTTGGGTGGCATTGGGTTTGACCCCCAAAACATCATAGTAAGTGGTTTCTTTCACCATTTTCTACAGCCGGTGAGCGGGCCGATGCCGGTGTGGGGGAGCGCGAAGGAGCGCGTTGCTGTGAGCAGCCTGGGCAGCCGCCGCTCCTTCGGCTCTCACCGAGCGTTCTGGAAAGTTCCGCTAAACATGAAATATTTTTAACAGTAATACAGAAAAGACGCCAAGAACCGAGTCTTGAAGTGATATTTTAAGAAGCAGTTGTTATTATCAGTGGGAATGGGATGCCTTGATCTGGCACCCCATACTCTTACACCATTGATTTAGTAGGGTAAATTTCATGCCCCAAACAGTGAATGGGGCATTGGGCATGCTCAGCTTTTTGTTCAGAAATTATGCATAAATTAAAGGAAAAAGGTGGAGTGGGAATAATGGATATGAGAATTGGTTCCTTGATTCTAGTATTTACACATAGAAATTGAGCCCCCTAAAATAGGAAACTGGAATGATAATACAAGTTACTTTTCCCTGTAGTGTTTTTGTTTTACTTGACAAGGTTGTTCTGAGGATTAGATGGAAAAGCATTCACATCAAATACTTAGCAGAGCACTTATGTCAAAATTAGTAAGTTCTCTACTGATCTGTGTATAGTGGTGATACTGATATTTATGTGAAGCATCATAAAAAAAATTTGGTTCAGAAGACTGATATTTTGAAGTATAGATACACTAGGCATGAAGTATTGATGCATATATTTTTTTTTAACATTTATTTATTTGGCTATGCCAGGTGTTAGTTGTGGCATTTGAGATCTTCAATTTTAGTTGCAGCATGTGGGATCTTTAGTTGTAACATATGAACTCTTAGTTCCCTGACCAGGGTGCATGGAGTCTGAGCATTGGAAGCTCACAGTCTTAACCACTGGACCACCAGGGGAAGTCTCTGCTGGGCCTGATTTGATAACCTAGAAAACCATAATTTTCTAGAATATTTCTCCAAATGATGCTTAAGATTCTAATGTTATGAAAGCAATTCATTGTCAATTGTCTTTCTTGTTTGCTGCATGGCTTGTTGCTGGGGTTGGCATTGGCACTGGTGACAACAGTGGTATTGAAGAGAAATATGTTTGTTTTTGTTTACGTTCCTGTTTCCCTCCTTCCCTTCTTTCTCTTCCTTCCTTCCTTCCTCTCTCCTTTTTCTTACTCTAATTTGACCCTCTACCCCACTCCTCTTTGACTTACAAGAAGTTTATAAATAATGACTTGCTATAGTACTTGCCAATCTATAATTGAGAACAGTGTTTTTCAAATTTGGCTTGATCATGTGGGTTCACTAGGGGACATTTTAAAAAAGTAAAATTATAGGTCTTCTGTCTGAATCTCCGGGGAGGGACCTGGGAATATTTATTTTTACCACAAGCCCCTGGATGATATGTGCTATAGACACATTACTAGATCCCATCTCACGTCCGCTGAATGAGAAGATAACAGCTCTGGGTTGAACATGTCTGGTTGTTAGTAGTTGCCTGTTATTTGTTGATTTGGTATGTGTGATCTTGATAGGCTTCTGCTTGCTAGCTTTCATAATATTTCCATGTTGTCAGAAAAACAAAGCAAAGCAAAATCTTGTTTTAAAGACAAGCTGCTTTATTTTTGCTCTTTTCCTTTTAACAATAGAGGGAGATTTCCCTGGTGGTCCACTGGTTAAGACTGCAAGCTTCCAATACAGGGGGCACGGTTTTATCCCTGATTGGGGAACTAGGATCCCACTTAACAGCATTGCGTGGCCCAAAAAAAAAATTTTTCGATATCATAGATACAAGAAAATGCATAAAACATTTGTATATGGCTTCAAGAACAATTACAATGCAAATTCCCATCTCATCACAGCCTAGGTTGAGATGTGGACTATTGCTGGCACCCCAGAAGCATCTTATTTCTTGGTCACACCCGCTTCCTTACCTTTCTTACCCTCAAGGTATCACAATCTTGATTTTTATGATGATAATGTCCTCATTTTTCTCTACCTTTTTACCTCTTAAATGTGAATCTGTACAGAATATCTTCTGTTTTGTCTTTTAAAGAACTTCCTGTGAGTAGAATCGTAGTGTTTGCCTTCTTTGTGACTTGCTTCCTTTGCTCGGGGTTATTCTTATGAAATTCATCTGTATTAGTCATATGGCTGTGATTTGTTTTCCTTATTGTAGGGAACTACATTATATACCCATGCAAAAATTTAATTCTACTTTAATGCATAATACTCAGTAAAGTTTGTTATCAAAAAGGACAACTCATTGCCTATGTCTGTATAAGGACAAGGGAGGTAATAGATTGGAGGAAGAACAGGACCTGACTTTCACCACTTAATAGTAGAAATATCCTTGATTATATTATGTCAATGCATTTTTAAATTGAGGTAACATTGGATTATAACATTGTTTCATGCTTACATTATAGTTCGATCTCTGTACATACTACAGCATGTTCACCACTGAAAGTTTGATTTTCATCTGTCACCCTGCATTTGACCCGTTTTCCCATTTTGTCTTTCCTCAACCCCTTTCCAGTCTGGTAACTATTGATCTGTTCTCCATATCTGTGCATTTGTTTTATCTTCATTTGGTTTGTTCCTTTAGTTAGTTAGTTATAATCCACATTGCATGAAATCATATAGTACTTCTCTTTCTCCATCTGACTTATTTCACTTAGCATAATATCCTCAAGGTCCATGTGTATTGTTGTAAGTGGTAAGACTTCATTTTATTTTTTTTTAATGGCTGAGCAGTATTCTGTATGCTTACCAAATCTTTTTTATCCACGTGTTGATAGGCATTTAGGTTGTTTCATATCTTGGTTATTATAAATAATGCTGCAGTGAACATAGGGTTGCATATATCTTTTTGAATTAGTGTTTTCATATTGTTTGGATAAATATCCAAAAGTGTAGCTGGATCACATGGTAGTTCTCTTAATTTTTTGAGGCCTCCCTGTGTTATTTTCCGTATTATTTCCATAAATTGACTGCATCAATTTACATTCCCAGTATCAGTGTTTGAGGGTTCACTTTTCTCCACGTCCTCACTAACACTTATTATTGCTTGCCTTTTTGATAACAGTCATTCTGATGGGTGTGAGGTGTTATCTTGTGATTTTGATTTTGATTTCCCTGATAATTAGTGATGTTGATCATCTTTTCATGTGCCTTTTCGTCATCTGTGTGTCTTCTTTGGAAAGATGTTGCTTCATATCCTGTGCTCATTTTTAAATTGGGTTGTTTGGTTTTTTGCTGTTGAGTTTTCTGAGTTCTACTTTGTATATTAACCCCTTATTAGATGTATGATTTGCAAATATCTTTTCCCATTTAGTAGATTGTCTTTTCATTTTACTGGTGGTTTCCTTTGCTGTGCAAAATCTTTCTAGTTTGATGTAGTTCCATTTATTTATTTTTGTTTCCTTTGCCTGAAGAGACATATTCAGAAAGATATTGCTTAAGGCTGATGTTAAGGTGCATATTGCTAATATTTTCTTCTGTTGAGTTTTATGGTTTCAGGTCTTACACTAAGTCTTTAATCTATTTAGTTGAGTTTTGTGTCTGGTATAAGTTAGTGTTCTTCTTTCTTTTCTTTTTTTTTTTTGCATAGAGCTGTCTGGTTTTCCCAACATTTATTTACTTATTTATTTATGGCTGTGCTGGGTCTTTGTTGCTGCACCTGGGCTTTCTCTAGTTGCGTCAGGCAGGGGCTACTCTTTGTTGTGGGGCATGGGCCCTACAGCAAGTGAGCTTGGGTAGTTGTTGTGCATGGGCTTAGTTGGTTGCTCTGTGGCACATGGAATCCTCCCAGACCAGGGATTGAACTCATGTCCCCTGCATTGGCAGGCAGATTCCAAACCACTGGACCACCAGGGAAGTCCTTTCCCAACATTTATTGAAGAGACTATTTTTTTTCCATTGTAGTTCTCTGCTCCTTTGCCATAAGTAACTGTCCATGTAGGTACAGATTTGTTTTGGGGCTCTCAATTCTGTTCCATTAATCTGTGTGTTTGTTTTTTTGTCAATACCATGCTGTTTGGCTACTATAGCTTTGTAGTATCATTTGAAATCAGGGAATGTGATGTCTCCAGCTTTGTTATTTTTTTTTTTTTTCCCCACAGGGAAAGGCATTTTATTTTTTTTTTATTTTTTTCTTTTTTTTTTTTTCCAGCTTTGTTATTTTTTTCAGGATTGCCTTGACTTTTTCACAGTCTTTTGTGGTCCTGTATAAATTTTATGACTTTTGTTTTATTTCTGTGAAAAATGTCCTTGGGATTTTGATAAAGATTGCATTGACTCTGTAGACTGCTTTGGATAATATGAACCTTTTAATAATGTTAATTCCTTCAGTCAATGAGCATGAAATATATTTCCATTTATTTGTGTCTACAGTTTCATCCAACAGTGTTTATAGCCTTCAGTATACAGGTCTTTCACCTTCTTGGTTAAATTTATTCCTAGGTATTTTATTCTTTTTGTTGTTATTGTAAACGGGATTGTTCTCTTAATGTCTCTTTCTGCTAGTCCATTTTTAGTGTATGGAAATGGAGTATATTTTTGTATATTGATTTTGTACTCTGCAACTTTACTGTATTAATTCATTATTTCTGATACCTTTTTGGCAGAATCATGTCATCCGCAAATAGTGATGGTTTTACTTCTTTCTTTCCAGTTTGGATGCCTTTTATTTCTTTTTCTTGCCTAATTGTTCTGGCTAGGACTTCCAGAACTATGTTGAATACGAGTGGCAAAAGTGGGCATTTTGTCTGATTCCTCATCTTAGAGGTATAGCTTTCAGTTTTTTGCTGTTGAGTGTGATGTTAATTGTGGATTTGTTTTTTATAACCTCTGTTATGTTGAAATACATTCCTTCTACACCTATTTTATGGAGAAGGCAATGGCACCCCACTCCAGTACTCTTGCCTGGAAAATCCCATGGACGGAGGAGCCTGGTAGGCTACAGTCCATGGGGTCGCTAAGAGTCGGACACGACTGAGCAACTTCACTTTCACTTTTCCCTTTCATGCACTGGAGAAGGAAATGGCAACCCACTCCAGTATTCTTGCCTGGAGAATCCCAGGGACGGCGGAGCCTGGTGGGCTGCTGTCTATGGGGTCGCACAGAGTCGGACACGACTGAAGCGACTCAGCAGCAGCAGCAGCAGCAGCACACCTATTTTATTGAATTTTTATGTAAATGAGTTTTGAATCTGGTCAAATGCTTTTTCTACATCTGTTGAAATGATCAAATGACTTTTATCTTTCATTTATTAATATCGTGTATTGCATTAATTTGCAGATGTTGAAACATTCTTGCATCCCTAAAATAAATTCCACTTCGCTATGGTTTTAATCAATATGGTTTGAATATGGTTTTAAATGTTGCTGCATTCAGTTTGCTGGAATATTGTTGAGGATTTTGTATCTCTGTTCTATCTACCTATCTATTGGCCTATAACTTTTTTTGCATATATGTGTTGTCCTTGTCTGGTTTTGGGATCATGGTACGCACTAAACAACGGGAACAGTTTGTATGAGTCCCAGAGGGAGAAACCTGTTTGCTAACCTCTTAAAGTTTTGGTTTATTTGTTTTGTTTGAAAAATCAGTTTGTCATGAAATCTGAAAAAAGCTTGCATTGATTGACAGTAAAAGTAAAAAATCTTAGGTGAGGCTTGCTTTTAGTTTAGATGACTTCATGTTGGAGAAATTAGCTGGGCAACCTTCAGCTCCTCTGCAAAGAACTATTGAGGATCTTATTTTTGCTTAAAAAGTTAAGCCCTGATTGTTGTCATTTTTTCCCCATTGTAACACTTTTGCTCATGACAGTGTCTCAACCATTTCTTTAAAAGCATTAAAAACTATGCTTTATGGGAACTTAACTGTAGTATATGTTCAGTAGTTCTCAGTTGAACTCTTATAAGTCATATTATGAAGTTATTGATATATTCACTTGTATGAATTGAGAGCACTGTTCTGGAGGAAATTTTGTAGTATGATATATATGTAAACAACATGACAATGAGCACATTGGTTTTTTAAATTTTTTTACAAGTCTTTACTAAAATATGATTTGGCTATTATAAATTTTACAGTAAAATAGTTAACTAGCTGTTTCAGATTTTTTTCTGTTAGTGCTTTCTGTAGTACACACTCTTTTGATGTGTTTTTGAAGTATATGATACATTTTTGGAGAAAAATAAATTGAAATTACTACCTATTAAATCATTTTTCAAGTTAGGAAAAGATTACCATTATTTTAGCAGTGGGTTATTTTGGTCAAGTTTTTGAAATCCTAGTGATACACAAGAATAGTTTGAGAACCAATGGAATATGAGCTTATTCACGGTCATTCTTATGGAGATGGTTAGCTGTCTCATGAATGTTTTTTGGCACTGAGCCAGTTGATGTCAGATGTGTCATCTTCAGAGTTAAAGGTTATTTGAAAAGCAAATTCCTGAAAGTAATGTTGGTCTTAAACACTTACTAAATGCATCCCCATCTGTAAAATTTAGAATGTAAAAAGTTTATAATGAATTTTTAAAAGATGAGTTGCATGGTATTGTCACAAATTTAAATGTGAGGTTAGGATTTATTCTGCTGCTTGGGGAAGTTTTAAATTTTGCAATTATCAGAATAGCATTCGATGAGTAACTGGCCTCTGTGCTCTTAAGCCACGTGGATAATCACATGTAGCTGCCAGGGTACTCAAATTCAGAAGGCCAAGAGAAAATTAACAGAATTAAGAGTTGGTTCCTCAAAATTAAATTCTTACTATTATTACTCTTTTGGCTGTGCTGCCTGGCATGTGTGACCTTATTCCTCAACCAGGGATTGAATCCACACCCTCTTGCTTTGAAAGTGTGGAGTCTTAACCACTGGACCACCAGGGAAGTCCCTGGTTCCTCAAAATTAAAAACTTGTGCATGAAAGGCCACTATGAAGAGTGAAAAGAAAACCCATGGAACTGGTGAAAATGTTTTTCAATCATATATCTTATAAGGGAAATATATGCAGAATATATAAAGAACTTTTTACAGCTGAACAGCAACTACCACCCAATTAAAAATGGACAAAGAACAAGACATGGAAGCAGTCTAAGTGTCCATTGACAAATGAATGGATAAATAAGATGTGGTATATGTATATGCAATGGAATATTGCTTAGCTATTAAAAAGAATGAAATAATGCCATTTGCAGCAACATGGGTGGACCTAGAGATTGTCATATTCAGTGAAGTAAGTCAAACAGAGAAAGAGATAATATTGCTTATATGTAGAATCTAAAAAAAAAAAATACAAATGAACTTATTTACAAAACAGCCTCAGACTTAGAGAACATACTTACGGTTACTGGAGGAAGGGTAGGGAGGAGGGATAGTTAAGGAGTTTGGGATTGACATGTATACTCTGCTATATTTAAAATGGATACCACAGGGAACTTTGCTCAATATTCTGTAACATTCTAAATGGGAACAGAATTTGAAAAAGAATAGATACATGTGTATGTATAACTGAATCACTTTGCTTTACACCTGAAACTATCACAACATTGTTAACCAACTATACTCCAATATAAAATAAAGTTTAAAGCAAAAAGCTAATTCAACTTCCAGTAATGGGGATTCCATTAAATCTATTAAAGAATATCTGTACAAGGTATCTTGGAGAAGGCAATGGCAACCCACTCTAGTACTCTTGCCTGGAAAATCCCATGGACGGAGGAGCCTGGTAGGCTGCAGTCCATGGCATCACGAAGAGTCGGACACGACCGAGCAACTTCACTTTCACTTTTCACTTTCATGCATTGGAGAAGGAAATGGCAACCCACTCCAGTGTTCTTGCCTGGAGAATCCCAGGGACAGAGGAGCCTGGTGGGCTGCCATCTGTGGGGTCACACAGAGTCGGACACGACTGAAGCGACTTAGCAGCAGCAGCAGTCCAAGGTATCTTGTCATTATATGCCATGTTTTAGACCAGTAGTTTTCATTTTATATATCAGTCAGATATGTGGACCCAATATATGAAATGATTTTAAAAACATTTGAAAGGGGTGGAAGCCCTAGAGGGCCTCATGTACTACTGTCTGTTAAGGTTCTTGAGGGGATGTTAATGGTACAGGGGTTGTGATTTAAATTTTTTTTGAATGTAGTAGTGAATTAGGAAAATATTCACAAGGCAGTAAATGAAAATAATAGTTAACAGAACATGTATAATGTATTCCAGTTTTGCTAAATATATGTATTTAAATTTGCATATAGCTTAAAGAATGGGAGGTTATACCTCAAAATATAGACACTGGTTATTCTTTTATTTGGTGATTATGAATGATTTCAATTTTTCTCCCATTTTCTACAGTGAAATTAGAATAAGAGTTAGCTTTGTAAATAGACTTTAGAAACTCCTGACTGTGCTATTTTGAAAAAGGCAATAAAAGCAAAAATGTATAGCCAAAACCTACATGATATTATTAAAAACACACACAGCAAAAGAAGTAGATACCACAGTGACCACTGTGCCATGAGCATTGGACTGAAGTCCTTGAGTGCCTGTTTGAGCATAGGTCCATTCCTCTACCTTTTGGACACCGGCCTTGGGTATTGATGCTATTTTCAGTTGGGCTTTAGCATGTAGACTTCAGAGGCAGAATGCCTGGGATTGAATACTGGCTCTGCTATTACTCATTGTTTGATCTTGGACAAGTTACTTAATAGGGCCTGAGTTTTCCCAACTATGAAATGACACCTTATAGTGTGTTGTTGGGATTAGATGAGTTAAATTCAATAACATGCCTAAAGCGATGCCTGGCACTTAGTAACTGGTCAGTTATAGTTGTTGGGATTATTATTCCTATCATTAGAGTTATTTTCCCCTCTAAACTCTCTCTTCTTCTGCCTCCCCTGAAGTTAGCTGGGAATTCCAAAACTTTACAAGCAAAGTCAGACTTCTTATTCAGAGTAACTTTCCCAAACAGATCAGTGGTCAGTATATTATGTACTAATTCTTTCTAGTAAAATTTAGTAGCAACCACTCTTTATTTTATAAGAATTGTTACGTTTTTATGGTGTGATTTCTGCCCAGAAATGGTATACTGTGGTTATGATGGGAGTCTCCAAGACCGCCCCCAAATTCACTGCTTCACTATCTTAGTGGACTTACAGGACTCAGCATATGATTACTCATGATTCTGATTTATTACAGTGAAAGGGTATAGAGCAGAATCAGCAAAGGGAAGAGGTGCATGGAGTAACAGTCCAGAAGAAACCAGGTGTGAGCTTGTAAGTCTCTGGAGTCACAGGGGATATGCTTAATTTCTCAGCAATGAGTTATGATGACACATGTGAAATGTCTACCGGGGCAGCTCATTAGAGATTCAGTGCCCAGGGTTTGTACTGAGTGAGGGCTGTTCAAGTAGGCACCCTCCACCCAGCATGTACCAAATTCTCAGACTCCCAGAAAGGAAGCAGGTATCCAACATAAACCACATTGTTTGCAGCATTTAGACACAATGAGCTGTTCTTATCCGGGACTGATAGCAATCCTCCTGAAATCTCAGTTCTCAGATGCTGACGATTGGCCAACCTTGAAGGTCTTTCTAAGGATAGCAGTCTCAGGCCTGCTGTGTTTAACTCTCTTCTCAACAGAGATATATTATAAATATGTATTTTACCCAAGACATTCATATCAATAAATCTATAAATCTTTAAAACAGCTTATTGAATTATATAATACACCATAAAATTTACCCATTTAAAGTGAAAAGTCCAGTTAGTTTTAGTAAATTTATAGAGTTGTGCAATCATCGGCACAGTCTTAATTTTAGAACATTTTCATCGTCCTGAAAAGAAACCCCATTTCCATGAGCAGTCATTTCCATTCCTATCTGTCCCCCCGTCTCCCTCTTAGCCCCATCCCCAGGCAACCAATAATTTATTTTTTGTCTTTGTTGAACAAATCTATACATTTAACATATTTTTACCTTTATTTCATTTCTGCTATTAATGGCTTTTGCAAGACAGTAGTTCAAAAATTATTCAAGGATATTTCTCTTTCAGTGCGTTTGAAAGAGTCAGAGTTTGAGTCTGTCTGGTAGTCTCTAAGTCTAAAGCCTTACAAACAGCAGTCGTCATCAGAATTGTTATTATATGAATTTGTGATATTTAAAGAAATAATTCATTATATAGGCTCTTGTCTTTGCAAACTTCATTCTCACCATTTAAAAAGTATATTATACAGTTGGTTGAGGCTTCCCAATGAGAATTTTGATACTTGGTTACCATTTAGTTCTTTCATGGCATCTTTTTGCTATAAGATAGATAAAGATTCATGTAGAAAAGTGGATAAGGTTGGGAGAAGTAGCTACACTATTGCCATCGGGAGATAGAGAGGCAAAAAGTGTGTATGTATTGTTAGGAGGGAAAGGGCAAAAAGTATTACTTTATACTACATGGCTATTGTTTAAAAAAATTCTCTAATGTGGGTATAATATTCAAAGATAAATAAAACGTACATTTACAAATTATATTTAAAAATTACCGTAATTCTTTAAGATTGTAAAAAATGTTAAGTCAGAGGTGCTTGTGCATTTTTAAATCATTATTTTGATTGAAATCTAGTTTCTCCCACAATTAAGTTGATAGGCAAGCTGTACTATACCCACTCCAGTATTCTTGCCTGGGAAATCCCGTGGACAGAGGAGCCTGGCGGGCTACAGTCCATGGGGTCACAAAGAGTCAGACACAACTGAGCAACTAACACACACTATAAACCAAGAACTATGGGAGGATCTTTATTATGTAGCTAAAACATAGAACTTAGTCACCATGAGTTATGTAGGTACTGACTAACACTGGGTGTTTACTTAAATGTAAACAAATCTGTGTAAACAGTTTTTGAAATACTAATTTCATTTTAATGTTAATCCTTGTTTATAATTTAAAAGATATTTTTGGACATCAAGAATGAATCTATCATATAAGGTATTTTCAGAGACAAAGCCCCAGAACTTACTGTTAATCCTCTGCTTGTCTTCCAGGTGATTTTACAGCGAGATGCTGCTCTCCATAGGGATGCTCATGCTGTCGGCCACACAAGTCTATACCATCTTGACTGTCCAGCTCTTTGCATTCTTAAACCTCCTGCCTGTAGAAGCAGACATTTTAGCAGTAAGTAAATTTAAACAGTAAAATTTATTTATGTCTAAAAACATCCCTTAAAAGTTTTTTTTTTTAAGTTCTAAATGATAGAGTGAATAATGAAATAATGGAATCTTACAAAGTGTTTACCTACAAACATGTAAGTTCATGCGCATATTTTTTACTTGAGGGTGTAAGTGCTCGTTTTTTAGTTGGTTGATCTCTAACATAAGATCTCATGTACAATAAGTACCTGATAAATGTTGCTCGGGAGAGTGTTTGTGCTCTCTTTTGAGTGCTGGTGCCCACATTGATTTACATGCTACGTGTTTACGTAGAATCTTACTGTTTTTTCTTGGTCACTAGTATATCTGCAATGACTTTGATAGTGATATTTTGAAAAATTGTACAAATGGCCATAAAAATTTTTAACGTAATGTTAATGAGTCCAGAGGAGAAGTCTAATGATTTTATCTTTGATAGTGGGTAGAAAAATTTTTAGAGAAGAAGGCTGCTGCTCAAAATCTTTTAGTCCTTTCTGAGCGACTGTCTTACTGTCCTCTGTACTGGGAAGTGTATATACTTATATTTCTCATTTCTGTGAAGCTAGAAAAAGAATTAACTGTATCTGTACATGTGATGTGTGTGTGGGGGTACACCTATACTCTTGGTACTATGCTAAGGATTTATTGGTTTTTCTTTCTGGGTGCAAGAGATTTGCTTATTAATATTAGGTAAGAAAGAGAAGGGCCAAAATTGTTGCTGACCAAAGTTTACTGTGGTCCTCAGCCATGCTTCTTCATACTGTGGCACTTGTGGAAGGGCCTAGAATCACTGTAGAACTTTAGAGAGCCAGGCAGGTTTCCATACCTTTTTTCCCCTCTGTTGACTGACATCTGCCACTCCTTGTCTTTCTTTCCTGTTCACCTGAGGTGGAAATGTTAATTGCTCAGTGGTGTCTGACTCTTTGTGACCCTGTGGGTTGTAGCCCACCAGGTTCCTCAGTCCATGGGATTCTCCAGGAAAGAATACTGGAGTGGGTTGCCAGGGAATCTTCTGCAGGGGATCTTCCCAACCCAGGGCTCTAACTGGGGTCTCATGCATTGTAGGCAGATTCTTTTTTTCTTCTTAACCTGAAGTGAATTGTTCACCTATTCTATGGTTCAGCTATGTGAAGGGTTAAATGATTTTCAGTGGATTGCTCTGGGAATTTGAGTGGCTATGTGATATGGATCAAAATACTTAGTCATTATAAATGCCTCCATTTTTAAATTTTTAACTGAAGTGTTATAATGATTAAATAAGGTAAACTGTTAAGTATCTACACATAGTAAATGTTTTATCTTTTCATCTTCATTATGATTATCTTTCTCATCATCTTTCACTCACTCCCTTGGTCTTACGTGACTGTTTAAGTTGTATTTAAAAAAAAAAAAATTATTTATTTAGCTGTGCCAAGTCTTAGTTGCCATGTGTGGGAGGGAGCTTTCATTACAGTATATGGGATCTAGTTTCCCAACCGGGGATTGAACCTGTGCCCCCTGCATTGGAAGCACAGATCCTTAACTGCTGGACCACCAGGGAAGTCCCTTAAGTAGTAGTTTTGAAATTAGATACAGCACAAAATGTTAGAGATAGAAGGTCAGTCAGTCCTTGCCAACAGTGTTGCCTGTGCCTCAGGCGGGTTAGTGTGGAATGTATGTTGATGTCTTCTAGTGAAGGAGCTATTCAGCATGAGAGCTACTTAAATCTGGTCTTTATATTGACATTAACGATAGCGGCTGAAGGAATGCAGAGCTAGCTGGTGGGGAGTCAGTTGTGGGGTCACGTATCTAGGGAAAAAGGGGAACTAAAAATTGAGGAGAGGAACCGGATGTGGTAACACAGTCATTCGGAGGAAGTGAGTTAAAAGGTAGAAAACATTAGATCTTTCTTTTAATTGAATAAGAACATCACTGTAATCTGTATTTGTAATAATAAAATTTAAGTAAGTTGGAAATCAGGTTGTTTCTGGCTCCATTTTGGACAGGTATTAGGATGTTGCTTTTGAAAAGCTATAGTCAGTGTTCTAAGTCACGCTGTTTGTATGCCAGATTTTGTTTTTGGCAGTTAAATTCTCCCACTTGACTGTTAATTTGCTGGCAACAGTTTTGTCCAACTAGTTGGTGAGTTCTGAGAGGATATGGGGGGCTTCCCCAATTGCTCAGTGGGTAAAGAATCTGCCTGCTGTCGCGGGTTCAAGCTGAGGTCAGGAGGGTTCCCAGGAGGAGGAAATGGCAACCCACTCCAGTATTCCTGCCTGAAAAATCCCATAGACAGAGGAGCCTGGCGAGCTACAGTCCAAAGGGTTGCAAAGAGTTGGACATGACTGAGAGACTTATCACACACGCATAGGATATGGAGATGCTACTATATAGTGTATTGCTGACTGGTCAGTAAGTTCCCTAGGTCATGAGTACCTGGAAGACGGGACTCTGTCTTACTAAACTTTATGTTTCTGGTACCTGGTAAGAGTCACACAGTCGGAGTTCAATAGATATTTGAGTTGATTAATAGTTTTTCCTTGGAGATTTCCTTCTTTTATATTTTCTTTTAATAGCATTTATTCCTTGGAACTCGAGATTATTGTTATTTTTATTAGCAATTCATTCTCTTTTCATCTATCTCATTTCTCTTTTCTTTAACCCCAAAGGAAATATGAAGTTATTAATTATGTAAGTTTATATCTAGAAACATGGAGCTTTAGAATTGGCAGGGACCTTATATCGTAGAGATAACCAGATGAATGTTGAATATTCAAGGTCCATAGGCTACAGTGACTAGTTAGCTTCAAGCTGGACCATGATCTTGTTGAGAAGTAGTATTCATCTTATGTAGTTGCAGAGAGTCAAACAACCCAATTTTTGTTTATTTCCAATCTGCCCTTTGATTCTGTTGTAGAGATTTGTTAGAGACATTTCATTGCTTGGTAGGTGTTTGGGGGGGGTCAGTGGGCAGAGTTAGGAGAGAAGCACCCAGTGGTTTGTAATGTGAATGGATTGGATCATACAAAAGGTAAGTTAAGAGCTCCAGCAATGGAATTACAGTCTGGGCTGAATTCCACTTCTACCGCTCTGTAACTCCATGTCCTTGGGCAAATGATATAACATCTTAAATTTCACTTTACTTATGAAAATGAGATTGGAGAAGAGACAGTATAGGGCAGTGGGTTAAGAGCCAGGGCTCTGAGGCCAGACTGCCTGGATTAGAATCCTGGCTCTTCTTATTTACTAGAGCAAGTTATTTTCAAGCAAGGTATTTTATTCTATAGTCAGTCTGTAAAATTAGAATGGTGATAATAATAGATGACTTTATAGTATTGTCATAAAGATTAAATAAGTGAATACCTGAATAAATGTTTAGCATGATGTCTTAAATGTTCCATAATTGTTAGCCATTTGTTACTTTTTAAATTGAATTAAAATACCCTGATGCTGGGAAAGATTGAAAGCAAAAGGAGAAAGGGGTAGCAGAGGATGAGGTGGTTAGATAGCATCACTGACTCAATGGAGATGAATTTGAGCATGCTCTGGGAGATGGTGGAGGACAGAGGAGACTTGCATGCTGCAGTCCATGGGGTCGCAAAGAGGCAGACACAACTTGGCGAGTGAGCAACAACAAAATTGAATTAAATTTCTGTTAGGGCTGCTGTCAAGGAGAACTACTTAGGAAAAGACTTTTTCAAAATAAGTAGATTAAAACTAAAGTGCAGTAATCATTGAGCCTGGGATTCCAGAGAGGAATAATTTTATTTCTGTTTTAACAGTGTGTTTTAATTTCATGAGCAGCAGTGGCCCCCTTGCTTCCCACTGTACTAAAAAAGTAAAGCACTTTTGTACTAAAGATTTTTCTGTTTGTTTTGTTCATGATAGCAACTTTTTTTTTTTTAACAATGTGATTGTAAAAAGCAGTGTGAGCAAAGTAACATTTGCTTTCCTGAGGAAAGGCAAAGCAATTTCAAAATGACTCACTCACTAACAAAACTTGGATTCCAGGTCCCAGTGTTACAAGTATTATAGTTCAAGCTAGATATTTTATTTCTGAAATTCTAGCCAAAAGCATGAAACTCCTCAATAATAGGAAGTTATAAAAAAGTACTTTAGCACAGCTGTAGGTTTTCCATTTCCTAATCTTAAAAGTACATTTGAGAAAAAGTACTGCCTGTACATATCTATCTTTTTCTTTGTGTTGATCTAGATCTATTTCCTTATTTTACGGTAGTGTCTTTGGCCTTGGAGGAGTTAAATGACTGTCTCAAGCTCAAACCTGATCATAATTTAATCAGATCAACTAAAGAAGGATGTTTTAATTAAGAGATTAAATGATACATTGTGATAATGGAGGTAAAAGCACTTTGTGACTAAAGCACTTTGTAAACCATAAAGGGAAGTCGCTCAGTCATGTCCAACTCTTTGCGACCCCATGGATTGTTGCCTACCAGGCTCCTAGGTCCGTGGGATTTTCCAGGCAAGAGTACTGGAGTGGGTTGCCATTTCCTTCTCCATTGTAAACCATAAAGCACTCTGCAAATATGAATTGTTTTTAAGAATTTACTCTGAGGCATTGCTGGCTTTCAAGTATACTTCCAGGCTGATTATCCCAGAGGTAACAGAATATTTAGGTTCAGTGATCAAATCTGGATACTTGAGTTACAATTTATTGAATTTATTACAAACATACAGTGAGAAGCTTAGATAAAAGATGGGTATGTTAATACACTCAGGATAGGGTGAAGAGGCGCACTACCCCAATCCTGTGTTTCCTGTTATTAGTTTGTCCAGTCTCTACGCTGGGCTTCCCTGATGGCTCAGTGGAAAAGAACCCACCTGCTAATGCAGGAGACGAGGGTTTGATCCCTGGGTTGGGAAGATCCCCTCAAGAAGGAAATGGCAACCCATTCCAGTATTCTTTCCTGGGAAGTCCCATGGGCAGAAGGAGCCTGGCGGGTTGCAGGTCATGGGGTCACAAAGCGTCTAACACCACTTAGCGACTAAACAATAACAAGTCTCTATGCTGCATCCACTTTCCCTGGTGACAGTATGTTTACAGTATAGTTGAGGATGAACAAGGGGACTTAACAGATGGAAAGTGTCTGGATCCAATGTTTGCTTGCTCTGTTGGAGAGACCTGAGGTATTTACATCTGTAATTTGCTGTTAACCTGCAGAGCTGTTGATCCACCTGTCCCTGGCAAATGACACATGAGGCTAGAATGAGGATCCCCAGTGGGTGTTTGATTTAAGGCCAGCAATCTGGATGTCTCATCTAATCCATGTTGTGGATATTTAAGATTTGCATCATCCTTCTATCTTGCACTGTCTATACCTAGCATTCTTGCTTTGGTCCATCCTTTTAATCTATATTCAAACTAATTGTGTTTAGTTTTTTCTGTCTTTGGCCTACAGTTTACTGACAGCTACCTTAACTTCTGTTTCACTGTGCAAATTTCACCTGTGTTTCCAAAGTTACTTGTTTACCATTTTTGTTTCCTTGTTTCTTTTGTTTTCCTTAAAGCATGAATTCCTGTTTATAGTTGCATTTTAAATAATACAGTAAGCTCACTTTACAATTATCATTACTGTTATCTTCCATTATAAAAGTATAGCAGATCCTTGTTCTGTTTTGGTGGAGGACTGAAATATTGTAGCATAGGAATCTGTATCTATAAGGAAGGGGTGGGAGTTATTAAAGAGATTGAATACCTTCAGCTCTCCATGTGTATGTATTTCATTGAGTTTAGATCTTTCATTTTCAGTCCTGGATAAAAGTGTTCAGATTACTTAAAAAATGACAGTCTTAAAAGGATGGTTTGATACTCCTTCTTTCTCTGGGGAAAAGGCATCTTTCAAAGCTAGATCCAGAAATCCAGTAAATCTCTTCCTTTATATCTAGAGAAAATATCTTATATAGAGAAAATAAAATGGAATTCTTGCTGGAAACTGATCTGTCTAGAAAATTTCTTGCTAGGGAATTGTCTATGGGAAAAAACTCAGGAAAACAGTAGGTAGTTAAATGTTAAGAATTATTGCTTCTGTTTAATAATAATTACATGAAATCAGAATCCAATTGAAACAGTTGTATCTGTAGTAAATTTTATCAATATATTCCTTTCTTAGTGGATATGCATTTACAAAGTTGAATTATTGTGATAAACTGTGATAGTAAATCAGAAGCGTGGAAATGACAATTTAAATAATTTAACAAACTTTTTGTTTTTAATGTTATGTGTACATTGGTTGTAACTTGATTGTTTTTAATTTTATATTTAGTATAACTTTGAAAACGCATCTCAGACGTTTGATGACCTTCCGGCAAGGTTTGGTTATAGACTTCCAGCTGAAGGTTTAAAGGTAAGAAAATAGTAATATATGATTAAAATGATAAGATATTTAATAAAGTTATCTTTATTGCTCTTTATTTGTTTAAAGAATGGAAATATTTCTTACTATTACTTACAAAACCTATATATATTCATTCATAAAGGGCTCAGACTGTTGACAAGGTATGAACAATAAAGTGAAAATTACTTGTGATTGTATTTTATTATTTTGAACTAGCTGCTATTAGAATTTGGCATATGATATTTCAGACCTGTTCTTCTAGAATATGTGCTATGTGTTTGTTGAGATATATGTGCATATATATGTACAAATATTTGTGCGTATATATTTATATTCACATATAATGAACCTATATTTAATACTAATAGAAATATGTCACTTGGTTACCTGCATTTTTACTTAATTGTAAACTAGAACATCTTTTCATGCTAGTAGACAAGGATTTGCATTTTAGTTTGCTGTGCCTGCATGGTTTTGCAATATCATGAAATACTATGGATTTTTGAATATTTTTATTTAATTTTTTTACTGTGGATATTTAGCTTGTCCAGTTTTTGCTAATGCACTTTGCCCATTTTTAAATTAAAATGTATATTGTTATTGATATGTAAGAATATATATTGAAAGTATTAATCTATTATTTGCCTTATATGCCTCAGATCGTTGTCCTTCATCTTTTAACTTTAAAGTTTCAGAAGTTATATTTGTATATTATAGTTGCATATTATTATCTTTCTCTTCAACCTCTGGAGTCATACTTAAAAAATCCTTCTGTGCTCCAATATAAGGTTTTTATGTTATGTAAGTGAGAATACATGAAATTGTGTATATATGTACCACAGAATGTTTTCAGTTTGTTCTGATTTTTAAAAATTCCGTATTTAAGTGCCATAAAAATGTTATTCTCAACTAGGATACCGGGCATCTCTGGGAAGGATGTACCAGTTTTTAAGTTTTTCAAAGACTTAAAATTATTAAAAAATCCCAGTGTTGTACAACTATTTGTCATCGTAAAAATATTTAAACAGAAAAGGTATATAGAGGAAAAAGGAAAAAGCTTTCCTGTACCCTCTTCCTCACCTATAGATATTTCTTCTTTGGAGTTCAGCATCAGGTTGTTATGTGCTCTCACAGTCTTCAGATCCTTTTCTAAATATGTAGTGCCTTTTAGTTCACACAATTATGAACTTGTAAAGTTCATAAATGGTTATCATTATGTATATGAAAGGCTTCTTAATTTTTATAATGAAACCCATTGTAGCTAATTTGTCCAGAAAGGAATTTATGAAGGGATAGAGATGTTGAGAGTGTCATAGCCTGGAGAAGCAGTTTCCAGACTGTTTCAGCAATAAAACCCAGAAGCACCTTGTAGAGCTGCCATGATAAAAGATTGATGGCAGCCACTGACCACCAGAGAGAAGCACAGAACCTTGTCTCTGACCAAGAAGCTTCTGTGGTCTTGAAACAATCTGCCTCTATGTCCACCCAAGCTGGTCAAAGAGATACCCTTTGCCAAACTGTTTCCTCAGATCTATCACCTAGATTTTTCTAATTGACAAACTCTAGCCACACAGTCTAGAAAAGCTACGACAAACTTAGCATATTAAAAAGCAGAGACGTTACTTTGCCAACGAAGGTCTGTCTAGTCAAAGCTATGGTTTTTCCAATAGTCATGTATGGATGTGAGAGTTGGACCATAAAGAAACCTGAGCACTGAAGAACTGATGCTTTTGAATTGCAGGATATTCAAACCAGGTTTGAATATCAAACCAGATGTTCAAGGAAATCAGTCCCAAGTATTCATTGAAAGGACTGATGCTGGAGCTGAAACTCCAGTACTTTGGCCATCTAATGCGAAGAACTGACTTGTTAGAAAAGACCGTGATGGTGGGAAACATTGAAGGCACAAGGAGAAGAGGACGACAGAGGATGAGATGGTTGGATGGCATCGCTAATTCAGTGGACATGACTTTGAGCAAGCTCCGGGAGTTGGTGATGGACAGGGAAGCCTAGCATGTTGCAGTCCATGGGATCGCAAAGAGTTGGACGCAACTGAGCGACTGAACTGAGATCACACAGTTACTAGCTATATATTAATACTTTAGCGAAATACCTGGCGGTGAGGGAGGCTGGATAATATAGTTGTTGTTATTATTATTTTTGTTGTTTTGGTCTACTTTGGGAAGGTAGGATCATAGTGTGGGAACAGTGGTTTCAAAAAATTTAGACACTATGAAGGAAAGGTATCCACTACAGTATTTACATTTGATTCCCCCACCTCCCCATATTAGCATTATGTCTTAGAGATCTTTCCGCAGCCTTACTTGGTATTCTGTAACATGAATGACCACAGTTTATTAGTCATATTCTATTAATAAATATTCAGATATTTTGGTTTCTTATCTAAAGCCAGTTATTTTGCTAGGATAGAGGTTTGGAAGTGTAATAAATGAGTGCATGGGTATGTATATCTAAAATTTTCTTAGGTGCACTGAATTACTTTTCTAAAAAGCTGTACTAATGGGTATGAGAATATCCATTTTCCTACACCCTTGCCAATCCTAGATATTATCAGTCTTTTAAACTTTTGCCAATCTGATGGGGAAAAGAATTATCTTGTTTTAATTTGCATTTCTCTGATTACCAGCGATTTTGAGCTGGCAGCCTTTCTTCCATTCAGCATAAAGAGTCCGACCATCCCTTTTCACTGAAGAACCTTTCTACTTAGTAAGCTTGTTTTAAAGAGTTTCATTAACTCCTGATAACCATAGTTTTATTGTAGCTCTTCTGTGCTATTGTAAATTTTGTTGTTTAGTCAATAAGTTGTGTCCGACTCTTTTGCAGCCCCATGGATCATAGCCTTCCAGGCTCCTCTGTGCATGGAATTTCCTAGGCAAGAATATTGGAGTGGGTTGCCATTGTCTTCTCCAGGGGATCCTCCAGACCGAGGGGCTGAACCGGAGTCTCCTGCTTTAGCAGGTGGATTCTTTACCACTGAGCCACCCGGGAAGCTCATTGTACATTTGAAGTGAAGTCGCTCAGTCGTGTCCAACTCTTTGCAATCCCATGAACTGTAGCCTGTCAGGCTCCTCTGTCCATGGGATTTCCCAGGCAAGAATACTGGAGTGGGTTGCCATTTCCTTCTCCAGGGGATCTTCCCAACCGAGGGATCAAACCCGGGTCTCCTGCATTGCAGGCAGACTCCTTACTGGCTGAGCCACAAGGGAAGTCATTGTACATTTAGTTTATGTTTAAAAGGTATTTTGACAACTGTGTTTATTCACTGCCTGGGGGAAAAAAATAGTGTTAAATATCTGCCTGCTTTTACCCTGTAATTATAGGACAAGCCCAATAGGTGAAATACAGTAATAGTAAAGAGAGTATTCTAACAAATTGCAAATTGTTGGATCATTATAGATAGCTTTTATAGTTGCATGACTGACTTGCCATTGCCCAGAATCAGAATTCACAAATGCTAGCCTACTTCTTGGAGAAGGCAATGGCACCCCACTCCAGTACTCTTGCCTGGAAAATCCCATGGATGGAAGAGCCTGGTAGGCTGCAGTCTATGGGGTCGCGAAGAGTTGGACACGACTGAGCGACTTCACTTTCACTTTTCACTTTCATGCATTGGAGAAGGAAATGGCAACCCACTCCAGTATTCTTGGCTGGAGAATCCCAGGGACGGGGGAGCCTGGTGGGCTGCCGTCTGTGGGGTCGCACAGAGTTGGACACGACTGAAGCGACTTAGCAGCAGCAGCCTACTTCTTATTGTTTACAAGGAGGACTTGATGATAAAGTGGACATGGCTCACAGTAGTATAATGTCTATAAAACTGATTAAACAGACGTGTTAAAAATATAACCAAGTTAATTTAAAAATATTGTATGGTTATAGCATTAAGAGACATAGTTGAGAAATATTTTTACTTTTGAGCTCTGTCCAGAGTGTTTAGTTGGGGTAGTTTTTGTAGGCTTATGTTCTGTAGATAGAATCTGTATATTTTATAATAGTATAAAATAAAAGTATAAAATATAGTAAAAAATTCTATAGAATCTGTAGATTTTATAATAGTATCACTGAATTCCACCATTTATAAAAGATTAGATATGTATGGTATAACACATATCAACTGAAATTCTGTTTGCATTCCATTTACGTATGCCCCAATTGAGCTAATAGTAACAAAAGAAAATTTTAGCTTTAATGTAAAAATGTGAATCTTACAAGAATTAAAATATGTCCTGTTAGTGTTATTGAAGTTTTAAAAGAAAGATTTGATATTTTTACCTGGGGGAAACTCTTTGTTTTTGATTATATATTTTAATTGGCTGTTTTAGCCAGTACCTTTAACAGAAAACCTTTTTTTGTTTTTTTTTTGAGACCTGATTGGCTGTGCCTCAGATCCAAAAGGAAGATGTATGACATCAGTATGTTCCTTTAAGTCTAAATACCTTATAAGAGACCTGACAATGATGTGGTCATTGTCCAGAGTTCAATACTCACAAGAAGTTCTTTACTGAGAGTCCCCATTAGACACTGCAGAAGATCTTTAACCTCTTGGTTTGATGTTGTAATTCCATTCTCTCTCCTGCCTCACTAAATTAAAAACTTAGAAGTAAGTGTTACTCTTTTGCCATATCCTTGCCAAGACTTATTATCAGAATTAAAGGATTGCCAACTTGATGGGGTATAAAGTGCTATCTTACTGCTTTTACTTGGGATTTCTTGAATAATTAGTGATATCAAGCATTAGTGAGATGTGCATGTATGCGTGCTAAGTCACTTTAGTCATGTCTGACTCTTTGCGACCCTATGGACTGTAGCCCACCAGGCTTCTCTGTCCATGGATTCTCCAGGCAAGAATACTGGAGTGGGTTGTCATGCCCTCCTCTAGATCTTCCCGACCCAGGGATTGAACCCACATCTCTTACGTCTACCTGCCTGTGGCATTATATAATTATTAGTGAGATATAGCATTAATGGTCAAGCAGGCTTCTAGTTTGTCTGTTTTTTAACCCATTTTTGTATTGGTTTGTAAATTTTTAAAATATTGACTTTTAGGAGTCCAGACACTAATCTTTTAGTTTCAGTTTAGTCCAGTCACTCAGTTGTGTCTGACTCTTTGCGACCCAATGGACAGCAGCACTCCAGGCTTCCTTGTCCATCACCAACTCTCAGAGCTTGCTCAAACTCATGTCCATTGAGTTGGTGATGCCATCCAACCATCTCATCCTCTGTCATCCCCTTCTCCTCCCACCTTCAATCTTTCCCAGCATCAGGGTCTTTTCCAGTGGGTCAGTTCTTCGCATGAGGTGGCCAGAGTATTGGAGTTTCAGCTTCAGCATCAGTCCTTCCAATGAATATTCAGGACTGATTTCCTTTAGATTGACTGGTTTGATCTTCTTGAAGTCCAAGGGAGTCTCAAGTGTCTTCTCCAACACCTCAGCTCAAAAGCATCAATTCTTCAGTGCTCCGATTTCTTAATCTTTTAGTTATATTGCCTTGTAAATATTTTCTTCTTTGTGCTTTTTAACTTAAAATTGCCTTTTAAAATTATGCATAAGTTTAAGTTAATGTAGACATCTTTTTTGATGTTTTGCATTTTCTGTATCTTAAGTAATCCTTCCCTACCCTGAGATCTTGAAATATTTTTCTCTGTTTACTCCAAAATTTGTAAATTTTTCCCATGCCCTTCACTCCATGCTTGGAAGGTCTTTAATCTACCCAGGATTATTTTATTGTATAGTGTAAAATGGGCCCATATTTTTACCTTTTTGAAATGAATACCCAACTACTAAAGCATCATTATTGCATAGTCAAGATTTTATCATGTAGATTAGTAATGCTAGCAGAGTTTCTGATTAGACTTTCTGTATATTATCAGTATCATTGGAATAATTCAGTTATACACCAAAGGCCAGTCTCAGGGGGATCAAACTTTTCTAGGTTTCTTGTTTCTATGCTTTTAAGAAGTGCCTTGACAAATAGGAGTAATAATGATTATTAAAAATTCAAATCAAGATTATCTCTGAAAGGTAAGCCTAGTATTTGGTTTCCTGAGTATTCCTGTCAATGGCAAATCTTGTTTTCAGCACAACACCTTTTGGGCTGGATTTACCATCATCTTTTTTTTTTTTTTTTGACATGTATTTATTTATTTGGCTGCACAAGGTCTTAGTTGAGACAGACGAACTCTTAGTTAAAGTATGTGGGAACTAGTGCCCTAGCCAGGAATCAAACCAGGGCCCCCAGCATTGGGAGCACAGTCCCTGGACCACCAGGGAAGTCTGGTACCATGGTTTGTATACAGTGTTTTTGTAACCTGGTACTCAGCCTAAGTTCTTCATGTGAGTGAGAAGACAGGATAAAGATCTTGGCAGACAGATTCGTCCTTAACTGCCTTTCCTCATATATAGACAGCTGCTACTGCTGCTGCTAAGTCGCTTCAGTCGTGTCCGACTCTGTGCAACCCCATAGACGGCAGCCCACCAGGCTCCCCCATCCCTGGGATTCTCCAGGCAAAAACACTGGAGTGGGTTGCCATTTCCTTCTCCAAGGCATGAAAGTGAAAAGTGAAAGTGAAGTCACTCAGTCGTGTCCGACTCTTAGCGACCCCATGGACTGCAGCCTACCAGGCTCCTCCGTCCATGGGATTTTCCAGGCAAGAGTACTGGAGTGGGGTGCCATTGCCTTCTCTGATATATAGACAAAGGTACAAATAAAAGGATTTCCTCTTATGATCAGCTTTTTTTCTGATCTTTATTCTTAAATTAGTGCCCTATAGCATCATCACCAGTTAATTTTTCACAAACTATACTATTCTTTGAAAATAAATTTTACTATTAATTTTAGGATTATTTTATAAGAAATCATTTTGTTTAGACTTGAGATTAGAAGAGAGTGGTTTTTTTTTTTTTTGCTGTGAAGGAAAATGCAGATATTGCAAGGAAATGTTGTTCGTGAGACTTCTTTTGCTTCCTTTGTAGCAGATATTCAAGAGAGATTCAGGACTGCTGCTGTGCTTTTCCTCCCAGACACCTGACAGCTTTGTGATAGGAAAAAAGTCTTGGTTAAGGCTGAATGTGCATGGCTGCCTCTCTCCTAGGAACTATGAACTATTGCAATGTCCCTTTCACTTTGTTGGCTAAAACAGAGGTCAGAGTTTCCTTTTTGAAGGAAAAATAAGGAATTAGGGCCATCTATTAAAATAAGGAATAAAACCATCTGGCTATACATAAAAGGAGAATTCTAAAATACAAATGTTGTGGTCCTTTAATGGACCGGAACTTGGGGGTACAGAGTCGACCGATAAGAAAGTAAAAGAAGGAAGAAAAGAGGCTGATATTCCCTGGTTTACACAGTATGCCAATATAACTCTAGGACAAAGAGCTAGCACCGTCTCCGTAGGCTCAGGGCACCCGCTCGAAGAGGTCTTGAAAGCCCGGGCAAATAAGTAGACACGATGGACACCTGTGCTCCGTGGAAGCAGCCTGAAATGGAGAGAGGGAGAGAGCGAGAGGGAGAGAGTGAGAACGAGAGGGAGGGAGAGAGAGGGAGAGAGAAAATGAGGAAAGACACGGGGACCAGTGCTCTGGTGGAACATAGGCATTTATTCAACATATTGTGGGCATATATATACTCTCTTACCAGATAGCCCTTTTTAGCAGAGATAGGGATCAAAAATCTAACAAGTCATCTAGAAAGCCCAAGGCTAGAATTATTCCCTAGAGAGGGGGTTGTAAAAGTAACTTTACATATCAGAAAGGAGGAGACTTGTAAATGGCTGCTGTTCACCATATGGAATTTCCATACGAATGAGATACATGAATTTCTATTATCCCCGAAAGCCGGCTTGCCAGCTCTCTGGCACCTCTATTCAGGTGCTGTTAAGGAACATAGAATTCATGCAAGACTGAAAACAGCACACCGGAAGCCTCCTGTTAAATGTATCCTGACATACAAAGGCATTTTCAATTGCACAAACTTCGATCATATTCAAAGTATGCTTCTTCAGTGACTTTTGAACATATAAAATAAGCCTTTTCCTATTAATTTCAAAGGTGATGATTGCTCATTCATATATTACTGAATCAGGGAATATAGAATCTCATTAGAGATAGAATATAATGAAGAATTCCCATATTCATTATGGTAGTTTATCACTTAGATGTGGGGTAGCTGGGAGAGAGCATAAAAGGGAGGGCCTGAAGAGTGCATGAGAAAATTTATGGCATCTCACCCATCTTATGTGGAATTCCTAAAATCCAACCTTGGTTCTTTTCCTTTGTTCCACAGTTTGGGCCCTAGTCTCTTCCACCATCTTTGGACCCACCCACATTGTTCTGTTTATTCTCCTGCCACCTTGGAAGTAAAAGGAGGCTTAGGTCTGATACTGTAAATCAACATAGTCAGCCTACATACATCCCTGCTTCACTACTGGGCATTTCTGTTGTCTGTTTGCTTAGTAGTTTTTATTAGATTTTCTTGCTGGCTTTATCGATTTGATATGGTAAAAATTGGTAATTACCTAAAAAAAGATAATTTTTTATTCTTTTGCCCATGAAAACCTATTTTTCTGGTTATAAGAGTAATATATGGTCACTATAAAAATTAAGATGATGTAGGATGTGAAAAGAATTTGGAAATCATCCATTTATATATGTTATTTTGCAACTTCTTAAAATTGGGCAATATCATAGCATATCCAATATCATGGGATCTTTTCATGTAAAAATATATGTATTCATAGCATCACTAGAAATTCTGTAATTTATTGCAATACTGGAATTATATCATAATGTACCAATCCCTTGTGTCATTATACATTTAGCTTGCTCTTAATTTTAAAAATTATGAAATATTGGAAACACAGAGTAGAGTAGGGAAACAACAGAATATCCAGTATACCTACTACTTAGATGCGAATATTTTACCATTTTTTAAAGAAGGAATAAAGTGTTACCAATACCACTGAAACATTCTTTTTATCTTCCCAATTAGGTTCCCTTATCTTCCCTCTCATCGATAATCATTACCCTGAAATTTATGTGTATATTTTCCATTTAATGTTATGAAACACATTACCTTATAAACACTGTTGTGCCTGCTTTTATATGTTTCATGAGGCTTTTAAACTTGCCTTTTTCATCCAACAATGTATTTGAAATTCATGTTATTATATAGTCAATTCATTTCAATGAATAGTACTTCATTTTATGACTATGCCACAATTTACTTTTTTATTCTTTTGTTGGTAGATATGTAAGATGCCAGTTTTTAGCTATTATAGTGTTGCACTGAATATCCTTAAAAATATCTCCTTGTGTACAGCATAATTAAAAGCTGTTTCACACTCATCAGATCAGTGAAAAAAAAAAAGTCTTATCAATGGCTGACAAGGAAATGGGAAACCAAGTATTCTTGTGTATGGCTGGTATATGAACTTCTGACCACTTTGGAGAGATTGGTAGTATCTTCCTTCTTTAAATTAGAGTTTGCCATGGTGAAATAATTTATTTTTTCCTATACTTACTATATTTCTTGTTTCATTTAATAAAGAAATCAGTGATCATCATCTTTGAAATTAACAGAAAAACTAATACCGATACCAACACTTATTATTTTGTATTGCTCTCCTTACTTTTATCTGTGTACCTGTACCACCCCTTCTTGCTATTCACCTTTCTTTTTGAATACTGCATACTGAAATAATTTCAGTAGTTAGGGTCTGACCATTGCTATCAGTAATTTTAAGTTCTGACCCCCTTAATCAGCCTGATAACCAGATTATATTCAACTTTAGTTAACTAGATTGTGCTCAACTATAACTGAGTTATTGTAGAAGGAAATGACTACCCACTCCAGTATTCCTGCCTGGGAAATCCCACAGACAGAGGAGCCTAGCAGGCTACAGCCCATAGGGTCGTAAAGAGTCGGACACGACTTAGATACAGAGATCATGACTGACTTGTGATAATGACAAATTGCAAACAGTTATGACAATGACATATTACTCAGGATTCACTTTTGTTTGTAAAACTGAAGGAGAATTTCTTTGCTGTCTCTTAAGTTTTCACAGATTTACTTTCTGTATTTGTTTCTGAACTTTTTGTTATCAAAGATTTTGTTAAGAACTTTGTAATTGATTAACACATTTAAAGCTTTTATGTTCTTAGAGGATTTGCCAAGTACTACAGACTATAAAATATGAATAAATATTCCTTACTGATGTGTACTGATTATATGGCAATATAGAAGACCATCTTAAAGGACATGTAATTACACTATAAGCTCAATTCACTTAAAATTCCTCATTTTAATAAAGAAACCATCTTGTTGGATATATCAAGTCCTACAAGTGTACCAGTCTTTTGAGCTTTTAATTTTCCACTTTGTTGGTTCACCGTATGTGTGCTAAAGTCACTTCAATCATGTCCAAGTCTGTGATACTGTGGACTAGAGCCTGCAAGGCTCCTCTGTCCATGGAGGTTCTCTGGGCAGGAATACTGAAGTGGATTGCCATGCCCTCCTCCAGGGGATCTTCCTGACCCAGGGATCAAACCTGTGTCTCAGTATGTCTCCTGCATTGGCAAGTGGATTGTTTACCACTAACTCCACCATGTAAATCCCTGTTGATTTGGACTGAAGTGACAATTTTTACTTTTTCTTAAGAATGATAGTGGTATGAGGGGGTATGCTGGTGAAATAGTATGCAACCTGTTACTAACTAAAAAGCATTGTCCACCAGAGGGCGCAGTGATTTTGTTTTCTAAAATGTCAAAATACATCCCCTGAGTGAAGCAATATCTCTACATGCTGAATGAGAAGCATGTACTGGGTGGACTTTTCCTCATAGAGCTTGAGATTTATAAAATCAAAATCCTGGCAAATAACTACTTCTATGTTAAGTAAAACTCAAGGCAACAATCTTTACATTTTTATATACTATGTTGTTATTTTTAAGAATTAAATTTGATACTAGAATTAAATCTGCCCTTAAGTTTTAAAAGATAGGTTCTGGAAAGAGAAGAAATATAGCTTAGTAGCAGCATGTCAAAATTTTGTTGAAAGGACTGTAATGTGTTTGTCAGAAACCTAATTTGGTTTTATGGTGCATCAGTCGACATGTAGTATCTAGAAAAGGTTAAAGTGTGATATTTCCTGTCTGTTGTTGTATTGGTCAGATCACTTATAGTAGTAGTATTAGGTTTGGACACTAGATTGAACTATAGTAAAGTTTAAGAACCAAGTCAGACATCACCTTTTCTGTTACTGCCTCACATAGAATAATTTTCTCTGATCTGTGCATTTGTACTGCATGTTGTTTTTATTTTGTTTTATCTTATTGAACTTAAAATAATGAGTAATGGTTAAGGGGTGTTTTACTGCCTAAGAGGAGAGTAATCTCCAGCAGTTTGTGAAAAGGGAATTAAATGTGCCTTGTATGTGAAAGTTACTGGTAGATTTTAGAATAGTCTAACAAAGCATTAGAGAAAATGGTAGTGGATCTTTTTAACATTCTAGAAACAAATTAATCTGTCACGCATTAGGAAAACGTTAGCTGATAAAGTCTGATTGATCAGTGTGACTCTTTTTGTCTGTGTTTGAATGTAAAAGTTATGACAGGTTCCATTGACATCTTTATCATTTGAAATGATTGTATTAAATTTTGGAATCAACCTTAATTGCCTTTTAGACTTAACGATTTGTTCATTTTTGTAAATATGCATTTCTCTTCTTATTGCCCATTTGTTCTTCACCTGTTTTTTTTTTTTTTGTCCAGCAGGGGGAGTATGGCACAGTGGTTGAGAATGTAGGGTCTGGAGCCAGGCTTCCTGGGATTACATGCCTGCTCTGTGTAACTTAGACAAGTTACCTAACTCTTTTGAGACTCAGTTTCCTCCTCTTTACAATAGGGATATAACAATAGGAGTTACGTCATAGGGTTATTGCAAAGATTAAATGAATTAGGGCATTTAAAGGGCATAGTGCCTGACACACAGTGCTCGGTGCCATGGCTCAACAAATGTTAACTACCTGCTATTACTGCAGTTATTAATTATTAATAACTTCAGGTATTCACTAACGAAACAGCTCACCACTTTTTGCTCTTCATGCTTTTACTTTTATATTCTTACAAAGGGAACGATGCTCTGTTCCCTTGCTGTCAGCATTTTTGTTGACATTATCATTGCATGTACTCTCCTTACCCTAGGTCAAGAAGATTCCCTGGAGGAGAACATGGCAACCTACTCCAGTATTCTTGCCTGAAAAATCCCATGGACAGAGGAGCCTGGTGGGCTACAGTCCATAGGGTCACAAAGAACTAGACATGACTAAAGATACTGAGCACACACACATACTCTTCTTAATATTATTCATTGTATAGGTGCCGTTCAGTTCAAACTGAAGGGAGAAAAGTCTAAGACTTTTCAGCCTGAAACAGTCTTTTAAATAAAACCATTTTATTAAATTCTCTGTCTCTTTTTGACTTCATTAACCGTGTAATTTATCAACCAAAGTAATTCTCTCATAACACTTACCCTGCAGTTTCACAGTTCTAAATACTTTGGAAGTGTTAAAATTATATTCAGTATGATTTTTAAGTTTAGATTATTTGAATATTCCAGTTAAAACATGGTAACCCAAACCACTTTGGAAAACTGAATTGCTTGGTGGTATTTACTAAAGCTTGAAACTCTGTGATCCAGCTTGATATCCTATGGTTCTTCTTCTTTGTACATAAACATCATGCACATGTGTTCATGAAAATACTTGTACTGAAAAGTTTATAACAGCACTGTTTGTAATAGCGCCTACTATAAATTACCCAAATGTTCATCAGTAGAATACATTTTGGTATATTCATACCATGTAATACTATAGAGAAATGAAAATGTAAGATATGCCAAATACATCTTAACAGTATGGTTGCTGAAGAGCAGGAATGAGTCTGAGAAATACAGTACTGAGAGAAAGAAGTCTAAAGAGAATCTGCTGTATGTCTGATTCTGCTTATGTCAAGCATAAAATTAGGCACAATCTAATCTAAGCTATTCAAAGTCCGTGTAGTGACATTGGTGATTGAATGGGGGGGGGGTGGTGGTGACTGACAGGGATGATGAAGGGAACTCCTGGAGTGCCGTTAATATCTGTTTCCTGATACAGGTATGTTCAGTTTGGGAACACTCATCAAGCTGAAAAACTATCTTTTGTGCTCTCTACTTCATGTATTGCCATAAAAGCTTTTTTAAAAATCCATAAATATATATACCACAAACCTATTCTGTTATACATTTGATGATATTGAGGTGCCAGTCTGAACGCACTATTTTTGTCCTGCCTCCTTGTTTCATCATCAGAGAATTACAACAACAATGGTAAGAAAGATGGGCATCCTCTCTGAGTCTCCCCGACATTGGTAGTTTTCTTGGGCTTCCTACATATTGGTGTAAACTGCCCCTGTCAGTAAATAGGGATAAGGAGGATCCTTGATCGCAGAGCAAGCATCCTTTTAATAAAAAGAAATTGCCTGTGGAGGAAAACTTGAGGCATATGGACCTGGAATAAAGCAGCACCTTCTTGGCCACTCTTTAATTTAAAAGACTAGAGAGTTCTGCTAAATTAATTGGCAAAATCCATTACACTGCCTCATAGACTTTGTGGATGAAATAAAATAAATTTTCACTGTTTTAAGTGACATATCTGGGGGAAGGATAGGAACTGATAGGCTATTTTATCAAGTTACTGTTTTTAGCATAGTCCACAGGAAAAATAGTATTTAATAATTTTAAGACCTGTTTTGGGGAATTCCCTGGTGGCCCAGTGTGTGCTTTCACTGCCAGGTATTCTGGTTTGATCCTTGGTTGGGAAACTAAGATCCCATGAGCCATATGCCCCCCCGCCCCAAAACAAAACAAAAACCTGTTTTTTTTCTTTTTAAGTTTCAGTTTCCATTAATGCAAATAGATTTTTTTTTTAATTTTTAGGTAATGTGTATTTAAGTTTTGTAAATTTCCTTATATCTAAAAATAATACATACACAAAATAATACATAACAGATTCATCAATACAGAAATGATTAAAAAGCAAAAGCCTTTTCCTGGTTCCACTCGTAGACCTTTTTGTGTTCCTGTACATACTATACATTTATTGATTCTAAAGTGAAGTTGCTCAATCATTTCTGACTCTTTGTGAACCTGTGGACTGTAGCCTGCCAGGCTCCTCCGTCTATGGAATTTTCCAGGCAAGGATACCTGCGTGGGTTGCCATTTCCTTCTCCAGGGGATCTTCCCGACCCAGGGATCGAACCTGGGTCTCCCACACTGCAGGCAGACTCTTTACTGTATGGGCCACCAGGGAAGCCCCATGTTGATATATTGATTCTAAGATTCTAAGCCCCATATTGATTCCAAGATGCAGTTTATTACCACATGTTTTAACATATCTTAAATTGGGATGTGTCTTTCACTTGTTATCCGCTAGATGGCGATCATGATGGAGTTGTCCTCACATAGGAAATTTGGTCATAGCTGTTCATATTGTCTTCACTTCAGTTGAGTTATATACCCTGTTGCTGCCACATGGCTTGAGTTTAATTTGCTGTTATAAGTGTCTTGGAAAGAACTGCACTATGTGATTTGGCTTTAAGGCAAAAAGTTAGTTTGTGTGAAGGCAGCAGGGAGCAAATTTAATATGACTGAAGTAAATATTCTTTGTTGGGAGGATAACCACAGTTTTGTTTCCTTGCAAAGTAAAAACCAAGAACTTTATGGAGTCAAGAAAGGGAGTTATTCTTTGAGTAAGTGAAGGTATGGTGTATTTTATTCCTGAAACACGTGCAAAAGCATTCTCTATCACAAGCCAGGCCATCCATTTAAGGCAGGAGAAGTTACCAAATCCTGTAGAATAGATGGTTGGTGCGACCAGTTCAGGTACCATACAGGACTGTTTTAAGATACTGTGTCAGAGCTTTAATTACTTAGTTCAATTCAGTCGCTCAGTCATGTCTAACTCTGTGACCCCATGGACTGCAGCACGTGAGGCCTCCCTGTCCATCACCAACACCTGGAGCCTACTCAAACTCATGTCCATTGTGTCAGTGATGCCATCCAACTATCTAATCCTCTGTTGTCCCCTTCTCCTCCTGCCTTCAGTCTTTCGCAGCATGGGTGTCTTTTCATATGAGTCAGTTCTTCGCATCACGTGGCCAAAGTATTGGAGTTTCAGCTTCGGCATCAGTCCTTCCAATGAATATTCAGGACTGATTTCCTTTAGGATGGACTGGTTGGATCTCCTTGCAGTCCAAGGGACTCTCAAGAGTCTTCTCCAACACCACAGTTCAAAAGCATCAATTTTTCAGCGCTCAGCTTTCTTTATATAGTCCAACTCTCACATCCATACATGACTACTACTACCATAGCTTTGACTAGGCGGACCTTTGTTGGTCAAGTTACAAAATTACTCACTTCTTATAAATGAATTTGAAGACTTTGATAATATTTTTATGTGTTTATTCAGTGTTTCACATCTATTGATTTTGGTTTTTCTTTTTTAAACTATTAATATGCATCTATTGATACACATTAATATACATTTCCGATGTCAAACCATCCTGTATTTTTGGGAGAGCAACTTGCTGTTTTTTTTTAAATTGGTAGTTATTTTGTGAATGCCTTTCAGTTTAATATGTATAGATTTATGTTATTCCTTTTAGTGATTCTATTATTTTCCATTGAAAGAATATATTATAATTTCTTAAATGGCTGCCATATTGATGTGCATGATTTCTGGTTAAAAAAAATGTAAGAGGGAACATCTTTCTACATACACCTTTATATACCCAGTCTAGTGTTTCTATAGAATAAGTTCCAAGAAATGCTGTGCATTTTCATTGTTTGATGAAAGAAAATCAATAGTTACTTTTTAAAAAGTATTCACTTGATTTAGAAATGTGAATCATTGTTGGAAAATATATCAACATGCTAAACAGTGGTTGTCTCTGGGGTGATGGACTTACGTGTGATTTTTTTTTTTTTAAGTTTAATAGTAAAAATGGAGTTAAAAAAAATGATTAGGAAACCAAATACTACTTAAGTAGTTCTGGGGTTGCAAGCAGTTGGCAGGTAGGAACTGTTGTAGTTGCCAGATAATTCATCTAGCATAATACAAGACATGGGGAGCAAATTCAAAAGATGTTTATAGAAGTAAGTTGAATTAATTTTTTTTTTTTTTAGTTCAACAGAAAACTTACTGCTATTTCTTTTTTTAGGGTTTTTTGATTAACTCAAAACCAGAGAATGCCTGTGAACCCATAGTGCCTCCGCCAGTAAGAGATAATTCATCTGGCACTTTCATCGTGTTAATTAGAAGACTTGATTGTAATTTTGATGAAAAGGTAATGTTTCTGTTTTCTTTTTTTGGTTACTGTTTGTTTAGCTAGCTAGTTTAAATTCTCTCTTGTTTCAGAAAGGATTTAAGAAAGTTTACACAATTCATTCAGATTAAATAAAGGAGTAAGGACAGAAAGAAAGTGAGGACAATGAAAGGAAAGACAAGAGTGAGTTTACTTAACTCTTATTCATTTACTATAAAATTTAAGCTTTTAGCTGCCAGTACAAAGAGGAAAACACCATCAGTTTTATGATTCGCCGTTTTACCTAATTACTATTGGTTCTAAGACTTTTCACGTGGTTTTTGGGCAACTTGAACTGTGGTTTAATAGTGGTCTTGCTTGATCTAACCTAGTAATGGAAATGTTAGTCTTTCACCCTCCAGTATGATTACAACATCCGTATCTCTATCTTTGTTGATACTGGGATTTCTCTTTTGTAATAAGCTGACTGTCACATGTATAAAGTTTGTCTCCATGAAGTGGATTAAGCTAGCATTTCAAATAGTTAAGAGTTTGCCATAGGACTTCCTTCACTATCATCAAGTCAGCTCTAAAGCTGTGAGATTTTAAGGTTTGTTTTTTTATTTGTTTTTTATTTATTTTATTTTGTTTTTTTGGTTTTTAATACTATCTTTAAAAAATCTGTTTTTGGATTGTCTCCTTATCAGGAGAGCCCGATTGAGGCCTGTTACTTTTATTGAACTATCTCAAACCTGAGTGTCTTACGTGTATCTTAGAGAACAAATGTGGGATATCATTTCACGTAGTTTCCATGCTTGATCTTAGATGATTTATCTGTTAAGTAAGAAAGGCTACTCTGACTCCTGCTGTGCCTGCCTTTTTGTCTCTGCTCCTTTCATTTCATGAAAGAAATTACACCTCCATAATAAACTTTTTAAATGAATAAAATAATAACTGTAAAGGAGTTTGAAAATGTAGAGCACTTTGTAAATAATAAATGTTGTTACATTGTATATTAGTTCCAAATTTAAACTCTCAATTGCCTTTAAATGGGAAATAGAGCTTGAAGTCAAATGTATTAGATTTTCTTCTCTTTCTAATTGTTATGCTTTTATAGTAGTTTGAATTTAAACCATTTTAAGATTTGATCTAGAACTAGCCTATAATAATTACAGATTGTTCCAGCAAAAATGAAATATTATTATAATATTTGATAGTTTCATGCCACTAAGAAATGAAAAGTAAGCTAATTCTGCTGATTTCAAGGTAATATTTGTCTTAGTCCAGTCTTTGGTAATTGGAAACTATAATATGTTTTATTTTTTTAAAGTAACTTTCTTTTTAGGTGGGCATAGGAGGTGTTCCACTACAACATTTAGGGAAATAGTGTCATTAAATATTTTTGGGGTAAAACCCAACTCAGGAATGGATAGGAGGGCTTGTTAGTCCTCTCATCCCTTCAGTGGATCCCCATCACATGTCTGAGTATTTCTAATGGAATTTCCTGATTTAGCTGATATTCTAGCTCATCACTTTCCACTTCCTGTCTTGAATTTTGTGCTGTAGCCATATGACCTACTGAAATCTCTCAACTTGCTGTGTTTTTGTACCTTCACACATATTATTTTCTCTGTCCAAGATCTCTAAGATGACCTTTATCACCTTTATTTATGACTGTTTCATCATTTAAGTGCTAGCTGAGACTGTTCTCTCTTCTGGAAGCCTTACTTTCCTTTCTCACCTCCCTCAGGCAGAACAAATCATTCCAGCTCAATGTGCCTTTATATCTCTTTATCACATTGTTGTTTTTTTATTATATATATTTCATTTATAGTACTCTTGCCTGGAAAATCCCATGGATGGAGGAGCCTGGTAGGGTGCAGTCCATGGGGTTGCTAGGAGTCAGACATGACTGAGCTACTTCGCTTTCACTTTTCACTTTCACGCATTGGAGAAGGAAATGGCAACCCATTCCAATGTTCTTGCCTGGAGAATCCCAGGGACGGAGGAGCCTGGTGGGCTGCCGTCTATGGGGTCGCACAGAGTCGGACACGACTGAAGCGACTTAGCAGCAGCAGCAGCAGCATTCCACTTATATGCAGGCTTACTATGTTTAGAGTTCATGTTTTAACTATATTTAAATATCTAATTTGTATTATAGTGCAAGTAGGAGAGCAATATAAGTTTGTTAAATCAAACAATGTAGTATAGTAAGTCTTCTACTTATGTGTATAATGTATTCTTTAAAAGCATGTGCATATAAAGAATATGTAAAAACATTTTAATTGAGGATTCTAATCTTAGAAGGAAAACATTAAAATTTTTCTTATTATATAACTCATTGTGTAGACATAGTCTTAATGGATAAAATTCTATTCTGTACATATTCTTTAACTTTGTTAATTTTCCTTCACAAATATACAACAGAATATATTATAGACATTTAATGTGAAAAATTTCTTACTCATTATTTCTAATGATTTCTATCTTTCAGTTTTATTAAATTTACAAGACATTAATTTACTGAGGGAGACATATTGATTGTAATTAAGATCTGGAAACAGACTGCATACATTTGAATCACATCTTTATCATTTATAGTAATGTGATCTTAGACAAGTTATTTTTATCTCTGTGTGCCTCAATTTCTTTATCTGTAAAATATAATTATAAATGTTCCTGATATCATAGAATTGTTATGTTATGAAGATCAAATGAAATAATCAGTGTTGAATGCCTGTCAGACAATGCCTTCCACACAGTAACTAGGCAGTAGTTATTAACCATCAGTGTTTTATTGATTTTTTCATTATTGGTAAAAAATAAAATAAGGGTAAAGATGGCAAAGATGCTGACTGTACTAGGCTGAGAGGTCCTGTAATCTACTGTCTGCAAGCTGGGTAACTAGGAAAACCTGTGGTGTAACTCAGTTAGGATCTGAAGGCCGGAGAACCAGGGGATCTCTGATGGTATAATCCTAGAGTCCAGAGACCCAAGAACTAAGAGCTCTGAAGTTTAAGGGCAGGAGAATATGGATGTCAAGAACAGAGAGAGGGAATTCACCCTTCCCTTCATCTTTTGTTCTGTTTGGAACCTCTAGGAATTTGATGATGCCTATTCACATTGTTGAGGGTGGATCTTCTTTACTCAGTCTACTGAATGAAATGACAAACACTTCAAAAGCCTCCTCACAGACACCTGCCTAAATATTTTACCAGCTGTCTGGACATCTCTTAGCCCAGTCAAATTAACACATGAATTCAGTTCTCACCTTTCAGAAACTGATCATTGGCTGATAAGTCACACTGTGATACAGTAACTCATGTCAACTGATGTGTAAAATTTTTAATTTGGCTTATAAAGGACAGTGTTGTCATGCCAGTGTGTAATGTATACAAAATAAGTTTCATAAATACACAAGCTTATGAATTACAGATCACCTGTCAAGGTAGGGTGAGTGGATAAAGATAAAGTCATCATGATTACTGGGAAAACAACTGGAATCTCATTCCAAAGAAAATTTCTTTTCTAATGGTGATCACTGGTGAACAGGCTATTAGCTTTATTAGCTATAATCTTCAGATCAGAAATCCATGACTGTACTTTTGGCTTCCAAATTGATGATTAAGTTCTGTAGTAAGTATGTTACAGAAACCAATCATTTACAATTTATTAATGGTACTTATCTTCTGAATTGCAAATAAATAGCTCTTTGTGGATACTCAATAGTGGTTCATTCATGTGTAGCAACAATTTTTTATCAATAAATTGACTTAAGAAAATAGTTAGAAAAAGAGCTCATTTTCTTATTCCTGATGTAGCATGCTAGGACTGAGTACTGACAAAAGCTTAATCCAGCACCATACTGTATGCTACAGTATATTGAGAATAGTTACAAGGTGGTTTTTTTGTTATGCCTCCTATCCAAAGTGTGATACCCAAATTATCTCAGACAAATGAGAACTGGCACCATCTTACAGAGCTTTCTTTGGTGAAAGGAGCCATTTCCATTGTAGATAACAGAAGAGAAAAGAAGTGAAAAATAAAATTCTCTCAAGATACTTCAAATGATTAATGGTGGTGGGTATTTCAAGGTTTACTTATTATAAATCTTTAGACTTTTTTTGAAGAAGAACATTATGTTGTAATTAAAGAAACCTAGACTTCTCTCATTCTCTCTTAAAAGTAAACAATGAGTGAAAGCTGTATGTTACAACAAAGGAGATGACAGATTTTCTACGCAAACTATCCCAAGTGGTTTGTGACTCAAGGTAGCTAATAAGATGCTGAAATGCAACTAACAGTTTTTGGAAGGTAAAAAATTGAATTGTTTGTAAAATTTTAAAATAGAGTACTGTTTTAATTTTTTTAAAAAATCTTTTGTCAAGAGAAGCACATTTGAGCCTTTTATTTAGTCTTCTTGCCCTGGAGAGATAATAGCAGAACCCATACTCAGAATTAGTATTTGGATATGTGGAACGTCCAGAAGGCCAGTAATAACTATTGATTACATGCTAGCTGCTTAATCTGAAAACAGTCACTTTTACTTACACTGACAAAAGCTGTAACTTCTGAAAATACAGCACTTTAGAGGAAAAGCAGAACAATGTTATTTTGTTTATCTTTGTTCACTTGTGCTTCACGATGACAAAATACAATTGTTTGGAAATGTTAGTTTTTGGCGAGTGTTTGAAATTAGGAAAACATTTCTGGCTTTCTGGTAAACAAATTAAGGCTTCATTAAAGCTTCTAGTTAGAAAAATGACTTCACAGCATTCTGAGGCAGAGAGTTCTCAAAAGACTTGAATTGGCATCCCAGTGGGAAATAACATTTAAAAATTTTTTGTAAAAATACTTGGTTATTTCAAGAACATTAAAATAATCACTTAAAATAGAACTTTTCTAAACTGCACAGATTTCTGTGTTTATAGCCAAAAAATCATTAGTTATCAAAAATCTGTTGCCATTGCAGTCCAAAATGTTTCTACCTTGTGGTTTTAATGCTAAGTCAACTTCTTCAAATAGTCAATTTGCTTTATTTCAGCTGAACTCAAGGGGAGTTTGGTAAACAGAAATGGTGTAGTGCTTGTACTTCTGTTGAATCTTATTACCGCTTAATGCTCTAGTGATTATTTTCGAAAAATGTAGCTAGCTGCAGGAGGCTGAAAGGACTTAGATATTATTCCCTCCATATATCAGGGAGGGGGTTCATTAGATGGAGTTACCTTTGGATTGTAGATGAATACAATCCAAGGAATACTTTGGTACTCATTTTCTGTGGGAATGTGACTTTTACAAAACCTGACTGGGGCACAAACCCCTACTTGACCTGACTTCTGTCTCTGTCTAAAGTCAAGTCACATCTGTACTTTGCCTGTCCCCTTACCTTAACCATGAAGAATTTACAAGTCCCAGTAGGTGCTGAGCAGTCTCTTCCCTTCTGTCTTGGTTTCTACTGAGTCCTTCATTTGAGTGTCTTCCCTGGCTTGTCTACCTGGTTTGTTTTAGGTCTAAGATGAAGTTTCATCTCCTATCTGCAACCTTCCATAATCTTCAAGGCAGAGCAGATCACTTCTTTTATATATTGCTTATTTAATCCTCTCTCAACCTCTGAGAGAGAAAAGATCATGTTCTTGTTTCTACAACTCAAATTCCTAATACATTGTGTGGCACTTGGTAGATGATTAATAAATATTTGCTAAATTTAGAATATTTAGAAAATCCTAATGGCTTACAATTAAATTTAAGTAGATTAGGGAATAAATAAACAGTATTATTGGAACATTCTGTTGGCTTCATGTTCATTTCACTTAATGTTCTTGGAATGCCCTTGGAAGTATTTCTAAATCTAGATGGTCATGTATCCCTCATTTTTCTCTGGGTCTAAATACTTTATGATAATTAAAAAATTAACATAAACATTTTTGGATTATTTGTATGATCTTATTATTATAATAACAAATCATAAAATTTTTGGAGTGAAATTCTGTCATCTAAAAAATAGGCATCTAGTTTTTCTTTCTAAGCTTACCTTTCATTCTCCTCTCTCAGGCCTCCAGGCTGATACAGTATATGGTATTCTCAGAATTGCACTTTTATTTCAGTAGTACTAAGCAAGTAGATATGAACTTAAATAGAAGTTAAACTCATATATTAAAGTCATCTATAATATCATTGTTTAAATTTTCATACTGTTTTCTATGTTTCTACAAAGTAACCTATAGTGTTTGTTGCTAATCTACTTTGAAATCCTGTATAAAAGATTTCACTAAAGAAACATGTTAAATGCTACTCGGTAGATGGAAGCATTTCTACCCATGTAGGATTTAAACAGCTCTGTGCTACTAGTGCATTAATTTATTCATTTCTTTCTTTCTTCCACCCTTTGGTAAAAATATCTGTGTGTTAATAATTAGGTTCCTTTATATACAAATTCATTATTAAAACAGCAAAACAAATTTTCTTCTTTTACAAGAAAAGTAATATTTAATGAAAGAAAAAGCTGAAAAACAGTAAATTACATGTACTTTACCCTAACCTAGTGAAAGCAGATAATGCCAGTAACTTCATTTACATAGCTCTTCAACACACATTCTTTTATTGGAAGTATAGTTGATTTACAATATTATATTGGTTTCAGGTGTACAACACAGTGATTCAAAACTTTTAAGAATTACACTCCCATTTAATGTTATTATAAAACATTAACTTTGTTTCCCTGTGCTGTACAATGTATCTTTGTTGCTTACCTGTTTTAATCCTATATCCCTATCTTGCCCCTTCCCTCTCTCCAATGGTAACTACTAATTCTCTCTATTTGTGAATCTGTGTCTCTTGATATTTTGTTATATACATTTGTTTCATTGTTTAGATTCCACACATAAGTGACAACATAAAGTATTTGTCTTGTTCTGTTTGAGTTATTTCACTAGCATTACACTCTCTAGGACCATCCATGTTTTTGCAAATGGGACGATTTCATTCTTTTTTCATTTTCAGTTGTATACTGCATCTTCTTTAGCCATTCATCTGTTGATGGACATTTAGGTTGCTTCCATACCTTGGCTATTGTAAATAATTCTGCTGCAAACATTGAGATACATGTATCTTTTCAAATTAGTGTTTTCATTTTCTTCAGATATATTCCCAGGAATGGGATTGCTGGATCATATGGTAATTCTATTTATAGTTTTTTGAGGAGCTTCCATAGTGTTCTCCATAGTGGCTGAACCAATTTATATTCCCACCAACAGTGTATGAGGGTTCCATTTTCTCTACATCATTGACAACATTTGTTACTTGTAAACTTTTTGATGACAGCCATTCTGACAAAAGGAGCTTCCCTGGGAGCTCAGCTGGTAAGGAATCTGCCTGTAATGCAGGAGACCTGGGTTCGATCCCTGGGTCGGGAAGATCCCCTGGAGAAGGGAACAGCTACCCACTCCGGTATTCTGGCCTGGAGAATTCCATGGACTGTATAGTCCATGGGGTCACAAAGAATCGGACACGAGTGACTTTCACTTTCACCTTTCATTCTGACAAACGTTAGGTGATATCTCATAGTGGTTTTCATTTGCACTTCCCTCATAATTAGCTATGTTGAGCATCTTTTCATGTACCTGTTAGCCATTTGTATGTCTTCTTTGGAAAAATGTCTATTCAGGTCTTCTGCCCACTTTTCAGTTGGGTTCTTTGTTTTTGATACTGAATTGTATGCACTGTTTATATACTTCAGATATTGACCCCTTATTGATCATATCATTTGCAAATATTTTTCTCCCACTCAGTGGGTTATCTTTTTGTTTTAGCAGTGATTTCCTTTGCTATGCAAAAGCCTTAAGTTTAATTCAGTCCCATTTGTTTATTTTTGCTTTTTATTTCTTTTGCCTTAGGAAGCAAATCCAAAAGAATATTGATCTGATTTATGTCAAAGAATATTCTGCTTGTGTTTTCTTCTAGGAGTTTTATGATTTCAGGTTTTAAATCTAGGTCTCAAATCCTTTTTGAGTTTATTTTAGTATATGGTATGAGGGGATGTTCTAATCTCATTGTTTTATATGTAGCTGTCAAGTTTTCCCAGCACTGATTATTTATGAGAATATCTTTTCTCCATTGTATATTCTTACCTCCTTTGTCATAGATTCCACACACATTGTTTCCTTTAAAATAAAGTTATTCAGATTATTCAGGTACACATTAAATGAAGAATGTCTAGTTAAGGAAGATGGAATCTAAAGAAAGAGGGAAAGATGGCTTATGTCACTGAATTCCTGTTAATGAGAGTGAAAACATCATTAGGGTCTAATACTATCTTCAGCGAAGTAGCTCTTCCCAGTGTGTACTGTAGTGATTCTGAAATATGTGCAAGAAAGAATGATGTTGGATTTCATCTTGGTAGGATTGCTTGCCACAGTTCTGGATCTTATTTCAGCAATTGCTTATTCCCTACTGTACTGTAAGGTTTCCAGAAATTTTTATCCTATAGATAGAATTAACAGTTTTTACATTATACCTGAATTGCTTTCTATTGTTCCATTTTCATCTTCATTGCTTTGATCATTTGAGAAAGAAATTTTACTTCTTAATTTCTTCTTACTTCTTCAGATGAAAGAACATAGCTACATTTTGACAGTTATCTCTGTCCTCTAAGTCCCCGATGAGTTTCTTTACTTCATCTCTTTCCCTTATAGGGAAAACAGTTTCTTTCCCTGTGTTAGATATCCAGATTGGGAAAAAGTGTAGTTTGTATCCAGGCCGATGGTTGAGTTATTGTTGCTTTCTGTTGGCAATTCTGAGAGAAAAGAAAATCAGTTTTCCAGAGAATTTTTTTTTTTTTTCAGTTGGCATTTGAAAATACTTAGAAGCAGAGTTACACTACATTTGCTGCAGAGGATCTTTAGAGGTTGGACAGTAAAGTAGTGCTCCAGTTCTCAGATTACGACTGGAAGTGCCAAAACCCACTGTACAGCCAGGGTGGACAGAAGAGGCCAGGCTCCACAACCACCCAGCATCTGTGTGATGCTTTTTTGACTTTTTACCTTTTGTGTTTTCAAACATAGCATAACACAGAAAAACTGTTCTTGATGTATGTATGTACAATTTAAGTTGCAATTTAAATAGTAAAATATCTGAGCACTCACTATTTAGCTTAAGAGAGACCTGTTACTTACTAACGTTAGTTAGTTAATGTTAATTACTTTAACCAGACTTCATTGGAGACTTTGTTAGGTAAATCTTTTAGATTTTATTTCATTTACAGATTATGTTAGACCTGTATTAATAGTTTGTTTTCGTGAAGGAACTTCCTATTTGGAGAATTTTTATGGTAATTTCAGATGTTTTAATAAAATGATGTTAAGTGTACCACAAAGTGACTGCTAATTAAAGCCACTCATTTTCTGTCCTGTGTTTGAAAAGTTTGTGATAGGAAAGATTCTTGGCTGAAGCCAGAGCAAATCCCAGCCAGCATTACTGTGCATTTCCTATCTCTTTACTAGAGATTCTTTCTTTTTTCCCCATAATATTTTTTCCCCCTCTTGCTTGATTCTAGCCTAAAAAAAAACCCCATGGGTGTATCTTTTCTCACTTAAGTTTCTTGGGAGTAGGACTTATATTTTTATGCAGATCTGTGTGCTGAGCTTACAGTATAGTGCTTGTGTGTGTTGTGTGTGTTAGTCACTCAGTCGTGTCTGACTCTTTGTGACCCCATGTACTGTAGCCCACCAGGCTCCTTTGTCCCTGGGATGGTGCTTAGCCCAAAATGAGTAGGCAGTAGAGGGAGGAGTATACTCAGAGATCTGTCACTAAGGGGCGCTGAGCACCAGCATTCTGATCGTAACTGCCTCGCCAGTTATTTTTCCAGTGCAGTATGAGCCTTTGTCATTACTTGGAAATTCCTAGTAGGCTGATAGCAAGTTTAGATTTATCCTTTTGTTTCACAATAATTTTTTCCAAAAAACTTTATTAACCGTGGTGATTGGGTTAAAATGGAGCTACTGCTGTTGTTAGGATGAGAAATAAGATTTGATTGGAAGATGAATCCTATTAGTATCTAAAAAATAGGAACTTAGTTTGGATCCTTCATTTTAATATTCACTTTAATATACATAGATAACTAGAGGATAGTTTATGGATAGTTTTGTTAAATTTAAATTGCGATTCTCAAAATTAAATATTTGGGCAGCTTTTAACTAATATAGTTTAACTGGTATAGTTCATTATATAAAAGTTTTTTAAAGAAAAGCTTCTTTAATAGCAAGCATCAGAAATAGCTACGTAAATGTTTATTTGGGTTTTCTTAATGACACCAAGAGAAAAGCATCACTTTTAGTTTTAATCTTTACTACTAATCATGTGCTAGGTATAATATTATAATTACATTGGAAACCGCCACATTCAACAACCTATATGTTAATGACTTTGATTTTGGATGGTATGTTACACAATAATATTGTTGCAATGAGTGGAAAAGCACAATCTATTTTCTGATTGCAGACAATCTACAGAACATTAAAAACTCACTATATGGGTTTCAAACTTTTTTGACTGCAACCCATATTAAGAAATTTATTTTTACACATGTCCCCCTAGTATATATACAGCACACAGCCTATAATAAAGTTTCATAAAACAGTACTTACCTATATTAGCTGAAATACTTTGGTATATAACATTTCCTTTCATTAACAAAAGTTCACCCAGGTTCACTAAATTATTTTATTATCGACAATGTTCAGTACCCTCAATATTTAGAATTGCTTTCCCATGTACAAAGATTGACTTTAAAATCTGTCACTGGTATATAACATAAGATCTTTAATTAATTTTTAAAGTTCCATGGATTCTGGTTTGTTTTCTGCTCTACTTGAAACGAGTAAGTATGGCTTTGGTGATTTTGCAAATTTTACCAGTCCTGCCCCCCAGATTTTCTAATGAAACAAGTTCAATTTATCTCTCAGCCTAAATAAGAAATAAACTTGTATGTTTGTAACATGACATTTATCAAAAGGTCAGTGCTCTTAGTACATAACCTAAAATAAAAGAAGGAAATATGCCTTTGTACCACCATAATGTCATAAAATTCCAGCTTTTAAAACCATGTACTTTTCCTGATGACTTTTTCTTGGAACTTTTTCTGTACTTTTTTTTTTTTAAATAGAATTCTAATCAGGTTTTCTCCTTTGTTTCTGTATTGTAGAAAAGAATGTAAGAGTGGAGCAAGGTTAATGACTACTAGTAGTCTAAATACAGAGAGAGGAAGTGACACTGACACTTAACGTTGAGGAGAAAACCCAGCTAGGATCTAGTAAAGCAGGTTCATGATGATCCCGGGTCATTGGAAAAGGTCAGATCACATTTGTTGTCTTTTAATTGAGACAGCTCAGAAGATGCAAAATATTTCAGAAAAATTTTTTATCCACAATGACTGAAGTGAAATTTTTGGTATGTTTTTAAGAGGGAACGAAGCAATAAATATAAAGAAATTGCATTTTTATGGCATATATCTTTCTGGGTAGGACTGGATAGATAGTTGCCTTAGTTATGATTTAGTTTGACTAAATAAGTATTTATCTGAGAGATTCTTCTAGGCTGGAGATACATGCTAGTGAACAAGATGGTTCCTTAGGAGACATGAAGTCTGGCATTCAGAGTGCTCTAAATGTTATTTTATCAGATCTCTTATTTTTCAAGGGGATGTCAGTATTAATTTTCTGATAATTAATGCTTTTACTGACACACATGAAACAATGATCTTTTGTTAATTTTTAAGGTAATACTTTAAATTATCACAAATTTAGATTTCTAGCATTGTGATTTCTATTAAGACAGCAGGACTTTGGTTTTATTATATTTTTGAGAACATGCTGAGATTATTGTACATTTATGTCATTTAATGAACTATGGAAGTTGAAAATTACTCTGTGTAAGGTTAATTATGTGACATTGGCTTGATTAAAATGTATCAGGTTGTCAAAGTACCCAGATGGGTATTAAAAAAATAACTCATTCAAGACAAAAGCTTGTGGTGTATATAATAACAAAGATGAAAACAGACATACCCTGCAGAAGTTAACATTGTTAGTAATTTCCAAGTATTGATATTTTGTCTTTAACTATTTTAAGAGTTGAATCTTTTATGTCTTATTCCTCTCTTTCCCACAGCAGCATTCTCCTCCATGTTCACAAAATACATTACCACACTTAGGAAATTTATTATTGATAATTGATAAATAACTATAATAATATAGAGTATCAGTATATATGTTTTATGTGTGTGTGTGTGTATATATATATAATTAGGTAGTATATCCTATCTGATAATATGGAGTACATACCCTTCTGCACAGAAGCAGATTGAGAGCAGGAAGAAAATACAATGCTTTTCAGTCACTGAAGGTATCACATGGTTGAGTGGGAGTTCAAGAAAATCTCGTCATTCTCTTCCTGGTGTTAATTAAGCAGTCATATTATACCTCTAAATAGATGTATTTTTCTTATTTTTACATAAGCCAGGATAGTTGAATTTCCCTAATATTTATTACATCTTTCTCTAGTTCTTTTTTTGTTTTTGGCCCTGCTGTGCTGCAAATGGGATTTAGTTCCCCGACCAGAGATCAAACCCTCCCTCTCTGTATAAGGAGCGCCAAGTCTTAACCCTTGGACTACCAGGAAAGTCCTTCTACTTCTAGTCTTATTACTTCTTTAGTAAATAAAACTATAAGTCGTCACTGAAATTTCCCTCTAGATCACATTTTTGTTTTGTTTTTATTGAAGTATAGTTGATTTACAATGTTGTGTTAATTACTGCTGTATAGTAAAAGGACTCAGCTATACATATATACAGGAGAAGGCAATGGCACCCCACTCCAGTCCTCTTGCCTGGAAAATCCCATGGACGGAGGAGCCTGGTGGGCTACAGTCCATGGGGTCGCTGAGAGTCAGACACAACTGAGCAACTTCACTTTCACTTTTCCTTTTCATGCACTGGAGAAGCAAACGGCAACCCACTCCAATATTGTTGCCTGGAGAATCCCAGGGAGGAGGGAGCCTGGTGGGCTGCCGTCTATGGGGTTGCACAGAGTCGGACACGACTGAAGTGACTTAGCAGCAGCAGCAGCATACATATATACATTCTTTTCCATTATGGTTTATCACAGGATGTTGAATATAGTTCCCTGTGCTCTACAGTAGGGCCTTGTTTATCTATTCTACATATACCAGTTTGCATCTGCTGATCCCAAAATCCCCATCCATCCCTCTGCTACCACTCTCCCCCTTGGCAATCAGTAATCTATTTTCTGTGTCCCGGATTCTGTTTCTGTTTCATAGATAGGTTCATTTGTGTCATATATTAGATTCCACATATAAATCACATATTTTAATTCTGCATGAATTACAATCTGAAATATTTCAGTATAGTATTTTCTTTCAACTTCCCAATTAAAATTAATGACCTTTTAACACTTAATAAAAATGTTGAAATAATGAACTAAAGGTTGTATGATCATTCAAATTAGAAGAGGATATATTTTAAATGGCTACTATTCTCAAGCATCTTTTGCCTGGCACCTGAAGGCGGATAACATCAGAAACACAGGGCATCTGTAGGGGATGCATGTATGGTGTTCATGAAGTATCGTCTGTCTGTCTGAAATAATCCTGGTTTTTAGCTTGCCTTTTCACTATTGCTCAAACATTAAAATTATTCTTCATGCAAGGGAAGAATAACACTAGAATTCAGTTAAAGACTTCAGGACTTTAAATACATTTCAAATAAAAAAATGTTCCAAGTGTGTCTCATTTTACACAAACATCCAGACTACTGTCTAATATAATAATGAGGTTCTTTTCATGGTTCTCTTTCATCAAGAAAAGTTACCTCATAACATTTTTAGCATTCTTGCAGGTATATACCTAGAAATAAGTATACACAGATCTGCTTATTTGTAGTGTATCCTCTCAGGGGAAAATCAAAGTGTACTTAAATTTAGTTCATGTATAGAATTTAAAGGATGTTGAAGACTGTAAGATATATAAAAGTGTCAATGGATTATGTTTTATTAGAAATTTAATTATTTTTCACAACCAGGTAGCGCTCTTTATTCCAGATATTTGTTGAATGAATTAATTTGCTGAAAATATGTAAATTTAAATCTCAGGTCCTGATACTTTATATTCTACCTACCTAGGAAATCTGTATATAGAAACCTCGCTACCTCTGAAATTTAGTGTGCTCAGAACCATTCTCTTCTTCTTCCTTATGAAAACAAGCTCTGTTTCTCAGCTTTCACATTTTTGGTTAAGTACATTCCTGTTTCCTAGATTCAAAAATTGGTTTTGAAGAAGAATGAAAATATTGTTCTTTCACATCATTGCAGTCATCTTGCCTTGTCATAACAGCTTCCAAATCTTCAGTCTGTCTTCTCCACATCAAAGTATTACCAGATTGTTCTAAAACATTGTTTTAGCCATGTCACCTCCTTCTTCAGGTGCCTGTTGTGAGCCCTTAAGATTCCTGGTGACTCAGACAGTAAAGAATCTGCCTGCAATGCGGGAGACCTGGGTTCGATCCGTGGTTGGGAAGATCCCCTGGAGAAGGAAATGTGAACCCTTAACAGGGAAGACTGCATGTCTGCTTTACTGAATGGCCTTCAATATACAGTACTATCTGTCCTTTTTTCCCATCTCTCCTGACCTCTGACTCTCCAACAGCTACTGTAAAATTCAACAGCAATGACAGTAATCATAACTAGCACTTATTTAATATGTGCCAGCCACTGTTTAAGCACTATTTTAAGTGCTTTCCATATATTAAGTAATCTAATCCTCAGAAAGACTCTTTATGTTGGGTGTATTATTATGCTCATTTTACGAAAGTTATTTGCCTAAGTTTATACAGCTTGTATATAACAGAGTCAGAATTTGAATCCAAGTAATCTCCTTCCAAGAGTATAATTTCAACTCCTCTGATGGAATTAGAGAGTCTTCCTTTCTGTAACACTCTTTTTCACTTATTAAGGTCCTTCTTTGTGTTTTGTTTTTAATATGCCTTGCTCAGTCCTGCCTTTTGCCTTGTTATTTCTCTCTTCCTCTCACATGAGAAATTTCCCCACAACTCGTTCCTGTTAACGCAGATTTCATCTCTTTATTAAAATGTTTCAGGTCCTATAAAATCTGCCATAGGTACATAAAACTTTTCCCTCTCGAAGTTTTTATAAACTCTACCACACTATTTTAGCACTTTTCTTTTTGGCTTATACTCTGATTTGTATATGTTTTATTTTGCCCGTAAGATTTTAAGATTAATGTCATGTGAGTTTTGGCACTTTCTTAGTATCAAAGAAAGTAATCCCTTAAAGTGATCTCTCTCTTAACCCCTCTTTTTAGACATTTGCAAAATGTTAAATAAGGTTAGTGATCCTGTTTCTCATTCTGATTCATTGGGAAGCTCCATGCTTCTCTATCTAATCAAATAAAATTGTTTTCAAATCTCAGCTCTGCCTAAGTGTGACCTTAGGGTATTTTCTTCTACCCGTCTTTATTCATTTCTAGAATATTGAAAAGAATATCTACATGGTAGAGTTCTATCAGATATTAGAGATAATATATGTAAGGCACCAAGCACATAGAGGCTTCTTTTATTCATAGATATAGCCTTTGGTCTGGAACCTTGTTGTATATATTCTGTCAGTAATTTCCTCCACTTCCTCATGCCTGTGTATCCCTTAAAAAATTTCTACTTACGATCATCTTGACAGCACAGTGAATTCTTTCTTCTTACAAGGTCTGTTTTATTAGTGTCAATATCACCAATTTGTCCAGTCTGGAAATAAGATGAACTATTATTTCATTCCCAGGATTCCTTTTAGAACTTGTCTCATTGAAGGTTCTTCCATTAGCAGCCTACTGTCTTCTGGTATACTGGCTATTTATAATAATAAGTTGGCAGTGCCCTATTTCTTTAAAATTTGTGGTTAGGTGCTACCTGGTCTACATAATTTAGTTGCAGTTAATTAGATTGATTAGATGTAAACTAATAACATTTAGCACAATTTGAGTCTCCTTAAAAAAAGGCACATTTGCAGTTCAATTCAGAAGGTCTTTTGTGCAATTTTCTGTTTGATGGCTGTTTTGAAATTTAGGTTTGTTCACTGTGCATGCTTTTTATTAAAATGAATCTTTGAGTTCTCTGCTTCCATCTGACAACATGTTTGAGATTGCATTTTATGAATGTGAAACCTTGCACATGCTTAAGTGATGATTTAGGCCTTATTTCTGCTTCCTGTGTTTTTGAAAATACCAGCTGCTGCACAGTTAAAAATGTAATTTAATTTGACTGACACATGATTTTTGCAGTTCATAACATGAATATATTTTCCTTGTTTGTATTCGTAAGCCCAATGGTCCATATGTTAATGTGTTTCTTTGATTTAATTTCATTTCTTTATTTTAAAAATCAATAACAACAACAACAAAAATCTTGGGGAAGCCTTCTTATTAAATTTTTGAAACATGTTTCTATTTTCTGGAATTTACACTTGTGCTTACAAAACTCCTTCCTATTTTAGTGGCTTTCTATTTTAAGAATTTTATTTTTTAATTAGAAAACAGCTTTTGATATTAATCTAATTTTATATTATATTTATGGAACCAATTGCATTTTGGATGTGTGAAAGAAACATATTTCCTCAGTTGCTCAATGCAGTTTTCAGAAACTACTGGCTAAATTTAGTTACACACATAGCAGATTGCTGTAAAGCCATTAATTTATATTGGTGATTTTTAACAATTTGCAGTTCAGAAAGCCTCTTTTAAGAGTAATGATATTTTGTCCCTTCTTTACACATAGACAACTGCAGAAGATTAAAGACCCCATAAAGCCTTGTTTTATAGATGGGATAGTATGTATAATGCATAAATATAAGACACTATAGAAGATCTTTAAGAACAATATAACAGGTATAAATACCAAGTGGGAAACAACTACATGGGTGCTTGGGACAACATGTGGACCAGGGCATTAGACTAGGGCATGGAACAGGACAGGCTTCATGGAGGTAATGGAATTTGAAGACTGATTAGGCATTCAGAACCCAAAGGCTGTTCCAGGCAGAGATGGTAGCCTGAGCAAATAGAGAGGCTAGAAAGCGCCTGACCTGTTTGGATGTCCAGGAGTATTGAGTCGCTTGAGGATAATGGTTGTTTCTGATTCACCTTTAAATTCTGCATTGTGTCCAACACACAGTACCTTACATGTTACGTAAATTCAACAAATATTTACTAAACTGAACTATGTTGTTTTACATACACTTTATGATGGTTCCTGGAACCACTTTTATCTGTATCCTAACATGTTGTATCTTTGTTCACAAATACATATTTTTCAGGGAAACAAGTCAAATCATGTAATTTCAGTGACTTTGTGTATTAGTTGGCTTTAAAAAGGAAAGTAAAACTTAAGTTTTATATAAGGAGAGAACAGCTTTTGATAAAAATTTTGTATTTCTTAAATTGTATCTCTGGAAACTCTTGCTTTTTGGATTTGTGAGAGAAACATTTCTCTGTAGTTACTTGTTTAGCTTTTTTAGGAACAATTAAATGGTCATTAAAGCATCAGATAAACTAATAGCAACCCCAACCAAATGTACTTTAGTTTAAATAAAAGCTAAGTGAAGTCTGTCCTGCTATGAAAATGTAATGAATAAATAATAGGTTAATATATAAGTAGCAAATAAGGTTTAGAAACTATTACATCCTTCTTGAGAGATTTTTTTTTTCTCTCCCCTTGGAAAACCATAAAATCTATGGGTAAAAAAAGACTGTAGAGGTTGGCATTTTTAAAATTTTAGTTGGATAACAAAATCCACCGAAAATTAAAACATGCACACACAGGCAAAAAGTAGTAAACTTTTATTTATTTTTTGGTTATTGACTTTTCCTCGCATGATTACAAAACATTCCTTGTAACAGTTTTGTTGGCTGGTTGGTTTTCTTGTCATTATTCCGAACATTAGAGCTGTAGGTCCCATGTTGGTGAACTGTTTATGCTATTTTAATTCATTAAAAAAACTTAGAGTCCCAGGTTTGATCCCTGGGTCTGGAAGATCTCCTGGAAAAGGGAATGGCTGCCCACCCCAATCTTCTTACCTGAAGTATTCCATGGACAGAGGACTCTGACCGGCTATAATCCATGGGGTTGCAAAGAGTTGTACACAACTGAGCAACTAACAGACACAAAATTTTCTCTCTTTTATTTGTAATGTTATAATATGAGCTATTAATTTAAGCACTTACACATTTTCTCATTCTAGAAATATTTAATGAGTGCTTTCTCTGTGTCATCCTGCTATTTCATAGGAAGTATAGAGACTATAAAGGCTTCCCTGGTGGCTCAGCGGTTAAGAACTTGCCTGCCAATGCAGGAGACGTGGGTTTGATCCCTGGGTCAGGAAGATCCCCTAGAAAAGGAAAAGGCACCCCACTTCAGTTTTCTTGCCTGGAAAATCCCCTGGACAGAGGAGTCTGGTGGGCTACAGTCCATGGGGTTTCAGAATCAGACATGACTTAGTGACTAAGCACACCCACAGAGAGACAAAATATTAATTCTTTGAGGCATTTGCAGATTTAGATTTTTTTTTGTGGTGATAAAATTATTCTTATTAATCCACATTATTATCTCTTTCAGAATTCCAACTTGCATTTATGAGGTAGTTTTAGAGTCAGGGTGATGTAGAAGGGAATTTTACTCTTGCCTGAGTAGGGTTGAATACATGAACCTCATTTCTCTTACCCACCATTCAATTCCAATCTGCTGAACACTTGGGGATTCCTTTTATTCTCAGGAACTTGGCTTTTTGGGCTTTCCCTTACTTTTTTGCAGCTTGATGCGGGTCTTTATTGAATTACTGTAGAATTTTGAATCATTGTTATGCTGATGACTAAAACAGAACTAATATTAGACCTTCTGGGAATTATTTTTTAAAAGTAATTTTAGAAGTATTGATATTATAAAGAAACTTTGAGACATACCACTATGCAATGATTAAAAGGTGATATATTTCAAATTTCTTGCCATATTAAGTATTTAGAATTACATGTATATAGTTTCAAAGTATTCAAAGCTATTATATGTATATTTACATACCCAGTTTTCATTTTCTTTAACCAGTATGGAAATAATAACCTTCATTTTTACCAAATGGTTCAAAGGTGGTACAATAAGAGGTTAGTCTGGGTTTATTTATTTATTTATTTATTTATTATTTTTTATTTGTTTTGCCATACATTGACATGAATCCACCATGGGTGTACATGTGTTCCCCTTCCAGAACCCCCTTTCCACCTCCCTCCCCATCCCATCCCTCCTGGTCATCCTGGTGCACCAGCCCCGAGCACCCTGTATCATGCATTGAACCTGGAATGGCAATTCGTTTCACATATGGTAATTTACATGCTTCCATGCCATTCTCCCATATCATCCCCCCCTCGCCCTCTCCCATAGAGTCCATAATATTGTTCTATTTATCTGTGTCTCCTTTGATGTCTCACATACAGGGTTATCTTTACCGATTGACTAAATACCATATATATGTGTTAGTATACTGTATTGGTGTTTTTCTTTCTGGCTTACTTCACTCTGTATAATAGGCTCCAGTTTCATCCACCTCATTAGAACTGATTCGAATGTATTCTTTTTAATGGCTGAGTAATATTCCATTGTGTATATGTACCACAGCTTCCTTATCCATTCGTCTGCTGATGGACATCTATGTTTCTTCCATGTCCTGGCTATTATAAACAGTGCTGCAATGAACATTGGGGTACACGTGTCTCTTTCAAGTCTGGTTTCCTCAGTGTGTATGCCCAGCAGTGGGATTGCTGGGTCATATGGCAGTTCTATTTCCAGTTTTTTGAGGAATCTCCACACTGTTCTCCATAGTGTCTGTACTAGCTTGCATTCCCACCAACAGTGTAAGAGGGTTCCCTTTTCTCCACACCCTCTCCAGCATTTATTGCTTGTAGTCTTTTGGATAGCAGCCATTCTGACTGGTGTGAAATGATACCTCATTGTGGTTTTGATTTACATTTCTCTAATAATGAGTGATGTTGAGCATCTTTTCATGTGTTTGTTAGCCATCTGTATGTCTTCTTTGGAGAAGTGTCTGTTTAGTTCTTTGGCCCACTTTTTGATTGGGTCATTTATTTTTCTGGAATTCAGCTGCAGGAGTTGCTTGTGTCATAGAGGATCCTGCTGTGGTTTATGTCGGAGAGTGTTTTGCCTATGTTTTCATATCTCTGACATAAACCATAGAGGAAAACATAGGTTTATTTTTATTTAAAACAGACTGTTACTTTAAAAGTGAGGTGTGGTTACATGTGTTAGATACTTTTCAGATCTTTGCTCTAAGAAAATTCTACTACATATCTAGCCATATTCTTATGGTGTGAAACTGACTATTAATATTTCGGAAACTAGTTTTAAGAAAGATTATGTAGCTAAATAGAACCAAAGTAAGCAACTTCAGGCTGGAGTATTTTTATTTTTAATTTTTTCAAAGCTTTAGAAAAGCTTTTTAAAGAAAATGGTTGTTGATGAAGCTAATAATAAGAATAGCTTTTATTTTACTCATTTCTTTGCATCATCATGGTGTTAAGCATTTTAAAATTGTTTTACATATGAGAAAAATATTGTTGCTATTCTGTTTTAAACTTGGGGAAACTGAGGATTAAGGAAGAAAGGCAGTTTGCCCCAAGTTTATTGCACTAAGTAGTGGAGGTAGATTTGACTTCTCAAGGGCTGATGGTTCTTGAGCGTGGTCCCAAGTCTGTATCCCATTAGAGCTACACAGGGTTAGTGCTTTGGATCCTTTTGGTAGGTAGCTTATATCTCCGTCCTTTATTTGCCTCTCATTTCACTTAATACCTTGAGTAAAATCAAGAAGATATCTAAAGAAGTCCTTGATAATCAATTGTAAAAGGTTATGTTTCAAGAACACACTTGAGATCTGTTTATATATATATATTATACATATACATATATATATATATATATATACACACACATAATCTAGTCTGTCCTCTATGGAGTTGTTGATTTATGTTTGTTGAAGCTGAGGAACCTATGGCACTTTCTTCCTCATACCATGACTGTTTTCTGACTTGCAGGTTTTAAATGCACAGAGAGCAGGATACAAAGCAGCCATAGTTCACAATGTTGACTCTGATGAGCTCATTAGCATGGGATCCAACGACAGTAAGTACAGGTATCACTTTTCTTCTCTCCTGTTTGACCAATCGTTCAAAACTAAAATTTACCAGAATCTCTCTTCTTTCATTTTCTGTTTTAGAAAGCAAAATTTCTTCCCCATCAGAAAGATAATTTCCAGTTTTTAATCCTCTTGGGATAATTTTGCTCACAGTATAAGTAGAATTGACTTGTTCTTTTCTGAACGGTTTGTTGTTGCTGGTCTGTTTTTTTTTTAACCTATGTGTTTCATTTTTGAGGATGTGTTGATATTTTGGTAAAAGCTAAAGGAAAACCAAAGCTTTATTTTATTTTATTTTTGCTAAAGGAAAACCAAAGCTTTAAATAGAGATAAGCATGTTGAGTTAAGGATGCCATAGGAGAATTTTTGTGATTTATTTAGAGATTCACAATGTTAAATTTTAGAATATACAGAAATACTAAGTAGCTACTGTATTACTGTGGAATGTCAAAGCCACATACTTGGCTCTCTTATACCAGTTGGTTATTATTAGCCCCTTAATATATATTGGCATGCCTATAGCTTTTTGTTCAAAATGGCGATATCTTTCCTTATTCTCTATGAAATATTAGCTTGTAGGGAAAATGAGCCAATTTTAATGAAATAACTGGCTTTAATCAGACTGACTTTTAAGCTGTATGCTTTCACTTAATTTATTGAGAGTGATAAAGGTGTTTCCTTTATGTTAACGAGGCTACTTTTGGACCCCACCAAATGATGGGGCTGGTTGCTAGGAGAACTAACTAGGTGATTAGAGGATTAGAACTTTCAGTCCCACCCCCCAACCTCATTAGCCAGTGGTTTAATCATTCATGCCTATGTAGTGAAGCCACCATGAAAACCTACAAGGACAGGTTCAAAGAGCTGCTGGGTTGGTGAAAGTGTGGAGATGCTGGGAAAGTTGCACTCCTGGAGAAGGTCATGGGACCTCTGCATCCTTTCCCATATACCTAGCCTAATACATCTCTTTCATCTGCTTGTTTCTGAATTATATCCTTTCTTAATAAACTGGTAATTTAGTAAATAAAATGTTTCTTTGAGTTCTGTGAACTGCTCTAGCAAATTAATTGAACCCATGGGGTAAGGACTGTTGAAACCTCCAGTCTATAACTGGTAGGTCAGAAGCAAAGGTGACAACTTAGACTTGTGGCTGGCGTTTGAAGTTGGGGATGGGGATTCTTGTGAGACCAGACCCTTAGCCTGTGGAATCTGATGCTATCTCGAGGTAGATAATGTCATAAATGAGTTGAGTTGTTTGATGGTGTGGGGAAGATACCCACGTACCTTGGCAATTGGGATCAGAACCCCAGATACACTAAATAAACTGCCAACATTCATGATTAAGTATTTTGTTTTTCTTTTTCTTATAGTATATATCCATAATACCTCGTTATTAAGTTGCATTGAGTCATATATGCAAGAAAGAGTTTACAGCAAAGAGCAGACATATAAGGCATGGATTGATATACTCCATTAAAATGTATTTAGGATTTTAACCGTATCCTCAACAGGAAATATTTTCTATCTCTTGACCAAAAAAATCTTTTTATAACATGGGACATTATTTTTTGTTGTTGCTTGCTCAGTTGCTACGTCGTGTCCAACTCCTTGCGACCCCATGGACTGTAGCCCACCAGGCTGCTCTGTCCATGGAATTCTCCAGGCAGGACCACTGGAGGGGGTTGTCACTTGCAACTCCAGGGGATCTTCCCGACCTAGGGATCAAACCCATGTCTCCTGCAACTTTTTGCCTTTTTATTCCTAATATAATCTAGGGCAAAATTACAATATATAAAAAGTAAAACTTAATGATAAGTTCATTTCTTTACATTTTAAATTATTATTTTAATCTTCTGGCTGATTAAGTCATAATTGTAGAATGCATGAAGTACCCATAAGAGCTTCTGGCACTTCACCAAAAGTTTAACAACCATTGATAGGAATTAGAGGAATTGATTAAGGGATTTTACTTATCAAATAAACTAGTACTGTTGGTACTATACACTTGACACAGTTTTCTTCTCCTCCTTTAATCACCTCCCTTAAAAAATTGTCACCTCCCATATTAGTCATTTTTGTGACCTGTACACATTACTAACAAAATGGAAAGCATAGACACTCTAAAAAACAGGCCTGAATTCAAGTCCAAGCTCCTGCTTGAATTGACTGTATAATTTTGAGCAAGTTACTTATTCTTTGTGTTTTGCTGAAAACCTGGGCTTAGGGTTTAGCAACCCTCAAGACCTTCTCAAGGGTTTTGGGTTGAATAAAATGATTAGTATTTGTAAACTATTTATTGTTTTAACACGCTTTTAATAAAAATTTTTCAAGTTGGAATTGTCAGTTCCCTTGGACACCTGTTTTGTCTTCATGTCAATAATAAAACCTTTTTGTGATAATCATGTCAGTTCCTAAGGAAAGTGTGCTAAATATTAGAAGTAGCACATAACTATATAATCCTGTTGTTGCTATGGAAATTTTCCAACTGAGTTATTTTATTTCAATGATTGTTCAGAATTCTGGTTCTTGACTTTATTGCTTCAATTCCTTTCCATGACATTTTGCTCTGTCCTTGAGTATGTATGTGTTTGAACATTTCATATATCCAACACACTGTAAAGATATTTCCCATTTTCATCTTTGCTGTCACTGGTAGAGGAAAGAAAGCATGGATTTATTAAAATAAGCATCTATCTGTCAGTCTTTTAGGCTTAGATCATAACCACAAGGAAAATACTGCATGTATTCTCCTAATACGTGGTTCTGATATCTGGAAACAAAAGAAAGTTTTAAAGACCCCTTGTTGCCAGCATTTCACACAGGAATGTGTCTGTTTTTTATTTCAGGTAGGACATAGGATGGGTTAACTTTGAGTCAATCACATTTGTCATCTTCAGGAGGCAGGAGAATGTGATGAACATGAACTTCAAGACTAGGAAATATGTGTTTATTTCAGGCTAGTTCATAAAAGTTACTAATCTTTCCAAGCCTTTTATTTTCATCTGTAAAAGTGTGAATAGTTTTAATTTTTTTTAACCTGACAAGATTGTGAAGATCATATGAAAGAAGGCATATGAGAAAAACCCATGATAAGGCAGAGTGGAAAGAGTCTAGATTAGGAGTCTGAGCCTCAAGTTTGGGTCTAGGCTGTGCAGATTGCTGTACAAACTGGGCAAGTTATCAGTATGTCTGGGCTTGTTTCTTCTCTTTTCTTCCTTGCTTGCTTCCTTCATCAAATACTTTTTGGTAGCCTGCTGCTGCTGCTGCTGCTAAGTCGCTTCAGTCGTGTCCGACTCTGTGCGACCCCATAGACGGCAGCCCACCGGGCTCCCCCGTCCCTGGGATTCTCCAGGCAAGAAGACTGGAGTGGGCTGCCATTTCCTTCTCCAATGCATGAAAGTGAAAAGTGAAAGTGAAGCCGCTCAGTCGTGTCCAACCCCTAGCGACCCCATAGACTGCAGCCTACTAGGCTCCTCCGTCCATGGGATTTTCCAGGCAAGAGTACTGGAGTGGGGTGCCATTGCCTTCTCCGTTTGGTAGCCTACTCTGCATCAAATACTCTTTTAGGCATCATGACTACAGAGGAAATAATACAGTTTTAAGGCTTTGCTCATACTTTTCATTGAGGTAGCAGAATGATGTCGTTAAGAGTGTGGTTTCTGGGTATGGCCTTACAAGGTTTGAATCCCAGCTCCACCACCTACCAGTGGTGTGGCCTTGGGAACATTACCTAACATCTCTGTGCCTCACTTTTCTGGTATGTTAAATGGGGATAATAATAGAATTCAAGTCATTGGTTTGTTGCTTATGACATTTAAATATCTAGAAGGCTTCCTGGTTCTTAATAGCCGTTTAATGATTCTTTAGCTGCTATTAATTATTATTGCTGCAGTTATTATCATTACATTCTAGAGTGGGAATAATACTCAAAGAGGTATGGTATATGTCAAGTAGTGAGTGGTAAGTGCTATGAAGAAAAACATGCCAGGTTAAAGGGATACAGGGTGACAGGGATGAGAGGCAGAGAATGGCTGTTTTAGATAGGGTGATCAGAGAAGGTTTCTTGAGGCTTTGACATTTGAGCATAGGTCTGAAGTGAAAGGCTAAGCCATGCAGATTTCTAGAAGAGGGTATTTCAAGGAAAAAGAACAGCAGACAAATGCAAAGGCTCAGAGATAAAGCAGGTGTGACAGAAAATCACGGTGGCTGCAGTAGAGTGAACAAGGGAGAGAGAGAATTGTAGGGGGTGAAGTTAAGAGGGGAACCAAAGGCTAGATCATGTTGGGTATTGTAGGACTTTAGAATTTGTTTTCTGTAGGTTTTAAATAGAGGTGTGAGGTGATCTGACGGTTTTAAAAGGATCACTTTGGTTGTTCTTTGGAGAACAGACTGAAGGTGAAAGATGAGCAAGAGTGCCGGCTGAGAGACCAGTTCAAACACTGTCGCAGCAGCCAGGCAAGAGATGATGGCAATGGAGTACTAGCAGTGACTGTGATGGGAAGTGATAGAATTATGGATGTATTTTGAAGTTGATAGGTTACCTCGGAGAAGGCAGTGGTAACCCACTCCAGTACTCCTGCCTGGAAGATCCCGTGGACGGAGGAGCCTGGTAGGCTGCAGTCCACGGGGTCGAGAAGAGTCGGACACGACTGCGCGACTTCACTTTCACTTTTCACCTTCATGCATTGGGGAAGGAAATGGCAACCCACTCCAGTGTTCTTCCCTGGAGAATCCCAGGGACGGGGGAGCCTGGTGGGCTGCCATCTTTGGAGTCACACAGAGTCAGACATGACTGATGCAACTTAGCAGCAGCAGCAGCAGCAGGGTTTGACCTAAGGAATAAAAGGGAGGAGTAAAGGAGAACTCCAAACTGTTTAACTTGAGAAACTAGGTGAAAACAGTTATGCTGTTTACAGAGACGAGGAAGAGTAGGACTGATGAAGGGAAAAGAGATACTGAGAGATCCATTTGAGAAACATTAAGTTTGAAACATCTATTGTGCATTCAAATGGAGATACTGAACAGGCAGTTGCATATATGCATCTAGAGAGGTTGGGGTTGACCACTTAAATTATAACCTGTCTATGGTACGATAATACTACTTGGCCTGTATACTTTACATAGTTATTTTGTGGATCAGAATTAAAATTTAGTATTTTTAAAGTATTTTGTGAATGAAAACATTTGGTTTTGTTTTCAGTAGATAAACAATGTGGCAGAGTCTCCAAGGTGGCTATTCATATTTGTGTACATCATTTCCCTCCTCTTCTTAACCTTCTGACTGAAGTGAGGAGCTTTTAACATCTCATTAGATATCATAACTCAAAGAATTTATGTTACTTCCAATAATTATAAGCCAGTAGTTACAGGCCAAAAATTCCTCCTTGAGTTTATCAGAGTATCTTCGTGAAAGAGTAGAACATTTTACAAAGGGTATTCAATTCCAACCTTTAATTACCAAATAAATTAAAATTTAAACTGTTATGTGAAAGAGAAAGATCTCTTAGCATGACAGAAAGTATCTCCTTAAAATATATATGGTTATATAACAGTAACTCTGCAGCTATTAAAAATTATGAGGTGGATATTTATTTAGTGACATGACAGGATATCTGAGATATACCATTGAGTAGGAAAAAAACCTATACTTTTTCCCATTATATGATCCCATTAATACAAAATTTTTAATATTTATTGATCTTATTAATATAGTGATTAAATATTCCTTTACTAACCATTTTGGTTTCTTCCCTTTTAGGGCTTATATGATATTGGAGTGTGTGTGGGTGTATGTGTGTGAGAGAGACAGAGACAGACACAAAGAATGTGTGAAATGGATGATTTGATTTGTGTAAATCCAATCTGAAAATGAAAAAACATGTATTCTATTAAGGATACTAAGATTTTAAAACTTTAAAACTTGTCTTTGTGAGAATTAAAGAAAAATATATCAGTGGTTGCTGAGGTTGTGGTGAGGGCTTGACTGTAAAGGGGCATGAGAGAATTTGGAAGGATGATAATGTATCTTTTTATCTTGATTGTGGTGGTGGTCACATAATTGTACGTATTTGTCAAAACTTATAGAACTGTTTCTGTTGCTTCAAATAAAGCCTTATCTTTGGGTAGGAAGGGTTATGCTTGTGTTCTGTTCTTCTTTATGTGTATCCACTCCCCTCTTTCAAATAAATAATAAATATGCAGTTTTTAAAAGAAATGTAGTTCAAAGCTGTTGTGCAGAATGTAACAAAAGAAAACAAATGGGCTTTCTCTAAAGCCAAATGTGTTAAAGTAACTCATAGTTTAAAATATGGCTGTTTTCTGTGGTGACAATAAGATGATTGTTTTTACTTCTCTTCTTGAGTAATGGGTAATTTTTACAAAATTCTTTTTCTGTTGGCATTTGATTTTGGTTTTTTAATATAGATATAGAAGTAAATTTTGTAAGGTACTGGTCAAACACAATGCTTTAACATGCACTCCGAGCTTAGGAGGAAGTAGAAATTTACAAAGCTTCCCTATCCAATTGCCGTTTCTGAACTCTTGTCAGCCCTTCACTCTGAAAAGCCTTAGATGTGTGGTGTCATTTTTCAGACTGTTGTAAAGTGGTCTTTTCTTACATTCTTTGGCTTACACCTCTCCTGGGAATGGGTATGTAAAAAAAGCTTTTTCATTTAGGAATTAAGCTATGTGTGGAAAAAATACTTTACATTTCTTCCTCTTATTTCTTTTCTAATAGTTAATTATGTCTGCACAGGAATAAATCAAGTAAATCAAAATAGAAATAGAGTAAGATTTATATTTCAATCTCATAGGACTATTGAGATAGTGTGGTAATGTAAATATGCAAAATGTTATTAGCTTTTGTTGCTGTAAATGTCATCATGTTTCTCAGCCATTTGGATCGTGGTATAAATCTGCAATCTGGAAAATCAACTAACAGACAATTCAAATTGATTATAGTTATTTCCACTTACATTGATATTTGCTGTTATTATAAAGAAAGTTAAGTTGATTTTACACTAAGTGTGGGCTTTGAAGAATAACTTTTACTATTGTTTTATACAGTTGAAGTACTAAAGAAAATTGACATTCCATCTGTCTTTATTGGCGAATCATCAGCTAATTCCCTGAAAGATGAATTCACATATGAAAAAGGGTAAGTAATGGATATAAAAAATAATCATGTAGCTTAAATTCTTTTCTGTGTGAGGGTAGAATTATGTAAGATTTGTTGTAATCAAAATTATGTTTTAGAATGTACTCTATTGTGCTAAATTATATCTTAAGTCATGATTTTAAGACTTTACTGTTTCTTCTGTGTATGACTGCATTTTGAAAATATATTTATGCTAGAGAGATTAAGGCACCCATGTTGCTAAAAAGAGAACTTCCCCTTTTATAGTTTAGTCAAACCATTGGTATTTAGAAGCAATGTGATTTACATTTATATGATACTTTACATTAAGACATACTTGTATTTTATTAAATGGAATAGTTTTATAAACAAAGAATCCAACACATGATGTGTTTGGTGACTAACTTTTACAAAGAGTTTGTTTTCAAGTTTAAAAAGTTTGATTTGGATTTTAAAACTTCTTATGGACTTTCTCCCCAAAATCTCATTACCATGGTAAAATTCAGACTGAAACTAAGCTAAGGCACAACTGTCTTATCTAGTATAGAAAACACTGCAGTACAATTAACACTTCAGAGCTTCTTCTAAAAAACAGGTACCAGAACATAGTGGACAGGAGTAGGCATTTGACCAAGAGAACAATATTAATAATAAAAGCAGTAATATTATAATATAATATAGTAATATAATAAATATCGAGGATTTAGCAAGTGCCAGGCACTCATGAAACAAAGCTTTTATATTTGTTATCCATTTAATTCTAACAACAACCCTTTAGAAGTTATTATTATTATCTCTTACCATCTACATTTGCCAAAAGAGGAAACTGGCACAGTGAAATGCAATTCTGATTATTTGGGGTGGGGGAATCCGTGATTATTTGAGTTTGAATATGAATAAAATAAGAGAGGGAAAGAGTGTCTGTTTACATTTTTGGTCCTTTTCACTATACAGTTTTCATATTTAAAATGCTGTTTACATATTTTGTGCTCAGAACATCTTTATTAAGTTAGGGAATATAATTTTGGATATTGTATTAAAAATAGTTAAGCAAGATGCTATTTTGCCATCCATATTTGTGTAGTTAATGGGGGTGAGGAGAACTACTACTTGCTTTTATCTCAGTATTATTACCTCATACAGAAAAATTGTGTGTATTTTAAAGAGTCTTTTTCTTTTAAATAATAAAACCATTTCTTTTTAAATTAAGAAGTAATAGATACCTGCTGATAAAATATGGAAAAATTCAGAAATAGAAAACATTCAAACGAAAGTCCCTATGATGCTGTTCACTGACAGCTTAATTTTTTCCATGTTTGTATGCTGACCTTAGCTAGAGATACTCTGCTCATAAAATAGTGCCTTGTAATACTCAGTATTTTGTTACATACTTTATTTACTTAATATTTAGACCCTTTCCATGTTAATGCAAGGCCACAAAATCCCTTATCCCAGCTCTTCGGGACAGATATAATGTGGAATTGAAGCATTTTCAGGTTTTTAAAAGTTAAGTAATATTCCAAGGGATAGAATTTGAGGATTGAAGCAGCATTCTATTATCAAATAACATATATATCTGTAATAAACGTATGAGTGTTTGATCGTGTTGGTGAGGTTCAGGTTGACTATCAAATGAATTGCAAACATTACTTTTTAAAGCTTTTTAGGTTTCAGAATTGTGCTTGAAGGATTGTAGACCTGTGCACACTGGTTTGTCTCATCTATCTGTTGACTGGCCAGTTGGTCAGTCTGACTGCTTGCCTACCTACCTACCTATTAATTTATTCGGCTCTTTAAAACTAGAGATGGGTATGATGAATCTGATCATTCAGTTTCATAATTATCAACTATGTCCAATTTTGTTTGAACTGTCCACTCTTTAAGTGCCACCTGCTCTTTTTTCCCCATGCCATGATTATTTTAAAGCAAGTACTAGATACCCTATGATCTGAACTGTAAACATCTCAGAATATATCACTGGAAGATAAAGTTTTATATAAAAAATATAATGGCATTTTCATTATTTTATCCTTTTTTGATTAAGAAAAGTAAACATTAATTCAATATCAAAACATTTCAATCTTTAGATTTGTTTCAGAGCAAATAAGGGCATATGACCACCCTATTTTTAATCTATAAGTTTGCTGTGCCTCTTTTTTTTTTCCCCTTCTCATTTATTTATTGAAGAAACAGGGTCATTTGTCCTGTAAAATTTTACCACAGTCTGGACTTTTCTGACTGCATCCTTGGTGTATTGTCTAGAGGTTTCCTTTGTTACTTATTTCCCCTGTAAATTGTTAGTTAGATCTAGAGGGCTGCTCAAATTCAAGTGTGGCTTGGGGACCAGGAGGATAGATAAGGCAAGAATAATTTATATGTATTATTATGTATTTCCATCAGGAGACATAATATTTGGTTCTCTCTTTGTGATGTGAGCAATCATTAATAATCATTGTCTGAAGCCATTGGTTCTTTAGGATTTGCAAGTAGTCTTATCAGTTCAGTTCAGTTCAGTCGCTCAGTCGTGTCCGACTCTTTGCGACCCCATGAATCGCAGCATGCCAGGCCTCCCTGTCCATCACCAACTCCTGGAGTTTACCCAAACCCATGTCCATCGAGTCAGTGATGCCATCCAACCATCTCATCCTCTGTCATCCCCTTCTCCTCCTGCCCCCAATCCTTCCCAGCATTAGGGTCTTTTCCAATGAGTCAACTCTTTGCATGAGGTGGCCAAAGTATTGGAGTTTCAGCTTCAACATCAGTCCTTCCAATGAACACCCGGGACTGATCTCCTTTAGGATGGACTGGTTGGATCTCCTTGCAGTCCAAGGGACTCTCAAGAGTCTTCTCCAACACCACAGTTCAAAAGCATCAATTGTTAGGCGCTTAGCTTTCTTCACCGTCCAACTCTCACATCTATACATGACTACTGGAAAAACCATAGCCTTGACTAGACGGACCTTTGTTGGCAAAGTAATGTCTCTGTTTTTAAATTTGCTGTCTAGGTTGGTCATAACCTTCCTTCCAAGGAGTAAGCGTCTTTTAATTTCATGGCTGCAATCACCATCAGCAGTGATTTTGGAGCCCCAAAAAATAAAGTCTGACACTGTTTCCACTGTTTCCTCATCTATTTCCCATGAAGTGATGGGACCAGATGCCATGATCTTAGTTTTCTGAACGTTGAGCTTTAAGCCAACTTTTTCACTCTCCTCTTTCACTTTCATCAAGAGGCTCTTTAGTTCTTCTTCACTTTCTGCCATAAGGGTGGTATCATCTGCATATCTGAGGTTATTGATATTTCTCCCAGCAATCTTGATTCCAGCTTGTGCTTCTTCCAGCCCAGCATTTTTCATGATGTACTCTTATAAGTAGTCTTATAATTCCTCCTTAATTTATTATCTGAAATAACTCCATAAAGAGGAATCACACCTTATCAATTATTTGATTACCTTGATGTGCAGTCTATGATACGAAGTACCTGGAGTCGGTACCTAAAAAATCACCCAGCAGTGGGTAACAATGTAATGTTGCTGACACCATACTAGTTGAGGAGCACAGAAGTACAGTGGAGAAATCGGCCATCTTAGTGACCATTATACAGACCCTTCCCTAGTCTGAGGAAATTTTCTATTGCAGGATTTGCTGCTATATAAAATTTGCTCATGCAGCACAAATAGTGTGCTTATCCTGTTCAGTTTCATTTCTTGAGTCCCTGTCAGTTTTTATAATACTAGTATTGTATGGTTAATAACCATATAACTGTATTAACCATGGTTAATAACGAGGAGAATAGGGCCTTTGGTTATTCCCCCCACAACTCCCACAATATACACATTTTTGTAGCTTTTTTGCTTTTTTTTTTTTTAGTCAAGCAGTGGAGAAGGTTTAGAATAGAGATGAAGCTACAACTCTTATGAATTTCTTTGCCAGTTTTCCATTCCGTATCTCACAGATGAATGTGAAGTACAGGGGTTATATCCATTGTACTTGGTATAACAAATTCCCATAAAGCATAAAGGGAATAGGGAGTTCATTTTTGTCATAGTGGCTCCAGAGTTTTTTCATGGGAGAAACTGATGAAAAGTAATTTGGTGTGTTTGTGTGTGGAGGGTTCTTGTTGACATACTGCCTGAGGTACTGCCAGTTCTAAATGCTGATTTTTGCTTGTGAAATATGCTTTCATCCAGGTTACTAAATTCAGTAAACACATGTTCTTAGGAGGGACACAGTAAGTATTGTGTAACTGATTTCCTCTAACCAGTCTAAAAGTTTCTTTTAATTAAATGGCAAATTATTTTGGTAAATACGTAAAGCTGATTTAAAAATGGAGAAAACATCCCTTAACTTAATGGAAATCATCTATTAGAAAATGAGATGGGTCTAGTGGATTAAATTGTAATGTCTAAATGCTTTTAAAAAATATTTTTCTTTGTTTTCAATTAACGTCATAATTTGACAAGTCAATATTTCCTAATTATTTCTTTTTGTTTTCTTGCAGGGGCCATATTATCTTGGTTCCGGAATTTAGCCTTCCTCTGGAATACTACCTAATCCCCTTCCTCATCATAGTGGGCATCTGTCTCATCTTGATAGTCATTTTCATGGTAGGTAAATTAATTTTAAGTACTTAAAAAAATAATATGAATGGCTCTAAAACACATTATACTGAGAGAGGCCTTACATAGAAGAGTACATGTTGTATGAGTCCATTTACATGACTTGTTCTGGAAAAGGCGGAAATAATCTGGGTTGAAAAAAAATCATAACAGTGATTTCTTTGAGGGGCTAGGTGTGGGGAGGAAAGGAGGTGAGGGATTTACTCAGAAACGTATGAGGGAATTTCCTGGAGAGTGAGAATCATGTGTATCTTGTTTGGGTTGCACAATGTCTGATTCACCAAATTGCATACTTAAATTTTGTGCATTTCATTGTATGTAAAGTTTACCTAAAAAGAAAAAAAAAGAGCTATGAAAAATACTAAACTCTAAGTAATGAGTTTACTCAAATAGATTTAAGGGACTAGACCTGATAGACAGAGTGCCTGATGAACTATGGACAGAGGTTCGTGACATTGTACAGAAGACAGGGATCAAGAAAATCCCCATGGAAAAGAAATGCAAAAAAGCCAAATGGCTGTCTGAGGAGGCCTTTACAGACAGCTGGGAAGAGAAGAGAAGCAAAAAGCAAAGGAGAAAAGGAAAGATATTCTCATCTGAATGCAGAGTTCCAAAGAATAGCAAGGAGAGATAAGAAAGCCTTCTTCAGTGATCAGTGCAAACAAATAGAGGAAAACAACAGATTGGGAAAGACTAGAGACCTCTTCAAGAAAATTAGAGATACCAAAGGAACATTTCATGCAAAGATAGGCTTGATAAAGGACAGAAATGGTATGGACCTAACAGAAGCAGAAGATATTAAGAAGAGGTGGCAAGAATACACAGAAGAACTGTACAAAAAAGATCTTCACGACCCAGATAATCAACGATGGTGTGATCACTCACCTAGAGCCAGATATCCTGGAATGTGAAGTCAGGTGGGCCTTAGAAAGCATCACTACGAACAAAGCTAGTGGAGGTGATGGAATTCCAGTTGAGCTATTTCAAATCCTCAAAGGTGATGCTGTGAAAGTGCTGCACTAGATATGCCAGCAAATTTGGAAAACTCAGCAGTGGCCACAGGACTGGAAAAGGTCAGTTTTCGTTCCAATCCCAAAGAAAGGCAATGCCAAAGAATGCTCAAACTACCGCACAATTGCACTCATCTCACATGCTAGTAAAGTAATGCTCAAAATTCTCCAAGCCAGGCTTCAGCAATACGTGAACCGTGAACTTCCAGATGTTCAAGCTGGTTTTAGAAAAGGCAGAGGAACCAGAGATCAAATTGCCAATATCCACGGGATCATCGAAAAAGCAAGAGAGTTCCAGAAAAACATCTATTTCTGCTTTATTGACTATGCCAAAGCCTTTGACTGTGTGGATCACAATAAACTGTGGAAAATTCTGAAAGAGATGGGAATACCAGACCATCTGACCTGTCTCTTGAGCAACCTGTATGCAGGTCAGGAAGCAACAGTTAGAACTGGACATGGAACAACAGACTGGTTCCAAATAGGAAAAGGAGTACGTCAAGGCTGTATATTGTCACCCTGCTTATTTAACTTATATGCAGAGTACATCATGAGAAATGCTGGGCTGGAAGAAACACAAGCTGGAATCAAGATTGCCAGGAGAAATATCAATAACCTCAGATATGCAGATGACACCACCCTTATGGCAGAAAGTGAAGAACTAAAGAGCCTCTTGATGAAGGTGAAGGAGGAGAGTGAAAAAGTTGGCTTAAAGCTCAACGTTCAGAAAACTAAGATCATGGCATCTGGTCCCATCACTCCATGGGAAATAGATGGGGAAACAGTGGAAACAGTGTCAGACTTTACTTTTTTGGGCTCCAGAATCACTGCTGATGGTGACTGCAGCCATGAAATTAAAAGACGCTTACTCTTTGGAAGGAAGGTTATGGCCAACCTAGATAGCATGTTTAAAAGCAGAGACATTACTTTGCCAACAAAAGTCCGTCTAGTCAAGGCTATGGTTTTTCCAATGGTCATGTATGGATGTGAGAATTGGACGGTGAAGAAGGCTGAGTGCCGCAGAATTGATACTTTTGAACTGTGGTGTTGGAGAAGACTCTTGAGAGTCCCTTGGACTGCAAGGAGATCCAATCAATCCATCCTAAAAGAGATCAATCCTGGGTGTTCATTGGAAGGTCTGATGTTGAAGCTGAAGCTCCAATACTTTGGCCACCTCATGCGAAGGGTTGACTCATTGGAAAAGACCCTAATGCTGGGTAGGATTGGGGGTGGGAGGAGAAGGGGACGACAGAGGATGAGATGGTTGGATGGCATCACCGACTCGATGAACATGGGTTTGGGTAGACTCCGGGAGTTGGTGATGGACAGAGAGGCCTGGCGTGCTGCAGTTCATGGGGTCGCAGAGAGTCGGAGACAACTGAGGGACTGAACTGAACTGAACTGAATGAGTTTACATGCTGAACTATTTGAGGGGAAGTATATTAATATTTGGAACTCACTTTGAAATGGATTGTAAAAAATAAAGAGAAAAAATGTATTGATGGGTAAATAGTGGGATAGATAGATATGTGATTAAAAAATATAGTAAGATGTTAATTGTAGAATCTAGGTAGGAGATATATGCATATTTATTATACAGATTCTTTTAACTCTTCTCTAGTTTGAAATTTTTCATATTAAAATGTAAATAAAGAATATTATCAGGCCTCAAGGTTAAGAGGGTGACACATTGTTTCCAAAATAGTGGTTATCAAGTATAATCCCAGGACTCTTGGTGGGTCTGCAAGGTCAAAATTATTTCCATAATGATACTAAGCTATGATTTACCTTTGTCACTCTCATTCTCTTGGGGTTTATAGAAGAGGTTTCTAGAGGCTACATGGTCCGAGATATCAAAACAAATTGAATACAGAAGCACATGTGAGAATCTCTTTGTATCTATTAAGATAGATATTAAAAGAGATTTACAAAAATATAAAACAATCCCACTATTGTCCCTAACCTTTTTATTTTTCATAAAGAACGTTTATAGTAACATCCAATGAGTTTATTATTGTATTGAATTAATAGACTAAAGGTTAAACACTGTCTTTGAAGTAGTCTTCCTATGATGTGGTATTTCTTTTAATTTGCTGGCTTTTCATATCCATCAGTTTAATAATTTTTTTTCTGTAAACATTTATAATGTCTTTTGTTAGATTTTTTAAATTGTATTTTCTAATTAGATATTACTAAGATATAGGAATGTTATTAATATTTTAAAATAAACTTTTAATTTTGGAATAATGTTAAGATTCACAGAAAAATTGCAAAGAAGAGAGTTCCTGTGCATTCCTCATTTAGTTGTCCCCATTGTTAACATTTTACTTTACCGTGATACATTTGTCAAAACTAAGAAACTAACACAGTTAACATTACTGTTACTGAAGTCCAGACTGGATAGATTTTACATTTTTCCATTAATGCTTTCTTTCTGTTCCAGGACCCAGTCCAGGTTACCACATTTTTTTGTTATCATGTATTCACAGTCTCCTCTGACCTGTGACAGTTTCTTAATCTCTCCTTGTTTTTCATGACCTTGATAGTCTTGAGGAGTCCTGGCCAGGTATCCCGTAGAATGTTCCTCAATCTGATATTTTTCTTATGATTAGAATGGGTTGGTTATGTTTTTATAAAGAGTATCAGCAAAGCAAAGTGCCCTTCTCATCCTAATGTGTCAGCCAGGGGTACATGATACTTGCATAACATCGCTGATGATGTTAACCTTCATCCCTTAGTTTAGGTAATGTTTGCCAGGTTTTTCCACTATGAAGTTAATATTTTTTCTCTTTCTGTATTCTATTCTTCTTTTGGAAGTGAGGCACTAAGTATAGCCAGCCTTAAAAGAGGGGAGGGGCAGGAATTAAGCTCCACTTCCTGGAAGGAGGGAAGTATCTACATATATTATTTAGAATTCTTTTGTAAGGAAGATTTGTCTCTTCTCAGCATTTATCTATTTGTTCAGTCACATTTATATTGGTATGTGCTCTGTATATTTCTTTTATACTTTGGGTAATAATCCAATACTACATTATTTTTGTTGTTTAATTGTTTGAGCTTTGGCCATTGGGAGCTCTGCAGGCTGGGTCTTGGGTCTCTTTGATTTGGCCCATCCTTCTGTTTCGTAAGTACAATACTTCTTTAGCGTTATAAAGAAACTCCAGGCTCATCATTTCTTTTTCTTGCCCTAGCCCTAAAATTAGACATTTCCCCCAAGGAGCCCTGGATTTTTTTTTTTTTTTAATTGAAGATTAGTATTCAAGAAACCACTATTTGGACAGTGGACATTATTGATTTTTGTATATTAATTTTATCTCTACAGACTTACTGAATTCTCCTATTCTGGTCATTTGAATTTACTTTCAGTATAGAAGGAAATATGGAAAATTAGAACAACAAAATTATCCTTGGCAAATTAGGAGTAAATGCCTTTAAGCCAATAAAGATTACTGATTAAAAACTTAAATGAAAACATTACGTAGTGAATTATTAGAAGCCTTCCCTTAAATGTTAAAAGCCACAAAAAAAGGTGCCTATTGTACTTCCTGTTTAATGTTGTGCTATATTTTCTGGTAAGACAAAAAAAGTATAAAAATTAGAAATAAGGAAACAAAATTTTTCTTTGCCTTTTTTCCTTTTTAAATAAAGAATGGGTGATGCCTTATGTCTTTTTCTTCTATCATGATCATTATTTTTTCTTTTACTCTATTCTTATGTTGGATTACATGAATTTGTTTTGTAAATTCTAAAAACCCTTGTATCTTATGTACGCTGTTTTTGACTATGATATATAAATTTTGCCTTTGCATATTGGGTTATCAAATTTCCAATATAGATCAGCCAGTTTTACACTTTGGACATAGTGCAAAAATCTTAAATACTAGCAACCTGAATGTCTAGGTAAGGGAAATTTAGTTTTATGGGGCTGGAATCATCTTGACAGCAAAACTAGATAATCTCTTGAGCACTGCTGGTGGGAATGTTAAGTGGAGCTGTCTCTATAGAAAATAGTACAGCAATTCTTCAAAAAAAATTAAACATAAATTTACCATATGCTCTAATTCCAGCTCTGGGTATATACTCAAAAGAATTTAAAGCTGGAAGTTAGATATTTGTACACTTATGTTCATAACAGCATTATTTCAATAGCCAAAGGTGCAAGTAACCCAGTTATGCATTGATGGATGAATAGATAGACAAAATGTGGTATATACATATGATGGAATACTGTTCAGCCTTAAAAAGGAAGGAAATTCTGACAGATGCTACAACAATGACTAATCTTTAAGACATGGTAAGTGAAATAAACAAGTGCTAAAGGACAAATGCTATATGATTCTATTTATGTGTGGTACCTGGAGTAGTGAGATTCAGAGACAGAAAATAGAATGATGGTTGCCAAGGGCTATGCAGAGGGGAGGTTGGGCAATTATGTTTAATGTGTACAGAGTTCCAATTTTGGGAAATGTAAAGAGTTTGGTGGATGGATGGTGGTAGCACAACAATGTGCTTAATGCCACAGAACTGTATACTTAAAAATGGTTAAGATCGTAAAAGTAAATGTTATGTTTTGTATATTTTGCCATAATTTAAAATAACTAGACAAGATAAAGCTAGTCTCGTAAAACTAAAGCTTTCTTTTATTTTCTATTTTCTAAAAGTTTTTTTTTTTTTTAATAAAATTGGGATTGTTTTTTTCCTGGAAGTTTTGGTGAAGGTTGCCTGTAAAATTATCTAAATCTGCTGATTTTTTTTCCATAATTACATGGATATATAAATGGTTGTCTTCTTTATACCAAACTATATTTCTAAGAAATTTTCTGTTTTGTCTGTTTTCAAGTATTGTATAAAGTGATTTATAACATCTATGTACTCCTATAGCAACTTAAAGAGAATTCCTACTATATGTGGGATGAGTTCTGGTTTATTCATATCCACTCATGTCTTGCACAGTGTTGTCAGAAGTTTGTCTTTGTCTTTTAGAGAAGTAGATTTTGCAATTTTCTTTTTTTCCTTTCATTCAACAAATGGTTGTTCTGCACCTCCAAACCTAGCCACTGCTCTAGGGTCTGGAGTTTCCTCAGTGAACAAAATAGGTAAAAATCCCTGATCTCAAGCAGCTTACATTCCACTGGGACATGTATTCTAATGTCTTTACTCTCCTTTTTAATCCAGCTGTGGTGAAGAGGCATGGTATTTGTGGTTAAAATGTATAAACTTTCTCCATGTGTGTGAAAAGCATTGTAGGGTGTAAAGTTTTATATATGTCCATTAAGTTGAGCTTGTGTATTTGTCTTGTCTAGTCTTTCTTTTTTTTTTTTAGTATTTTGAAGAGAGTTTGAGATATACTTCACATAACATAAAATTGACCCATTTAAATCATACAATTCAGTGGTTTTTAGTATATTCACAGAACTGTGCAACTGCAGTGTGCAATAATCATTGCAGTTGTCTATAGTTTTCTGTACTCCTGTCTTCTGAACAAGTGCTATGTAATAGAATGATATTGTGAGCCACATTTATTGTAATTTAAAATTTTCTGGTAGCCAAGTTAAAAAAGGTAAAGGGAAATATTTCTGTGAGATTAACTTAATATTGTATTTATTTAACTTGATAAATCCAAAATGTATTTCAACATTCCATTAATAAATAGTTATAATATATATCCTACATCCTTTTTGTACTAAGTCTTTGCAATCTGGTATATATTTTATACTTTCACAGTAAATCTCAATTGAGACTAGCGACATTTCAAGTGCTCAGTAGCTGCCTGTATACAGTGGTGGACGTAGTGGGCGTCTTGGGTCTGTGGTCCTTACTTTTTTTTTTTTGTCTGCTGACCTAGAAATTACCGAGCTTGTGAATTTATGTATTCTTCAACAATTTTGTCATTTTCTAGATGAAGTATCCTTTTTATCATTGTGATAACTATTTTCTAATGATGATTTTTGTCTTATATCCTACCAAATTTTACTTGGTATTATCATAATATAACTATCTACCCCTGTATTTTTTACTTTTATTTTTGTCTTAATGTGTCATTAAGTTTTAATCTTGTACCTTGTAAATAGCATATGGTTGGAATTCTTTGTCCAATATGATACACTCTAAATTTTAAACAAAACTGGCGAATTGAATCCATTTACCTTATTGTGATTTGGACTAACTTCTGTTGTTGACTTTTTATTCTGTTTTTTTCTACTGTACAGATTTGGATTACCCAACTTTTTTTCTCTTTATCCCTCTCTCCATTTTCTTGCTAGTTTGAAAGCTTATATTATGTTGTTATTCTTCTAGTGGTTAGTATTAAATTTTTAAAATAAACCTGTACTGAAATATGATTAATATATTAATAAACTGCACTTAATTGTACAGTCTGGTAAATTTTGACATACATATATGGATATGTGTGGAACCACCATCATGATTAAGATAATGAAATATCAACTCACTCAAAAAGTTTCCTTATACTCTATGATAATCAGTTTCTTTTCACCCCTTCCAAATTTCTCCTTCATTTCTTCCCTTCCCACCATCCTTGGGCAACCACAGATCAGCTTTTGGTCACTATAGATTAGTTTCCATTTTCTACCAGTTTGTATACAGGGACTCATAAATTATGTACTCTTTTGTGTCTGCCTTCTTTCTCTCAGAATACTTATTTCGGGACTCATAAATGTTATTAAATATGTTGATATTCATTACTTTTTATTGACAAGTTGTATTCCATTGTATGACTGTGCTGCAGTTTTGTTTATTCACATATCTGCTGATGAACATTTGGGTTGTTTCTAGTGTGGGGCTATTAAATAAAGATGACACAGACGTTTTTGTACCTTTGTGTACAAGTTGTTTTATGGATATACACCTTCATTTCTATTGGCAAAATATAAGTAGGGGTGGGATGATTAGGTCATTTCGTAAATATGTAGTTAAATTTATAAGAAACCACCAAACTATTTTCCAAAATGATTGTATAATTTTACAGTCCTTCCAGTAGTGTATCAGCATGCCAGCCCTTCTGCTTGCCTGCCAACACTTGGTATAGTTAGTCTTTTTCATTTTAATAGATATATAGTATGTGTATATATATATATATATGTAATATAGCAGTGTTTGTGATTTTGAATTTTCATTTTTATCTTGACTAATTATGTTGAACATCTTTTCAAGTGCTTATTTGCCATCTGTATATCTTCAGCAGTGAAGTGTTTATTCAAATATTTTACCTATTTTCTGTTGGGTTGTTTGTGTTCTTATTATTGTATTTTGAATTCTTTATATATTCTGGATAGAAATCCCTTGTGAGACATGCAATTTGCAGATATTTTTCCCAGTCTGTGACTTGTCTTTTATCTTTAAGCAGTATCTTTTGAGGACAGAAGTCATTGATGTAGACAGAAGTCTACTGATGTAGTCAAATCTGTCCAAATTTTCTTTTGTGAATGTTGTTTTTGGAGTTTGGTTCTGACCCCATGTATTTATTTTTATTCTTGTAAGCATAGCAATTTATATTTTAAAATGTTTTGTATATTTTATCTGATATTTCTGTATATTTACAGTACAGGTAATCTGTATTAGTTCTGTCCATTTTGCCACTAGAACTAATGAAAGTGCAGTTTAATGCCTGTTATGTTTGAAAATTTTATTAGTTTGTAACTTACAGAAATTTCAACCCTCCCATTTTTGATTTAGTGAAGCCTTTGTAACCTAGAGTCTACCATTTATATTTTTACAAATAAGTAGTTACATGTTATTTATAATGTTTCTGTCAGAGTAAAGTAAAGATAATTTATATCAGTGAATAAAAATTCAAGGGATAATTTATGGGCTGCTGCTGCTGCTGCTAAGTCGCTTCAGTCGTGTCCAACTCTGTGCGACCCCATAGACGGCAGCCCAGCAGGCTCCGCCGTCCCTGGGATTCTCCAGGCAAGAGTACTGGAGTGGGTTGCCATTTCCTTCTCCAATGCATGAAAGTGAAAAGTGAAAGTGAAGTCGCTCAGTCTTGTCCGACTCTTAGCGACCCCATGGACTGCAGCCTACCAGGCTCCTCCGTCCATGGAATTCTCCAGGCAAGAGTACTGGAGTGGGTTGCCATTGCCTTCTCCGAATTTATGGGCTAACTAATCACTAATAATAAAGATAGAGCTATAGTGTTAGACCCATGCCCCTCCCCAGCTCTGTCGGTACTGGCGATATGACATTTTTTGCCTTTCTGACCCTCTATTTCCTCATATACAATACCCATTATAAAAATTTGAAAATGTTATTAGTTTGTAACTTATAGAAATTTCAACCCTCCAGTTGACAATTTCAGTACAACTCGTCAATCCATCTAATCATAGATATTTTAGCTAATAACCTTGTGATTCGGGTTTAAATAAACTGATTTGTAGCAGCTGTCTAGAAACTTAAAAGGCATTTATTATTTTAATAGTCATTTTCTATTTGAATGTTTAATATCTGATTCCCTTTATATTTCTCTTTTATTTTTAGATCACAAAATTTGTCCAGGATAGGCATAGGGCTCGAAGAAACCGACTTCGTAAAGATCAACTTAAGAAACTCCCTGTACATAAATTCAAAAAAGGTAAGTGATTATTTTCTGAATAACCACCATTAGTTTATTTAATAATACATGGTGATCATACTTTAATCTACCTGCTGAGTCCTTGCCGTACCCTATGCCTAATTCTCAGTAATTAATGAGTGAATGTAGAAGGTGGGCTTTTGCTGTGGTTTATCCTGGTAAAGGCAGGAACAGTCGGGGCAGGGGTGGGTACACGGTCTTCAGAGAATTTAAAAGCGATAATAAAACTAACCAAAATGCTTTTTATTATCCTCATGTGCCAGAAGTTCAAAACATCAGTGGATAAAATATTTCTCTGCACCGGATGGTCTGCTCCCATTGATCTTCCTCCTACTCTCTCTCTTCCCTACATCACTGTATTAACATTGTGTTAACTAAACACATACAGTGTTGGGTTAACTAAACACAATAGGGTAGCTATTATGTATCGATGTATTTTAAATGTATCATCTCATTTTAATTTTCATATTCCTATGAAATAGGTACCATAATGGTTATTGTATATGAGGAAATAGAGGATCAGAAAGGCAAAAAATTTAATGTCACGTCACCAGTACTGAGAGGGGAGGGGTCTAACACTCTAGCTAACGTAGTTTCTCCTGCTTAAGCTTAGTGAGCTTTCAGTGCAGGTACATGCTTATTAAATCTTTTTGGCCAGTAATTCCCTAGAATTTTCAATTTCTATACCAGTAAAAATGTTCTGTTTTTTAATTCAGTAGAGAAAATACATAGAGAGTGGAAAGGAGAAAAAGAGAAGGCATTAAAACTTAATTCTGTCAACTATACTTCAATTAAAAAAAATTAGTTCTGCAAAATTTTTATTTTTCCAAGTAACAAACTATTCAGAAAATCTACCAAATATAATAACCACTACTTTATGAAAAATATAAAGTTTAACAACAAAAAAATAGGAAAATCACATGTTAAATAAATATCAACATTTATAAAAATGCAGTGCACTGTCATCATACAGTGTGGATTTATTAAAAGTTATTCATAGGCCAATTTGAGGACTAGCTTTAGGAATCACTTTTCAAGGCTCCATTTTGTGTGTTTATTTTGTGTTTTCTAAAACGGGGGGAGGGGAGGGGGAGTGAAAAAAAAGAATGATGTTCCTGTTGTCCTAGGCTAAAAAAGAGCATGCAGAGTTGGCTTTTCTTCTGAGTAAGATGAGTAGCCATTGTAGGATTTTGAGCAGAGAAAAGATAAGATCTAAATTCAAAGTTAAGTGGGTTGGTGGGAATGCAAACTAGTACAGCCACTATGGAGAACAGTGTGGAGATTCCTTAAAAAACTGGGACTAGAACTGCCATACAACCCAGCAATCCCACTGCTGGGCATACACACCAGGGAAACCAGAACTGAAAGAGACACGTGTACCCCAATGTTCATCGCAGCACCGTTTATAATAGCCAGGACATGGAAGCAACCTAGATGTCCATCAGCAGATGAATGGATAAGGAAGCTGTGGTACATATATACACAATGGGAATATTACTCAGTCATTAAAAAGAATATATTTGAATCAGTTCTACTGAGATGGACGAAACTGGAGCCCATTATACAGATTGAAGTAAGCCAGAAAGAAAAACACCAATACAGTATACTAATGCACATATATGGAATTTGAAAGATGGTAACGATAACCCTATATGCGAGACAGCAAAAGAGACACAGATGCATAGAAGAGTCTTATGGACTCTGTGGGAGAAGGTGAAGGTGGGATGATCTGAGAGAATAGCATTGAAACATGTATATTATCATATGTGAAACAGAACGCCATTCCAGGTTCGATGCATGAGACAAATGCTCAGGGCTGGGGCAATGGGATGACCCAGAGGGATGGGATGGGGAGGGAGGTGGGAGAGGGGTTCAGGATGGGGAACACATGTAAACACATGGCTGATTCATGTCAATGTATGGCAAAAACAGCTACGATATTGTAAAGTAATTAGCCCCCAACTAAAATAAATTAATTAATTAAAAAATAAATAAAATTTAAGTGGATCTTTCTTGTTGCTGTGTTAAGAATAGGATGTAGAGGGTCAGAGGTGTGAGTGGAGAGAACAAATAGGAAGCTGTTGCAGTAATCCCAAGTGAAAGATGAATGTGGCTTGGACTTGAGTGGTAACAGTAGAGGAGATGAATATATTTGTAAAATGGAATTACTGGATTTATTGATGGACTAGATGTGGGGAGAGGAAACAGGACAACTCTGGATTTTTTGGTTTTAGCAGCTGAAGGACGGCGTTGCCTTAAAGAAATAAGGATGATTAATAATGGTGGCGCAGATTTGGGGAGAAAATTTGAGAAATCAGTTTTGGATATGTGGAATCTCAGATGTCTGTTAGACATTTGAATGAATCAGGACTATCATTCCTCAACTGGAAGTATTGGTATAAAGATGTATTTAAATCACGAGAGTGATGATATCACCAAGAGAATGAGTATAAATGGACAGAAGAATACCAAAGACATTTTGGGGCAGCCTAACACTGAGTAAGGAAGAAGTGGAATCAGCAGTGGAGACCAAGAAGAAGTGACCAGGTATACAGGGGAAAATCAGAAAATAGTGATTTACCAGAAACCAAGTGATACCAGTCTCTAAAAAGCAGAGTCATTGATAACCTGTGTCAAGTGTTCCTGATAATAGAGGAGAACTGATTGATTATTGATTATCATCATGTGCAGTTTTGACAGAGTGATCAATCCAAAAAATTGTGGTGGGTTTGAAAATGGAAGGAGAGGAGTAGTAACTATATATAGACAACTTTTTCAAGAAATTTAACTATAAAGGAGAGCAAAGAAATGGTGTAGTAGCTGGTAGGGGAAATTTCATTGAGAAATAATAGCATATTTGCTGAAGAAAATTGATGATGTAGGGGATAGATGGGAGAATTGCTATAAAATATGTCTTTGTAAAGGCAGGAAGGCATGGGATCTGATGTACAAATAGGTGGATTGGCCTTAGATAGGCACATGGAGAGCTAAGCTAAGAGAAAGTAGAATATGTGGGCACAAAATCCTGGCAGTGTTTATGGTGGTCAGGCTGTGGAAGCATTCTTTACTTCCATGGCTCTCAGTAAAGTAGGAAACAGAATCATCAACCAAAAGATAGGATAGGGGAGGAGATGTTGGAGGTTTAAGGACATAAAGGTATAGTATATTATTATAGGAGAGTAGATGGGCAGATGGAATAGGGAAATATGATTGCCTGGGAGCCTGAACCTCCCTTTCAGGTTTGTAGTTATGAACCAATCAGCATAACTGTGTTTTTCTGTAGCCATGTTCATCTGTATGGAGTGGTGTTTATCCTTACTATACCTTCACATTTTTTAGAAATGTGAAGTATAATGTGTATACAGAAAAGTATATAAGACATTTTTCTGAAACTATCCAGTTCAAGAAACACAACCTTATTAGTATTGCAGAAACTACTGTGTCGCCTTCTAGACTATAATCCTTTTCTCCTCACTGGAAGTAATCACCATGCTGGCTTATGATAATCATTTCATTGCCTTTCTCTTAAGTTTTATCACCTATGTATGGATTCCAAAACAATATGATACAATTTTTCCTATTTTTGAATTGTATTCTTTGGTCCTTCCTCTATTACTATCAATTTTTGGATGCAATTAACCCACTTTATTGCATGTATGTGTAGTTCATTCAGTGTCATTTCATTGTATAAATATATTGTTTATCCATTTTACTATTAATAGACAATTGGGTTTTTGTTTTGTTTTTTATTTTTATTGAAGTATAGTTGATATACAATGTTCTGTTTCCCCAGTTTGGGGGGCTCTTTACAGACAATACTTTTAAGAACATTCTTGTACATATATCTTGGTATATATGAGCATGGATTTCTTTATAGTGTACATACCTAGAAGTAGATTCGCTGGCTCATAGGATATACATATCTTCTATTTTATTGGATAATACCAAATCTGTTTCAAAGTAATGATGTTAGCAGTTTATATTCCCATCAATATGTATAGGAGTTCCTCTTACCTCACATCTGAACCAATATTTTGTACTGACAGACTTTTAAATTTTAGCCAACCCAATGGGTTTATAAAGATAGCTCATAGTGGTTTTAATTCCCTCATCAGCGAAGTGAAGTGCCTGTTTTTATTTACTAGTTAGATTTTCACTTCCATGAAGCACCTTTCATGTCCTTTTCCTATAAGGTTGTCCTCGCCTGCTTTTTACATGTAGGAGGAAGTCTTCAGATATTCACACAACACCCCCCCCCCACCCCGAGTTGTGGGTGTCTTGGTGAATCAGTTCTTCACTGATTTTATGTGTCCTGACTGTCTTCCAGTTTCATTGCTTATTTTTTCCACAGGACTAAAGTTCTTTTATGGTAGCGTTTTGCATGTTTTAAAAGAACTTCTTCCATACTCTAAGATCATATGGATATTATATTATCTTCTGAAAGCTTTATAATTTTGCCTTTCATGTTTGGACATTTAGTCTGTCTAAATTGATTCTGTAAAATGGGGGCCCAATTTGTTTCCAATTTGATATTTTATATAAGGATATACAGTTGTTCCAGAGCTATTAAACTTACAGTGTACGTCGTGTCGGTCAACTGTGACACAATCAAGTGTCCATGCGTGTGAGTTTGTTTCTGGACTTCTGTTAGTCTTATTCTTATCTCAGTTACTATAGATTTATGGTAAGTCTTGATATTCTGATCGAGTTAGTCCTCCTGCCTTGCTCGCCAACAATTTTTTAGCTATTCTTGACACTTTGCATTTCCATGTAAATCAGCCTGTCAAGGCCACCCTACCTCCAAATAAATAAATAAATATATACACACACATATACAGTTATTGTATTTTTTGTAATAAAATATACATAACATAAAAGTTACCATTTTAGTCATTTTTAAATATAAAGTTCAGTGACATAAGCTATATTCACATGTGCAGTCATCACCACCATCCATCTCCAGAACTTTTCCATCATCCCAAATGGAAACTCTGCACCCAGTAAACAGTAACTCTCCATTTCCCCCCTAAACAGTCCATGGCAACTACCATTCTGCTTTCTCTCTCTCTGAATTCGGCTATTCTAGTCATGTAGTGAAGTGAAAGTCGCTCAGTCGTGTCCAACTCTTTGCGACCCCATGCACTATACAGTCCATGGAATTCTCCAGGCCAGAATACTGGAGTGGGTAGCCTTTCCCTTCTCCAGGGGATCTTCCCAACCCAGGGATTGAACCCAGGTCTCCCTCATTGCAGGCGGATTCTTTACCAGCTGAACCACAGGGGAAACCCTCTAGTCTTTTAAGTAAAATAATAAGTAACTGGCTTGCTTGACTTGGCATAATGTCCTCAAGGTTCATCCATGCTATAGGTTCATCCATGTTGTAATTTATGTCAGAATCTCTTTCCTTTTTAAGGCTGAGTAGTATTCATAATATTCTATGTATATACCACATACTGTTTATCCATTCATGTGTTGATAGATACCTAGGTGCTATTATGAATAATGCTGCTATAAACATAGAGGTACATCTGTCAGTCTCTGCTTTCAGTTCTTTTGGGTGTATATCCAGAAGTGAAATTGCTGGATTAAATGGTAATGCTCTGTTGAATTTTTTGAGGAAAGCTATACTATTTTCTATAGTGACTGCATCATTTTACATTCCCACCAGCACTGCACAAGGCTCCCAGTTTTTTACATCCTTGCTAACACTGTCATTTTCTGTTTTTGATTTTTGATAGTAGTCATCCTAATGGATGTGACATGGTATCTCATTGTAGTTTTGACTTGCCTTTCCCTGATGATTAGTGATGTTAAGTATGTTATCATGTGCTTACGGTTATTTGTCTATCTTCTTTGGAGAAATTTCTATTCAAGTTCTTGGTCCTATTGTATTCATCTTTAACCTTTTGGGAAATAATTTCAAACTTAGAAAAACTTTGCTTCAAAGTTTAAAAACTTTTGTTCTGAGAAAGAGTCTGTTAAGAGGACAAAAAAACTTTGCATGATTTCTCCAAAAGCACCCATATACCCTTTATTCAGATTCACCTATTACTTACAATATTAGTTTCCATAGGGTTGCCATAATAAAGTACCACAAACTGCTGCTGCTAAGTCACTTCAGTCGTGTCCGACTCTGTGCGACCCCACAGACGGCAGCCCACCAGGCTCCCCCATCCCTGGGATTCTCCAGGCAAGAATACTGGAGTGGGTTGCCATTTCCTTCTCCAACCACAAACTAAGTAGCTTAAAAAAAAGAGTAATTTATTTTTCTCACAGTTCTAGAAGCTAGAATTCCGAAACCAAGGTGTTGGCAGTGTTGTTTTTCTTCCTAATCTAAGGAAGGATTCTTCCTTGTCCTTTCCTTGCTCCTGGTGTTTGCTGGCAGTTCTTGGCTTTCCTTGACTTGTGGCAGCAGAATTCTAATCTCTTGCCTCCATCTTCACATGGCTTTTCCCCGTGTGTGTGTATCTATGTGAGTGTCTGAATTTCCATTTCTTATAACAACAGCCAAATCCATTAAAACCTCATCTTGACTTGATTACATCTGGAAAGAAATTATATCCAAATGAGGTAACATCCACAAGTTCTGAGTGGACGTGAGGTTGTGGCTGCAACCTATTGCTTTATCATTTTTGCTCTCCTTCCTTATGTATGTATGTAAAATTTTCATTGGAATAATTTGAGAGTAAGTTATATACATCATGATCCTTTGTGTCTAAATATTTTCATGTGGATTCTTAAGAATAAGGAGATTCTTTTGTGGTACTGCATTTAAGTCACCAACTATAGGATATTTGTTGATGGGCTATTTTAATCTAATTCACTGTTCTTTTTCTAGTTTAGTTGTTTGTTTCAGTAGGTTCCTTTATAACAATAGTATCCAGGCTGGTATCATTTATTTCTTGTAGTTCTATTTCTTTGGGTTTCTTTCATTTGGACTTGTTCTTTAGCCTTTGTCTTATATGACATTGACATTTAGAATAACACAGTGCCCTGGCTTTGTTAAAAATATACTTTCGTTTTTTAATTAATAGATTTTACTTTTAGAACAGTTTTAGGTTTACAGAAAAATTGAGTAGAAAGTATAGAGGTCTCCTACATGCCCCTCCCCTTCTTAAAATACCCCTAATATTGTCCTCTTTCATGTGTGTGGTACACCTATTACAAATGATGAATAAATATTGATATATTATTAACTAAAGTACATAGTTTACATTAGAGTTCACTCTGCATTGTATAATTCTATGCATTTTGACAAATTGTATGCATTTTGACAAATTGTATACATTTTGACAAATGTCATGTCATATATCCATAATTATATCATGCAGAATAATTTCACTGCTTTGAAAATCCCCTGTGCTCCATCCATTCACCCCTTTCTCTTTCCTTCCCACAAACTGCTGGCACCAACTGATGTGTTACTGTCTCTATAGTTTTATGTGTTGCAGACTGTCAACAGTTGCAACAATATAGTTGGAGAAGCAAATAATGTGTGAATAAGTTTCCTTCATGTTTTGTGGTTTGATGGGTCATTTCTTTTTATGACTGAATAATACTCCTTTGTATGGCTATACCAAAGTATGTTTATCCTTTTGTCTATTGAAGATCTTAGTTGCTTCCAAGTTTTGGCAGTTAAGAGTAAAGGTGAGGTTAATTTTTGTGTGCATATTTTTGTGTGGACATAAGTTTTCAATACATTTTGGGTAAACAACAAGGATCATGATGGCTGGATCATGTGGTAATACTGTGTTTAGCTTTGTAAGAAACTGCTAAACTCTTCCACAGTGGGTGTACCACTTTGCTCTCCCACCCGCAATAACTGAGAGTTCTCTTGCTGCACATTCTCCCCAGCATTTGGTGTTGTTAGTGTTTTGTATTGTAGCTATTTCTAATAGGTGTGTAGTGGTATCTCATACATATATTGTTGAGCAACTTTTATATGCTTATTTGTATTTGCCATCTGTATAGCTTCTTTGATGAGATCTTTTAGTCATTTTTTAATTGGGTTTTACACCTGACTGAATATTTGTGTTCCTCCACAATTCATGTTAAAGCCACAATACCCAGTGTGATGATATCTGGAGGTAGGGCCTTTGGGAACTGATTAGGTCATGAGGGTGAAGCCATCATGAATAGGAGTAAGTGCTTTTGTACTTGAAGAGACACAGGAGAAACAATATTTCTTTCACTGGAGGAAACAGCAAGAGGGCAGCCATCTGCAAATCAGAAAGAGGGTGATCACCAGAATGAAACTGGCCAGCCCCTTAATCTTGGATTTCCTAGCCTTCAGAACTATCCGAAGTAAATGTTGTTTAGACCACCCAGTCTATGGTTTGTTACAGCAGCCCAAATTGACCAAGACAGGTTATTTTCTTATTTGGGTTTTAAGAGTTCTTTGTACATTTCATATAATAAGCCTTTATCAGATATGTATTTTGCAAACATTTTTGCCTAGGGTGGGACTTGTCTCTTCACTCTAACAATGTCTTCCTCAAAGAAGAAGTTTTTAATTTTGATGAAGTCTCTCCTGTTGGTTTTTTCTTTCATAGTTCATTCTTTTGGTGTTGTGCCTAAAAATTCACTGTCAAATTCAAGGTCAGCTAGATTTTCTATGTAATCTTCTACAAATTTTACAGTTTTGCCTTTTCTGTTTAGGTTTGTGCTCCATTTTGAGTTAATTTTTGGGAATGGTATAACATCTGTGTCCAGATTCTTTTTTTTAACATATCTTTTTATTCTGGTAAAGTATGTATATAATATATGTCATTTTAACCATCTTTAAGGGTACAATTCAGTGGTTTTAATTATATTCACAGTGTTTTTGCAGCTGTCACCACTATCTATTTCTAAAATTTTCTCATCACTCCAGAAACTCTGTACCTCTTGAACTACTACTTCTTATTCCTACCTCCCAACAGTCTCTGGTAACCTCTAATCTACTTTCTGTCACTGTGAATTTGCCTATTCTAAATATTTCATATACGTGGAATCATACAGTATTTGTCCTTTTGTGTCTGGCTTATCTTATTTAGTATAATGTTTTCAAGGATTATTCATGGTGTAGGATATATCAGAACTTCATTGCTTTTTATCAGTTCAGTCGCTTAGTCGTGTCCAACTCTTTGCGACCCCATGGACTGCAACACACCAGGCTTTCCTGTCCACCAACTCCCAGAGCTTCCTCAAACTCATGTCCATCGAGTCGGTGATGCCATCCAACCATCTCATCCTCTGTCGTCCCCTTCTCCTTCTGCCTTCAATCTTTTCCAGCATCAGGGTCTTTTCCAATGAGTCAGCTCTTCACATCAGGTGGCCCAAGTACTGGAGCTTCAACTTCAGCATCAGTCCTTCCAATGAATATTCAGGACTGATTTCCTTTAGGATTGACTGATTTGATCTCCTTGAAGTCCAAGGGACTCTCAAGAGTCTTCTCCAACACCACAGTTCAAAAGCATCAATTCTTTGGCAATCAGCTTTCTTTATGGTCCAACTCTCATATCCGTCCATGACTACTGGTAAAACCATAGCTTTGACTAGACGGACCTTTGTCGGCAAAGTAATGTCTCTGCTTTTTAATATGCTGTCTAAGTGGTCATAGATTTTCTTCCAAGGAGCAGTAATATTCCTTTCCATAATAATGTGGTGTGTTTTTACCACATTTTGTGTATCCCTTTATCTGCTGATGGATACCTGAGTTAACATCTACCTTTTTGCTATTGTGAAGAACACTGAAAATTGATGTAAAAGTATATTTGAGTTCCTGCATTCAGTTTTTTAAGTATCTAAGAGAAGTATTGCTGGGTCATATGGCAATTCTGTGTTTAACTTTTTGAGAAACTGCCACACTGTCTTCCAAAGCTACTGCACTGTTTTACATTCCCAGCAACAATGCACAGAGGTTCTTATTCCTCTATGTCCTTGTCAATGGTCTTTGAAGCACAAAGGTTTTTTAATTATGATGAAGTATGAATTCTCTATTCTTGTTTTTGTTTATGCTCTTGGTGTCATAGTTAAGAATACATTGTGAGTTTTATGGTTTTAGCTCATATTAGGCCTTTAATCAGTTTTGAGTTAATTTTTATACATATATTGTGCGGTAGGGCTCCAGCTTTATTCCTTTGCATGTGGAAATGCAGTTGTCCTAGCCCTAGCACCACTTTTTGAAGTGACTAATCTTTCTTGTTTGAATGGTCATTTACCCTTGTCAAAAATATTTGCCCCAGATAAATGGGTTTATTTCTAGACTCTTAAATCTATTCCATTGATCTCTGTGTCTATTCTTATGCCAGTACCACACTGTTTTTGGTTACTCTGGATTTGTACTGTATTTTGAAATTGGGAAGTATGAGTTCTCCAAATTTGTTCTTCATTTCCAAGGTTGTTTTGGCTATTTAGGATCCCTTGCTTGCCTGGTTTCTGGGAAGAGTTGGATATAATTCTTATCTTTGTTCCTGTAAAGGTAAGGTCATGTGTCCCCCCCCCCCCCCCCCCGCCAGCTTCTTTCAAGATGTTTTTTTTTAGTGAACCTGTGGCTTTGGGCTGGGAACTTCACAAGTGCCTCTCAGTTTTTTCCCCAGCCTTGAAGTGGGACCTGATGGCTGGAAAGGTTGAAGGTGGATTTTTCCCTTCCTCCATGTTGGCTAGACTCTGAAACCTAAAACCCCAGTAGGTTATGGTCTGGTTAGATAGTTTATTCTTGAGGGCAGGCTTGTGAAGAACAGAATGCTGTGGTATACTTCAAAGTGGCCACTTTTCCCCTTCCCTGCCAGAAGCCTGAGGGACTTTTTCTTCTCTATTCACTGTGAGAACCTGGTAAAGCTCCACAAGATAAAACTCACACACAAAAAATGTTCAGGCTCTGCTAGAGTTTAAAACTCTCAGACTTGTACACACTGGGCCTTTGGCAGTTCATCAGTTACAGTTTAGTTTTCCCTGCCCTGGTACTGGTCCCTGGGGAAGTCTCTTCTAGGGGTTTCTGCTCTGATGAGCTGTGGTTCTCTGTATCTACCTGTTTGTGTCTCTAATTTGGCAGGGGTGGGGGGGTGGGGGTGTGGGGTGGGAGGTGGGCGTAGGGCAGCAGTTTGCCCTGTGAGTTAATTTCTCTGATAGAGCTAAGCAGAATTGTTGATTTTTCAGTTTGTTTAGCTTTTTACTTGTTGTTATGGCAAAATGGTGACTTCTAAGCTTCTGATGTGCTGGACTAGAAACCTTCTCCTAGAGTTTTAACTGTCAACAACATCCACACCGAGCACCAGCCATTTATCACTTTATGGTTGTCTGTCCGGTACTGTTGCCCACAGCGTCTTCTGCTCCTGGGCTTCTGCTCCACTAGGCTGTGATTCTGTCTGCTTATCTGTCTGCCCAGTTTGGGGGCAGCAGATTTCTCCGTGACCTTAGTCCTTCAACAGGTCTAAAAAGAGTTATTGATTTTCAGGTTTTTGTTTTTGTTCTTTTTTTAGCTTTTTCCTTATGTGCACAGGAGCGATAGCGTCCAAGACCCTTATCTGCCACACCGGAACCTGGAAGTCTCCCTCTGTCCTTCTCATCCTACTACTACTTCTGCTTCATACCATCATGGTTATACAGGTTTCTCTAGGTCATATATTTACCTAGGAGTGAAGCGGCCGAGTCATAGCATTTATGTGTATCATCAAATTTACTGCATAGTGCTAAGTTAATCTCCAAAATGTTTATACCAACTTAGCATCCTACAAGAGGTAAATGAGAATTTCTGTTACTTTACACATTTCCAGATCAATCCAGTATTCTTAGAAAGATGTGGCTCTGATCAGATCTACCTGTCTTCATGAGGTCTTCATTTAGTTTAGTACCAACAAAATTATTTGTTAATATTATTTTTGATTTATACAGGCTGCTTTAAAAAAATACTGCCCTTAAGTTACTTATACATTAACTTAGATGGTAAATTCCAGATTTAAATAATCATTCATTCATTCATAGTGGGCACTTGCTGTGCTCTAGACACACTGTTCTACCTAACATTGGGAATGCAATAATGAGCATAAATCAAAAAGGAACTGTCATTCCACATTTTACTGAAAGACCTCACACTGGTTTATTTAACTATTGAGTTAGTAGTTTAGAAAACATTTTGACTTAAAGCATCTTTTTTTGTGAATTCCTAATATATTAATGAGATGGGCCTCATATTTTAAAATTATTTGTTATTAGTCAGTATCTTAAAGATATTTTGTTTTGCATAGGCTATATTTTTTTTTTTAACTTTTAAAAACATTCATACCTAGCATGGTACTTATTTAGTAGGAATTCAGATATTTACTACTTGCTCTAAATTATAATTAAGTCACAAACCATTTAAATTCTGTTATCCTGGTCCTAAAAATAGTAAACTTTTCAGCAACTGTTAAGAGTTCCAAACCTTTGCTAACATGCCCTCTATTGTATCCATTGACAGTAGTTTTTCATTTGCACAAAAGGTTTGATGGTATAAAATTTTGTTATCAGCATACCTGATCATTACATTGTAAGCCAAATTATGACAAATCTAGAACCAATCACTGGATGAATTTTTTAGAAGTAGCAGACTAAATACATTTTGATAGTTGTTATTTTGTCTGTGAAAAAGTCAAACTATTTGTCATAATTACGAAAAGGATAAAATCAAAACAGTTTTCACATGAATACAGCATTGGAGGCCCATTAAAAAAAAATTTTTTTTAATTAATCCTTTGCCAAAAACTTTAACCATGAATAATTCTTGTTTAGTCCAGATGCTTGGGGCCACACAGTTTGAAGTATGAAAAGCCTGTCAAGTTCACCACTGTCAAAGGATAATGATAGTGTTGAAAACCAATGCTCTCTCTGTCTTTCAGGTTTAAAGTCTGAAATAAACTAGTTTATAAAAAAGAAATCCCACCCATTTTTCTTACTTGTGGGAAGTTAACTCACCAAGAACTCTGAATCCAGGCTGCAACATATGGTTGTACTGGTTGTACACTGCACAACTCCGGGAGGTTTTCACTCATTCTTCATCATCAGAAATTTATGTATTTGTGGTAACAATTATATGGGGGCAAAGAGCAATAAAGTACCTTGAGTTGCCTTTTTTTCTAATTTGCTCAGTGTGTCATTGAGCCAGTAGAATTTTTAGTCTGAAGATACAATGATTAATGTAGTGCTGTAGCCATCTTAACAATCTGCTATGTAATCAACTGAATCTCGAATGCAGGCAGATTTATAGGAGAGATGATCCATTTCTTTAGCAAATAAGGTGTACAAAGGTGGCAGGACACACAGTTTTAGATTAACACTTATAAGCCGTCAGCCAGATGCAGTGTTTAAACCTTGTTTAGGTCCTAGTTTGAATAAATCATCTGCAGAAAGACAGTTTTGAGATAGCTGAGAACATTTGAGTATGCCTTGGGCTTTCCCTGGTAGCTCAGCTGGTAAAGAATCCGCCTGCAATGACGGAGACCTGGGTTCAACCCCTGGGTTGGGAAGATCCCCTGGAGAAGGGAAAGTCGACCCACTCCAGTATCCTGGCCTAGAGAATTCCACGGACTGTATAGTCCATGGGTTCGCAAAGAGTCAGACCTGACTGAACGACTTTCACTGGGTATTGAATGGTATTAAGAAATTACTGTTCATTTTGTTAGGTGTGATCATAGTATTGTGATTACATCTTTTGAAAGTCCTTATCTTTTAGAGATACATACTAAAGTATGTGGTGGTGAAATGATACATCTCAGAATTTGTTTTAAATACTTCAGGGAAAAAAGCAGAGGGAGGTAGATCTAACAAGAAGAGAAGTTGAAACTCAGTGATGGTACATGAGGTGGTATAATGGTATTTGTCGTATCCTACTCTGCAACCCCATGGACTATAGCCTGCTAGGCTCCTCTGTCCATGGGATTTTCCAGGCAAGAATATGGGAGTGGGGTTGCCATTTTTTTCTCCAGGGCATCTTCCCAACCCAGGGATCGAACCTGCCTCTTTTGCATTGGCAGGCAGATTCTTTACCACTGTGCCACTTGGGAAGCCTGGTATAATTTTATACCATTATACTCTTGTGTATGTTTGAAACTTTTCTAATTTAAAAAATGTAGAGAAAGAAAGTAACTAGCTGTCACTAGATCTTATGTCCAAAAGGAAATCCAATAGAAGTCAGTGAGGAATATTCATGATTTTACCTCTTCTTGCTCCAGGAATCATTCTATTTTAGGAATTATAGACAGCTCTAAAACGCCACTGAAATCACAAGTCATTTCCTTTCCTCTAGCTGGTTCCTAGTCTTCCTTCTACCACAGATAAGCTTTATTAGTTGGAGGGGTGGGGGCTTCTAAGTTGTTCTTATGAACCCCATAGCAGTGAGGAAGTTAGCAGTTAACTTTTAGAAGATCAGCAAAATGTTACAGTGGAAAGAATACAGGATATGGAACCAAAAGACCTGATTAACTCTGTGGCCTTGAGCACTTAACCTACCTCTCTGGTAATACTTACTGAAAGTAACTCACTAAGATTTGAGAAGTAACGTAAAACCTTGTCTTTTCAAATACAAATTATTATAGACCCAAACTAAGCAAGTTTAGTATCATGCTAGCCATAAAGTCTTTACAGTTTCATAGGCCAGCTTAGATACTCAGGATGCCTTAACTTCTGAAGAAAAAGAAATCTGAAGTTGTTATATAGCAGTGTCTCCTTTGTGTCCTACTAGATTATTTCTTACAGTTAGACTCTTTTTTTTTTTCCCAGTACTCTGTTATGGGAAATGTTTTCACATATATGTAGCCTCATTTGGCTTATTATCCATGATCTATAGTTTGACTTTTTATTTAAAGACGTTTTCCCCCAAATGGTATTATATTAGCAAATTTTCATAAGCTGATCATCCTCTAAGACTCATTTTAGTAATTTAACAAGTGTTTATTTGTTTCATGGCGGCTATGCTCTGAAAGAAGCAATGAATTATTTTATAAAGTTAGTTTACAGTCTCTGCCCTCAAAAAAAAACAAGAGGTTGTGCCTTAGAAAGTCTCAGCATTTTTCTGCTTCCCTAAAACTAACATATGCAACTCACTGCCACCAGGAACTTCTCTTCCATGCCATGGTTTTCAGTGCTGAGTGGTTGTAGGTGGGGTAGACATCAGGAACACCACTATAGTCAGTCATCAGTATTTTGAGTCCTCTTCTTCTGTAAAGTGGGAATCTCCTTTGCTGCCATTTATTCTTTGGTTCACTGCTTGCTTAAAATATAGCACACATTTGATCTATGGGCTTTATATCAGGTGATTATCTCCTTAGCCCTTGCCTCTTCCTGGTGAGCTATTTCCTAGTGACTTCCATACTTTATCTTCCACCTTTCTCTTGAGCACTAGTTCCATATATCCAGGTAACTAATAGACATCTGTGCCTGGATATACAGTCTTCAAGTTCAGTATGTTCAGAACTATTTTTCCTTTTGCATTTAGTCAACATTTGACCAGCCACTGTGCTTGGTGTTAGAGATAGCAGCTTACTGTCTGTAACTATATACAATAAGAGAACCTCTATAGCGTATTCTGAGAATCATTTTTAAATTTTTTTTATTTATTTATGGCTGCTCTGAGTCTTCATTGCTGTGTTCAGGCTTTCTCTAGTTGGCAGCAAGCAGGGGCTACTCTTTCTGTGGTGCATGGGCTTCTCATTGCAGTGACTTCTCTTGTTGACACTCCAGTTTCAGAGATCAGAGCAAACCTGTACTGTATGTCTTATATTACAATAAAGTGTTTGGTCCAGGAAGAGTAGATACTCTGTCTTTGCAGAGATATTATCAATACATTTTGACACACTGTAGTCTAAATAAGCTACACACATACTGTTCAGGCTATAATTAGTCTTTTTAGTAGTAGTTACATTATTTCAGGATAAAACATAGTCACAAAATATTAACCATCTCCTTAACATTTAGAATTAATTTACCAATTCTTATATTAAAAAAAAATTACCAGCTTGTATGCAGTTAATTTTCTCCCAGCCCCTATCCTGTTCTTTTATATGTTGTATGTTAATGTCAAATAAAACACTTAAAAGTTGTTGAATTTGTTAAATGAAAATAGCCATCACATAAGATTACATGTGTTTTCTTCGATTTACCCCTTCTCTTTTATTACCTATGTCTAGTCTCCAAATGCAGTGAGTTAGTTGTTCTTCCAAAATGATTATTGGATCTGATCATTTCTTTCTTTTGGTCACTTTATCATGCAAGCCAACATCAGTTAATTGCTTGATTTTTGAGAGGACTAAACATTAGGTCAGTTTAACCATCTCTAAGCTGACCTGTACATCCCAGGCCCAGGTCCCTTCAGCACTCTTATGAAGAATTTTTAAGATGCTGTTTCAAACATCAATTATTCCTCTGCTTGAAAGCTTTCAGTTGGCCTCTACTGCCTAAGAGATGCCAAGATGAAGTCTTCATCTCGGTGTTAAAAACTTTCAGAATTTGACTCCACCAAACTCATCCACCCTTACTTCCCCCTGCTCTTTATTTCTAGCTTTGCATAACTTTGATCTTGCCATGTTTCCATATTTATTTCTTCTTTGCAGCAGTCTTTCAACTGTTACTTTCCCAATCATGTCTTTTCCTCCTTAGTTTTTTTAAATTCAGTTTACCTTTAAGACTTGACCCTTAGTGCCTCTCTAAGCACTCTTCTCTAGTATCTCTTGGTACAATGAACTCTTCTTTTCTTGGATATCTTCTGTTTATCAGTAGACACAGTGTTGAGTATTGCCACTGTGCAGGCATAGTATTCCTTGTGTACTTTGTTGCATATTGTTTTCTGTTGTCTTGAGAGTTAGCAGGAATATTCAGCTGGAAGTAGGAAGACAGGCAAGTTTAACTCCATCAGTCAGGATCTATACAGAATTTATCTACATTATTAGCTTTTTGTACTTGGATCTATCTGATTAGGTCCTCTGATAAGAGTTTCAGGCAGAAATCAGGATTTCCTGGGAATAACTTATATAGTTATTTGTACATTCTTCCAGCAGATACTTACTGAGTGATTTTACTGTGTGCTAGGCACTGTTCTGGGTGGCAGTGAAACAGCAGTAAATAAAATGGAAAAAAACCCAAAAAAACAAATCTCATGCCTTTGTGGAACTTTGTAGGGGCAAAAAGACAAGTAAAGCAGTAAAGTCACATAGCAAGATGTGCAATGAAGAAAAACAAATGAGCGATAGGGCATGGGACAGGATGCTATTTTAGATAAGACAGGGAAGACCTCTCTGAGAAGGACACTCTGCAAGAGATCCAAATGAAGGGAGAGAATAAACAGGGGGCAGGAGGGAGGGGAGAACATTGCAGGCAGAGAAGGAACAGCAAGTTCAGAGGCCTTGAGGCAACAGTGTCTTTGATATAATCAAGGAACAGTAAAAATAACATGTGACTAGACTATATACAGTGGCTTAGAGGGCGAGTGCTTAGAGATGAGATCAGAGAGATGCATGGGGAGCTAGGTCACACCATAGTGAAGGACTTGTGGTTTTATTGTGTTGTGGTAAAACCTGGATGGGTTTTGAGCAGAATGCCATGCTAAAATTACTATGGAAAAGGAATCCTCACACTGATGAATGGAGAACAGACTAGAGGTTAGCAGTGAAGCAGGGAGAGCCCGTGTGGCAGGTCTAGGTGAGAGATAGATGCTTGTTAACCATCCCTCATGACATGAACAAAGGCTCTGTGGCATATATTACTCTGCATATGTTTTTTGGGAGCCTACTTTCTACTGGGCACGGTATTAAACACTGGAGTGAGGAAAAGACATAGTCTGTCTCCTCATAAGTTAAGAATCTACAACCAGAGTTCAGTCCAACCAATGGTGGTAGGTATGTTTTCCTTGTTGAACTATTTTAAAGGAAAATACTCTGAATTTACTCTTAAAAAACGAATCTGAAAAGGGAATATCCTCAATTCCTCAAATACTTTTTATAATGGCCACAAAGCAGTAAAATAATGAGGTTCCAAGTCAGGTAGAAGCTACTGGATTGGCTGTGGCTCCTCAGTGATCACTGTTTTCCTGAGTTACTTGAAAATGAACTGTTTTATTATTTTAGGCCCAAGGTCTGCACTGTAGTCTTGAGACAGACTGAAGGGGATTGAGAGAGTTGGTCAGGTTGATTTATATCATGGCACTGTTGACCTTTATCATTTGCCTGTAGATGTGATTGCTATAGACAACCATACCTTCAGTCTGCTTAATAGACTTCTCACTGAAGAAGTCAGTGTCATTTATACCAAATGAGTTAAGCAGTATTAAATTGGATTGGGATGGACACCACACCCAATTAAAATATTGATAATTTTCTATTTTAATCTTATAAGCATATAATACACCGATTATGTAGTATAAAAGCAAACCATGCACCTTGCATAATTGATCTCAGTTCTCAGAGCAGCACAATTAGAAAAGTATTGTCATGACACTAGAAAAAGAAAGTGAGGCTCAAAAGTGTCAGGTAAATTACCTGAGTGTGCATAGCTAGGTAAGTAGCAGGCTTTTGACTACAAACATTACAGTTATAAATACTACCCAAGCCTGTCTTTCCTTTTCAATCACTACCACTTCAAAATGAAATAAAATGCCTTCTAGCTTTAATCTACCTCTTCCCCCTTCTCTAATTTTCCCCCAACCCCTAGCTATACTTACCCTCACCAACTCAATTCACTATGTCAAACAGACAGAACATTTTTGAGAAAAAACCAATTTCCTAATGGTTCGAGTCTACCAGCATACTCATTTTATCATATCCTCCATTAACAAAGTAGATTACCTGTTTTTATTTCTGCCTTTATAACCTGTCTTGTCTTTTGTTCACATTTCCTTTGGGATCTCAGTGTTTTCTTACCAAACTTGTACATACTTTTTAGGAGTAAATTTTACGTATGATTTTTTTTATAATCATTTTTACTACACTGAGAGTTGTAATAAAAACTAGCTCAATCTGGTCGGCAGGCAGAAGTCATCTAGAAGGAATTCTGCTTTAAGCAAAAACAATGTGTCCTGTTGCTTCCTCCACTTTAAGCTTCAGGTATACCTGAGGCTGCTCAAATTTTTCATTTAATTCCTTGAGGATAGTGAAAAAGTTGGCTCAAAGCTCAACATTCAGAAGACTAACATCATGGCATCTGGTCCCATCACTTCATGGCAAATAGATGGGGAAATAGTGGAAACAGTGACTGACTTTATTTTGGGGGGCTCCAAAATCAATGCAGATGGTGATTGCAGCTATGAAATTAAAAGACGCTTGCTCCTTGAACGAAAAGTTATGACCAACCTAGACAGTATATTAAAAACCAGAGACATTACTTTGCCAACAAAGGTCCGTCTAGTCAAGGCTATGGTTTTTCCAGTAGTCATGTATGGATGTGAGAGTTGGATAGTGAAGAAAGCTGAGCGCCGAAGAATTGATGCTTTTGAACTGTGGTGTTGGAGAAGACTCTTGAGAGTCCCTTGGACTGCAAGGAGATCCAACCAGTCCATCCTAAAGGAAATCAGTCCTGGGTGTTCAATGGAAGGACTGACGTTGAAGCTGAAACTCCAATATTTTGGCCACCTTATGTGAAGAGCTGACTCATTGGAAAAGACCCTGATGTTGGGAAAGATTGAAGGCAGGAGGAGAAGGGGACGACAGAGGATGAGATGGTTAGATGGCATCACCGACTCAATGGACATGAGTTTGGGTAGACTCTGGGAGTTGGTGATGGACAGGGAGGCCTGGCATGCTGTGATTCATGGGGTCGCAAAGAGTCAGACACAACTGAGAGACTGAACTGAACTGAAGGAAAAGAAAAATAATTAATTGGATTAGAACACTCAAGTATTTGAGTTTGCTGAAGTTGACTCTGGAAGGGTGTTGTCCACCTTGTCCACCTTGATTTCCTAGTCGCCTTAGAAGTAGTAATGAAAAAAAAAAAAAAGAAACCTTTAGTACTTAATACAAAGAAGTGCCTTTTAAGTACTACAAAGTCTGGCACAATATTTACCATTCTAAAATCCCTTTTAACTTTGGTTTTTCGCTTTAGGAGAATGGCAAATCTGTAAATCTCTTTGCTCCTGTTTTGAAATACCTTGGGTGCAATTGTAGTTAATCTGCATAATGTAACCAAGTTAGAACCAATAAACACTAATACAGAATGGCTATTTAAAATATAGGTAAAAGTTAGGTTTGGGGGAAAAATAATTACCCAAAATGGAGTTTGGTCAAAGCTAAGACTAGTGCCTAAGCTTGGATTTAAGTTTCTTGTTTGGATTTGTTTATGGTCTGTGCATGTGTGTGCTCAGTCGGCCAGTCGTGTCCAACTCTTTGCAACCCAATAGACTGTAGCCCGCCAGGCTCCTCTGTCCTTGTAATTTTCCAGGCAAGAATACTGGAGTGGGTTGCCATTTTCTGCTCCAGGGGATCTTTGCGATCCAGGGATCAAATCCATGTCTCTTGCGTCAACAGGTGGATTGTTTACCACTGCACCACCTGGGAAGCCTTATGGTCTCTAAGACAATCATTTTTATTCTTACTAATTAATTAATGAAGTAATTCACTAATACATTTCCCCCAAAAGAACTTGCCCACAATATACTGTTTCCTTCGATAGAGTCATTTGATTGTTTCCTTGCTGTGTTTGACCCTTGATTAAAATTGTAGAATATAGCCACTATTTTGTAGCATCCTTGAAAGATTTGTAATAATATGAACCCATGGAAGACAAGACTAAAAAACAATCTTTATTCCCTCTCCATGTATCGTAATCTGAAGAAAATTCTCTGGCTTATGAATTGGAAACATTTTAATTTCTAATAAGTGGCTGCTTAAGATTATTTCTTAACTCCTTTTACACTGTGAATCAAAGGGGATTATTTAAATGTGAAACTCAAAGCACATGTGCTACAAGACAATGCAGCATAATGGTTCAGACCATGCGTGGACTTTGGAGTCTGATAGACCTGGGCTGAAATTCTAGATCATCCATTTATTGGCTGTGTGACCTGGTACAAGTTACCTCTCCACAATCCCTTCATGTGTAAATGTGACTAAAAACCTACTTCATAAGATGGGTGGGGGGATTTAAATCAGGATGTGACAAATGCTTGTAACAGTGCCTGGCACATAGCAACAGCTCAACAAATGGCAGCAATTACTATGAAAATGCAACAACCCCTTAAATAATAATCATAAGTAAAATATTAGTGCCATCTGTCTTCAGTCATTAAACATTTATGATGGAAAAAATAAATAAAATTGCCAAAATCTTGAAGCAGCTTAACAGTATGTAACTTTATAAATATGACTCTTGAATTTCCTTCCCAGTAAACGTAAGTTTGAGCCAGTTGTATTTTTGTTTTAGAATATTTTGGTCATCAAGAAATTTAACATCTAAAGTAAAAAGAGTTATATTTGTTATGCATATTACTGTACTCTAATGGTTTTGACAAAGCATATATGGATGTTAGAAAGAAAAAAAATCCTAATTACTGCAGTTTTTCATAGTTGTAGATGCAACTATATTTGAAAACATGAAAGGAAGTTAGAATACTTCTGTGGGTTCATCACTCTAGCAAGTCACAGTACCAAACCTTGAAGTCCTAAAAGAACTCTTACAGGTTTAGAATATAGCAGAAACATTCAGGTGGCAAGAATACACAGAAGAACTGTACAAAAAAGATCTTCATGACCCAGATAACCACGATGCTGTGATCACTCACTTAGAGCCAGACATCCTGGAGTGTGAAGTCAAGTGGGCCTTAGGAAGCATCTCTACAAACAAAGCTAGTGGAGGTGATGGAATTCCAGCTGAGCTGTTTCAAATCCTGAAAGATGATGCTGTGAAGGTGCTGCACTTAATATGCCAACAAATTTGGAAAACTTGGCAGCGGCCATGGGACTGAAAAAGGTCAGTTTTTCATTCCAATCCCAAAGAAAGGCAATGCCAAAGAATGCTCAAACTACCGTACAATTGCACTCATCTTACATGCTGGTAAAGTAATGCTCAAAATTCTCCAAGCCTGGCTTCAACAGTATGTGAACCGTGAACTTCCAGATGTTCAAGCTGGATTTAGAAAAGGTAGAGGAACCAGAGATCAAATTGCCAACATTCGTTGGATTATAGAAAAAGCAAGAGAGTTCCTGAAAAACATCTATTTCTGCTTTATTGACTATGCCAAAGCCTCTGACCATGTGGATCACAACAAACTGGAAAATTCTTAAAGAGATGGGAATACCAGACCACCTTACCTGCCTCCTGAGAAATATGTATGCAGGTCAAGAAACAACAGATAGAACCAGACATGGAACAATGGACTCGTTCCAAACTGGGAAAGGAGTATGTCAAGGCTGTATATTGTCATCCTGCTTATATGCAGAGTACATCATGTGAAATGCCAGGCTGGATGAAGCACAAGCTGGAATCAGGATTGCCGGGAGAAATATCAATAACCTCAGATATGCAGATGATACCACCCTTATGGCAGAAAGTGAAGAAGAACTAAAGAGCCTCTTGATGAAAGTAAAAGAGGAGAGTGAAAAAGCTGGTTTAAAACTCAACATTCAGAAAACTAAGATCATGGCATTGAGTCCCATCACTTCATGGCAAATAGATGGGGAAACAATGAAAACAATGACAGACTTTACTTTCTTGGGCTCCAAAACCACTGCAGATGGTGACTGCAGCCATGCAATTAAGACGCTTGCTCCTTGGAAGAAAAGCTATGACCAACCTAGACAGCATATTAAAAAATGGAGACATTACTTTCCAACAAAGGTCCACCAACAAAGCCATGGTTTTTCCGGTAGTCATGTATGGATGTGAGAGTTGGACCATAAAGAAAGTGGAGCGCCGGAAAATTGATGCTTTTGAACTGTGGTGTTGGAGAAGACTCTTGAGAGTCCCTTGGACTGCATGGAGATCCAACCAGGCAATCTTAAAGGAAATCAGTCCCGAGTATTCATTGGAAGGACTGATGCTGAAGCTTCAATACTTTGGCCACCTGATGCGAAGAACTCACTTATTGAAAAAGACTACGATGTTGGGAAAGATTGAAGGCAGGAGGAGAAGGGGACGACAGAGGATGAGAAGGTTGGATGGCATCACTGTCTCAGTGGACATGAGTTTGAGCAAGCTCCAAGAGTTGGTGATGGACAGGAAAGCCTAGCGTGCTGCAGTCCATGGGGTTACAAAGAGTCAGACACGACTGAGCGACTGAAATGAACTGTTCATGTTTATGTTAGGGGAATCTGGAACATTTAGGAAATATTTGCCAACAAACAAAGAAGAATTTGGCATTTGGAAGTATTTCATAGGCACCTGTAATCAAACCCACAGAAATTAGCAACTTGAGGCTCTGGCACAGGTAAAATGTCTGTAAAGGTTAGTCAGCACTCTCATTCATTTACGGTATTGTGAGGACAAGATCATCTTAAATCTTCCTGTCTTAGTGTTCTTCATCTTTGTCGCTTGTTCAGAAATGTTTATGCTGAGTAACATTTAAATGTTTAAAATACTGATTTAGCTATTTCTAGCACATATAAGGGCTTCCCTGGTAGCTCAGTTGGTAACGAATCCACCTGCAATGCAGTAAACCCAGGTTCAATTTCTGTGTGGGGAAGATTCCCTGGAGGGGACATGGCAACCCACTCCAGTATTTTTGCCTGGAAAATCCCGAGGACAGAGGAGCCTGGCAGGCTACAGTTCATGGGGTTGCCAAGAGTTGAAGACGACTTAGCAACTAAACCATCACCAGCACATACAAAATAATAATAGCCTTTTATTAGTTATTTTCTTGCTTTTGAAGCAGCCAATTTCCTTATAAATTTCATTATTCACTGTTGCCCTCAAAAATACCTCTTAAATTGACATTGTGGTTTCCTGAGTTTCCTGCATCAATTAGTGCATTTTCTATAACCATAAAGACTGGTTACCACATGTTTCATAGCAAATGAAAAATCCTTGTTTTCCCTTAATAGCCTCTCAACTAAGCATTTAAGGCAGTCTCCATGGGAGCTGTCTCCCTACCCCATTAGTGTGTGAAGGAGGCAAATCCCGGAGACATAAGGATGAAAAAGTGGGTTTTATATTTGAAGTTTTAAGTCACCAACATTTTTCCTTGATAGCTTAATCATTGAAATTTTCTAATCATGAAGATTTTATTTCAGAGACTGAAAAAATGCAGTGTAACTTTTTATAGCAGATCACAAAACAATGGGGCAGTATTTTTTTTAATTTTTTATTTCTTGTATCTATTTATGAAGACATCCTTATCTTTTATTACTCTGTTTAACTATCTTTGAGGTGAAATTGCTCAGTCGTGTCTGACTCTTTGCAACCCCATGGACTGTAGCCTGCCAGACTCCTCTGTCCATGGAATTCTCCAGCCAAGAAGACTGGAGTGGGCAGCCTGTCCCTTCTCCAGGGGAATCTTCCCAACCTGGGGATTGAACTGGGGTCTCCTGCACTGCAGGTGGATTCTTTACCAGCTGAACTAACTGGGAAGCCCTAACTATCTTTAATCCAACCTTAAAAGTAAATATTTGTTCCTTTGCTCAGGGTTTAAATATAATCAGGAATAATTCTTAAGGAAATCCGGGTTATGAAATATTTTATCCAGTTTATCTTCTGTTCAGATTTCTTAGGAACAGGTATGGAGGAGGGGAAAACGATAAGATTTGTTTATTTTAATTTGCTAGAAAGAGCTGCCATTGTTTTCTTTACTGGCAAAGCAGGGAATGAGTGGCAAGGCATTTTCTTTATAAGAACAGTAATTTTTGATTTGAAGCTCATGGATTCAATGCTATATCTTCCCTGGACATATTATTTAAAATATATATTCTTTTCTCATGAAAATGGTATGTGTTTAGCCCTGAATGTTCATTCTCTTTCACTTTGAGGGAACTTTCCTATTCTAGTTGACTTAAGGTGGACTAGTTTGTTATAAAATTGAACAGTTAAGGTTTGCATCCGTTTTTGTATATACTATGGCTAGATTATTTCAAGTAAAGTTATTTTTTGATTGAGGTATATTTGATTTATAGTATTATATAATTGTCAGGTGTTTAATATAGTGACTCTCACTTTTTAAAGGTTATACTCCATTTATAGTTACTTTAAAATACTGGCTATATCCTCTGTGCTATACAGTATATTCTTGTAGCTTATTTATTTTATGCCCCATAGTTTGTACCTCTTAGTCCTCTACCCCTTTCATCCCTCCCCTTCCCTTTCCCCACTGATAACCTTTGGTTTGTTCTGTATATCCATGACTCTGTTTCTTTTTTGTTATATTTATTAGTTTATTTTTTAGATTCTATATACAAGTATATCACACAGTATTTGTCTTTCTCTGACTTAGTTCACTAAGCATAATATTCTCCAAGTCCATCCAAGTCTATTTGTTGTTGCAAATGGCAAAATTTCATTCTTTTTTTATAACTGAGTGTTATCTCATTGTGTATATATATACACTATGGAATACTATACACAGTGTGTATATATATGCACACATAATGCAATATATATACTACATCTTCCTTATCCATCGATCTGTTGATGGACCGGTTGCTTATCTTGGCTATTGTAAATAATGCTGCTGTGAACATGGGGTGTGCTGTCTTTCTGAATTAATGTTGTTTTCTTTGGATGTATACCCAGGAGTGGAACACTGATGGATCATATGGTAGGTCCGTTTTTAGTTTGTTGAGGAATCTCTATACTGTCTTCCACAGTGGCTGTACCAGCTTACAGTCACACCAGCAGTGTACAAGGGTTCCCTTTTCTCCCCATCCTTGCCAGTATTTTTGGTCTTTTTGATGATAGCCATTCTAAAAGGTGTGAAGTGATATCTTATTGTGGTTTTCATTTGCATTTCTGATGTTTAGTGATGTTGATCATCTGTATGTCTTTTTTGGGAAAATATGTTTAGGTCTTTATGTTGTTTTGATGTGAGCTGTTTATATATTTTGGATGTCAGCCCCTTGTCAATCAAATCATTTCCAAGTATTTTCTCCCATTCAGTAGTTGTCTTTTCATTTTGTTGACAACTAGTTCATTTTTAAGTCATCTTTAGAAATAGCAAGAAATAGCGATTTCTCTTCCTATAACTAGTTTTGTGTCTAAATTTTTTGCCATAACATGGCTAAATGCAGATGCCCACCTGACTTTTAGTTTGTTCAAGACTGAAAGAAGGCCAGTGTGACTGAAGCGTGAATGAAAGGGGATAGAGTGATGTGAGATGACCGATCTGTATGTCAGATCATATTCAGCCATATGAAGGCCATGACAAAGAGCTCAGATTTTATTCTAAATGAGATGGGGGACTGTTTATGTTTTTAAAATATCACTTCGGCTGCTATGGAGAAAAACCATGTAGGACAGGAAAAGAAGAGGCTCTTCTAGTAATAAGGGCTAATGGATTAGTGTAATTGAAGAATCAAGAGAGAACAACTGAGGATGTTTTACAGAAAAAAGTGTATAGGACTTGGTGACATTGAATCTAAGCTCTAAGGGAAAGAGGCATCAAGGACATGCCCAGGCCTGATAATCAGTGTATGCTACTGCAGAAGCTGCCTTAAGTCTTGTGTCTTTTCTGTTCTGATAGGTCAGTGCCTTTGCTGTATCTGATGACCCAAGGTTTGGGGGAAAAACTAGGGAGAAACAGGTTTAGAGGGGAAAATCAAAGTTTTGTCCACTTATGTATTATAACGTTCCTAGGTTGATGAGATTTGAAGTGTCTTCTTGAAATTTTTCTGAAACATCTAAATAATAATATAACAATCCAGATAGAAGTGTTTCTATATGGTCGCACATAACAGACATGAATCTCACCCCTCCTGCAACTTCTGAACATCTAACCACTAGTTAATTAGCTGTCTTTGAGAAAGCCTGGAGGTGTGTTTATATCAGGTTCTCTCCACCTTCTCACTATTGGCATTTTATATGGGAAAATTCTTTGAGGGGCTGTTTAGAGCATTATGGGCTTCCCTGGTAGCTCAGACAGTAAAAAATCTGCCTGCAGTGCAGGAGACCCAGGTTCAATCCCTGGATCGGGAAGATCCCCTGGAGCAGGAAATGGCAACCTAACTCCAGTATTCTTGCCTGGAGAATCCAATGGACAGAGGATCCTGGTGGGCTACAGTCCATGGGGTTGCAAAGAAGAGGACATGACTAGGTAACTAACACTCACTTTCACTACAGCATTATAGGATATTTAATAGCCTCCCTGGTCTACTAGATGACAGCAGTACCAACTCCCAGTTGTGAATACCAAAGATGTCTCCAGATATCACCAAATATCCCTAGGGGCAGGGGAACAAAATTGTCCCCTGGTTGAGAACCACTGGTTTATAAGCAATGGAACTTTCTAGCATGTTGCTGACAATAACAAAACTAACATTTGTTAGCACTTGTTATAGCCCCTTTATCTCATGCTACCAGAACCATTGGACAAACTGGTTAATTTTTAAAATCTGCTAAGGTTGAAAATTATTTTCAAAAATATATAAATGCCTTTAACTTAAATATAAAACCACTTAATAATTGTTTGATGTTGGGCCATTATCTTGAATATGAATCCACTGGCTGGATTTCTAAGTTGTCATGTCACATAATACATTTTCTACCATTTTTAATTTTGTGTATTTTAAAACAGGACAGAAATTTGATTGTTTTCCTTTTTGCTTTTTTATTGATATATAACTTTGTCTGTTTTTTAGATTTCTCACCTATACCACATTTAATCATGTTTTGACTGGAGAGGGCTTGGGGGAACACTTTTATCAAGTGTCTACCAAACCTAGCTTTCAAATAAAACCGGAAGTCACGTACACTCATAGCTCAAGGGCTGCTGAATACTTATATTACATAATTACCCCAAGTAGAGCCAACAGGTTCATTGACCATTGCCACTAGCTCTTTGCTACTAACAGAATCACGTGGGGATATCAGAGAGCAGATTCCTAGCCACAGCCTTCATAAGCCAGTATGCCTACCAGGTCAGTTTTATCAGGTGGAGACTGGCTAAGAAGTACTGTTTGTGCCAGACACTCTACTTGCATTCTCTTTTAATCCACAACAATCCAAAACCATAGTATGTTAATATTTTTGTTTTGCCTTTGAGAATACTGAAACATAAAGATGGCATCTTGCACATGGTTATGTAGGTAATAAATAAAAGTCAGGATGTGCTTTACCATTTCATCACACACACCATGGGGATTAATTCTCTACAAAACACTAGGCTCCCTTCTGGTCCATGATCACAAATTATACCTTTGAATGATGACCAGTTACCTTCGAAGTAAGTGCTGTGCCTAGAAAATATGGGAGATCAATATAAATCTATCATTTGAAACACTTGAAAGCACCAATTCTGTATGTCTAGCTTAACCTCTTGATAAGCTCAGCTGGTAAAGAATCCGCCTTCAATGCAGGAAACCCTGGGTCAGGAAGATCCGCTGGATAAGGGACAGGCTACCCATTCCAGTATTCCGGCTTGGAGAATTCCATGGACTGTATAGCCATGGGGTTGCAAAGAGTCGGACATGACTGAGCGACTTTCATTTTCAGGCTAACCCTAATACTACTTATACTCATTTCTTGTTGCTGTGGTGACAGATTTAAAGCCACAAACTTAGTGGCTTAAAACCACACAAATTTATTATTTTAGTTTTGTAGGTTTGAAGTCTTGACAGGCCTCACTGAGCTAAAATCAAACATTCTTTTCTGATGGCTCTAGTGGGGGAATCCATTTGTTTGCCTTTTCCAGCTTCTAGAGGCCACCATGTTCTTTGGCTTGTGACCCTCCTTCCCTTCTGTCTTCAAAGCCAGTAATACTGTATCTCTCTGACATAGTCACATCTTCCCCTCTGACTCTGAACTAGACAAGCCTCCTCCTCTCACTTTTAGGGAGGGACCCTTGTGTACATTGGGCCCACGTGGATAATGCAGGATAACCTTCTTACCTTAGTAAAATGAGGCTTAGAGCTGTAGTACAGCTTCGGACTGGTTCAGTCCTGTTCAGTTATACTAACTGAATTTTTTAATGGGCATTTTATCTTCACAAAGTCGTAAGACTGAAAGTTTGATTTGTATGAGAAATCAGCACGATTGAATTCCTTAATATATTAGAACTGTCCTCAAAGCCCAGGTAAATGGATCAACTGTGTAATTACAGATAATTAGATATGTTGGAGTCCTTTAGTATTTTAATAGTTTGAGATAGGTAAAATCAGTCTCACTAAATCTCAAACAGGAGGTTATAATTGAACCTTGTATTTGTTACAGAATGTATTTGATAAGTGATACTACAGTAACCACATTCAAGATACTGAACAAAAATTTTCATTAAAACTTTCTATTTAGGACTTCTCCTGAAGGTGCATAAATGACCACAGATGTTAAAGGGATTCTTCCAGTTGGAACTGTTATTCTTTTCTGTATGTGTTATGTTCTTCCCACCTATCTATCCAGACAAGGGCTTTATCCTGACATGCTTCCCGATGTGGTTTCCCTGTGTGTGAGATAGGCAATGACTTTGTCTTTTTTTAAAATAAAGGTCGTTAAGTTCAACAGTAAGGAATTAAAAAGGGATCTTTTAATTAATTTTACTATTTCTATCATAGGAGATGAATATGATGTATGTGCCATTTGTTTGGATGAATATGAAGATGGAGACAAACTCAGAATCCTTCCCTGTTCCCATGGTATGAATAATTACATACTGCTTTGAATTTATACATAATTTATACTTAGGTTCAGTATTAGACAGAAAATAGTTATTAGCACATCATAAGCCAGGTCCTGTACTAATCAGTGATCTCATTTAAGGATGAAGATTTATAAAAAGTTACAAAGTTTTGTCTTGTCCCTATATGATGCATACGTATCAGAACACGAATAATAACCATGGCAGGAGATTATGTTTTCAACAACAGTGTACTATCTAAAAGATGTGTATTTTGCTTCAACAGCTTATCACTGCAAGTGTGTAGATCCTTGGCTAACTAAAACCAAAAAAACTTGTCCAGTCTGCAAGCAAAAAGTTGTTCCTTCTCAAGGCGATTCAGACTCTGACACAGATAGTAGTCAAGAAGAAAATGAAGTGTCAGAACACACCCCTTTACTCAGACCTTTGGCTTCTGCCAGCACTCAGTCATTTGGGGCTTTGTCGGAATCCCGCTCACATCAGAACATGACAGAATCTTCAGACTATGAGGAAGATGACAATGAAGATACCGACAGCAGTGATGCAGAAAATGAAATTAATGAACATAGTGTTGTGGTCCAACTGCAGCCTAATGGTGAACGGGATTACAACATAGCAAACACTGTTTGACCTTTAGAGGATATTGGGTTATTTCCTTTTAAAATGTTTATTTAGGCATATAGTTTGATTTTTTTTTTTTTTTTGCTCCCTTCAGAGATTTCTGTAGAGATAATTTATTTTTTATTCTACAGGTTAATCAAGATTACTCAAACAGGTTTTTTTGATCTGGTATTTATCTGCAGGAGTGTACTTCATTTCACTTATAATAGACTGGTGCTGTAACTCAAGCATCAAATCGACTCTTTTGGAATGAAACGTAGCCAAAACATTAAAAAAAATTCCTCAGTATAGCTTGCAATTAAGACCTAGATCACAGTATGCACACGTTTCATGTTTTTACACACAGGGTCAGTGCTGTGGCCACCGAGCATGAGCTGAGCCAACTCCCATCTCCATAAAGGCACCTCGAGTTGCTGAGCTGGAATATGCTTGTTCTGGTATTTGCCCAAATTGCCATAATTAGCGAGAGGCGACTATCAGCCCCACCGAGAAACTCAAAGCTGTTTCCTTTCTATTGCCAGGTAGTCTTACCCTGATAGGAACAGTCAGAACTAGGGCAGTTTGCAAAAGGTTTGTTTTTGTTTTTAAGGTTTTTAATACTATAGTGTCATGTATGAACTTGATTTATCAGCTGAAGTAATGTCTCTGACTTTACTTACTGAATTTCAGTATCCTTAAGGATTCTGTGTGGTGATCAAAACATAAACAAAATGCTGTATAAAAATAGCAAACTTCAGTAATTGTTAATATTCAGATCATATACCTCTTAATAAAGAGCATCCTATGCTTATTAGCCCTGCTAAACTATGTACAGAGGAAACTGTTCAAGTATTGGATTTGAAAATGTTGCTTATGTTTAACAGAACTAATGATGTATTTAAACAATGTATTATGAAAAGCTAAATTACACATTATTGTAACTATGTAGAAAATATAGGCTTATATATATATAATCAAAACGCTAAGAATTTTTATATGGCCTTGTATGAAGGGAGTTTGAATGTTAATAAACACGTTTTCCACTTTGTTGTTCTCCTGTAGTATTGCCCACATTAAACTTTTATTTATGTGCATGGTGTTTTTTAAAGGCATAATGATTAAGGCAATTTAGAGCACATAAACACACATTACCTTAGGATTTTATACAAAGTAACTGCTCATAAGCAATTAGGGAATCCCCCCAAAACTACAGACCAAATCATTCCAACAACAGTGTACATTATGGTACCTTCTTGTAATTATGGTACATCTTTACAGTAAACTGCTGTACAGCCCCAAGGGGGTAAATAGCTAGATTTATCTGTATTGACATGGGAAATTAATAGTGAACAGAAGCATATTAGAGAATAGTTAAGTATACCAGTTAGCCTTCTGTTGTGAAAAAATTGAATACATTTTTAAAAAATGTAACACTACTGAGGGAAATTTCACTTTTTGAACTGCTTTAAAAAAATTCTTATAAGCAACAACAAAAAATGAATATTTCCACTTAGGAAAATAAAAAATTGAATTCTTCATTATTCTCCCACCCCTACCCCACAGAAATAAAAACAAGACCTGAGAAACAGAATTATCAGTTTACTATGGTAGTTAAAACAGTGCTATGGAACTTGACACACCTGTTTGATCCTAACTTTTCTAAACCTGTCTGGTCATTTATCCTAAGGTAGGGTGTGCTGTCTAAACACTGAGCTCAGTGTCTAGAACATAAATATAATAGTTTTTTTATCATTAGTGAATAACAACATCATACCTAAAATATTTTTTAAAGGGAAAAAGTTAATCACTGTTAAGTGTATTAGATGTTGTATTTCCTCAGTCTTTAATCCACAATTCAAATCAAGGACTTGGTTCCTTCAAATTTAAGTTAGGAATTTTTCTGAGGCAAAAATAATTTTCTTTTGAAACTCTATACTCTCAGTTGTCAAAAATATATATACTTAACAGCACTATCTAGGACTGTTACTAGTTCTAATAGTCACTTGAAATCTTTTATAATTTCTCTATGGTATAATTACACAGCTTTTTTTAAAAGGCCATTGAATAAAATTAAAATCCCATTTCCACTAAAAAATATCTTCCTAATTTAAAAACCTTCTGATTAGAAAAGTATAGTTACCTAGAAACTTACCTGAGAAAAATTTGTATTTTGCCTTCAGAAATACATATGTAAAATACATTATATACGATATATATTTATCCCATTATATAAAATTCATTGGTGAGCAGTCTTATGTAATTCTTCAATGACTATTTTATCTTCTGAACATAGTCATTTATTTGACTCATAACCCTGAAAGTTAAATCCTGTAGTTTTCCAAGTTTAGTTATTCTAAGTAACGCTGTGGGAGTGACATTCTGCTATACGAATTTATATAGCTCCATTTCTTTAGGTTAAATTCCTAGAAAAGTACAAAGCTAAGATACATGTATGTATTTTCATAAATGCTTTTCTAATGAAATTATGGGAAGGGGGCCAATGACTAGTTTCATTCATTATTTTAGTGATAAAGCTGCCATCTACTGTCTTCTCTGGTGGCTCAGGAGGTAAATGATCTGCCTGCAATGCAGACCTGGGTTCGATCCCTGGGTTGGGAAGATCCCCTGGAGAAGGGCATGGCAACCCACCCCAGTATTCTTGCCTGGAGAGTCCCCCATGGACAGAGTCTGAAAGAGCTGGACAGAACTGCGGGATTAAGCAATATAGCACAACTACTGTCTTCTCCTCCCTTACCCACGCCTCTACCATACACACATCCCCTTACCTACTCAGAGGTTCATTCAGTAAGGGTGTCACAAATCTAGTCACTGCTTTCTAATTAGCTACCCTAAAGTGTAAATTTACATTACCATAAAATCACAAATCATCACAATCCAACCACCAAATTTTCATCTGACCAACCTCTTGCTCCTAACAGGGATCTTAGCAGGTCAAGAAGTTTTTGTTTTTTTTACCTTTCTAAGGTGTGCCCAACTATCATAGCAGCCCCAAATCCCACATCTTCCATACCTTTACATCCCGGTATGGCCAATCAAATTTGTAACAACACTGTCAAAGAAAAAAATTTTAGTTACACACAGTGTTATCTTAAGAGATTAACTTCTATTCCCTAATCCACTCTTTCTCAAAGGATAGCATAGAGTCCACTTAAAATGAATCAGACTGACCTAATGATTACTTCTAAAATGTCTTCTGGAAACTTCATCTCCAAGGTAGCATTCCAGAGCCCAGAATCTGAATTATAACCAGCTCCCCAGTTTTGCTTAGACCCACCAAGTTTTGAGCTTGGACCTTCCACTTGACAGTTCATGATAATCACTTACCTGAATCGTATTAAAACATATTTACTAAAATTCAGTACATCTCAGAGACCTTATGACCTCTGGGATTAAACTTGACTATTACATAGTCATAGTTAACATGTCAGTCCACAGCCAGAATCTGCAAGACATCCCAATCCCAATTATCTTTTATGCTGCCTAAGGAATGTCTTCTCTTATGTGAGAGTCCCAGCTGACTGACTTCAGCCTGCCAACACAGCCTCCAAATCAAGAGAAGTCATATGACAGTTCAATACAGAAAAATCCACAAATGCAGAAACCCTTCATGATATTGGGCCCCTTACAGCTCACTAGATTTTTCATATCAAAACACCAGCAACAAAAGAAAAAAATTTAATTTCTAGTGGATAAATCAATTTTTGCCTCATAAGCCTGAAGATGCACCCAAAATGACAAGCCATTTTTAACACAGCAAAGCTTATTAAAAATAAATTCCTAGGCACTCATTTTCTTTAAAATACTAGAGGAAATGGAGTAGGCCACCAGCTGAAGTTTTTGAAAAATTTTATGCTTGCAGCAGAGTATATTCCCATTGTGTCAAAGATCAACTGTAACAGCTAACAATTTATATAAATAACAGGAGTCTAGAGCATTTGGTTGGAATAAATTTATTTCATCTGTCTGTAAACAAGGTGTTTAATAGTTATGGCATTTTTTTAAATGCATATTAAATCAGATGAGTTAGACTGTATCCCAGATGTAACAAAGTGCAGGGAAAGAAATGGACAAATCAGCAACAAGATTTGTTTTTAAATCTGTACATTATCCACAAGGCCCAAACAATAGAAGCAAATACTAGAATGTCCCTAAAGTAGTGCCATTCGAAAGAAACCTTTAATAGGTCAGTTAAAATCCATCTCACAATAGCAACAGTTCATTTTAACAATAGTATGGCACAGAATACATATGAAAAAAATTCATCACAAGACAGCCAAGTCCACAATAATGCAACTTTATATAAAAACTCAAGCTGCAAATAAAAGTTGGTCCTATGAAGAACAAACCGGACACACTCCAGATGGTTATGTTGGGATACCTAATGTCCATAATGGCAGCCTTTTACAATTTTACTAAAGAGTAGAGCTGGTGTGCAAAGAAAAAGACAGGAACAAAAATCTGAGCTATTGCAATGATGGAATGTCCCTGGGGATTCAATCAGTATGGTTACTATAAGGTCATGGGAGGAAGTGCATTTTGCTCTTGTTTTGCAGTTGCACTTGTCATATGCCCTGTGGACACCATGAAAAAAGGTTTGTCTCTACTCAAGTGCAACAACAATACTAAAAGCAAACTATTGCAGCTCTCAATAGCTCATCAACAAAAGTGATATTAATTGGTTAAATAAACCAGGCACTGCATAAAAGAGGATGGAAGCAAACCAAATACCTATGTGCAAAGGGAGGGGGTGGGAAAAGAGGAGTGAAGGAAAGATGCATGCACTTTTTCCTCCCAACCATGCGCTATGAAAGGAAGACTAAATGAGCTAAGTAAATGCTCAAAGTGCTGAAAGACACTGATCAAATTAGAGATTGTACAACCGGCACCTTGCTTAATATTAACTTATTTTAGTAATCAATATCCCATTAATTGCTAAGACAAAGTGATGCCCAACTTGGCATGCCCCCTCCCCCCAAATTTCAAGGTATCATGCAAATCATTATTGTGCTGCAATTATGTTGCCAGATAAGGTTGGTTACATACAGTGGTTAACATACAAATGATCCACTGAGCAAACAGGAATTGTGACATTAGAAAACAGGTAAAGAAAAATTAGCTACCATCTATAAAATCTGGTAGCACTGTGACCATAATTGGGGTGATGATGAAGACAGTTGCTAGGAAGATGGGGAGAGGCTGCTTACACATCAGACCTCCTCAGGTATAAAGCAAGTTCATATGCTTTCTTGTTAAGTGTGCCTCCGTGGACACCTTCCTTTCCCATGACTATAACCAATGCTGGAGTACACAAGGAAACAAAACAAAAGTGAACAGAATTATTTAAGGGGGGGGGCAGAAAGAAAGACACCTTTCCCCACCAACAGAGGGATACAAAGGAGACACAGGTTCATACCCCATCACCCTGCATTGCTAATAAAATTTCCAGAATTAAGACTCAAGCTTACAGCTAGGAAAGTTTAAGAGCAATTTTCCCCTAATACTTAACAGTCTGCCTAGCAGCTAGAACCCAGAGTCTCTCAAGTATTTTGCCATTGAGTATGCCTTCTTATTCAATCCGCCTCCATGGACCCCTTCTTTTCCCATTACAAAGACCAAGACTGAAAGAGAAAGAAGAAAAGTGTTTCAAAAGAAGTGTTAATCAAGAGAGTCACATAAGTTTTAGCAGACAGAACCCCGATTAATAAGTTAACATTAAGTCAGTTTTTCATGAACAACGAAGCACTGAAGTCTGCCAGGTCTCCAAAAAGGAGAACTTTCAAACTAGTAATATTCTGAAAACATTCTGACTATTAACTGCATCTTGCAAGTCCAATCAGTGCAGTTGCAGTGCTATATAAAAATATCTTTACACTAGCTAGGGGGAAGAGTGTGATTGTTTATCTTTTTTTTTTAAAATATTGGAGTAGAGTTGATTTACAAATGTTGTGTTAGCTTTAGGTACAAAGCAAAGTGATTTGGTTATACATATACATGTGCTTATTATTTTTCACATTTTTTTCCCATTTAGGTTATTAATATTGAGTAGAGTTCCCTGTGTAGGTCCTTGTTGTTCACTTTATATATAGTAGTGTGTATTTGTTAATCTCAAAATCATAATTTATCCCTCTTCCCCAACTTTTCCCCTTTGGTAACTATAAGTTTGTTTTCTAAGTGTGTGAATGTTTCTGTTTTATAAATAAGTACCTTTGTATCATTTTTTAAGATTCCACATACAGGTGATTTATCTTTCTCTGTCTGACTTTTATTACTTAGTATAATCTCTAGGTCCATTCATGTTGCTGCAAATGGCATTCCTTTTATGGACATCTATCTTATATAGAGAGCAAAAAACTTCTGATTAGCATGACAAATACACATTAGACTGATCCCCAAAAAATAAATTTTAAAAAACTTATTTACTTATAAAATTCTTCCCAAATTTAACTGCTTGATTAAGCACAAACTCTTTTAAGTCTTACCAGTGAGGCTAAATGTGTATTACTTCCAGAGAAAAACCAAGACTGAATTTTAAATACCATTTTCAGTGCCATTCAGAAAAGCCCAAATGAAAACTTCTGAAGGTTTGCGCTTACTGATATCCTCACTGTGTTAGCTTTGTTTTTAATTGAGTATAAAACCCTAAAATAAATTTATTATTTCCAACAACAGGTTTTTCTATGATGCAGTTCAAAGGTCTATCCTCAAAATATGTGTATGTATACATCAGATTTTATATTTATTGCCACTAGATGTCAGTAGTGCAGTGTGGCACAAAAACATTCTGGTTTTATGTCACATGGTTGATGCTTCTTTTTAATGTATTTATCTGAGCTCAGCTACTATTTGAGATTTATCTCCTATTTCACAGCCATCTAATTTTCCTACAGAGAAATACTCAGCAATGCACAGCAGAACAGAAGGAACCTTGAGGATGGTCCTGGGAGTTGGGAGGCCCACTACAGTCAATGATGGCTCATAGTAGCTTCAAGCTTCTTCACTGGTAGATTTGGTTTTAACATTAGATGGGCCAAGTCTGCTATATTAGGCTACACCAGCCTTCTTTATTTACAACACATTTTCACAGGTTAACACATTAAATGTATTTGTAATCCAATTAGATGTCATAATAAATCTCAGTTTTTAAAGTTTCTTTTAAAAACACAGTGAGACTTATTTAGTACAGTAAGAATTTCTGCAATGTTGATGATAGTCAGGAAACACAATTTCTGGATCAGTATATAAATGAAATATAATTTCCTATTTTTCAAATAAATCAGGCACATATAGCCTTTGAAAATATTTAATAAGTGCAAAACTTACTCCAAAACCCTCATTCTAATTATTTCTCTCTTCTCCAGCAATATTTCTAATAGAAATGGAAGCCAATATTAATTTTTCATTTTTTATGCTGAATAGTGAATGACTAAAATGTGAGCAAGAAAGAAAAGGAAGACATTCAAAGGTCAAAAACCCAGAGGGACTAAAATAACCAATTTGAATGATTTAACAATCTGAATAACTAGCAATTGAGGAGACAAAGTGATTTTAACTTTTTATCTTAAAGTATAGCTGATTAACAATGTTAATTTCAAGTATAAAGTGGTTCAGTTATACATACAGAAGAGACAAATTTAGATTTTCAGTTTACTAAAGTTGGAACTGAAGAGCTGATATGAATATTCTATTTCAGCATAAAGTCAGGATCTCAGAGGTGAGGCTGTATATGCAGCTGCTGTAAAGTAAATGAATCTAAAGCAGTGCCTCCTTCAGTGCTGGGCAGTTCACAAAAACCACCTTAATAGCCATTATGGACTAACACTTTATTCAAAATGTTAAAGAAACTGCTTAATAAGTTGTAATGTGACTTGCAACTTTTAACCAAAAGGGTACTGTACTTACCTCTACCAGCTCTGCCGACAGCAACGTTGTATGTTGGCTCCCCACCTTGACTCTTTGTCCGGATGTCCATTGTGCAGTCACCATCGACGTATAGGCTATCTCTGATCACTGAGCACTTCTTTGCGCCAAGAGTCAAACCATTGGTAAAGAAACCTTCCCGGTCTTTTCCTACAATCATATCTATTTCTACTGGCTGCCCCCGCCCCCAACCACAAAAAAAAAAAAAGGAGACAGAGAAAACAAAACAAAAAGTTGTAGTTAATTTCTTGTCTTGGTGTAACCGGAAAACTGTCAAGTTTGTACTACCACTACAAGACATCCACATTTCATTAATGTAAAACCAAATTTCAGTCTTTTCTAAAAAATTACTTAATCTTACAGGATGACATTTATATCAGTCAGTTAATTAGATTTCACAGTTAAAGAGAGTGGTCTGTTAACTAAGCCCAGTCTATGCAAAGAATCTCCAGTTGGTAGTTGACACTAGATAAACAACAAACTTACAGAGTTATTTATAAACTTGTTTCAAGTCAGGTGGTACCCGAAGTGCTTATGTAATGGTAAAGATTCACCTAAAAACTTTCAACAAAATCTTATCTATCACAGTCACGTAACAGTCTTGTCATATCAAATTTAAAGTTGTTTGAAAGTCTCCTGAAAAAAAGTCCATGCTTGGCAGATCTGTTTACATCTACTCTGCTTCAAATAGCTTGACATATCCCCCCTAGTATGAACTTCAAGCCCTGAACCTCAGCACATCTCCAAATTCATATTTCCCTCCTCTTTTATTTTAGCCGCTACTCCCTCTCCAACTTTGGTTTCCCTCCCTCCTCAGTAATCAGTTTTCTTTCTGGGCAAATGCAAAGAGGATTCTGTCTGTAGCACTGCAATAGGCAACCATAAAAGAATAGAGAAAATGGAGGGACAGTGGGAAAGAAACTGAGGTAGCGACCAGAACCGGAAAGGAGAAAACGTGCATTCTAACATTCCATGAATAAGAAGGAAGGCGTCGCCCCCATCAGAACTGCAGAGTCATAGCAGGCCCCAGCCATTTCCAAGCACACTCCCGCAATCTTCCCAGCCAGACAGCGGGAACCCACACACAAAGACAAGAGGACTGCAGGAAAAAAGTTGATCGCCAGACGCCAATTCTCTGTAAGAATTGTAGTCCACTGCAGCAATAGAGAACCTGAAAGTACCTGGATAGGAGTTCTACACAGTTAGACCTTAAACCATGTTAAGTAGTACAAGAATAATTAGTAGCACCCATAGTAAGGGGCCTGAATTCTGGCATTTGATAGGAAGGGGGCGTGAAGCCTAGGAAATTAAGAGAATGGTCTTGTATTTGATATAATGTCACCCTTTTAGACCCTTGTGCAGAAAGAGGCAAAACAATAAAGCAGCACTGGAGGGCTTATTGACAATTATTCCCCAAACATGTGGCAACCGAGTCAAACCAAGTCACAAGAAAATCAGGCACCAAGAAGCATTAATCTGCATTAGTTCCCTTACGAAGATACTAAAGAGGGAGGGACTTGGAGAACTGAAGCGTCCCCTCGGTCTTCGCAGATTATTGAAAGACCCAAACACCCCCCTTTTTTAAAGCTCTGTTGCGTAATTGGGGATAACGGTATATCGATGAATCTCCATAGGAGAGAAATCAATGGCAGTTCGCCATCTTGGAGAATTAAAAAAAAAAAAATTCTATGGAGCCAGAGATTCACGAATCCACCTACGTTGTCTGCGTACCTTTCTCGCAAGCCCAAGAGGCCTGGACACCGGCAAACCTACGCCAAGTGGCCGCGAGGATCCTGGGGGCCGGGCAGCCGCCGCCTCCCACGGCCCGCGGCGCGGGCGGCGCGCCGTCACTGGAGCTAGGGGCGGCCCGACCACCCGAGGACCCGCGCCCCAGCCCGGCCCCTCCGGTCCCCACTTCCACCCGGGAACGTACAAAGCAAACCTCAGGGCTTCCAGGGGACCCCGGGCCGGGGGCGAGAAAAGGGAAAAGGCCCCCCACCCACGAACCGGTGTGTGCCCCCTCCCCCAGCCTCATCCGGATGAGCACTGGGGACGCCGGCGAGCCTGGCCGCCGCCCCCGCCACTCAGCGCAGCCCCGGCGAGGGGGCGTCCCCGGGCCTCGGCCTCTCTCCCCGCCGGGTAGCCGCATCCTCGGCGCCCGCCGCCCCGCACACCTGCCGGCGCGGCCCTCCCCGAGTCCAACCCCGCGCTGCGGCGCCTCCACGGTCGGCCCCGCTCGGGGCCGGGGCCGGGAACCCAGGTCCCCGCCGGTCCTCACCGTAATGCTCTGGAAGACGCCCCCGGCCGTGGCTGCCCAGACGTATTTGGCGTCGCAGTAGCCGACAATGGCGGCCTCCTGGCAGCAGCCATCGCACATCAGGTTATCCACGTAGCTCTGCCAACCGGCCATCTTCGAGCCCTTCGCACTGCAGCGGGGACGGCAAGGAGCAGCAGGCGCAGCGGCGGCGGCGGTCGCGGGCGGCGGCGGCGGCGCGGGGGGAGGCGGGGCGGGGGCGGAGAGGAGGCGGCTCTGCGCAAGCACCGACCGCCCCCCTCCCCGAGGAGCTGCGGCGGGAGGACGCGGGGACGGCGGTGAGGGACAAGCCGCGGAGCGCGCCCGGCCCGGCCGCCCTCCCGCCCGCGACCGCGGGGCTGATTAACTAGCGGCGGCAGGCTGCGGAGCGGCTGTACCGGCGACGGCGCTGGAGACTACTCCTCACCGTGGCTCCCTTAGCTCTCTGCCGTCCCGGCGGGACGTGCGCGCGCGCGTGCGTGCGATCCTTCCGCGGCGCCCTGACTCTGAGGGTCCCGAGAAGGGAGGGAGAGACTGAGCGGGGGCGGGGGCGCGGAGGGATACCGCTCGGGGCAATCACGGCGCCACGTGCGGCCGGCGAGGTCTGAGTGCGGCGGGTTGCTGAGGGTGGCTGAGCCTCGGACCCCGGGCCTGCGGAGAGGGCGTCTCTCTAGTCGCACTCGGTACCCCTGGGACGGCTGCGTCTGGGGCGCCTCGGAGTCCCCGCGTCCGGGCGGTGAAACGCCTCTGTCCTGCGGCCGGCAGCTCGGGATGCGGAATCTTGCGCCTCGGTGTCGGATTGCAGAGTTGCCCTGGTGACGGGATGCGGAGCGTTAACTCCTCTTTGTGGTCCGGGCGGGCGGGTAGCAGAGTCGGCCACTGTCATTTTAGGCATCCTCAGTGGGACCCTCTGCTCTGGAACTCTCGGCCACAAAGGCTACCAGGCGGGCGCGCGTCAGCAATCTGAAATCACAGTGGCATTCTTGGCTTTCAGAAATATTTCTGAGCTTTGCCGGTCTTTTATTGTTGCTTCATTTGGGTACCAAGGGCCTCTCATTGTGTGGATTCCTCGACAGGAAGAGCCTCTCTTCCCCTGTCTTAAAGCGGCTAAATTGCTCGTAAATTCCGAAGGAAACAAATAGCGAGCAATGTAAAACTATTGGTTGGTAACTGTGAATATTACTGGTGGGTCGAAGAAATCTGAATATATAAAGAATTTAAAAATCTAAGAACGGGTTCGTTGTATGAACATGTTAATATTTCTCCTCTCAAAAGGTAAACTAATTTCGGGACCCAGATGGGAGAATGGCTTGTATTTAGGTGGTAAAACATGGGTAGAGTCCCTGTGAATATTGCGTGGTCTTTAGTAACCGCTGGGCGTTATGACTATGCAAAGGATTAGGAGACGTCCCACAATTTCGATTTTAAATGAACTAAACGATCTGTCAATCAAGGGAAAAGAGCGTCTCAAAGCGTTTTTGAAAAAGTTGATTTTCAACTTTAACATTATCACGTAAGGTCACAATTAGTGACAGGAGGATTCCACAGATGTTGCTCAGGAAAGAAGATAAAAACGTTGCTACGTAATCTAATTGGTTCTGACTTTTTGTATTTTTTCTGATGTTTGCTTTGAAATGTACAACTCTTACCGGCAAGGAAGGGAAACCACCGTAAGCCAACTCCCAAGTCAGGCTCCTATCATATTGATATATTCTCTCATGTTCTGATGATACATAAAACCTATGTGCTATAAAATGTGTGCCAAACTTGTTTCATTTTTGCAAATGTGCCGCCCACCTGATTTAGTTACACTTACTCATTCTTGTTGACTACTTTTTTTGTGTGTATGGTGGTCGTTGATGGTTTTAATCCTTCAGTTTTACCAGTTTATCAGTCTAAAAGTTTATGATACACTATGCTGGTAGCACAGTGCCAATGTAAGAATTCATTAAGCTGTACACTTATTTGTGCTCTTTATACATGTTGTAATTCAGTAAATTTAAACAGTAAACAGATAACGAGAAAAGAAAAATAATGATAGTTTGAAGCTGAAATTGACTTATTTATTAATTTACAATGAAGTTTTATTTGAAGTTTTAAGATTTAATTTTTACACTATTTTCTTCATATAGCAAAGCAATGCAAATAATTCTTATTCTTTTATTGTCTAAACAGCAAAAGAATTAAGTCAACTAAATATTCTGCATATTCAAATCTCAAAAGATTCTAAAACACATTGGGTAAAACAAAAGAATTTAAAATTCTTACCATTTTTTAATATTTTTCAAAATACAAACCTAAAACTACTGTTTTATTTTTCAAACGGTGTCATTTCTATCCCAGTACTGCATACAGAATTCCTACTCCAGGGGACCTTCCTAAACCCTAGAGAATGAAAATAAAAAATAAAGTAGAAGAACTATGAAAAATAAACCTGTTAATTGACTAACTAGGTTTTACAGTTTAGATTTTGAGATGATGCATTCGAAGAGTCTATTTACTGTCTCTTTTTATAAAATGTGTGCCAAAGGAGTCTTTATAAAAGACTCCTAATGCCCTTTTTCTTTAGAACAAGCCTCAAAGCACGGCTGCCTTATTTTCTATTTGTATACAGTGATCTGTTCCTATTTCATTTAACTATTGCTTACCAACAGGTGTTTCAAAAGGAATAAGTAGATGTTGAACACTGTTTTAAGAATTGCAATATAAGTCCAAGAGAGTATCAATATGAGAAAAAGTACCAATTTGTATCTTTCTCTGCTTTTATTCTGGGTAATTGATAATAGTGATGTCTGGGCAGAATCAAAGAAAAAGAAAAATAAAACCGCTGTTGTTGAAGCAGATATCCAGAAGTAGCTAATAACAATCAGTTGTAGCATATTTAAATACGGAATGCATTATTATGCATTGTTTCCAAAATATTTTATTCTTATTTAGAATAAGTGATAATAACTATGGTAAGTCATATTTGATGTACAGTCGAGTGCCTGAGCCATTTATGTCCACATGTAAAAAATCATTTGACATTTTAGCAAAACACCAAGAAACAAGTTGAAGTTAAGAGGTATCCAACCTGATAACTGTGGTGTTCGCAAAGACTCTTGAGAGTCCCTTGGACAGCAAGGAGATCAAACCAGTCCATCCTAAAGGAAATCAGTCCTAAATATTCATTGGAAGGACTGATGTTGAAGCTGAAACTCCAATACTTAGGCCACCTGATGTGAAGAACTTTGAAAAGACCCTGACGCTGGGAAAGATTAAAGGCGGGAGGAGAAGGGGACAACAGAGGATGAGATGATTGGATGGCATCACCGGCTAAATGGACATGAGTTTGAGTAAACTCTGGGAGTTGGTGATGGACAGGGAGGCCTGGCGTGCTGCAGTCCATGGGGTTGCAAAGAGTCGGACACAGCTGAGCGACTGCCCTAAACTGAACCTGATAAACATTGGGATAAGAGCTATAGAACTAACCCCAATACAGTAAAACTCTAATAATTAATAATAACTAGGCCCACCTCAAGTCCTCAATTAAGATTTTGACTTCCACACTTGGTTTTCTTCAAAGGTGTTTTATTATAAAATTGTCACAACAATCAGGAAAGTTCAGAAAATGGAGAAAAAGCACCCTTAATGCCACAAGCAATACAAATGTTATCTTTTAAATCTATTCAGTTCAGTTTAGTCGCTCAGTCATGTCCCACTCTTTGCAAACCCATGAATCACAGCATGCCAGGCCTCCCTGTCCATCACCAACTCTCGGAGTTTACCCAAACCCATGTCCATCAAGTTACTGATGCCATCCAACCATCTCATCCTCTGTCGTCCCCTTCTCCTCCTGCCCCCAATCCTTCCCAGCATTGGGGTCTTTTCCAATGAGTCAACTCATCGCATGAGGTGGCCAAAGTATTGAAGTTTCAGCTTCAACATCAGTCCTTCCAATGAACACCCAGGATTGATCTCCTTTAGGATGGATTGATTGGATCTCCTTGCAGTCCAAGGGACTCTCAAGAGTCTTCTCCAACACCACAGTTCAAAAGCATCAATTCTTCGGTGCTCAGCCTTCTTCATCGTCCAACTCTCACATCCATACGTGACCACTGGAAAAACCATAGCCTTGACTAGATGGACCTTTGTTGGCAAAATAATGTCTCTGCTTTTAAATATGCTATCTAGGTTGGTCATAACCTTCCTTCCAAGGAGTAAGCGTCTTTTAATTTCATGGCTACAATCACCATCAGCAGCGATTTTGGAGCCCCCAAAAATAAAGTCTGACACTGTTTCCACTGTTTCCCCATCTATTTCCCATGAAGTGATGGGACCAGATGCTGTGATCTTAGGTTTGTGAACGTTGAGCTTTAAGCCAACTTTTTCACCCTCCTCTTTCACTTTCATCAAGAGGCTCTTTAGTTCTTCTTCACTTTCTGCCATAAGTGTGGTGTCATCTGCATATCTGAGGTTATTGATATTTCTCCCAGCAATCTTGATTCCAGCTTGTTCTTCTTCCAGCCCAGCATTTCTCATGATGTACTCTGCATATAAGTTAAATAAGCAGGGTGACAATATACAGCTGTGACGTACTCCTTTTCCTATTTGGAACCAGTCTGTTGTTCCATGTCCAGTTCTAACTGTTGCTCCCTGACCTGCATACAGGTTTCTCAGGAGACAGATCAGATGGTCGGTATTCCCATCTCTTTCAGAATTTTCCACAGTTTATTGTGATCCACACAGTCAAAGGCTTTGGCGTAGTCAATAAAGCAGAAATAGATGTTTTTCTGGAACTCTCTTGCTTTTTCGATGATCCAGTGGATGTTGGCAATTTGATCTCTGGTTCCTCTGCCTTTTCTAAAACCAGCTTGAATATCTGGAAGTTCACGGTTCACGTATTGCTGAAGCTTGGCACTCATTCTATTTATGATTTTTACAGTTAAGAACAAGGACTACCTACAATTCTGGATTTGTCAATTTTACCCTGAAACTATGAATTTTTTTTTTACTAGCTTTAGGTTATTTAATACAAGTTAACATTATATTTTCTTTCTGATAAATTGAACTTTCAAGTAATGTCCCTTTTTAGGGCTTCCCAGGTAGTGCTAGTGGTAAAGTATCTACCTGCCAGTTCAGGAGACTTAAGAGATGTGAGTTTGATTCCTGGGTTGGGAAGATCCCCTGGAGGAGGAAGTGGCAACCCATTCCAGTATTCTTGCCTGGAAAATTCCATGGACAGAGAAGCCTGAGCGGGCTACAGTTCTCGGGGTTTCAAAAGAGTCAGACACAACTGAGCACAATGGCCTTCTTTATTACCAGTATTTTTTTTTTGTCGTAAAATCTATTTTTTTTTAATTGAAGTATAATTGATTTACAATGTTGTGTTAGTTTCTGGTATACAGCAAAATGATTCAGTTACATATTGTTGTTATTTAGTCACTAAGTCATGTCCAGGGGTAAAGTCTATTTTGTCAGATGTTAAACTCTGTTACGCTTTCTTTTTTGTTTTTAAATTTTATTTTTGGCTGTACTGGGTCTTCACTGCTGTGTGTGGGCTTTCTGTAGTTGGGGAGGGGGATGCTCCTCTCTAGTTGTGGTGTGCAGGCTTGTCATTGCAGTGACTTCTCTTGTTGCACAGTACAGGCAAGCTCAGGTGCACAGGCTCTAAGGTGCAAGCTCAGTAGTTGTGGCACACAGGCTTAATTGCTTTGTGGCATGAGTGATCTTTCCAGATCAGGGATCCAACCCATGTCTGGTGTGTTGGCAGTCAGATTCCTAACCACTGGGCCACCAGGGAAGTCCCTTGCTCTCTGTTTATTTATATTTATCTAATATATCCTTCCTGTCTCCCTCCTCTCTCCCGCCTCCCTTTTGCTTCCCTCTCCTTCTTTCTCCTCCTCCTGGTCCTCCCTCCTCCTTCCTCTCCATCTCTTAATTTCACTCACACTTTCTCTGTCCTTAAATTTTAATGTCTCTTTTTATATTCACTTAGCTACATTTTATCTTTTTGTCTAATATGCAATCTATAATTTTTTTTATTCATATGGAACTCATTTTCATTTTCTATTCTTTTAGTGTTACACTGAAATTTTACCATGCATATTTAATAGAATAAAACTTTCAATTAAATAATATATTACACCCTCCAACCAGATAATCCAAGGACCTTAAAACACTTTAAGTCTGGTCCCCCCTCTCCATAATAATATTATTTTACACAGATGCTTCAGTTCAATTCAGTCACTCAGTAGTGTCCAGCTCTTTGTGACCCTATGGGCTGCAGCATGCCAGGCTTCCCTGTCCATCACCAACTCCTGGAGCCTGCTGAAACTCATGTCCATCGAGTCGGTGATGCCATCTAACCATCTCATCCTCTGTTGTCCCCTTCTCCTCCTGCCTTCAATCTTTCGAAGCGTCAGGGTCTTTTCAACTGAGTCAGTTTTTCCCATCAGGTGGCCAAAGTATTGGAGCTTCAGCTTCAGCATCAGTCCTTCCAATGAATATTCAGGACTGATCTCCTCTAGAATTGCCGGATTGGATCTCCTTGCAGTCCAAGGGACTCTCAAGAGTTTTCTCCAACACCACAGTTCAAAATCGACAGTTCTCCGGTGCTCAGCTTTCTTTTTGGTCCATCTCTCATATTCATATATGACTGCTGGAAAAACCATAGCTTTGACTAGATGGACCTTTGTTGGCAAAGTAATATCTCTGCTTTTTAATATGCTATCCTGGTTGGTCATAGCTTTTCTTCCAAGGAGTAAGCGTCTTTTAATTTCATGGCTACAGTCACCATCTGCAGTGATTTTGGAGCCCAAGAAAGCTCTCTCACTGTTTCCATTGTTTCCCCATCTATTTGCCATGAAGTGATGGGACTGAATGCCATGATATTCATTTTTTGAATGTTGAGTTTTAAGCCAGCTTTTTCACTCTCCTCTTTCACTTTCATCAAGAGACTCTTCAGTTCCTCTTTGATTTCTGCCATAAGAATGGAGTCATCTGCATATCTGAGGTTATTGATATTTCTTCCAGCAATCTTGATTCCAGCTTGTGCTTCATCCAGCCCAGCATTTCTCATGATGTACTCTGCATATAAGTTAAATAAGCAGGGTGACAATATACAGCCTTGACGTATTCATTTCCCAATTTGGAAACAGTCTGCTGTTCCATGTCCATTCTGTTGCTTCTTGACTTCCATACAGATTTCTCAGGAGGCAGGTCAGGTGGTCTGGTATTCCCATCTCTTTATGAATTCCATAGTTTGTTGTGATCCACACAGTCAAAGGCTTTGGCATAGTCAATAAAGCAGAAGTAGATGTTTTTCTGGAATTCCCTTGCTTTTTCTATGATCCAGTGGATGTTGGCAATTTGATCTCTAGTTCCTCTGCCTTTTCTAAATCCAGCTTAAACATCTGGAAGTTCTCAGTTCATGTACTGTTGAAGCCAACTTGGAGAATTTTGAGCATTACTTTGCTAGTGTGTGAGATAAGTGCAATTGTGCGGTAGCTTGAACATTTTTTGGCATTGCCTTTCTTTGGGATTGGAATGAAAACTGACCTTTTCCAGTCCTGTGGCCACTGCTGAGTTTTCCAAATTTGCTGGCATAATGAGTGCAGTACTTTAACAGCATCATCTTTTAGAATTTAGAAATAGCTCAGCTGGAATTCCTTAACCTCCACTAGTTTTGTTCATAGTGATGCTTCCTAAGGCCCACTTGAGTTCGAACTCCAGGATGTCTGGCTCTAGGTGAGTGATCACAGCATCGTGGTTATCTGGGTCATGAAGATCTTTTTTGTATAGTTCTTCTGTGTATTGTTGCCACCTCTTCTTAATATCTTCTGCTTCTATTAGGTCCATACTGTTTCTGTCCTTTATTGTGCCCATCTTTGCATGAAATGTTCCACAGATATTTATGGATATTTATGTACATTTATATGTTACCTGTTTTATTCACTTGCCATTGCTTCTCATATTTCAGACCATCGTTTTATGATCCTTTTCTTCTTTTAAAGTAAATATTTGGAAGTTCTTTTAGTAGAGGTCTCTTGATGGGAAATTCTTAATTTTTGCTTATCTGAAAATGTCTTTATGTCATTTTCATCCTTAAAAAAAATAGATTGGATCTACAATGCAAGACTGACACCTTTAAGTTGCTATTATTTCATTCATTCTGATTTTCATCATTGCTGCTGTACTTTATGATGTCCTTTTTCTCTACTTTCTCTACTTTTCCTTTTGTCTTTGCTGTTCCACCGAAGAAGGCAATGGCACCCCACTCCAGTACTCTTGCTTGGAAAATCCCATGGATGGAGGAGCCTGGTAGGCTACAGTCCATGGAGTCGCTGAGAGTTGGACACGACTGGGCAACTTCGCTTTCACTTTTCCCTTTCAGGCACTGGAGAAGGAAATGGCAGCCCACTCCAGTATTCTTGCCTGGAGAATCCCAGGGACGGAGGAGCCTGGTGGGCTGCTGTCTATGGGGTCGCACAGCGTCGGACACGACTGAAGCGACTTAGCAGCAGCAGCAGCAGTTGCTGTTCCACAATGATGTATTTATACCAGGTTTTATTTTACTTGGAAAGATAGATTTATATCTGTGATTCAGTTCAGTTCAGTTCAGTCGCTCAGTCGTGTCCGACTCTTTGCGACCCCATGAATTGCAGCACGCCAGGCCTCTGTCCATCACCAACTCCCAGAGCCTACCCAAACCCATGTCCATCGAGTCGGTGATGCCATCCAACCATCTCATCCTCTGTTGTCCCCTTCTCCTCCTGCCCCCTAATCCTACCCAGCATTAGGGTAGTGGAAAATTCTCAATCATCACCCCTTCAATTATTCCTTTTCCCAGGTCTCTCTTCTTTTTGGGTTCAAAATAAATGTTTCTTTTTCCTCTTCTTTTCTCCATATCTTGTTTTATATTTTTCATCTTCTTACCTCTCTATACTTCATTCTGGGAAATATCTTCTGCCAAATGTTCCAATTCACTGTTTGACTATGTTTCACCTGTTATTAGATCCCTAGATTGAGCTTTTTAATTCCTAAAAATCCTTTTTTATTTTTTTTATTTTTTAGAAATTCTATTTTATTGTCACACAGTTCTTTCTCGTTATTCCTGGTAGTCTCATTGCTTGCCCAACTTTGTGGTTCCATACTTTATTTCTTTAAATATTTCTTACCTAGTTATTCTGTACTCTGTATATAACAATTTCAATATCTAAATGAGTTGTGTTAGTTTTTCTCTCACACATAGTGGCTTGCCTCCTGTGTACCTGGTGATCTTGGATTACAAATTTATATTTCCTGGATCTTAAGTAAGTGGGAATCCTAGTGGCTTAACTTGAGGACAGTTCCTTTCAAAGATAATTTGTATTGCTTCTGCTGTGTGTCCAGGAGTGCTAGCAACCTGGGGCCACCTTAAACCTCTCTCTGTTGTCCCGTATATGCGAGTGTCTCCTAAATGCAGGAGTTATCAGATTCACCTCCTCACACAAAGCTGCTGTTGGCATTTGCACTCAGACCAACTGCATCTCTCCAGCATGCATGAAGATCTCTGCTCTAATTTCTGGTCAAGACATTTCTCTTTATTTGGTAGGAATAGGAGTCTTTGAAGACTTTTTTAATTTCTGAGAACCAAGCAAAACATCAAAAAATGTTTTTGATCCAGATCTAGTTGTTTTGCAGCTGAATGATTCCCTCATGATATCTAGTCCACTGTGATACCAGAAGTAAAAGTCATACTCGTAATTTTACATCTTCTGTGTTTCATTCAATAACTATATAAGTTGAACATAGGTTTCCAGCTTGGGTACCGCTTGGTGCTGTTTACTGAGACAAGGAATATGGAAAGTTGAACAACACAAAGAAGGGAGATGTTAAGCTTAGTTGACTTTTAGTGAAAATGTTGCTTGGCAGTGAGATATAGAGCTCTGTAGTTCAAAAGAGGTCTGGGCTCAAGATAGCATTCAGAAATGAGTAAAGGAAGAGACGTTCACCATGAAAACAGAATGAGTGGCCAGAGAAGTTAGGTGGAAACTCAGGAGCTAGTAAATCATAAATGCACAAGGAAAAGAGTTTCTCCAAATGGTAGGAATGGACAAAAGTAGCAAAACTTAGAAATCAAATAAGAGAAGGGTTGAAAGGTACTCAAATATCATGTCATACGACATATATGGAATCCCCAAAATGATAGGAAAGGACTTATTTACAAAACAGAAATAGACACAGACATAGAAAACAAATTTATGGTTACCAAAAGGGAGAAAGGGATAAATTGGGAATTTGGGATTAACAGATACACACCACTGTTTATAAAATAGACAAAATCCTACTGTATAGCACAGGAAACTATATTCAATATCTCATAATCTATAAGTGGAAAAGAATCTTGAAAAGTATGTTATATATATGTACATATGTGTATATATATATATCAGAATCACTGCTGTATATCTAAAACTATCACAACATTGTAAATCAACTATACTTCATTTTTTAATGTAAAAAGAAACACCTTGTGCTGTAATGATTCTCAACTTCATAAATAATGTCCCAAAATCCATAGATGAAATGAACGCCTTAAAAACTTTAAGTACAGGGAGAAGAATTGGCCTTAGACAAAAGACTGGAAACCTTCATTATAATAGCAGTGTATGATTGTAGCTTTTTCACTTGTTTACTGCAGTATAAGATACATACAGAAAAGAGAACCAATCATAAATGCATACCATGATGATTTTCACCAAGTGAACTCAACCAGTTAACCCACACCTACATCAAAAAACAGGATAATACCAGAAGCTCAAGAATCCTCTTCTTGCTCATGTTAAGTACTACTCTTTTCTCAGGATTTTAACTACTTTTATGACTTTTCAGAACTCAGGATAATTTTGCCTATTCCTGAACTTTAGATAAAAGTCTGCTTACACAGTAGGTCCTTTTTTGTGACTCTTTCTGGCTTCTTTCCCTCAAATGTTTGTGAGAGTCATCCATATCTTTGCATGTAATTGTAGTTCGCTCATTCTCATTGCTGTATGCCAGTATGTGACTATATCATAATTTATTTGTTCCTTACACTGTCAGTGTGCATTTGCTTAGTTCCTAGGTTTTTGCTATTATGAATATAAACTTTTCTGTGCATGTGTTTTGGTGAGCACATTCCTAGGAACAGGACTGCTCATAGGTTTAAGGTCACTGGATACTATGAAACAACATTCTGAAGAGGTTTTATCCCTCTATTAGCAATGTATGAATGTTTCAGTTACTCTACATCTTCACCAACATTTGGTATTATATCTTTTTAATTTTAAACATTTTATTGGGTATGTAATGACAATTTATTATGGCTTTAGTCTGCATATTCCTAATGGCAAATCTATATTGGTGAGCATCTCTTTCAAATGTTAGTCAGTCATTTGGACACTGTTTTGTGAAGTGCTTGCAGTAGTACTGACAATGCAGTCATTCAAGTAGATGTATCTTAAGTTATCCTTTCTTTTCAAAAAATCAAATAAGTTGAAAAATAATGAAAGAGAATTTAGTTGTGATTTGTCTGGTGGTGAGTTTTCACAGGCATGGGAATGATAAACACATTTGCAGAAAGGTGTCTAATAGCAAAATTTAAAATACAAAGTATGACAATTCAGTTAATTTAATGGGCTAGATATTACCAGTTTCTCCTGTTCTTCCTTGCTAACAGAATCATAAATTTACTTGGGGTGGGAGTGGGAGGTAACAATTTAATTTAAAATAATTCCAAAAGTTTGGTGAGCATCCAGTCCTCCACTGGCTAAAAATTGTCTAATGGAAAACTACTCTCCCCCTGATAAGTTAAAAAAAAAAAAAAAAAAAGGCCTGTATAAGCTTTCTGCCTTTAACCTACCTTCCCACTGGCCCAGATGGTGATGATGCAGTGCTGAGAGAGGGCAGCCATTTGTGACTATGCTGAGGATGGTGGAGCAGCTGGGGAGAAGGGACCTGCTTTCTCAAGTGCTTCACCAGCCTTGCACCGCTGACCCCAGATTCTTGTTACATTAGATAAATGAATTCCTTACTTGGTTAAGCTACTATGTAATCAGCCTCTGTTAAGTGCAATTAAACCCTTTGCTCACCAGAACATCCATTTTCCTAGCCCACCTCAGGTCCTTAAGGTTTATCCAGTGTCATTTTTTCCACAATGAGCTAAGCATTTGAAGAAATGCTTTACAGTTATTGCATCCCTATTGTAATAGTGACTGAATTGGCCATATCAGTCACTGATATGGAAAATTGCTCCACCAGTTTTGTTGCAGTCCTACATTAAATTGTGCCCTGGAGGCTTCAAGGATTCATGTCCTTTCCTAAATGTCACACAAGCTCCTCACACAAGTTCTGTCACACAGAACTCCCTAAGAGTTTTGATTCATTTTCTCTGATTTTTTTGTTGTTGTTCAGTTGCTCAGTCATGTCTGACTCTTTGTGACCCCATGGACTGCTGCACGGCAGGCTTCCCTGTCCATCACCATCTCCCAGAGCTTGCTCAAACTCATGTCTACTGAGTTGGTGATGCCATCCAACCATCTCATCCTCTGTCGTCCCCTTCTCCTCCTGACTTCTATATTTCCCAGCATCAGGGTCTTTTCCAATGAGTCGGCTCTTCCATCAGGTGGCCAAAGTATTGGAGCCCTCTGATCTACCACATGCAAAAAGAGGATTCTTGAATCATAGCTGACGCATCTCATTCCAAGGAAATTGTGCTTGAATTTGAGGGGTGGGTTGTAGAATTCCAGGGGAAAAGGGCAAGGCCCGTAGAAGCACTGGCCATCTTGTTATCTGATGTATGAGAGAGATGCAGGCACTCCAGCACAATCCTCCCCAAAGAGATAACACATCTAATTTTTCTTGATCTCAGTCCCAGAAGGCAAGCAATGAAATTTAATTTAATTAGCAGATAGCCTTCCCCAAAAAGTATTAAAAGGAGGCTTTAAATTTTTGTAGTTGGTCTTCTCTAGTAAAGCTTCAATTTCACTTCTGGGGAAAATGTTTCTAGGTCTACAAACATACTGATGAACAGAGAACTAAAAATGTAAATTAAACAATTATGCATTACATTTAAGAGTAGCTCTTAAAGTGAATATTAAAATATGGGGGAAGGGATAAATTAGGAGTTTTAGATTAACAGATACACACTACTAAAAGTAAGCAACAAGGACCTGCTTGGTTGACCATATTGAACTATGTTCAATATCTTGCAACAGCCTATAATGGAAAAGAATCTGAAAAAGAATATATATATATATATATATGTGTATATATATATACATATATACATACACACATGTATGTGTGTAACTGAATCACTTTACACCTGAAACTAATACTTTATAAACCAACTATACATCAAAAAATTAAAAATACACATGTGTTTTTAAAATATCATTTGGTATCTAAAGAACATTGGCTTCCCTGGTGGCTCAGTTGGTAAAGAATCCACCTGCCAATGAAAGAGACATGGGTTCAATCCCTGGGTCAGGAAGATCCCCTAGAGAAGGAAATGGCAACCCACTCCAGTATTCTTGCCTAGGAAATCCCATGGAGAGAGAAGCCTGGCAGGCTATATAGTCCATGGGGTTGCAAGTCAGACACAACTTCCTAACTAAACCACCACCACCACATCATCACCACTACCACCTGCAGCACCCTCACCTTTATGGAGAAACAAATAGTAGGTAGCTAACTGTGGACATAACAAGACTCTCAAAGGCCATGTTAATGCCCTACATTGCCTTACCATTTCAGGCTTGTCCAGACTGACGTTAAGTGACACTTGTGAGAAACGTTGGCAAAGATTTGAATGTGCACTTTACAAAAATGGTTCACAAGGTCAATAACCACAGGAAAACATGCTCAACTGCTTTAGTCACCAAGAAAAGGCAAATTAAAACTACAATCTACCATCTTACACCCATTAGGATAGCTACAACTTAAAAAACAAATGTTGGCAAGATTGTCGGGAAATTGTAACCCTTGTGCACTGTTGGTGGAAATGTAAAATAGTGTAGCCACTATGGAAAATAATACAGCAGGTCCTCAAAAAATTAAAAATGGATTTATCACATGATCCAGGAATTTTACCTATGGGTATGTACTCAAAATAACTGAAAGGAACTTAAACAGATATTTATGCACCCATGTTCATAGGAGCAGTATTCACAATAACAAAAAGGTGGAAGCAACCCACCTGTTCATCAATGATTGAATGGATAAACAATATGTGGTATATACATACAATGTACATAAGGAATTTCCTTCCTTCCTTAGGAAGGAAATTCTGACATCCTACAGTGTCAATGAACTTTGAGGATATTATCCTAAGTAAAATAAGTCAGTTATAAATGGACAAATATTACATCCTTCTACTTACATGAGGTACCTAGAGTTGTCAAATTCGGAGACAGAAAACAGGATAGTGGTTAACTGAAGTTGCGGGGAGGGAAATGAAAAACTATTATTTAATCAGTACAGAGTTTCAGTTCTGCAAGATGAAGAGTTCTGTGGAAGAATGGTAATGATGGTAGTAGCACAACACTCTAAATGTACCCAATACCACTGACCTGTACAATTAAAAATGGTTAATGGACCTCCCTGGTGGTCCAGTGGTTAAGACTCCATACTTCCCATATATATGGAATCTAGAATAATGGTACTGATGAGCCTATTTCAGGGTAGGAATAAATATGCAGACAGAGAATGAGCTTATGGACACAGCAGGGGTCGAAGAGGGTGGGGTGAACTGAGAGAGTAGCCCTGACATATATACACTACCATGTGTAAAATACACAGCTAGTGGGAAGTTGCTGTATAACACAGGGAGCTCAGCTCAGTGCTCTGTAATGGCCTAGAGGGATGGGATGGGGATGGGATTGGTGGGAGAGAGAGTCAAGAGGGAGGGGATATATGTATCCTTACTGCTAATTCACGTTATTGAATGGCAAAACCAGCAAAACATTGTAAAGCAATTATCCTCCAACGTAAAAAAATAAGTCTCTTTACAATAAATATATTCAGTTCAGTTCAGTTGCTCAGTCGTGTCTGACTCTTTGTGACCCCATGGACTGCAGCATGCCAGGCCTCCCTGTCCACCAATTCCTGGAGTTTACTCAAACTCATGTCCATTGAGTTGGTGATGCCATCCAACCATCTCATCCTCTGTCATCCCCTTCTCCTCCTGCCTTCAATCTTTCCCAGCATCAGGGTCTTTTCCAATGAGTCAGTTCTTCACATGAGGTGGCCAAAGTATTGGAGTTTCAGCTCCAGCATCAGTCCTTCCAATGAATATTCAGGACTGATTTCCTTTAGGATGGACTGGTTGGGTCTCCTTGCAGTCCAAGGGACTCTCAAGAGTCTTCTCCAACACCACAGTTCAAAAGCATCAATTCTTCAGAGCTCAGCTTTCTTTATAGTCCAACTCTCACATCCATACATGACTACTAGAAAAACCATAGCTTTGACTAGACAGTCCTTTGTTGGCAAAGTAATGTCTCTGCTTTTTAATATGCTGTCTAGGTTGGTCATAACTTTTCTTCCAAGGAGTAAGCATCCTTTAATTTCATGGCTGCACTCACCATCTGAATCTATTTCTCATGGGATATAAATATATTATTATGACATAAAAAAACAAAAAGACTCCATGCTTCCACTGCAGGGGGCACAGATTCAATCCCAGGTGAGAGAACTAAGATCTCACACACTGTGTGGTGCAGCAGTTAATTAATCAGTAAATAAACTAAAAATGGTTAAGATGGCAAACTTTATGTGGATTTTATTGCAATTCATTTTAAAACTAAAAAACCCCCCACAATACCACTACAAACCTATCAAAATGGCAAAAAAATAAAAAAAGATAGGAACTGCCAATCATTACCAACCAGAACTATACACATGCTGCTAATGTGCTGTGCAGTGCTTAGTCACTCAATCGTGTCTGACTCTTTGAGACCCCATGGACTGTACACCAGGCTCCTCTGTGCATGGAATTTACCAGGCAAGAATATTGGAGTGGGCTGCCATTTCCTTCTTCAGGATCTTCCTGACCCAGGGATTGAAACTGGGTCCCTTGAGTCTCTTAAAGTGGCAGGTGGATTCTTTACCACTTGCATCACCTGGGAAGCCCCTATAAGCATTTAATTAATGAGTTAACAGAAAGTGTAGAATAATTAAATGGAAAAGGGGCCCAACAGTTATTTAGCACCAGGGGTCAGTAACAATAGCAAAATAAAAAGCAGGCTTGGTGATGTATTCCAAGGTGATAAATTTCCCAAATATCCTATAAACGTTTGCTGAGCAGAGACTCAACTTTCAGGGAATGAAATGCCAGTGGTTTCATGAATAGTAATAAAAACAGCAATAAGGACACACATGATGTTTATAAACCTAATAGACCACATCAGCCTATTCGATTGTAGGGCAATGCATTGTGTAATCTTGACCAAAAGAGTTGTAAAACATTATTTTCAGAGGCAAGCACCAACTTCTGGTGACAAACTTAAATCTAGAAAAAGGAGTGGACTTAAAAAAATCTAAGTAACCTAACAAATAAGTTTTAGAATAAGAAACACATGCTCAGTATTGTAACAATTGGGTTGGATTTGAATCACCTGGGGAGAAAAACCAATATTTTTGTGCCCCAACCAAGGAATGATAAAGCATTCAGAAACTGAGTTTTGGGGTCTGTTGAGAATTGTAACTAGAAGGTCTCAAACTTGTATTACTAGAACATTAGGAAGATGTCAAAACAAATTCACTCATAATCCAAGGGAGATATGAAACAACCTTAATAAAGAAATAAATTCAACATATGGTGTTTGATATTTAGAATAGTCTGAAGTTAAATATTGTAGTAAGTTTTGCTGTCATGTGTGTTTTGCCTGCTGTTGAAGGTGTTGAAGTTTTCAAAAGAATTGATCATATTGGATTTGCAATTTCAGTTTAAAGTAAGGTAATTTAATCAAATTTTAGATCAGGGGTTGAATGTTAAATCCGTGGAGAGTTCAAATCATTGTGGGCGTTTCTCTGTGCGCAAAAAACCTCGAGATACTAAAGAGTAAGCCATATGTCCAGCACAACCACCCTCTGGGGAGAGAAGAGCCGTGACTCACAAGGTACCGAGCACACTGGAAGATTTCCGTCTTCATCTTCTCCGGCGGCCATAACAAGAACCACAGACTGGAGGGTTTAAACAACAGAAATTTGCTTTCTCGCAGTTCTGGAGGTGAAAAGTCTGAGATCAAGGTGTCAGCAGTATTGATTTCTTCTGAGGAACCTCTCTCCTTGACTGTAGATAGTACTCTTCTCCCTCAGTCTCCATTTTCCCTCCATGCCTACCTGTTTCCTAACCGTCTTGTAAATCCGCCATATTGGGCGCGGGATCACCCGCACGCACTCATTCCACCTTAGTTACCTCATAAAGGCCACCTTTCCAAACACAGTTGCATTCTGAGGGACTTCACCTATGAATTTTGGAAAGACACAATTCAGCCCATAACAATGTCTAAAACTGTAGTCTGGGACTCATTCACTGCTGGCAGAAGGACCCAGCCTTGGAAAGTCGCTGAGGGGGCAACCTTGGGGGAGGGAGAGAAGGAACTGAATGATCAGAGGAGCTGGAATTAGGCAGGATGGGGTGTTTGGAGGAAGAGAGAGAGAATTGAGTCCTAACAATTGTGACATGGAGACCCATCACTGCACATAGGTCACTAGGGTGCTTTGAAACATCTCAGTACCCAGGTTATGCCTCACGACCATTAAATCAGAATGTCTGGGGGTGAGACTTGAGCACCAATTACTTGTAAATCTTCCCAGGTGATTCCCATTGTGTAGTTCAGGATGAGATCCTAAAGAGTTGATCAAATGTTCTTGACAGCTCCAGCATTCACACAAGGCAACTTAGAGGGTATAACTTTCAGACTGCGTGGCCCCTGCCCTACTGGAAGTCAACAGGTTGATCCTGTGGTCAAATTCACTCTGGGAGGGGAATGCTACAAAAGACTACTGGTAGTAATGGCCCCTCCTGACAAACACTAAGGCTAATACTTGGGTCTCCCAGACACTTTGTCCTTGATATTGAGCCCCTAGTGTGTTTCCATAACTGTATCCAGCCTTCTCCACCCCTCTTCACCCTCTATTTCCAATAAAAAAAAGGAAGGAAGTGATAAAGCTATTTTTGGATATCTGCAGATATACATATTCTAAAATATGGTGGGAATGTTTGAACCATGTGAATGGGTTGAATACCGCTACTCAATCCTTCAGGAATACCGCATCATGGAAATACTGTGCTAGAACAACACAATATCACCATGGACCTCCCTGACCTGTGCAAATATTAGTCTTCAACTGAAATGACCAAAACCAGATGTTACATATCCAGAATGTTTTCTCACAGAGATTTTCAATAGAAATATTTTAGCTCTCCAGATACATCCAAATAAAATATTTGGTTTTGAAACATTCTATTAAAAGTCAGTGAGTTATGACTGCATTACAACAGAAGTATGAATCAGGGCCCTGTTTCCAGGGCCCTGTCTCATCTTCAGTCTGAGCAAGGGTGAACTGTGAAAAGTGATAAAATTCTGAACTCTAGTGATTTAGAGATGATTTTTCAAAAACATGCATCACTGAGGTAATGAAACTGAGAAATGCTTGTTATATTTACTATAAAACCTGCTTGGTGACTCTTTTCACATATTAATAGATTTGCATTATAAAATCAGAAATGGCTTTCGATTATAAAAATTTGTCCCCAGGACATAATAAAATCATACATGTAGCCAAATTGTAAAGTCACATCATCAGAGAAAATGTATCATTCTAAAGAGACATAATATCACCCAGATTTTAGTATTAATAATATGGTATATTTAAAATAAACTCCACAGAAAAACTAGAAAGCTAAAATACTCTACCACAATGCTTCAGAATCAAGGAGATCTTATAAATTCTTATTCTGATAGAATCCAAGATTTCTCATTTCTAGTAAGTTCTCAAGGGATGTTGCTGCTTCCAGTCAGTAGTTCAGGGTCTCTGAAAGCTTAATTTCTGCCTCCATTAATTATGCCCACTCCAAAGATAATTTCTAAAGCCTTAATTCTTCCCTAACATTTTCATCAACTTTGAACAGTCTTGACAGTTACAATTTTATATCTGTTAGCATTATCTATCCCCTCTTCCTAAGTTTTATTTTTTAACCTCTTGGGGAGGTCTCTTTGTAAACATATTTTCTAATACCACTCTTTTTAAACTTGATTATATAGTCTATAAGCTATGCATAAAGCCATCAACTCATTATTAATTAGTAAACCAAGACTTCTCCCAGTGACTGATGTGTACTAGTGAGACAATTGCTAATGTTTAACAATGATCACCCACAGCACCTCTAGGAATAGTAATGACAACTATTATTGATTGATACTATTTGTCTAACACAGTGGTCTAAGTGATTTATTTAATCCATCTTAATTGTTACAAGGACCTAATGTGGCAGTATCTATTTTATTTAGCACACAGTTATCCAATGCTTTCTATGTGCCAGATACTAAGTGCTCTACAAACATTCACTCAATCAATCCTCAGAAACTGTGTGAGGTTGGTGGTATTATTATACCCATTTTGCAGATGAGAAAGCTAAGGCCTAGAGAAGTTAAGTAACTTAGTGAGAATTTACTAAGTTAACTTAATGAGAAGGAAGTGGTTTGGTTAGAACCTAAGAAGCCTGGCTCCTAAGTCAACCTCCTAAGCAGAGGAGGAAGCAGGTGAGAAAATAAAAATTGAGCTAACTTGGTTCATGGCCAATAAGAGGAGATGGCAGGGGTCAAAAGAAGGATTTGTTGGACTCTGTACCCCCTTATCTCTGAACACTTCACATTGCCTCTCTAAATTAGCAAAATATGCCACTATGGAAGATTTGATTCTCATTGAGGGAATATGATCTCAGATCATTTGTTTTGCGTGCTTAACTGCTCATTTTTGTCTTCATTAAAGACAGTTATAATTTTAAACCGTGATTTTCTATGCTTAAGAAATGGTTTTAAATATTAGATCATGTCTAATATTTAAATGTGGTGTATTTATACATATAGTTACAAAAGGAACAGGAAGTTATAGGAATGAATAATCAATTGGCAGCAGTTGAAACAAGAGTATTTCATAAAATCCCCAGATTCCATCTGTTCAGTGAGTTGTGACTCTTAGAAGAAACTGTAACAGTTTAGTTGAACTGCCAAATACTTTAACCACATTTAGTTAAAACCAGGACTATTTCTAATTTCATGATGTACACATTAGAAACATCTATTCAGAGATAAACTGGATGTTAACCTATCTCTTGTAGAGAGCATTTAGTTGGTTCTTACTTTTTAAAAATCCAGCCTAATAGTTCTGTATCTTTTAACTGGAGTGTATAATACACCCATAATTAATGTGCTTATTGATAGAACTGGATTTAGGTCTACATTTTGCTATTTCTTTTCTAGTGTCCCATCTTCTGTTCCTCCTTTTCCACCTTTATGTGAGTTAGTCAAATGTATTTGCATATTCATAAATTCAGATTCCTCCATTTTTAAGATAGAACTCTTTGTCATTTTTTATTTGTTGCACTAGGGGTTACTTCATCTTAATTTATCACAGTCTATTTAGAGTTGACACTGTACCCTTCATTTAAAATAAAAGAATTTAAAAAATAAAATAATTCGTAAGAGTATAATTCCATTTATGCCACCCATTCTTTGTGCTATTATTGTCATATATTTTACATTTATATAGATTATAAACCTTGAAATATGTTATAAATTTTTGCCTTAAAATTTTAAATAAAGCAGGATAAGAAAAAGTAGTCTTTTATATTTACCCAAATATTTACTATTTCCATTGTTCTCCATTCCTTCCTATAGATTCAAATTTCTGTGTGGTGAGTCTTCACTTCAGCCAGAAAAACCTTTAACATTTCTTGTAGTACAAGTCTGTTAGTAACAGATTCTCTCAACTTCTGTTTATCTAAAAATGTCTGGACTGGCAGTTTTTATTTACTTTCATCACTTTAAAGATATTATTTCATTGTCTTCTGGCCTCTCTCTCTTTCTCAGAAATAAGCTGTCATTTGTGTTGGTTTTCTCCTGTATATAATATGTCTTTTATTTCTAGCTGACTTTAAGACTTTAGTTTTCATTTGATTTTGATGTTACTAGATGTGGTTTTCCTTGTGATTATCTGCTGAGAGTTTTCTGAGACTCCTGGATATTTAAATTGATATGTTTCATGATTATTTCTTTAAATATATTTTCTGCCTCAATTTCTATCTCTTTTCCTGAGACTCCAGTCACACATATATTAGAATGCTTGATATTTCCCATAGGTCAGTGAGGTTTCTTTTTTCAATTTTTTCCTCTCTATTCTTCAGATTCAATAATTTTCAATTAGCCTTTCTTCTCCTACTTCCAAGAGGCTATTAATTCATTTCTGATGTTTCATTTCTAGATCTGGAATTTCTATTTAGTTCTTTATAGTGTCCATTTCTTTGCTAGTATTTCCCATATATACAATCATTGTGACATTTTGTCCTCTAAGCCCTCAAACATATTTATAATATCTGAAACAAAGTCCTTGTCTGCTAATTCCAACATTTAATCCCAGAGTTGATTTTTACTGATGGCTTTTTCTTCTCAGTATTAGATTACATTTTCTTGTTTCTTTGTATGTGTGTCTATCAATCTATTGTCTCTTAATTCCACCTTCACTCTTAGGACCTGCTGTGTGAAAATGGACTGACTCTTTAAACATTTATTTATATATCAATAGTTCATATAACATTAAGCTTTTTTAGTGGAGGAGGCTAGAGGCACGTTGCAGGATAAAGAGCACTTCTCTTCCTGGTTCTGCTAGGCTGCATTGTTTTCACTTGGTCCTGCTGCAGAATCCATCAGCAGTGTGTGTGTGTGTGTGTGTGTGTGTGTGTGTGTGTGTGTGTGTGTGTGTGTGTGTGTGTGTGTGTGTGTGTGTGTGTGAATATCCAGTGGTACTCTACTTTAAGCATGTTCCTAGAGCACATAGTCCTTTGGTAACTGGCCATCCTATCCCAGTCCTGGTGACCACCACACTGCTGCAGACAATAGCACATTTCAGTCTTATACTAGGAAAGATACCCCAATTCCCTTTGTACTACTGCCAACTAGTCTTTTTGCCTGCATCTCTGAGAATTGGTTTCTGTTGTCTTCCTGATGCAGACACCGCCATGCTTCAGACCTTGTACTGGCAGTGGTGCTCTGACTGCCTTGTCTTGCCTGCCTCTCAGAGTCATTTCCTAAAATCCTTCAAACACGGACACTGCACACAGGCTACAACTCTCTGACTCCCTCCCTGTTTCTACCTGCCAGGATTGGCTTGCCTGTGTACTGGAAGGTTGACTCCTGCTGCCTGCTAATGTGGACAAGCTCTGGATTGAGCAACCAGTAAAATTCTCTGCCATCTATTGCACTGAAACCACTCCTTCTCCAACGAGGTCTGAACCCTGAGGAAAACCACTTCCAAGTTTGTTCTTCCTTGAGTACTCTCCATCAGCCCCAAAAGACCTTTCTGAGATCGTTTTGCATTTTCATTATTACTCTGCTATAATAATTTAATAACTCTTCATATTAAGCTTTTTGTTGCAATTACTATGTGGTTCCTATCCCCTGATTAGATCTAGACTGATACAACATATCTGGTAACTTTTAAATTATATTTGTTGTTGTTTAGTCGCTAAGGTATATCTGACTCTTTGTGACCCCATGGACTGTCTGTAACCCTCCAGGATCCTCTGTATTTTCCAAGTAAGAATACTGGAATGGGTTGTCATTTCTTACTCCAGGGGATCTTCCTGACCCAGGAATCGAACCCAAGTTTCCTGCTTGGCAGGTGGATTCTTTACCACTGAGCCACCTGGGAAGCCCCTTTAAATTATATACTGAACATTGTTACTGACATGTTATAGAGACTCTGGATTGTGCTGTTTTCTTCTGAATAGTATTGATTTTTGTTCAGGTCATCAGTTTAATTACTTACTCATCACTTTGAGTTTCTATAGACTTGGTTTTATTATTTGTGAGGATAATTCTGTTTCAGTTTTGCCTTTATTCCTAGGCAAATGCCCCAGCACTGAGACATGGTCATTTTACATAAATTATGGCTATTCTGGAATTCCAGTGGAAAGTTCAAGGTATTTACCAAGCTTTTCTAATTTTGTAGGACTCAGACTTTAAATTCAGCCTCCCTATGCTATGCACCAAAAGAAATATATCTATTTAGCTCCATGAACTTCTAGCCTTTGCTTTCCACTGGGCTCCTTGAAGTCTCTCCCATATGTGCATAGTTCAGAAATTGGTCAAGGATTTGGGGGAAGTTTTTACATAGATTTTAGGATTCCCTCTCTCCCTCCTTTCTGAGATTTCTTCCCTTTATTTCCAGATGTTTTAGCAGTTTGAACTTCATTCTTTGACATTTCAAGCCAACAAAATTGCAGTTTTCTGTCTGAGTTCTAGCCACTCTGCATAGTGTAGGCTGGGGTGTGCTTTCAGGGCAAAATGTATAAATGTGGCTTTCATCCTTCCTTATTCTCTTCTATGTCTGCCAAGTTTGGTTGCTCTCTGGTGCCTTATGATAGCAGTTTCTATGTTTTGTCTAAAGTTTACCATTGTTACATGCAGGAAGATTTGTCTAATATAAGCTTTCTGCCATTACCAGGACCAGAACTCTAAAATGGGAAGCCTGGTGTGCGGCAGTCCATGGAGTTGTGAAGAGTCAAACATGACTTAGCGATTGAACAAGAAAGCATTATCCAAATAAGTAATTGATAGAGGTATTAACAATATTAATCCTGGACAGGATTGTACTAAACAAAAATTAGAGAAACCATATTTCTGAGTCATTTTTGATATTAAAATAGCAGCCCAAATTTGATTATTTTTAAAGAAAATATCTAATTTTGATTATGTTATACAACAGTAAACTGTGGTTATTAGTTTGTCCTCAAAGTGCCTTACACAATCAACAGATTGTGTGAAATATTTTAAGTATTCAAGGTTTTAAAAATAAGATTTCAACTAGGAAAAAAAGGGTGTCACTATTTGACAAAAACAGTTTTCTTGATAAAACTGGGCAGATTATGACATGTGATACTACATTTTGATGAGCATAGTATATGAAAATATTACAGTCTGGACAGGTTTTTAGGTACAAATGTTACATATTTATGATTACATTTCCCTGTCCATATACCATTGCACTGTCAACAATGAGGTTGATCTAGGGAATCAGTTAATGAGGATATAAATTCTTTTATTTTAATTTTTTATAATTTTAAATGTTACTTTCCATTTATAATTATTATAGAATATTGGCTATATTCCCCATGTTGTACAATACATCCTTAAGCCCATCTTACACCCAAGAATTTGTGCCTTCCACTTTTCCACCATAATATTGCCCCTCTCCCTCCACAGTGGTAAACACTAGTTCTCTGTATCTGCGAGTTTGCTTCTGTTTTTGTTAAAAAGCGGATACTTTTAATCAAACATAGAAACTTTGGAAATGTGTAAGAATCTTTTATAAATTTCAATTTGTTTCTTATCCAGTTGTTTGTAGAAATCAGAATGACTGTGACAAAACACAGGGTTGCACTTTAAAATTTTTTTTTATTTATTTATTTTTGGCTGTGCTGTATCTTTGTTGCTGAGCAAGCTTTTCTCTAGTTGCAGCCAGCAGGGGCTACTCTCTTGTTGGGGTGCATGGCCTTAAGTAGTTGCAGCACATGGGCTCAGTAGTCAAGGCTCTAGAGCACAGGCATAGTAGTTGTGACCCAGGGGCTCATTTGCCCCTCGGCATGTGAGATCTTCTTGGATCAGGGATCGAATCCGTGTCTCCTGCATTGGCAAGCAGATTCTTTACCACTGAGCCACTAGGGAAGCCCCAGGGTTGTACTTTTATTCTCTTTCTTTCTACCCTTTTTATGGTGGTATTTTGTAGTTGAGAATTTTTAAACCTATAAATATTCAAATTATGTGTGCTTAGTCGCTCAGTCATGTCTGACTCTTTGCTACCTCACAGGCTGTAGCCCACCAGGTTCCTCTGTCCATGGGGATTCTCCAGGCAAGATTACTGGAGTGGGTTGCCATCCCCTCCTGCAGGGGATCTTTCCAATCCAGGGGTTGAACCCAGGTCTCACACATTGCAGGTAGATTCTTTACTGTCTGAGCCAACAGGGAAGCCCAAGAATACTGAAGTGGGTAGCCTATCCCTTTCCCAGGAAATCTTCCTGATTCAGGAATTGACCCAGGGTCTCCTGCATTACAGGTGGATTCTTTACCAGTTAAGCTACCAGGGAATCCCATTGAAATGTATAGTGTATTTTAATAAAATGGGAAGCTACCAATATTGATGGCAGATTTCTTTATTTCAATGGTCTCTGCAATGCAACTGTTCTCCTAATGTAAGATTGTCTCTGTTTCCTTGGGTTCCTAATATGTTATAAGTTCCCCATCCATGGTGGTGTTCCTGTTGTTGTTGCTATTGTTGTTCACTTGCTAAGTTGTGTCCTGCTCTTTGAGACCCTCTGAACTGCAGCATGCCAGGTCTCCATGTCCCTCAGTATCTCTTGGAGTTTGCCCAAGTTCATGTCCATTGAATCTGTGATGCTATCCAACAAGCCCAAGTTTATATCCATCCAACAAGCCCAAGTTTATGCACATCCAAAAAGCCCAAGTTTATGTCCACAGAATCAGTGATACTATCCAACCATCTCATCCTCTGCCCCGCACTTCTCCTCTTGCCTTCAATCTTTCCCAGCACCAGGGTCTTTTTTAATGAGTTGGCTCTTTGAATCAGGTGGCCAAAGTATTGGAGCTTTGGCTTCAACATCAGTACTTCCAATGAACACCCAGGGCTGATCTCTTTTAGGATGGACTGGTTGGATCTCCTTGCAGTCCAAGGGATTCTCAAGAGTCTTCTCCAACACCACAGTTCAAAAGCATCAATTCTTCAGTGCTCAGCTTTCTTTATAGTCCAACTCTCACATCCATACATGACTACCGAAAAAACCATAGCCTTGACTAGACAGACCTTTGTTGGCAAAGTAATGTCTCTGCTTTTTAATATGCTGTCTAGGTTGGTCATAGCTTTTCTTCCAAGGAGCAAGTGTCTTTTAATTTCATGGCTGCAGTCATCATCTGCAGTGATTTTGGAGCCCCCAAAAATAAAGTCTGTCACTGTTTCCACTGTTTCCCCATCTATTTCCCATGAAGTGATGGGACCAGATGCCATGATCTTAGTTTTTTGAATGTTGAGCTTTAAGCCAACTTTTTCACTCTCCTCTTTCACTTTCATCAAGAGGCTCTTTATTTCTTCTTCACTTTCTGCCATAAGGGTGGTGTCATCTGCATATCTGAGGTTATTGATATTTCTCCTGGTAATCTTGACCCCAGCTTGTGCTTCATCCAGCCCAGCATTTCTCATGATGTACTCTGAATATAAGTTAAATAAGCAGGGTGACAATATACAGCCTTGACATACTCCTTTCCCGATTTGGAACCAGTCTGTTGTTTCATGTCCAGTTTTTACTGTTGCTTCCTGACCTGCATACAGATTTCTCAAGAGGCAGGTCAGGTGGTCTGGTATTCCCATCTCTTTCAGAATTTTCCACAGTTTGTTGTGATCCACACAGTCAAAGGCTTTGGCATAGTCAATAAAGCAGAAGTAGACGTTTTTCTGGAAATTTCTTGCTTTTTCGATAATCCAATGGATGTTGGCAATTTGATCTCTGGTTCCTCTACCTTTGCTAAAACCAGCTTGAACATCTGGAAGTTCCATGGTTCATGTACTGTTGAAGACTGGCTTGGAGAATTTTGAGCATTACTTTACCAGTGTGTGAGATGAATGCAATTGTGCAGTAGTTTGAACATTCTTTGGCATTGCCTTTCTTTGGGATTGGAATGAAAACTGACCTTTTCCAGTCCTGTGGCCACTGCTGAGTTTTCCAAATTTGTTGGCATACTGAGTGCAGCACTTTCACAGCATCATCTCTGAGGATTTGAAATAGCTCAGCTGGGATTCCATCACCTCCACTAGCTTTGTTCATAGTGATGCTTCCTAAGGCCCACTTGACTTCGCAGTCCAGGACGTCTAGCTCTAAGTGAGTGATCATATCATTGTGATTATCTGGGTCGTGAAGATCTTTTTTGTATAGTTCTTCTGTGTATTCTTGCCACCTTTTCTTAATATCTTCTGCTTCTGTTAGGTCCATACCATTTCTGTCCTTTATCGAGCCCATCTTTGTATGAAGTGTTCCCTTGGTATCTCTAATTTTCTTGAAGAGATCTCTAGTCTTTCCCATTCTATTGTTTTCCTCTATTTCTTTGCACTGATCACTGAGGAAGGCTTTCTTATCTCTCCTTGCTATTCTTTGGAATTCTGCATTCAGATGGGTATATCTTTCCTTTTCTCCTTTGCTTTTCTCTTCTCTTCTTTTCACAGCTATTTGTAAGGCCTCCTCAGACAGCCATTTCATTTTTTTGCATTTCTTTTTCTTGGGGATGGTCTTGATCCCTGTCTCCTGTACAATGTCACGAACCTCTGTCCATAGTTTATCAGGCACTCTGTCTATCAGACCTAATCCCTTGAATCTATTTCTCACTTCCACTGTATAATTGTAAGGGATTTGATTTAGGTCATACCTGAATGGCCTAGTGGTTTTCCCTACTTTCTTCAGTTTAAGTCTGAATTTGGCAATAAGCAGTTCATGATCTGACCCTCAGTCAGCTCCCGGTCTTGTTTTTGCTGACTGTATAGAGCTTTTCCATCTTTGGCTGCAAAGAATATAATCAATCTGATTTTGGTATTGACAATCTGGTGATGTCCACGTGTAGAGTCTTCTCTTGTGTTGTTGGAATAGGGTGTTTGCTATTACCAGTGTGTTCTCGTGGCAAAACTCTATTAGCCTTTGCCCTGCTTCATTCTGTACTCCAAGGCCAAATTTGCCTGTTACTCCAGGTATCTCTTGACTTCCTACTTTTGCATTCCAGTCCCTACAATGAAAAGGACATCTTTTTTGGGTGTTAGTTCTAGAAGGTCTTGTAGGTCTTCATAGAACCATTCAACTTCAGCTTCTTCAACATTAATGGTCAGGGCATAGACTTGGATTCTGTCATTTTTGAGATTGCATCCAAGTACCGCATTTCAGACTCTTTTGTTGACTATGATGGCTACTCCATTTCTTCTAAGGAATTCTTTGCCACAGTAGTAGATATAATGCTCATCTGAGTTAAATTCACCCATTCCAGTCCATTTTAGTTTGCTGATTCCTAAAATGTGGACGTTTATTCTTGCCATCTCCTGTTTGACCACTTCCAATTTGCCTTGATTCAAGAACATAACATTCCAGGTTCCTATGCAATACTGCTCTTTACAGCATCGGACTTTGCTTCCATCACCAGTCACATCCACAACTGAGTGTTGTTTTTGCTTTGGCTCTGTCTCTTCATTCTTTCTGGAGTTATTTCTCCACTGATCTCCAGTAGCATATTGGGCAGCTACCGACCTGGGGAGTTCATCTTTCAGTGTCCTATCTTTTTGCCTTTTCACACTGTTCATGGGGTTCTCAAAGCAAGAATACTGAAGTGGTTTGCCATTCCCTTCTCCAGTGGACCACATATTGTTAGGACTCTCCACCATGATCTGTCCATCTTGGGTGGCCCTACACAGCATGGCTCAGTTTCACTGAGTTAGACAAAGATATGGTCAGATTGATTAGTTTTCTGTGATTGTGGTTTTCAGTCTGTCTGCCCTCTGATGGAGAAGGATAAGAGGCTTATGGAAGCTTCCTGATGGGAGAGACTGACTGACGGGGAAACTGGGTCTTGTTCTGATGGGCAGGGCCATGCTCAGTAAATCTTTAATCCAATTTTCTATTGATGGGTGGAAATGTGTTCCCTCCCTGCTGTTTACCTGGGGCCAAACTATGGTGGAGGTAATGAAGATAATGGCGACCTCCTTCAAAAGGTCCCATGCATGTACTGCTACATTCACTGCCCCCACCCTGCAGCAGGCCACCTCCGACCCACACCTCCACCGGAGACTCCTGGACACTCTTGGGCAAGTCTGGGTCAGTCTCTTGTGGGGTCACTGCTCCTTTCTCCTGGGTCCTGGTGCACAAGGTTCTGTTTGTGCCCTCCAAGAGTCTATTTCCCAGTCCTGTGTAAGTTTTGGCAGCTCTGTGGTGGGGATAATGCCGACTTCCTCTAAGAGGGCTTATGCCATACCCAAGTCTGCTGCACCCAGAGCCCCTGTCCCTGTGGCAGTCCACTGCTGACCCGTTCCTCCACAGGAGATGCTCAAACACATGAGCTTCATGAGCTTTACGTTGAATCTTGTCTTGCTATCACCTTGATCCACTGTCCCTATGAACATGCTTAAGTCTCTTAAGTCCTGTCTGGCTCTTTGACCCCATGGACTGTAGTCTGCCAGGCTCCTCTGTCTATGGGATTCTCCAGGCAAGAATACTGGAGTGGATTGCCATGTCCTCCTCCAGGGGATCTTCCTAACCCAGGGATCAAACCCACATCTCTTATATCTCCCGCTTTGGCAGGTGGGTTCTTTACCAGTTGTGCCACCTGGGAAGCCCATAGTATACTTTGATTAAAAAAGAAAAAAGAGTATATCAGATTATATGTGGTTTTGTAAATTATATATTGATTTTAGAATCTTTGTTCTAGGTAGCTAAGACTAGATTCTACTCTTTTAGGTTCTTGATAAGCCAGTAAAATGTGTTTTGTTTATATTTTGTTTATCTTCATACATGAATTTATTATATTTATTTACTACAATAATTGTAAAAATAAATCCTAAGCTGATATTCTAACTATTAGTCTTTATAACTTATATTTATTACATGGGTGCAAAAGGGGACCCCCTTCTTTATTAGTTGCTTTGAGGTGTTGGGAACTTGGGAGAACTCAGGTCAGTGGTGATGCTCACTGGGCTGAGCAAGGGTGCCAGGCACAGTTGACAGAGATACCACACCTGTTGAGAGACTTATTAAAAAAGCATCCTCTTGCCTTTAGTTTTGTCTTTCTAATCTTGGTTTATTTTCTCAAAAAAAAAAAAAAGAAGAAAGGAAAGAAAATAAATAAATAAATATAGGCTGGGAATTGTCTTGACTAGTGAGGGTGGATGGAATTTTTGTTAGGTTTTCCAAAGGAACTGAGAGTAGTTAGTACTGATGACACTCACTGATTAGACAGAATAAGCATGAGGAGACTTCCCTGGTGGCTCAGATGGTAAAGCATCTGCCTGCAATGCGGGAGACCCGGGTTCGATCCCTGGGTTGGGAAGATCCCCTGGAGAAGGAAATGGCAACCCACTCTAGTACCCTTGCCTGGAAAATCCCATGGACAGAGGACGCTGGTAGGCTACAGTTCATGGGGTCGCAAAGAGTCAGACACGATTGAGCGACTTCACTTTCACGTTCGTCACAGAGAAGTAATGAGAAACATTCAAGGAAACTTTGAAAAAGTTACATGAATGTCTGAAATGTCCAGGCAGGGATTATACAGTCTTTCGCATCAGGTTTGATGAATGAAATGATCTCACATCACTCCACCTGTGAAAACTGATGACTGTGGGGAAATCTAGAAATGCACTACTACACGCTGGGTCAGGGTCAAGCCCCTGCTACCAACTGGCAATTATGCTGAGGTGTTTGAAAGAATGCTTACATGAAAATTTACCTAGAAGCCTGGCAGAAATACACATTTTTGAAAATATATTTAAGAAAACAGGAGTAAAATATATCAAAACACTGTTCCTAGTCTTCAGGAGAAATGGGAGCCTTTCAAAAAGATCTGCTTTATTCACATTGATTAGGTATAGATATTCCCACCCCCATGAAGGCCTGATTGTTGAAAGATGTATCTGGATTCATGAGTCATGGGAACAGTCTGCTGACTTTCAATTTAGAGAGTAGATCATATCTGATACTCTTGGAAGCTCCAAGGTATTTGGAGCTCCAGTTCCTGTAAAGGAATGTGGGCTTTCTGCCTCACTGGGTAGCCCTCCCCCATGTAGACACACACACACACACACACACACACACACACACACACAACTTGTCCTGTGCCTTTCTTTCCCTTTAGAATGAGAACTAAAAGAATGTGAACTATGCAGGAAAATGATACTCAAACTATTCAGAGGAAACTAATGTAAACAATATAATAGGATCCTTAGCGCAGGGCAAACAAAGTTTTGCTCCAGGAATGTGCTTGGTAAGTTACCAGAAACACAAAACACTGCTCTCTTTTGCTTCTGTGGCCCAAGGAAGATGAAACCAAACAACAATGAAATGCTAGGAATCATTAAGGAAGACATGGGAAATGAAAAGAAACCCTATCCTGCCAGTTTATGGAACCTGGGGATGTCATCTGTTTCTCTGGTTCTTGCAGCTAAAGAAATAAAACCAAATTGTAGCAGGCTTGAAGAAGAGTAGAGGACATTTCCGTTCGCAAGGAATAGAGATGCTCTCCGCCCTGCCTCCCGCCCCCACCTCCCCCCAGAAAAGGTTTAGAGGAAGACAGGACTCACATACAACAAGAGAGGATATGGCTGAATTACCCAGACTCAGCAAGAGCATGTTTACCAAACACAGGCTCCCTTTTAAAGTTGGAGAAGGTGCAAATGGGGACAAATAAAAGGAAGCCTTACTCTGCACTAAGCTTAGTGCGCTCTAAGAAATAGAGTGCTCAGGGCTTCCCTGATGGCTCAGTGGTAAAGAATCTGCCTATCAATACTGGAGACACAGGTTCAATCCCTGGTCTGGGAAGATCCCATATGCTGTGGAGCAACTAACCCCGTGGGCCACAGCAACTGAAGCCTGAGCTCTAGAGCCCAGGAACCACAACTGCTGAGCCCACATGCCTCAACTACTGAAGCCCGAGCATCTAGAGTCTGTGCTCTGCAACAAGAGAAGCCACTGCAATGAGAAGCCCACACATCTCACCTAGACAGTAGCCTCCAACTCGGTGCAACTGGAGAAAGCCTGTGCGCAGCAGGGAAGACTCAGCAGAGCCAAAATAAATTTAAAAAACTTTTAAAAAGAAATAGAGCACTCAGCAACATGGATGGACCTAGAGATTATCATACTTAGTGAAGTAAATCAGAGAAAGACAAATATAGCATATGATATCGCTTATATGTGGAATCTAAAACAGAAATGATAGAAATGAACTCATACAAAACAGACCCACAGACATAGGAAACAAACTTATGATTACCAAAGGGGGATAAATTAGGAGTTTGGGATTAACATAGACATACTATTATATATAAAATAGATAATCAACAAGGACTTACCATATAACACAAATAACTATATTCAATATTTTGTAATAACCTATGAGAGAAAAGAATCTGAATAAAAACAGACAGATAGATATAACTGAGTCACTTTGCTGTACACCTAAAACTAATGCAACGTTCTAAATCAACTACACTTTAATTTTAAGAAAAAAGCAAAGAAATAGAGTACTAGTGGCAAACTTCCATGATGCCAGGAAAGGCTCAGGAAGTGATGATGACACCAGAAGTAAAGGTATTAACTTTGGTGCTAGATAGTCTTGGGCTTCCCAGGTGGTGCTAGTGGTAAAGACCCTGCTTGCAATGCACAAGACATAAGAGAGGTGGGTTCAATCCCTGGGTCAGGAAGATCCCTGGAGGAGGAAATGGCAACCACTGCAGTATTCTTGCCTAGAGAATCTCATGGACAGAGGAGACTGGCAGGCTACTTACAGTATGTAGGGTTGCAAAAAGTTGGACAGGACTGAAGTGACTTAGCACGCATGCACATAAACATTAGTTTGCCTACTGCTGCTCTAAGATAATGAGGGGGTTCAGAATAAATCACCCCAGAATGTGCACTTTGGTATGTGCATTAGTGTAAGATAAAGACACTAAAGACCCAGCTGACTCAAGAAAAGCTGCTTTATTCCTCTTCACTGCCTCCTTCAACTGCCTAAAAGAAATGAGAAAAGGGAGCCAATACCAGGAAGAAAGCTGTTACCAGATACAATTTTGTCATCTGAGTGACTTCTCAGCCTGACAGGGCAACTTCTGTTTACCAAATACTCGCTCTTCTCATCCTCCTGTAAACTGCTCTCCTCCCCCGTAAGCCCAAGGCTCCTATCTCAGGAGGGGGAAGCCCATAGCCTTCTCCTATACCATTTCCTAGCTCAGGATGGTATGCAAGGCTCAATTGCTTGGGTGGCTTCGGGTCTCATATGTTTGTGGTGCTCCCACAGGTACATAATTAAATGTGTTTTTCTCTTGTTAATCTGTCTTTTAATTATGGGGTGGGGGGGTCTTGGCCAAGAACTTAGAAAGTTTGAGGGATAATTACTTTTTTCCCCCGAACAATAGTAATTCAGTTCACTTGGTTCTGAGAATATTAAGAGCATTCCTAAATCTCTAGTTTGGTAACTCTCTGTTCTCAGAGGACACAAGCAGTCTACTGCTAAATGTGCTGCCTGGAATCTCTGTACACGAGAAAGTGAACTAAAAATATCTTTTGAAAAGAATAGGAAATTTTCAGGATTCCATTGGAGATTCTGGCCACCTGTAGACTTGTATGGAGCTAGTGGTAAAGTACTTGTCTGCCAATGCAGGAGATGTAAGAGATGCAGGTTTGATCCCTGGGTTGGGAAAATCCCCTGAAGACATGAATGGCAACCCACTCCCAAGTTCTTGCCTGGAGAATCCCATGGACAGAGGAGCCTGAAGGGCTACAGTCCATAGGGTCCCAAAGAGCCAGACATGACTGAAATGACTTAGCACGCAGACTTATAGATTAAGGTAAAGGAAAGTGAATTTGAATCACACTAAGAAAATTGTAATACATTGTCTCTTGGTGATAAGTTCTGTAAATGACAAATGTGAAATATTGTAGGAGCCACTGCCAATCTTATGTCTTTCCATTTGTAACTCAGTAGATTGTTTGACTGGAGACTCAGTTAATCAACAGCTGAAAAATATTATGATTGTGAAGCCCAAGCTTCAGAAGGTAGCTCTGTAAACATCTTTTAAAATGGTCTTTCTCATGACTAATGCTAGGACATCTGCAGAGATGTTTGTAGTGAAGGACAAAATTTATTCTTGATATTTCTGTTCATGTGCTTGAATAAAATTTCCCATAAAATTGGAAACTATAATTCTCTGTTACTACAGTGTTGTGGTGACTTGTGGGGGTAAGGGGAGAATGCTGCTTCCCTCCACAGACGTTCTCCCCCGCTTCAGAGTGAATCAGAGATTCTGAAATCATCACGGCTGAGAGCAGGAAGCTCAGGGCAGGGTGGACAGATGGAAGGAGATACAGTGAAGGATTTTCTACAAAGCTGCATCTTGAATATCATGATCTTTCCCTTCATCTACTGATCCATTCACTAGTACTTAGTGGCACTTCTTAATGGGCCTGACATCTGCTTAACCCTACAGGCACAGTACCCAGGACCTACAATATTTTTAAGGGTGCATAAAAATGTTTTCATTTCTCTTTAAAGCAAAAGAGAAAATTAATGTTTAGGTTGAAGAAAATGCTTCAGTATATTATACTGACTTGTTTGTTCTTTATCGCAATCCAACAATAAAATACAAATTAAAGTGTTTTTTTATGGAGGAAGAGGCCCAGGACGATAAAGGTATCTAGGGCCCTTGAAAGTCATAATGTGGGCCTGCCTCTTCGGTCCTCAACTCTCTGTCATGAACTTCAAGGGAAAGGTAGAAAACCTAGACTCTAATCTCTTAGCCCTTCCCAGCCTTACTCCTTTGGTTTTAGACACTCTGTAGCAAAAGAAGGAGGAGGTGTCCTAGACTTTGGCCCTGAGGTCCTAGAAACCCACAGAATTAAATACACCAAGTGCACCTTCACCAAGAGCACCTGTGATGGACTTAGCAAGCAAAGTAGATGGTGTGGACTCAGTAGAGCAAACTCTCTCTGCAAAGCAGCACCTTAGAATCCTAGGGAAGCGGTGGAACCCACTTCAAACCACTCCAAGTTGTGGAGCCAACCTTCAGGGGAGATGTCGGACCCAGGGCTGGCTGCACGATAAACAGTCCGGCTTGCCCTGGGCCTCTGGGCACTATCCAAAGTTGAGAGGGTTCCCTCACTCATTGGCTTACGGGCTGCATGCAGTTTTATTGTCTTGCTTTGTTCTGATCTGAGCCTCCAAGATCACAGTTTCTGAAATGTGATTCCATTCCAGAAAAGATAGGATGGCAGAGGCAGATATTAGGGTTGGGTGGTATGAGTAGTGTACACAGTGTAGAGAGTCCCTGTGCTCAGCTGCTCAGCAAGCTGCTCATATCACTCTGCAGAATCATCCAGCAACCCCACGTGGCAAGTGTCCACCAAAGTGATGGGAAACTTGGACAGCAGGGCTTCCTGAAGCCAAAGGACTGGACTGTGACCTAGTCCTAAACCAGACCTCCTTGCCTCCTCTGGGGTGTAGAGACCCCAGAAACTGACCAGCAAGGCTGGTCTAGTGTCTGCATTAGGAGCAAATGGAGCAGTCATGTGACAGCTTGTAGAAGTACCTTCCTGAGTGTGTGTGTGATTTTCGTTTTTACTGGAGTATGGAATCTTAATCTGCAGAATCATCATAAATGGGTCTCCTTCTCTCAGCAGATGGAAAAAGAGACACTCCATGAAGATTTGGCAATAGGAGGCGTTTCCAAGAAAGCTGGTAGCGACATCTCAGTGACTGGTTAGGGAATAGGATCCTATAGGGAGTCACAGCAAACAAAACAAGAAGGCTCACTGTCACCTCACTATAGTGAGCTGCAGCATTTCCCAACATGCTGATGAAGGTTAGCACTGGAATCTCTAACCTTTGATGTAAGTTATTATGAAGGATGTCAGCAACTTTTTCCCATAGTCTACCTTATGGGAATGGAGATGGTTCATAATTCCTTCCATGCAGTTCTCTATGCATTTACAGCCAGGAGTACTGTCCTGTAGTCTTCGTTAATCTCAGAATAATTCGAAAGTGTGTTTAGGTGCTTCCTTTTCGTGATTAGAGTTTGGAGAACTTGGGATTGGACTATTTTGCGATGGTTTTAAGGAATGATAATGTTGGGGTCAGGTGCCTACCCACTCCTAGAAGATCTAACAGGTCAATAGGTACCGCAGGTACACGATCAATTCAATTCAGTTCAGTTGCTCAGTCGTGTCTGACTCTTTGCGACCCCATGGACTGCAGCATGCCAGGCCTCCCTGTCCATTGCCAACTCCTGGAGTTTACTCAAGCTCTTGTCTGTTGAGTCGGTGATGCCATCCAACCATCTCATCCTCTGTCGTCCCCTTCACCTCTTGCCTTCAATCTTTCCCAGCATCAGGGTCTTTTCAAATGAGTCAGTTCTTCACATGAGGTGGCCAAAGTATTGGAGTTTCAGCTCCAGCATCAGTCCTTCCAATGAATATTTAGGACTGATCTCCTTTAGGATGGACTGGTTGGATCTCCTTGCAGTCCAAGGGACTCTCAAGAGTCTTCTCCAACATCACAGTTTAAAAGCATCAGTTCTTCGGCGCTCAGCTTTCTTTATAGTCCAACTCTCACATCCATACATGACTACTGGAAAAACCATAGCTTTGACTAGACAGACCTTTGTTGGCAAAGTAACGTCTCTGCCTTTTAATATGCTATCTAGGTTTGTCATAACTTTTCTTCCAAGGAGCAAGCATCTTTTAATTTCATGGCTGCAGTCACCATCTGCAGTGATTTTGGAGCCCCCAAAAATAAAGTCTGTCACTGTTTCCACTGTTTCCCCATCTATTTGGCATGAAATGATGGGACCGGATGCCACGATCTTTGCTTTCTGAATGTTGAGCTTTAAGTCAACTTTTTCACTGTCCTCTTTCACTTTCATCAAGAGGCTCTTTAGTTCTTCTTCACTTTCTGCCATAAGGGTGGTGTCATCTGCATATCTGAGGTTATTGATATTTCTCCCGGCAATCTCAATCCCAGCTTGTGATTCATCCAGCCCAGCGTTTCTCATGATGTACTCTGCATATAAGTTAAATGTGCAGGGTGTCAATATACAGCCTTGATGCACTCCTTTCCTGATTTGGAACCAGTCTGTTGTTCCATGTCCAGTTCTAACTGTTGCTTCCTGACCTGTATACAGATTTCTCAAGAGGCAGGTCAGGTGGTCTGGTATTCCCATCTCTTTACGAATTTTCCACAGTTTGTGGTGGTCCACACAGTCAAAGGCTTTGTCATAGTCAATAAAGCAGAAGTAGATGTTTGTCAGGAACTCTCTTGCTTTATTGATGATCCAACGGATGTTGGCAATTCGATCTCTGGTTCCTCTGCCTTTTCTAAAACCAGCTTGAACATTTGGAAGTTCATGGTTCACATACTGTTGAAGCCTGGCTTGGAGAATTTTGAGCATTACTTTACTAGCGCGTGAGATGAGTGCAACTGTGTGGTAGTTTGAGCATTCTTTGGCATTCCCTTTCTTTGGGATTGGAATGAAAACTGACCTTTTCCAGTCCTGTGGCCACTGCTGAGTTTTCCAAATTTGTTGGCATACTGAGTGCAGCACTTTCACAGCATCATCTTTTAGGATTTGAAATAGCTCAGCTGGGATTCCATCACTTTCACTAGCTTTGTTCATAGTGATGCTTCCTAAGGCCCACTTGACTTTGCATTCCAGGATGTCTAGCTCTAGGTGAGTGATCACACCATTGTGATTATCTGGGTCATGAAGGTATTTTTTGTATAGTTCTTCTGTGTATTCCTGCCACTTCTTAAAATCTTCTGCTTCTGTTATGTCCATACCATTTCTGTCCTTTATTGTTCCCATCTTTGCATGAAATGTTCCCTTGGTATCTCTAATTTTCTTGAAGAACCAGGATTCTCCTGGGGCAGGTCTATCACTATCCAGACAATGCCATTCAGGAGAGCTGGTGGGGGTGGAGTGTAGAGGAAGGTCCAGAATAAGCTCAACTGCCATCTGGTATAGACAGGACATGGGACCACCGTCTCTACATTATAGGCAATAAGCATCACCCACCCTTCCTCAACCAGGAGCTTTCATAAAGACAGTAGCCTCCACAAGGTTATCAAGGGAGGTCATAACACAAGAGACTGGCAATTTGACATCAAATGTGAATATAATACAGGGCTTCCCAGGTGGCGCTAGTGGTAAAGAATCTGCCTGCCAACGTAGGAGACTCGGGTTCAATCTCTGGGTCTGGAAGATCCTCTGGAGGAGAGCATGGAAACCCATTCCAGTGTTCTTGCCTAGAGAATCTCATGGACAGAGGAGCCTGGTGGGCTACAGTCCATGGGGTCACAAAGAGTCAGACAGGATTGAAGTGACTTAGTGCATACACACATAAACATACAGCATTCTGGAAGGACCAAATGATGAGCACAACTGGCTTTACTTCTGGTAAAAGCTCACTGTCTAGATTGAATTTAATGATCACCTCCCTTTCTGTTTGTTTGAAGCAGACACTATACAGGGCTTTGGCTGTCTCTGCTGTCCTTTCAATGTGTTTTCCTTACCCTGCCATATTCGTTTTTCATCCATACAGACACCTGGAAACAACTGTATGCTGAAGGGAAACAAAACTCAGAAAACATTCCACCTCCCAATCCTAGAAGAAGAAATAGACTTTGTTTAGGGGGCTGGAGTGTGTAACAGATTAAATTTAGATGTTGACATTTCCTCCTGCCATCTAGTTTCCAATTTCCCAACTCCTGGACTTTTTAAAAGTTATTTTACATGTAGTTCCTGGCCTATTCATGGATTGTAAAATCACTTTTGTGGGGCATCACCAATATTTTTGTTTTGTTTTAAATTTTTTATTGTGGAAGATATCAACTGTATAAAATATTAGAGAAAATAGTATAATGGACCACCATGTACCATGTGCCTCTCACCAAGTTTCAACAGTTATGAACCCATGTTCAATCTTGTTTCATCTATACCTCAATTATTTCGAAGCAAGTTACAGACCTCAGATCATTTTATCTGTAAATAGTTTGTATCCCTAAAAGATGATGCTTCCCATTTTAAAATGACATACATGGAATAGAAAATAGAGCGTAAAGGTTAAGTAATGTCTTATTAAACTTTTGTTTCAGTAGTGTGGTGTGTGTGTGTGCATATGTGTGCCCTTGGCTGTAATGTAAAATGTATTTCTTACAGCGGGTCTCAAAAAAAGTTCAAAAGTCATTGTTCTAGAAGAAACTATGAAAGACACAAAAGCAGGCAGCCTCAGCTCTCCCCACCCCAACCTTGCAGATGTTAGAGGAGAAACTGGCTAGGTCCAATAGGAGATAAGGGTTGGGGAGGTTGCTGGGTGGGCTATGAGTTTGGAAGGTGACCTGGATGGTGTGATGTCCTCTTGTAGTTGTTTAGTCACTAAGTCGTGTCTAACTCTTTGCAACCTGTGGACTGTAGCCCCCCAGGCTCCTCTGTCCATGGGATCTCCCAGGCAAGAATACTGGAGTGGGTTGCGACTTCCTTCTCTAGGGCATCTTCCCAACCCAGGGGTTGAATCCGCATCTCCTGCATCGGCAGGCGGATTTGTTACTGCTGAGCCCCTAGAGAAGCCCACATCCTTTTCTTAGAGAAGAGAAAAACTTTTACTAGGCAGGATTTGTGACAGGGAAGAAAAGAAAGTGTAGTGTAATAAAAGTTTGCAGCCTCCCCTTTCCTTTCCAGGGAGGCCTTGGATCCTGGCTTTCGGTTGCTGCTGAGAATAAAAGATGAATTGAAGGAGGCCTAGAAAAGCTAAATGTGTCTCCTTAGTGAAGAGCTGAGCAGAAGTGGGGAGGGGAGAGGGAACCAGCCAACCCTGGAGGAGTTTGGGGGGGAAAGTTTGCAAAGAGAAGAGTGGGGAAAGGAGCCAGGGGAGATTTCTGAGTGGCTGCTGTGGAGACGACCCGGATGGCTGATGAGATATTTCAGGATAAGCTGATGTGAGTCATGTGGTGTAGCTTGCTTAGACCCTTTTTTAAAACTTCGGTAGAGTTTAAAATCCTTGTCAGTGCTTTTTGTATGTTGAGTTAGTGCTTCCATTGAAAGGAAAGGAGGCTCATGTGGTGTGGGCCAGTGTGAAATGTTTCCAGTCTCCTCCACTCCTGACTTTATAGATCTGATGCTTGCACTTTCAACCTACAGCTTGGGCAGCCCTCCTTCCAGAAAGCCCCTTCTTGGTGCTCCCAAGAAGGTTATCGCACTTCCACACTCCATGGTGTTTGAATGATGATTACAGGCTGGTCTCCTTCTCCTAGCCTGTGAACAACTGGAGAGCAAGGGCTCTGATTCATCTCAGCCTTCCCTGGGACTGCTGGCATACAAGACAGCCTTTGTTGTTTCTCTGTCTTCAAGGAAATGAGGATCCTCCTGGGGAGTCTCAGGAAACAATAGGGAAAAATACAATTAGGAATAAGGCTAAGTATTACATTTGTGATGTGGACTATCCTGGATACTTTCTGAGTTCAGGACAGAAAAGATGGAGTGATGATAGCAACAACAATAATAATAGTAAATGCTTGTTAGTGCTCTCAATGTACAGGGCACTGTTTTCAGTGCTTTACTTATATTATATTAACTCATGTAATCTTCACAAGAGCTTGATAAATTAGATACTATTATTGTTCCCATTTTGCAGATGAGGAAAACAAAGCACAGAGAGGTGAAGTGGCTTGCTTGCTCATGGTTCCACTGCAGGTGTGGGGTGGAGCTGAGCAATCTGGTTCCAGGCCTAGAGCTCTTTATCAGAGCCATATACTCAGTGACGGGCAGATGTTCAATGGAGGAGAAGGAGGACTCAAGTGGTTGAGAGAAGAAAGGAGGTCATGCTGAGGTGTGTGCAAAATTGTGGGAGGGAAGGATTTTGGTGTGTTCACTGTGCTGTGAAGCAGGAGTCTTCAGAAGTTCTGGGTCAGGTTGGATGGGAGGTGTGGAGCTTGGTGATGGTGTTTAGAGAGGATGTTGCAGGAGCTAAGGGGCCACCGAGGTCTCTGGTTGGAGAAGGGTCACGATGAAGGCCACCTCCCAGGATGATTTAGGGTGGGGGCTCCAGGCTGGTAGGATTGGTGTGTGAGTGTTTAGGGGGGTGAAACGGTGCAGCTAGAATCAGGGGGTGCTGTCTGTGGAAGACTGACAGAGGGGCTGAGACAGAGGCTGACAATGAGCACAAGGCAAAGCTGTCCCTCTCTGCCACATGGGCACTGGGACTGGTGATCCCAGAGCAGATGTGAGGGGGACTTGAGAGGGTGGTCAACAGGATAGAGACCCTCCCTGAGGGGCATGATGTTCTGACAGAGGAAGCAGAAGCAACCTCAGGGTTCCAGGACCCTGTGGGAGAGCAGAGGAGCCCCTGGTAGAGGCACATTCATGAAGATTCCAGATTGGCAACAAGACGAGCAAGGTCTAGGCAGGACAGAGATGAGTGGCCTGAAAACATGAAAACCCTTCCTGGGACCTGACCTGCCAGCCTCTCTCCCTGAGAACTTCTCTCAGGTACCCCAGGAGCCAGGCATTTCTTGCCCTAAGAGATTTTCTGCAGGACTTTCTGCTCTCTTCCCTGCCCCCTGCTTTGTGCCTTTTTCCTTTTTATCGTTTGAGTGCTGTGTGCTTAAGTCGCTCAGTCATGTCCAGCTCTTTGTGACCTCACGGACTTAGCCCACCAGGCTCCTCTGTCCATGGGATTCTCAAGGGACGAATACTGGAGTGGGTTGCCGTTTCCTACTCCAGGAGATCTTTCTAATCCAGGGATCAAACCTGGGTTTCCTGCATTGCAGGCAGATTATTTACCATTTGAGCCACCAGGGAAGACTTTGAGCTTCACTTAAACTGCCACCTTCTCAGGAAAATGGTTCCTATTCCACACCTCTGAAATTAGGTTAGTCCATTCATCATCATAGATTAGGTGCTCCCATAGCACCTGACACTCTTCGCCATATTCATCACACTACTGATTGTTTCATTCATTCATCAACAAGCATGTATGCAGCACCTACTACAGGCCAGGCACTCTTTTGGAGTTGAGGAAGCAACAGAGAACAAGACAAAGGACCTGCCCTCATGGAGCTTACTTTCTAGGTGCAGGTGATGAAAAAAAATAAGTTAAAAAAACACATAATCATGAACAACGTCAGAGAGTAAGCAGTGCTATGCAAACAATTAAAATAGAGTTGGATACTCTGATACTAGGTTGGATAGTCTGAAAAGGAGATGTTGAGGCTGGAGGCTGACTAGAAAGTCAGCCAAGCCAAGACTAGGGGCAACAGGTAGTGCAAAAGCTCTGAGTAGAAGTGAGCTCGGCCTGTCTCAGCAGGGAAAAAAGACCACATGGCTGGAATGTGGTAGATGAAGGCAAGAGTCATGTGCAAAGAAGTCTGAGAGGCCAGATCATAGAAACAAGGACACAGAGTTTAGAAATAAGGATACAAAGACATAAGCTTTTCTAAGTACAACGTGTGCTCAGTTGCTCAGTCATGTCCAACTCTTTGTGACCTGATGGACTGTAGCCTGACAGGCTCCTCTGTCCTTGGAATTTTCCTAGCAAGAATACTGGGATGGATTGCCATTTCCTGCTCCAAGGGATCTTCCCGACCCAGGGATTGAACCCATGCCTCCTACATCAGCAGATGGATTCTTTACCACTGTGCCACCTGGGAAGCCCTGTAAGTGCAGAGGAAGTCATTAAACAGAGGAATCACATGATAATAATTTACACTTCTAAAAGATACTCTGGACGCTGTAAGAAAAAGGGATTGTGGACGGACAAGAGTGGAAATAAGGAGGCTTGAAATTTCAGCAGTCTGCTGGGAGAGGATGGTGACCTGCACCAGGCTGGAGAAGCTGAAGCTGAAGAGGAGTGAGCAGATTTGTGGATGTTTGGGAGGTAGAGTCATAGGGCTGCCTGCTGGATTGGAGGTGGGAGTGAAACAAAGAGAGGAATCAAGTATCACTCATCTGTTCTCAAGATGGGATTGGGAAGAAGCCATTTATTGGGACTGAGAAGCATGAGGGAGAGTGAAGGGAGCAGGTGAAACATCTAGAGTTCTGTGGGGGTCATGGTGTGTCTTTGGACATATACCAGTCTGTGGGTCTAAGCAGGGATCAAGGTTGGAGAGATGGATTCCTTAGCCATCAGCCGAAAGATGGTATTCAAACCAAGGGCCTGGTCGAGATCATTTGGAAGTTGTTTGCTTTCTGACAAAAGTGATGGAGAAGTCACTGTGAAGGAGATGGGATCCAGGGCTCAAGTGGATGGGGTAAACTCCAGAGACACTTCATTCAGAGAAACAAGACAGAAGGTGGGTGGAGAGTTCCACAGAGATGCTGGTAGGTTAGGAGTTTACACCATAGGTCCCTAAGTGAAGGAATCCCTCCCTGATTATTTCCATATCTCAAAGGAAAATTGAAGAATGTTTATCAGCTGAGCATGAGAGCAAAGGAGGAGGTATTAGAAGTTTGAAGCGATTGATCAGTTGTTGTTTAGTCTTTCCTTTTGAAGGACTATCAGCCCCATGAAAGCAAGAATTGGGTCTGATTTCTTCATTGCTTGTTTGTAGTACCTTGCAAGTTGCTGCACATGTAGTGAGGTTCAATGAACAATTGCTAAGTGAATGAAAGAATCAGCTATTGAATGAAATGTCTTAGATGTCTCTTCTGATTATTTATGATTCTGTGATTCTGATAAGCTCAACTGGGTAGTTTTCACTTGGGACTGATTCCTTCTAGGATTGCAGTCAAGTGGCAGCAAGGGCTGGAGTTATGACTTCTTGGTTCATGTTTGTCTGGTGTTTGGGCTGTGATGTTTGGGCCACTGGGGACTGGTTGGGTGTCACTCCCTCCACACGGCTTCTGCTTGTTGCTAGTATGGGTTTCCTGACAGCATGGAGGTCTCAGGGTAGATAGATTCTCTCATGGTGGCTGGTTCCCCCAGGGCTGGCTCCTCTTAGAATTAATGTTCCAAAAGACCCAAGTGGAAGCTGCAAGGTGACTTAAAACCTAGCCTTCAAAGTTCTACAGCATCATATTCATTATATTCTGTTAGTCAAAGCAGTCACAGCCCCCCTCCCCCGGATTCACCGGGGTGAAGGAATAGGCTCCACCTCTCAAAGGAGGAAGAAACTGATGCAGCTTTCTTGAAGACAAGCTACAACTACATCAGTGTGGATGTGTCCTATAGACCTGGAAGTTAGGCGAAAGGATAGAACTAGAGACAGAAAGTAGAAATCATAGACAGAGATTAGAAGTTGAATTCATGAGATAATTAGATCCCTTAAGGGAGAAACTGTAAAAGGGTTGTGCCTCAGAGGATGTTCCTGCCCAACTCCCCCCCTAATCAAAGGGAAAGAAGAGAGAAGAGGAATGAGGGAGAGAGAGGTAAAGAGGAAGGAGGAAGGTTAGAGGAAGAGGGGGTGAGAAGGCAGGGTTAGGGGGAGAGAGACAGAGAGAGAGACGATTTGGTATCTAACTGTAACTGAGCAAGATCCCATGGGGACTTCCTGGGACAGACCCCCTTCCTCATATCCTCTGCTATAGCTTATCTCTGAAGTACCTAGAGAATAATATCTGATGCACATTTCCTAAGTTTTTCAGATGTTAAAACCACCACCAATGGAAGACATTAACTACTTGGTGATCATGACTAGCCACGCACCGCCCCCCCGCCCCAAACTATGGGTCTCTAAGAATTGACAATGTTAACTGCCCTGTTACCTCAACATCAACCAATCAAAGAATTTTATACATGAGCTGATCATAAACCCCAAGGATGCTCCTCTATCATCTGGTCTTTAAAAATGCTTTACTGAAACCCTTGGGCAATTTGGGGTTTTCTTGGGCACAAGTCACTCATTCTCCTTGCTAGGGCCTGCAATAAACCTTTCTCTGCTTCAATCTTTGATATTTAGGTTTGTTTGGCCTCACTGTGCATGAGGCACAAGGACTTGCATATGATAACATAACTGTAGTTTGTGGCATAAGTAAAAACCCACTTGAGTTGGACCATAAAGAAAGCTGAGTGCCGAAGAATTGATGCTTTTGAATTGTGGTGTTGGAGAAGACTCTTGAGAGTCCCTTGGACTGCAAGGAGATCAAACCAGTCCATCCTAAAGGAAATCAATCCTGAATATATATTGGAAGGACTGACACTGAAGCTGAAACTCCAATACTTTGGCCACCTGATGCGAAGAACTGACTCATTGAAAAAGATTCTGATGCTGGGAAAGATTGAAGGCAGGAGGAGAAGGGGATGACAGAGGATGAGATGGATGGATGATATCACTAACTCAAAGGACATGAGTTTGAGTAAGCTCTGGGAGTTGGTAATGGACAGGGAAGCCTGGCATGCTGCAGTCCATGGGGTCGCAAAGTGTCACACATGACTGAGCAACTGAACTGAACTGAACTGAAGGGCAAAAATCAAGTCCACAAACCTGTTTATTTTTAGAGACTACTAAGTCAACCTAGTAAAAGGAATGGTGGTTGCTGCTTTAGCCCTACATGGAACAGAACTTTAAAGTATTCTACTTGGATTTTAGCTTCTAGTTACACCTGAGGTTGTTCCAGTCTTGTTTAGGTTCAGGCTAGTGACAATGCAGGTTGATTCTCATTGTAAAAGTCCTCATTCACATACCCCACGGCAGTGTTTGATTAAGTTTCACAAAACCTTCCAAAAGCAGTGATTTTGGTTCAGTACTGGGTTTGAAAAAAAGATAATAGCTATGCTAGATTTAACACTGGGTTTGGCTGGGATCAGTTATCTGTTTTTTCAATAATTTTCTTTTTTCTTTGCCAATTAAGCCAATTCCTGAGTATGCTTTGTATCTGAGTCTCAGTTTTCATTGAGAAATGAGATTTTTATCTTTGCAGTGTTGGAAAAAGGAAAATATAAAGCAGTGTGTCCTGTCAAAAGGAAAGGTGAATTCAATGTCAAATGATGGAACCACAAAATAAGAGAGCCAGAGGCTCTAATGAGGAGGAACTGAAAGGACAGAGAACAAAAGGGAGCAGAAAATGATGGAAGGGAGAGGAGGTCAAATGTCTCTGCCAATCTGTTTTCTCATAGAAACCCTTCCAGTATGTCACAGTACTGCATGCATGCAACCAAGGAAAGTGCTTCACTTATCACTTTATTTATCATAGAATCATATAGTGTGATTTAAAAAATGATAGCCAAATTAAAGCACAGTTATAGTCCTTTTATATTAGCTGATGTCTGTAAAAGCTCACATTCTAACAGAGACTCTTTATGCCTCTGCTCCTGGCTCAGAATTAAGACTGGGATCAGAGGCTTGAATTCAGCCTTCAGTTTGTGAACTGTTTATGAAAAGCAGTTACTCCCACTTTAAGTTAAATTTCACATCTTGAGACAGCCTCAACATGGGAAATTGAACACTGGTGCTTAATGTTGTTGCTGGAAGGTACTTCCAAGCTTATCCATCCCTAACCTTCAGACAAGAACATGCAGCCACCTGGATCTGAGAGATGAACTTACTCATTTTCTTTAAAAGACAGTGCATTTCACAAGAGATTTTGTAGATAAGATTGTATAGATACTTTCAAAAAGATCATTAGTAGTCAATGTATTAATCCAACCTACATCATCCAAATAAACTCATCCTTGTCATCAGTCTTTTGAACTGAGCAACATCAAAATGTGAGATGTCTTTTGAACTTCCTTTTCAATGTCTTTGAAGTCACAACTCTGGGCTTTGTAAACTTCTTCACAAAATTAGCCCTTTAAGTCTGAATAGAAAATATCTATGTGGTGATACTGTATTAATCAAGGCAGCCTCACTGCTGTAACAAATAAAACTCCTAATCAATGGCTTAACACTATATTTTGGGAAGTTATTTAGCTTTGTTTCAATTTTCTCATCTGTAAAATGGGGATAATATTAGCATGTGCAAAAAAAATATTAGCATGTGCTTCAGAATGTTGTTTTGTGTATTAAGTGAGCTGATAGTTATAAAACTCTTAGGAACAGTGTCTGGCACATAGTAACCTATGCAAGTGGCTGTTGAATGGATAAATGAACAAATGTATAAGCAAATGAATGAATAAAAATGCTCACTCTTCCTTACTGTCCAGTGTGGGTGCTCCTGGTCTGTTGGTTTTCCATGGGCCTATTAAGGGTCTTAGTCTCCTTCCTTCTTGGAACTCCACTCCCCTCGAGATGCTCAGGGTCCTTTTTATCCCCCCAAGTAGCAACCAGTCTCAGGCCTCTGGTGTGCATTCCCCTTCCTAACATCAAATTTGGAAATGATTTAAAATTGGCTAACAGGGCAAAGATCCTGATTCAGTCACCTCTACATAAAAGAGACCTTAACTGAGAGACGTAGATAATGACCCACCTCATTAGGCTTTTTTGAGAATTACATAAAATAGCATATATAAAGTACCTGGCATTCAGTACCAACACATGACAGCCACTATTAATTTCTCATGGCTTGTTTACATTTGTCTTCTGTATTTTAGCTGTTTTTCTATTTCTTTTCCTCCTCCTTCTTCTAATCATTACAAATAGGTCCTTGTATTTGACACTTTGGTTGATGTTTAATGACATTTCCTATAGTGTTAGATCTTATTTTTCAAAATATCCCTTGCCTCATCTGTGCCTTTCCAATTGTTTGGCCTCTGGAAGAAAGTTTCTGGATAAGGATGGGCATAGTCCAAAGACATCCTCTTCATGAACAGAGGTCCAGATGCAGGTTGGCTTCTAGGCTGAATTCACCTTCATTCCTGTCTAAGCCAGCAGTCAGGTTCCAGGTAAAGGATGAGAAGCAGTGATGGGGAGTGAGCGAGGGTGCAGAAATGTGGGACTTTATTTCTTAGTAATTTATTTTTATAATTGTTTTCTTTCACTAGTATTTTATAAAAATACCAATGAAAATTTCATAATACCATATTTACAATTTCTTGGTTCCTTTATTGTATCCATTAAGTGTGGATTTAATTAGATTCAAACTCAAATGAAACATCTTTCTTTTTTTTCCAGGTCTTGAGGAGGTCATATCTTACAACCAGTCTTCACAAGCCACCTATATTTTGTGTTACCTTTTGTATCATCTAGTGCTTCTCAAAAGCAGTTTTAACACATTCACATTATGAAGCACAAAGAAGTAAGACCATTTTCTCGGAAATCTTGCAACCCTCTTAAGATGACTAGAGATACTTGGCCTTAGTGCTGCTGAGATGAGCAAAAGAGTGGATAGCCAACAATTTCCCAGTTACCTCAATGATAGGGCAGCTGATGTGGCTATTATTTCCCCTTAAGCAGCAGTGTGATATTAAAAATACTCTTGTTCAAGTCCCACCCCAGACTGACTACAACAGGCTCTCTGAAGGGGAGACCCAGGTATGGGAATGTTTTTATTCAAGTTCCCAATTCTGATGTGCCTCCAGGGCTGAGAACCACTGTGGTAGACATTCAGCTGTTGTTGAGTTGCTCAGTCATGTCCGACTCTTTTCGGCCCCATGGACTGCAGCATGCCAAGCTTCTCTGTCCTTTACCACCTCCCAGAGCTTGCTCAAACTCATGTCCTTTGAGTCAGTGATGTCATCCATCCATCTCATCCTCTGTCGTTCCCTTCTCCTCCTGCCTTCAGTCTTTCCCAGCATCAGGGTCTTTTCTAGGGAGTCAGCTCTTTGCATCAGGTGGCCAAAGTATTGGAGTTTCAGCTTCAGTGTCAGTCCTTCCAATGAATATTCAGGATTGATTTGCTTTAGGATGGACTGGTTCGATCTCCTTGCAGTCCAAGGGACTCTCAAGAGTCTTCTCCAACACCACAATTCAAAAGCATCAATTCTTCAGTGCTTAGGTTTCTTTATGGTCCAACTCTCACATCCATACTGACATCTGGAAAATCCATGGCTTTGTTGGTGGACCTTTGTTGGAAAGTAACGTCTCCATTTTTTAATATACTGTCTAGGTTGGTCATAGCTTTTCTTCCAAGGAGCAAGTGTCTTTTAATTTCATGGCTGCAGTCACCATCTGCAGTGATTTTGGAGCCCAAGAAAATAAAGTCTCTCACTGTTACCATTGTTTCCCCATCTATTTGCCATGAAGTGATGGGACCAGATGCCATGATCTTAGTTTTTTGTATGTTGAGATTTAAGCTAGCTTTTTCACCCTCTCCTCTTTCATCTTCATCAAGAGGCTCTTTAGTTCCTCTTCACTTTCTGTCATAAGGGTGGTGCCATCTGCATATCTGAGGTTATTGATGTTTCTCCTTGCAATCTTGATTCCAGCTTGTGCTTCATCCAGCCCAGCATTTCACATGATATACTCTGCATATAAGTTAAATAAGTAGATGTACTCCCTTCCTAATTTTGAACCAGTCCATTGTTCTGTGTCCCGTTCTAACTGTTGCTTCTTGACCTGCATACAGATTTCTCAGGAGGCAGGTAAGGTGGTCTGGCATCCAGAATTCTCCCTAAATCCATATAGGAGGCACTTGATTATTTTATTTTTTCTAATAACAGAGAGTTTATTGCCCATAACTATACATACATGACAGCAGGTGAAGGTGGGAGACCCGAAGACAACAGGAGCTGGATACCATGTCCATTCCCTAGGTCAGAAGTCCTGGCAGTGTTGGTGCAGCCGCCATGATTCACTTCTCTGAAGCCCAAGGTTGCCTAAGGGGGAATTCAGATGCCCTGTGGGAACGAGGTCGGGCAGTGCTGCAGGGTCCCTCTGAGGGTCTTGCGGCAGATCCTCTATAGAGAGGGAAGCCCATCACCATCATAGGTGCCTTAGGTTTAACATCAAAAATAACTGTGTTTTCCAGTTGTTGATGAACCCTCTTCCATTTTCCCTCACTCTCTCACTAACCTCTCATTTAACCGAGTCATTGTGATAAGCAAGGTTTACTAATTGCATTCCAACCAAAATTAGATCCTCTGTATTATTGTGTATAACTTGTGAAAATAAAGGATAGATATGGGAGGGTGGTGGCATAAAGAGTAGGACATGTCATTTGCTGATACAGGTGGATGTTTACACAAACATTTTTTAAGCGCTAACATTTTCCAAGTCCAGGCCTTGTGGTCAGGAATAAGATCAACAACATCTGCTAGAATTTCTAAATTTCAGGCTCCCTTATCCTCAGACCTACAGAACCCCCAGCTGATGAACAGAAAGTTTGAGAAACAGAAGAGAACTCTAAGATGGCCGTCTGTAAGGAGCTTCTGGTTTTTGGCAAAGAATACTTTTTTTTTAAAGGTAAACACATGATGTAATTTGAAAAGATATATGTTACAATAGACAAGACATGGAAACAAACTAAGCATCCATCAATAGATGAGTGGATAAAGAAGATGTGCTATATATGTATATACAATGGAATACCACTCAGCCACAAAAAAGAATGAAATGTTGCCATTTGCAACAGTGGATGGACCTGGAGGGTATTCTGCTAAGAGCAATACATCACACAGAGAGACAAATACTGCATACCATCACTTACAGGTGGTATCTAAAAGATAAAACAAATTAGTAAATAAAATAAAAAAACATTACCAGATATAAAGAACAAACCAGTGGTTATCAGTGGGGAGAGGAAAAGGGGTAGGTGAACTACAGGATTAGGGGAAAAAAGAATTATTACGGGATTATATGAAATCATGTGTGTGAAACATTTGAGAATTGTACAGCACTACGGAATTTAAAGAATCCTTCATTCAATATATTAAAAGGTAAAAACATGATCTCAGAAAAATGTATAGTGAACATGTGTCAAAGATTTAAGCCATTAATCATATGAGTTTGACAAAATAGCAAAACTGGTTCAAAAGAGAATAGGAAAACTGCTAAATTTGGTCAATGAGAAAAAAACAAAATGCTGGAATAAGATTGTAAAGCTCAGTACAAAACTGGTTTCTGTCCCACAGGTGCCTAAAAACCTTAACTTTTGGATTTATTTATTATTATTTATTTATACTGAAGTATAGTTGATTTATGATATTATATTAGCTTCAGGTGTACAGCATAGTAACTATTTTTATAGCTTATATTCCATCTAAAGTTATTACAAAATAATGGCTGGATTCCCTTTTTTGCACAATATATCCTTGTTGTTTATCTATTTTATACACAGTAGTTTGTATCTCTTATCTCATACCCCTGTGGGTTTATTTTTTGATTGGAAAGAAAGATACTGGAGAAGGAAATGGCACCCTACTCCAGTACTCTTGCCTGAAAAATCCCATGGACGGAGGAACCTGGTAGGCTACCCTCCATGGGGTCGTAAAGAGTTGGACACGACTGAGCAACTTCACTTTCTTTCTTGTTAAGATACAAATCATTTGCAATTTATCAATTTTCTACAAATTAACATCTAACTCTCCTGAACCTGGCCTCTAACTCTTAATAATAGAAAGTAAAACGTCAAACAGTTACTTTCACCTTAGGCCTGCATATGAGTTAATACTTGAGGGTTATTTGAAAGGCTAGAGGGTTATCTTAAATTTTGGATAATTTTTCTTAAAAATTCAGAAAAGAGACAGATCTAGAAATCAGGAATTGCAATAAAATATCATAGGTAATGATAAAAACAGCTAACACCTATGGAGTGCTAGTCACTGTGTTCTCATGTATTAGCCCTTTTAGTTACTGTCCTAACCTTATGAGACAGGAGCTATTGCTGTCTTCATTTTACAGAGGAGAAAAATGAGGTAGTCTGTCTCTAGAGCCTGTGTGCTTAACTGCTTCCCATGGAAAAAACAGCTGAGGGTACAGTAGGATCCATGTATATTTATAAATTTGACAGAAGTAGGGATACAGGCTGATGGTGAACTTAGATACATCCCCATTTTTCATTTCTAATCTAAAATTTGAATCAGGCAGTGAGATATGACAATTGTCTGTTATGTGGGCTGCCTGGAAACCTAGGATGGTTTGAGTAGAATACTTGATACATTTTGCCATTTAGAGCCGCTGCTCCTAGTAATCAGACCTCATTTGTCAGCTCATTAAACCATCACTCTCAATCCTAAACTAAAGCAGTTATGTTGGTGTGTCTCATAAAGACAAGGGGAGGGAGACTTGGGTGTATTTTATAATTCAATGGGATGGAAATGTCAGTGTTCTTTGTAAAAAAAAAAATCCATTAGAATATGGCATTATCTGAGAGTCTGGGTGTTTAGTTAGAGGGGTCTCTGGCTTGATTTGGTATCTAGAACTCCTTTAGCAAAAGGCCAATGAGTAGCCGAGCCAAGCTGTTCTTTTCTAATTAAGTAAGTCTACAATCTAACCCTCCCAAAATGCATTAGCAAACAGTGGAAGGAACGCTCCAGCTCACAGCACCCAGAGTAGGTGTTGGTACCCTGTCCCACTGTTCTGCCTTTTCATAGCCGGCACATGTTTGAAGTAGGAGTTATGATTTGATGAGCCAAATTGTCCTCCCCAGCCGCCTTTTGTTTTGTCACAATGAGCTGCACGTGCAGAAGTGTTTTCATCTGTAATTGCTCCCACAAGGGGGTAATTGCACCCCAAAGTGGTTGGCTGCACCAATGGTAGGAGCAATTAGCAACAAAAAATGCAAATAATTGCAGGAATCCAAATTGCTGTCTTAAAAAAGGGACACCCAGTAGAAGCATGACTGAAGATCTGGCCACTCTCTTTTTCCCCACTGCGAGTATATTTATTATTTGAAACCAATATTATAATCTCTGAACCCATCTTGACTTTCCACACATCTAGGGGCCTCTTGGAAATAGTGTACATTACAGGACCAACAAAAAACCAGACTGATCCCAAATGGTAGCTCATTTAGGCCCTAGAAAATGAAGTAACTTAGAGTCAAAATTATCTTTGAGGGAAACAAATGCATTTTTATCATAACTGTGAATCTCATTTCCCCACCCCAAACATGAGGGAAAATAGGGTAACGGAATTAGTAATAAAGTCATTTTTTGTTGATTCAGCCTCTAATCAGAGAACTCCAGGAACTATAGATACACATCCTTCTTATTCGCCTCTCCCCACCAAATTATTCCCAAATAGTGCAGGATCACGGCAGCCTCAGTGAGGCATAATCATAGCCTGTCTCCCCAGCTTTGCTCCCTGCAATGTCCTCCCAGCCTTCTCCATCCAGGTAGCCCTGGGCTATGCCTGGTGGCCTTGGCTCCCTACTGCTCTAAATGGCAATGTCCCTTTTGAAGTGGGGAAATTACACTGCTCTCCATTTGTGTTGCACTCTGTAACGTGGGCCACAAGGCTGTGAATATTTTTACTCTCAAAGCCTTCCATGGTTTTAGTAAAATAACCTCTGTTGTATTGGGGCTTCCCTGATAGCTCAGTTGGTAAAGAATCTGCCTGTAATGCAGGAGACCCCGGTTCAATTCCTGGGTTTGGAAGATCCCATGGAGAGGGCAAAGGCTATTCACTCCAGTATTCTGGCCTGGAGAATTTCATGGGATCACTATATAGTCCCTGGGGTCACAAAGAGGCAGACACGACTAAGTGACTTTCACTTCACTTCACTTCTGTTGTATTGCACCCCACAGGCCCACAAGTCTTGTAGTTGTCCAGCCTTGCGACCAAACAAAAAGCCTGGAGACAGTGACAGAGACATCGAGAATTTACTGGACATGGGGATCTTACACAAAGGTCCTGGGGTGACACCCCACCGTGTATAGCAGATGGTAGACAGGATGTGGCAGAAGTCTTCACTACTCAGGGGAGAAGGAGGCTTCCCTCTATAAGGGGAATTGACATCAGGTGGGCTCATCGGTTACCAGAGCCAAGCGTGCTTATAATTAAGAGGACTGGATAGTCATGTGAGTGAAGTGGGGCCTGGTCAGGCAGGGGATGTACAGAGAGAAAGAGAGCAGCCATCTTGAGTGATGGGACCATACTGCCTCTCCCCTATTTTTATATTTCAACTTCCCCAACTCTAGCCAGAGACTTGGGAGTGAGGTACAGGGGAAAGTTAAGTGTGGGGTGCAATGGGAAGACCAATCCAGAGGGCACTTGTGAGCCCGGCACCCCCCACTGTACTCACAGTCACCCCCACTCACATTTGTGCACACACCAATTCTTCCTTTAGAAGTTCCCTCTCATTAGGTTCTTGGACCCCTCAGGCAAAAAGACCTACAAATGGGCTCCTCTTGTTTGTCCACAGTGTTCCAGAGGTCCCTGAACAGGCCTGAATTTTTCTGGAAACACAGCCTAAGCTGTCCTTGGGACCCCAGCTACAATGATATTGGTTGACAGAGAAATATTGCCCTAAGGAAGACAGAAAGGGAGGGCAGTGTTTTATAGCCAAGTTGTTTTACAGCAACTTCTATTGATTACAAGCCCGTAGGGGCCAATGTCACCAACAGAATGAAGAAAATTAGCTCCGGTGATGTGTGTATTGTTTAGTGTTCCTGTGTCAGAAAAGTCTTTCCTCTGAGGAATAAGTTTGCTGCATGAATCAATGCCAATCCAACCTGAAGAGTGTGGAAGAAATAAAGGAATATATAATGGATTTCCTTCTGCTAGAAAAACCACACTTTTGTTTTGCTTGAAGGGTAGCGGTAGAACTTGCAACACTTTGGGGTGGAAAGTGGGAGGGTGAGGGGTGAGCTCATTTGCTGACAAGGAACGATTTGGAGGAAACATTGGGCCACCTGTGGGCAGAATGTATTTAAAAACCAAAGGTTGGCCCAGCAGCAGAGATCTCACGGCTGCTGCTCTAGGCATGAATTCTTAGTCGATTTAATAGTAGCCTCCTCCACCCAGTACTGGGAAAGAAATGTTGTGTTCCATTTACTCCCGCTGTTTGTAGCATCTGGGATGCTGCTCCATCATCCTGCCAATGTCATCCTCCCCTCTTTCACTGCTGTAGGCAGCCCTTGTGCAAAAGATTTACTTTGCAGATAAAAGAAGAGGCATTAAGTGGTCAAAAATGACTCAGGTGAGGGGTTATAAAGTGTTTTTGTTAAAACTCGGAGAGGAAGGATTAGAAAAAAAAGAATCATGCAAGGATATTTAAGAGGCTGCTCAAATACAGCGACATTGGATGAAATGTGATCGGGCCAACTATTTGGTTGGAGTAACCAGAGAAGGTGAGGTCATCCTGAGTCCTAGTAAATCCCCTTGAGGAGAGTGGCTACCTCTGTGTTCCAGGCCTAAAAGAAACCCCATGACTGTTTGTGGAAGGAATTCTCTGTGCATAGGCTGCAGTTAGATTTTGGTTTCCTACCTTGATGATCTGATGATCAGCGGAAGGGCCTGACATCAGTGGCTCTGAGTGACAATGGCTTGCTGAGGGGAAAATGGACATCTGCTGGAATTTCATGTGTTTCAAGGAAAAGCCTCCTTCCCTTTTGTCTATGCTCAAATTAATTTAAGCTGGGAATAAAAGCTTGAATGACTTGCTTAGACTTTAAATCCAAATATTATTAGGAGACAGTGCATTAGTGAAAAAATTACATTAAAATGTAATGATTGGCGTGTGTATGTGTGCTAAGTCACTTCAGTCATGTCTGACTTTCTGTGACCCTATGGACCGTAGCCTGCCAGGCGCCCTGTCCATGCGAGTCCCCAGGCAAGAATACTGGAATGAGTTGTCATGCCCTCCTCCAGGGAATCTTCCCCACCCAGGGATTGAACCCGATTCTCCTATGTCTCCTGAATTGGCAGGTGAGGTCTTTACCACTAGCACCACCTTTGAAGTCTATAACGATTGGCATGCTCTTCTAAATTAAAAGAAGGGCATGAAACAGGGGAATAGCAAATGGACATGTACTCTGTTGAGAGTTCTGGGTAGACTGATGCAGAGCTATTGGGATGAGAGATGGTTGTTTCTGAAGAGCAAGAATAAGAGGGATTTCTGGATTGGCAGCAGGAAAAGACAGCAGAGCAGGGCATTTCAGGAGGTCATGGGTGTTGGTTGATTTCACCTGATTGGTAGTCTTTCTCCTTTCCTTGTGGGGCACTATGCCTCTCACACTCCATATGATCCTGGAAGCACTATGTTCTCCCATGACCGTCCCCACCTCCCTATGCTCCTACCTGACCAAACAGAGGTCTTAATCCTTTAGGACACTGGCCTTTCCCAGGACATGACGGGTGGACACTGGGAGGGAGAAGGATCTCTTTTATTCCAGGATTTCTAGTTGTAGGGATTCTGAAAGCCCAAAGGCAATTTCCTCAACAGTGTTGGAAAAATTGCCCATAGAACAAAGCTATCACACAGAAGAAACCAGCTCCAAGTGGAGAAGAGAGGCAAACACAGATCTGATGGCATCACTAAGGGTGCTGGATCCAGCCACTCCTGAAAGGAGAACACTTTAAGTCACAAGAGCCTCAACAGAACCCCTTTGGCTTGAGAAAGTTTGAATTGGATTTTAAAACCAAATGGGAATCAGAGAGTAGGAGGGACCAATGGATTTTAATAAGAATAGATACAAACTCTATGTTTAGACTCTACATTTTTCAAAGGACCTACCAAGAAAAGACACAGAATGTTTTGTGTTTCTTTGAATGTGACTTGGCTCTGGGATGAAAATATGTAGATTTTGGTTTTACCTGGGAAAGTTATTGAATTATTTTGTTTTCTCTTTTGTGATTTAAAATTGTAGTAATGCCTGCCTCTGGTAGGTTAATCTGTGCAGAAGTCTTACATGATAGTCTTAGAGTGGTGCCCAGCACATGGTAAGAGCTCAGGACATTTATACTGGCACTTTCATACTCTAATTGCATCTCCCTTGCATCTCCTTACCCTCCCTCTCCTATCCCAAGTCTCCATCAAATGTGGAGGAACCAGTCTGGTAAAGGCAGAACCTGGAGCTAGGAAATAACTTGGCTGATGAAGGCAGAAGCCTCTACAGTGAAAGAGTATAAAAGAGAGTCTGACAAGAACACACATTCTTTAGAAAATATAAGTCATCACTTAACTTACTTAACTGTGGACTAAACACAAATGAACCCTTTCATTCATACTAGCCCTTAATGTCTTCCAGGCCAGTGAAATTTCAACACCTGCATGTATTTCCTGGCATAAGATTTTAAAGACAAATTGTGAAGCTGTGGAGAGTTCACTTAATGGAATTGCCCATGTTAATAACTTGGAACAATGAACCGAATGATCCTAACATGACACACAATATCAAGAAACTCAAAAAATTATAGGTTTTTAGGTTGGTGATACACTTTTTAATCCAGAGTTGAAGGTGCTTGAATGCAGAATATTTGAGATTTAAAGTAAAAAAAATTCTTTTCCACTAGCTCCATTATTATTTTTAATCAAAAATAATGCTAAAGTCAAAGGCAGAAAAAATCGACCATGAAGTTAATGCAACTTAAACTTCAAGACCCTTCCATGCATGGCTTCTTCTAAGGCCCTCAAAGGGTATTAACTTTTCTAAAGAATGTGTGTTCTCATGTTCACATATTTTTGTAAGATTTGTAAAACACTTCTGCATGTTTTTTTTTTTTAAAAGATGCCCAGGATATCTGGTAGTAAGCATAAAAGCAGCACTGATGTATTAATAGCTGATACGGCTAAGAAGCACCAATCTATAATGATGGAAACAAAAGTGAAAATCATGGAGAGAGCAAAAGGAAAGATGGAATTGGAGGCCCAGAGAAAAGAGAGAGAGAGAGACAAGAGGAAGAAGTAGCTGAAGAACCAAACAGATTCATGAAGCAGAACATGGCAGAAAATGGCAAGGGGATTTTCTCTGTCTGAGGAGGCACTGTCAGTTCTTGAGGCATAGAACTTGAACACAGAATGGTTCACAAAGGCTGCAGCAGCTGCTCAGAATGTAGTCCAGTACTGCATTGTCATCTACGACAAGAAAAAAAGAGCTACTCGCCAGATACCACTGGATCATCTTTTTCCAGAGGGTGGTGGTGGTTTTTTGTTGTTCAGTCGCTAAGCCATGTCCGACTCTTTGTGACACCATAGACTGCAGCATGCCAGGCTTCCCTGTCCTTCACCACCTCCCAGAGCTTGCTCAAACTCAAGTCCATTGAGTTGGTGATGTTATCTAACCATTGCATCCTCTGCTGCCCTCTTCTCCTTTTGCCTTCAATCTTTCCCATCATCAGAGTCTTTTCCAGTTAGTTGGTCTTCACATCAGGTGGCCAAAGTATTGGAGCCTCAGCATCAGTCTTTCCAATGAATATTCAAAGTTGATTTCCTTCGGATTGACTGGTTTGATCTCCTTGCAGTCCAAGGGATTCTCAAAATTGTTCTCCGGCACCACAATTCTTCCAGGGGGTGGGTAGATTTGAATCCAGCAAGGAACCAGAACCTGTGCCATCAATGTCAGGCATGAGTGAAATTGCAGCTTGCCCTCTGTCTCCCATTGCTGATGATCCTTCAGTTCTACCATCTCCTACCTCCTCTCCCTCCTCTTGTAAGTAACTCTTCTAGCCTGTTCACTTGATGCCAGCCCCTGTGTGCAAGCTGCTGTATTGTACTACTGTACTTTTCAAGGTACTGCACTGTAAAATTAAAAATGTTTTCCTTATTTTTTGTATTTATTTTTATGTAGTATTTGTGTGAAAAGTATTATAAACCTATTACAATACAGTACTATACAGCCAGTCATGTTAGGTATCTAGGCTAATTTTGTTGGACTTATGAAAGTTCTTTCAGAATGGAACTTATTCATATGTAGGGGACTTACTGTACATAATACTAAAAAGGTTAATTAACCAAGAAGCTATAACAATTCTAAATATGTATGAACTTAACACAGAACTTCAAAATACATGAAGTAAAACTGAGAGAACTGAAATGAGATATAGACAAATCCACAGTTACGTTGGAATCTTCAACATTTCTCTCTCAGTAAGTAATCAACAGAACAAGTAAACTGAAAATCAGAAAGAATATAGAGGCACAAAAACCTGTTCATAAATATTCATAGTAGCATTATTCATGATGCCCAAAAGTGGAGACAACCAAAAGCCATCAACTAAAAAATGAGTAAGCAAAATGTAATACACTTACTTGATAAAACCACCATAAATATTGAATTGGTTAATACTGAACCATTACATCTAAAGGAAGCACCATGTTAGGTTCCTATGAGTCTCTTGTCATAGCAATTTTGTCAACTGATTAATACAGCATATATTTTCATATTTGTCTTCATTTTTTAAATAATTCATTTATTTTATTTTTGGTCGTGCTGGGTCTTCGCTGCTGCACACAGGCTTTCTCTAGTTGCAGTGGGCTGTAGTCATGGTGCTTAGGCCTCTCACTGCAGTGGCCTCTCCCATTGCAGAGCACAGGCTCCAGGTTCACAAGCTTCAGCAGTTTCAGTACACAGGCTCAGTAGTTGTGGTTTGTGGACTCAGTTACTCCACGGCACGTGGAATTTTCCCAGACCACAGATTGAACCCATGTCCCCTACACTGGCAGGCGAATTCCCATCCACTGTACCACCCAGGAAGTCCCTATGTTTGTCTTCATTTAAAGACAATCTATTTATTTAAAGACACCTGCTTCATTAACACTGAACTCACGACCAATAGCACTATGACTTATGTCTGAACAAAGCTTACCTAACACATGCGTTTTCTCTGTAATACATTATAAGTTTCCTGTGACTTAAGTACACTAGACAGGACTTCAGCACTGCTGTTGGTGCTTAGTCGCTAAGTTGTGTCCAACTCTTTGCAACCCCATGGACTGTAGCCCGCAAGGCTCCTCTGTCCATGGGGATTCTCCAGGCAAGAATAGTGGAATGGGTTGCCATGCCCTCAGCCAGGGGATCTTCCAGGGACAGAACGCAGGTCTCCTGAATTGTAGGCAGATTCTTTACCATATGCGCCACCAGGGAAGTCCAAGAATACTGGAGTGGGTAGCCTATCCCTTCTCCAAAGGATCTTCCCAACCCAGAAATTGAACTGGTTAATTCTACCAAACCTTAAAGAAAAAAATAAGACCAATTTTACACAACGTATCCCAGAAAATAGGAGTGGACACTTCTTAATTCATTTTATAAGGCCAGTATTACCTTAATACCAAAACCAGACAAAGACATTATAAGAAAAGAAAACTACAGACTGATATCCTACAGACCAATTTCCCTAGACACAAACATCTTCAATACAATGCTAGCAAATGAAATCCAATGATATATAAAGATAATACATCATGACCAAATGAGGCTGAAAAGGATTAAAGATCTATAAGTTAATTATTCAGAGACAAAAGCTAGGATTTTCAAAAGGAAACTTGACTGAGAAATAAGAGGAAAGCACCTGAAGACCAAAAAGGGAAGATACAAGAGGACAGAAACAGGTGAGCTTCCCAAGCACAGGCTTTGCGTCCTAAGATAACTTAAAGACGAGTCACAGACTGGTGTGACAGACACAGCCACCTGGTTATACAGGTCCCTTATACCTTTTCTGTCCCATTTTGGTCTTTCGTGGATGCCCTGTCAAGCTGCTCAGGCTAATTCCAAGGTAAGCTCCTGATAGCGTTACTGCTTCAGTTTGCCAGTCGCATTTTTATGGACCCCTGAGGGGGAATTTTGTTCTATGCTATTTTCTGAGGCTAGAATGGCCTAAGTTATCAATTGTTTACTCTTTTGGTTGGTAAATCCTTGTCCAGTGGCCATTTCTTGTCTTCACATGATTCCACCTTGGTAGGGATATTCCATGCAATATTTGGGACACACTTTTTATTTGAACTTCAAATTTAACTAGGCATCCTGTATTTTAACTTGCTAAATGCGGCTACCCTTACCTCAGGCCACTTCCCCTAGAATTCCACCTATTGTTTGTCCCAAGTAACCCCTGAGAATATGTTTTCCACGAATCTTATCACTTACAGTTTAGAGTGATATGTTTATATATCCAGGAACAAAAACAGGCTCCTGTCCAAGAGCCTGGAAGAGGAATATTGTCCTTTCAAGATTCAGGCTAGGCAGAAAAAGCCCGAGTCTTTTTTCTCTAAACAGCTGTCTCCTCTATACAGGTAACCAAAAACTGTCATGGGAAGAATATTTTTCTTTGCATGTTTAGAGAGAAATAAAAATTAAATTCTCACCTTAGACTAGTAGCAATAAATTAAAGATGTGACCAATCCAAAGATTGATTTGCTTCTTTTTCAACAACTCCTTTCACATACCATTTGTTAGAAAGATCTTATATGATCTGACTTTTTGCTAAGTATGTCTGAGTCTAGTTTGAAGGCAATTTCATACCAAGAAAAACAGTGAATTGTGGCATCTGGTACAAGGACTAGGAATTCTTTATGCCTGATTAGTGTTCTAAAATGTCTTATTCATGAATAAGCCAATATTTTAAACTTCAAACACAATCAACTTCATTATTTGAAATCTAGGATATCTTATATTTGCTATGTACTTGAGCACTTTTTAAAATTCTTGGTGTTGAAAATGAGACAGTTAAGCTAAATGACATGACTAGGATTATATACATTGATTATTACTGCATGCTTGAGTCAGAAACTCTTGCTTCTGCAATAGGTGATGAGAAATCTACCTCTCTATAACTATCTGTCTGTCTGTCTATCATTTCTCTTCTGGTTCTCCATTTCTCTCAATATCCTACAAACCCTAAATTAAAAGTGTTTGTTATTTAAATATTTAAAAACTGGATAGAAGTATTCATCCACAGATTAATTCATCCCAAAAGCTATATTCCATAGACTAAAACCACATGGGTGAGTCATGCCTATACATGTAAATATACTTCTTGTGTATCAAATTGTTGTTTAGTTGCTAAGTCGTGTCTAACTCTTGCAACCCCATGGACTGTAGCAGGCCAGGCTCTTCTGTTCATGAGATTTCCCAGGCAAGAATACTTGGAGTGGGTTGTCATTACCTTCTCTGGGGGGATCTTCCCAACCCAGGGATCGAACCCACAAACTCCTGCTTGGCAGGTGAATTCTTCACCACTGAGCCACTTGGGAAGCCCTGTGTATTAAATATACACATATATATCATGTTGAGATACACACAGTAGACCTGTATTACATACTCCTAAATGAGTACACATGATTGGATGAAAAGATCATTGTTTCACACATTCCATTTCCTTTGCCTGTTTCCATCAATGAGACACAGAACTCAGCTTCAGATTCCTATAGCAGAGAAAGGCTTTGGGCTCTCAAAAGTACATAGAAAAAGAAACCTAGAGAATGACTCTTCCTTTCACCTCATCGCTTCCCCAAAGATCCACAAGTTAGGGAGAGAGCAAAAGAAAGAGAACTGGAGAGGAGGGTAGGGGAGGTTAGCTAAACTCTAGGGTGACCTGAGAGGAGGTAACCAGGGGTTGCTCTCTCCTCCAGGCCAAGGCCTTGGGCAAAAGGTGATGAGAAGGGTGAAAGAAACCCAGATGAGATCATAGGCTCTGAGGATGGTGAGCATCTATACTCTCTTGCCCCTCCAGTCCACTAGAAAACTGGGGAGGCAGCCAGAATCAGAGTCCCCTGGCACACCTTGTGTGTGCTGGAGTGCTGGGTTCATGGCTCCAGGCGGCCACACAGAGCTGTGCCCTGACCTCTGACACAGCCAAACCCTGGGAGCCTTGCAGTCTCCCTGCATGAACAATGGAACATCATCAGACAGGAATGAGGACATTTCATCCACTGGATGGATATCCATTACTGGATGGACAATAACCCAGACCAGATGCACCCTCCCACCCCATGCCAGGGCCCACAGCAACTTAGACAGGAGGGAGAGAGAAACTTCCCTCAATGAGATTATTTCCACAGAAGACATACTAAGTTTGGTTTTAAAGAGATAAAACAAAGTTATATATTTTATGCCACTAAGATTGTGGCCAGCAATACATTTCCATTATAGATAGATATTGAATGTAATATTTTATATATTTAAATTATATGCATTCTCTGTTTTGGGTTTCCAAGTTTGGAAATTTGCTAAGGAAACAATTAAGAGAGTGGAGTTTTCTATTTATGATGGAGACTTGAGAGACTTAGCAGAAAATTATCATAGTGGTTACAATAAGGAAAACAAAAAAGAAGTGTATGTGTGTGTGTGTGTGTATGTGTGTGTGTGTGTGTGGTGTAGATAAATAGATAAACAGATAGACAGAAATATTGTGCTACCACCTGTCTGCCTAGAGAAGTTATTTTAATGATGAGGAAAAGCCAGATCACTGCTAAAGCTTTTGTATGAACCTGGACAACATGTCTCCTGGGTTTTCCAATCCACTTGGCCAGCCTCAGCTCTGCACTTAATCTTGTGTCCTGTTGTGCTTTCCCAGCAGACAGGCAGAATTCCGGCTGTAACTCCAGTGTTGGATCACACTTTCTGAAACAATCAGATAGTGGGAAATGCATGGGCTTAGTCTGGCCCAGCAAGACTTTTCATCTATTAACAACAAAGCACAAATAAATAAAAAAACACCTTTTGTGGAAGTTTTGAGACAAAACACAGATCTTAGGCTTCCGTTTTCAGGAAGCGGGAAATGATTGCATTTATTTATTAAAGAATGAGAGAAAAAAGAGTGTATCTTATTTCTCTTCATCAATCACTTCAACCAAAAAAGAGATAGATTGGTGAATATCGCTCAGCAGAGATTTTAAATATGAGGAGACAACATGGTAGAGTGGCTGACAGCAAGGACCCTGGAGTCAGATGCCATGGATTCAAATTTCAGTCTGGCTTCTGTACCCCCGTGTCCCTCCTTGTAAAGTGGGGTTCATAAGGGTACTTGCCTCATGGGATTGTTGTGAGGATTAAATGAGTCCTCTCTCTAGAACCTAGATTAGTAAACAATATGTGTGTTGCTTATTATTATTTTTAAAAGTTAACATGCCAGGATCACCAGCTTATTCTTCATCATGTAGGCAGAATTGGAGGGAACAATCTGGAAATCAATATAAGGGGTTCAGGTTAAGCATAAGAAAGAACATGGAAAGCTTTTGTTGTCTTAAAAAGTTCTGGAGTAGTACACCACAGAAGTTATAAGGGTTTAAAAAATAGATGCCTTTTAAGCAGGGTAGTCAATTACTCATTTGATCAGGATAAATTTGGTATAAATCTGTTCTCCTAGAGGCACCTTAGATGCACAGAAACCATCTTGATCTTAATAGCTTAGAATTTCATTTAATTGTCTCTTCTGACTTTATTTATTTATTTTTGACTGTACTGAGGAATCTTAGTCCCCTGGCAGGGGATTCAACCCCAGCAGTGAAATTGCTGAGTCCTAACCGCTGGATGCTAGGGAATTCCCTTTACTAATTTTAAATTAGCAATGTTACTGGTAATAATGGTGAATGGGTTGCCATTTCCTAAAGGTATATTTGCCCCGGTAGTGGACCAACTGCATATTAAGTCCCTAGAGAAGAGACTGTTACTAGAATACTATTAAAGTCTTCATATTCCAGATGATGAAGATTTACAAAGAGCATTCAACACTCATGTGACCATTCAGGATGATTTTGCATGTGAGGTAATGCTATTGAACAAAACAGAATGTGTCTGAAAATTTTCCTAAACCCAGTTGTGTGTCTTCATACACATTCCCCAGTTGTTTGAAAAAATGTCAAGAAGACACAGTACAGAACGATTCAAATAAAAACAATTAAAAACTAGCTTCCTGGGACTGTCTGTGAGCTGCTAGTGGTTTGCCAAAAACAAAACCAGGAACCGAAAACAATCTGTGGTCAGTTAATCTTTTGGCCACAACTAACTCAAAGAATGCTTTGAGATCTGGGGATAAAGTATTCTGCACCTTGGGGCCTGGTTGGTTTTATGGTAACTCTTTCCTCAAGGTCAAGATACTGACGAACAAACAAAACCAGGCAGTTTGCAAGAGTTATAATGGATCCCAGTGTTGTCATCATAGGAAAAGTAACACAACATTCAATCTATATTGTATGCAGATCACAGAGTTGAAAGGACAATACCAAGGTCCACCCCTTAACCCCATTTTATGGATTGCAAAACAGACTCTGAGAGTTCAAGCGCATATACAAGATGTAACTACTTGGTGGTGGCAGAGCTGAGATAGGAAATCAGAAGCCCTGCCCAGTCCTCCAACTTTGTTTCACACCACTCTCCTCTTCACTCTTTATGCTCTAGGAAAATTCATCTCCGTCTTCTGCCAGGTCAGGGTTGATCCCACTTCTGGCCTGGTACTTGCCACTTCCTCTGTCTTTTTCCTCACACATTCCTCTGGTTCCTCTTTCTGTCAGGTGTCACCTCAATTATAATTCCCTAATTATTCCCTGGTAACTCACCAGTCATTGTCTACTTATTGTATCACTGTTTAATATCTGAAATTATCTTCTTTATTCACTATTCCTTTTTCTGTTATCTCCTGCCATTCTCAGGTAACCCCTAGGAGAACCGGGACCTTACCTGTCTTGTTCCTTGCTGCATTTCCTGCTTCTAGAATGGTGACTGGTACAGTGTAGGTGCCCAATGAACAGTGTTGACTGCCACGAAGGAAGAAAAAACTTTTTGAGAGTCACTCTGGGACTTCCCTGGTGGTTCAGTGAATAAGAATCCACTTGTCAATGCAGGGGACACAGGTTCACTCCCTGGTCTGGGAAGATTCCATATGCCATGGGGCAACTAAGTCCATGCACTACAACTACTGAGCTTGAGCACCTAGAGCCATGCTGCACAATGAGAGAAGCCACCACAATGAGAAGTCTGTGCATCACAACAAAGAGTAGCCCCCAGTCGCCACAACTAGAGAAAACCCGAGCACAGCAGTGAAGACCCAGCACAGCCAAAGATAAATCAATAAATAGAGGTGAATTTAAGAAAAAAAAGTTAGTTTATCTGAATCTTCTGATTACATTACACTGCAACATTTATTCCTGTAGCAGTAATAATAACTATTATTTACTAAGGTTAGATGGCATCACCAACTCAATGGACATGAATTTGAGCCAACTCCAGGAGATAGTGATGGGCAGGAAAGCCTGGTGTGCTGCAATCCATGAGGTCATAAAGAGTTGAACACAACTCAGTGGCTGAACATTTATGAATGATGTGGTATATTTTCAAATGTTCTGTTAGGTCTTTTTCAAATCTTATTTCATTCAATCTTTGCAGCAACCCTAGGTAGTAATGGTGTAATTGCCCTGCTTTACTGGTGCAAAAGCTGAGGCTCAGAAAATTTAAGGGGCTCAAACAAGTGGCAAAGTAGCATTCAAATCCATGCTTGTCTGACCAAAAAGGAATCAAACCTAGAGTAAGCATACTTGTAACGTGCTTTATTTATCATATCTGTTCCCAAGTGTTCAAAATCAGAACCATATCACTAAATACAGAACACTTAGCAGATTGTGAAAGCTCAGAATAGGTTTTAACTCCACATTAATAATGTGTTGGGGTCCTTTAATGGACCGGAACCTGGTGGTACGGAGTCGACGATAAGAAAGTAAAAGAAAGAAGGAAGAAAAGAGGCTGATATTCCCTGGTTTACACAGAGTGTCAATATAACTCTAGGACAAAGAGTTAGCACCATCTACGTAGGCTCAGGCACCCTCTCGAAGAGGTGTTGAAAGCCCGGGCAAGTAAGTAGACACAGTGGACACCTGTGCTCCATGGAAGCAGCCTGAAGGAAAGAGAGACAGAGAGAGAAATGAAGAAAGACACGGGGTCCTGAGTTCTGATGGAACAAGGGTGTTTATTCAACATATTGTGGGCATATATATACTGTCTTACAAGATAGCCTTTTCAGCAGAGATAGGGATCAAAAATCTTACAAATCATCCAGGAAGCATGAGGCTAGAATCAACCTCAAAGAGAGGGGGTTGTAAATAGTTACTCTCCAAATCAGAAGGGAAGAGAGTTGTAAATGGTTACTTTTCACCGAATGGAAAAGCAAACGGAGGTAATGCATAGATTCCTATTATTCCCGGGAACCACCTGCGGCTCCTCTGGCCCCTGCATTCAGGAGCTAATAAGGAACAGAGGATTTATGCAAGACCGAAAACAGCACACAGAAAGTCTCCTGTTAAATGCTTCCTGACAATAATGAATCAGTCAGTTGAAAGTACAGAGATGTTTTTAACTGCATTGATCTTTGAATGCTCAAGTAAGCTTTGCCATTCTCATTTGTTTAGGTTTTGATGTGTTTGTTGTGTCTGCCAGGACTCATGAGAGGAAAGGAGAAATCGCTGCTGTGAGGAGAGAGCTGCTGACTCAGGACTGATGGACCAGGAGGGGCTGATGCCAAGATTTGGGTTCAGCCCTGCAATTGTGCAGGCGGCCTTGACTTGTGGGAAATGGACTTGAGACTGATTCAATCAGGCTATGACTCAGAATCTTAAGAAGAACTGAAAACAGGACCTATAACCTTAGTCTTGTTCTGTGTTCTACCTGCTAACTACTGACTGCCCTTAGCTCCCCAAGCTGTGAATATGGAGAGCTGTGTAAATGTTGACTCACAGGTAGGTGGAGGGATAATTTGGTGTCATTTGGGGTTGGCAGACTTTTGGGGACGCTTTTCAAGGCTAGTATAGCTTTTCTGCCTTGATTTATACCCTGGCCACTCTTGGAGAAGGGAGATGGGGCTCAGAGGAGGGTCAATTGTTCATTCCAACATCAGGGATGTTGAGTGGCAGCACCGGCTGTCAGCCGCCTCTGATCCTGGCCATGGTCGTGGGCATCAGGCACATTCATGAGCACCCTCAGTGGGCAGGAACGTCCCCCACAGGCTCTCTCCCTCATGCCCACGCTTTTTCCTTTCCCTTCACAGTGTTACCACCATCCCCTTCTGCCAGTTTGTCTCCTGAAGTACATACACTGTGCTAAGTGTCTCTTCCCCAGCCTAGAGTTCTATTACTAGAGCCACTTCCAGGACTGGAGCTTCAGAAAGGGTAGTGTCCATCATGTTGTTGTTTTTTTTTTAATTGTTCATTCTTATAGAATTTTAAAGGTTACTTTCCATTGATTGTTCTTTCAAAATGTTGGCTATGCTCCCCATGTTGTACCATCCATCCTTGACTCTGTCTTATACCCAGCAGTTTCCACCTCCCACTCTCTCACCCTTATATTCCCCCTACCACCACCACTCGTTACTGCTAGCTTGTTCTCTACATCTGTGAGTCTACTTCTTTTTTACCATATTCACTAGTTGGTTGTATTTTTTAGATGCCACATATAAGTGATATCATACAGTATTTATCTTTCTCTGACTTAATTTCACATAGCATAATGTCCTCCAAGTCTATCCATGTTGCTGCAAATGGCAAAATTTCATTCTTTGTTATGTTTGAGTAGTATTCCAGTATATATACCACATCTTTTTTTATCATTCATCTGTTGATGGACATTTAGATTGTTTCTATGTCTTGGCAACTGCAAACAGTGCTGCTATGAACATTGGGGTGCATATATCAGTTGAAATAATCGTTTTGGGTTTTTCCCCAGTCACATTGTAGTTCTATTTTCATTTATTTGAGAAACTTCCCTACTGTTTTACACAGTAGCTGCATCAATTTACATTCTTACCAACAGTGTACAAGGATTCTCTTATCTCTTTTAAAAAAAAAAAACAAAACTAAGAGGTTGCTTGCAATATTTTATCTTTTTCCATATTTTATTCACTTTTGTATTTATTTATTTTTGGCCTCACCATGCAGTTTGTGGGATCTTAGCTCCTAGACCAGGAATTGAACTCACACCTTTAGCAATGAAAGCACAGAATCCTAACCACTGGACAACCAGAGAATTACTCTCCTTTTCTCACTATATTTGTTTTTATCCAAATATTCCTTCAGGAAATCCCTGCATTGCTGATCACTTATACTAACTCCCTTCTTAGAGGATCTTCCCAACCCAGGGATCGAACCTAGGTCTCTCACATTGCTGGTGGATTCTTTACCAGCTGAGCCACAAGGGAAGCCCTACAGTCCATGGAATTCTCCAGGCCAGAATACTGGAGTAGGGAGCCGTTTCCTTCTCCAGGGGATCTGCCCAACCCAAGGATCGAACCCAGGTCTCCCACAATGTAGGCGGATTCTTTACCAGCTGAGCCACAAGGGAGGCCCTATACTAACATAGGCGTGTACAAAACATATCCAAGGACTCAATGAAAAGGAAGAAAAATTAATTTTTATGCTCTTCTGAAGTCTTGAACATCTTTTGTACAAAGCAGAACTGTGGAGCAGATAACAAGCCAGCCTTATACTCTATGGTGCTGGGCATCACAGAGCAATGAGATGCAGTGAAAAGTGTAAAACTGGATTTTTAAATATGTTAACGATAAGAGGAAAGAATGCTACTTGTACACTAAACATTAAAAGAGAAGGGTGAAATATTTTTCTTCAGCAGTTTTAGGATGAGAATATGGGAGAAGAGAGTAGCGTGTGAAATTTTAATGAAACGAGGCTTTTAGGAGGAAAAACAAATGAAGACAGCCGGAAGGAAAGCAGGACTTTCTGAATGAGGATGGAGGTTTATCTAAAAGGAGTGGTTTTAGGAGGCCGATTTAGGGAATTTCACCCATCAGAATCCTAGGGTACCACTGTGCCTGGGGAGGCTGCCTATACTTCAAAGTGAAGGAGTGGACATGGGGCTCCAGTAGGAAAGGACTCATCGGTGCTGACCAGGATCTTCCAGTGACAGAGCCGGGGAGGACGGGCAGATCTTCAGGCAGATACACAGAGCACCTGCACCTTGGGTGGCGGATCAGTCATGCGACTCATGGAAGAAGCACAAACACGGGAGTTGTTCTCAAGGTTTAGGTAAGCCGTTTACTAAGGATCAGAGGAAGGCTCAGCTGTGGGCTTGTCAGGCTGAGCTCTGGTGTGGCTTGGGGTGAAGTCTGGGTGAGGTGGGTGCCCAGACTAGGGTGCACCACACGGGGATGGGCAGCAGGCCCCAAAGGGACATGCAGAGTTTCATGAATCCAGATGCCTGCAAAGAAGGAAGGGAGCTCCCATGAGCCTCTGAGAAATTTGAACAGGCAAACAGGTCTTTGCCCTGCTTTCAGGGGCTTATTCTCATCCTCTCCTGGTTAGAGCTCATATCTGCATGGGCTGCCTCAGTTCAGTCAGTTCAGTTGCTCAGTTGTGTCTCTTTGCGACCCATAGACTGCAGCATGCCAGGCCTCCCTGTCCATCACCAGCTCCCAGAATTTATTCAAACTCATGTCCATTGGGTTGGTGATGCCATCCAACCGTCTCATCCTCTCCTCTCATCATCTCATCCCTTCTCCTCCCACCTTCAATCTTTCCCAGCATCAGGGTCTTTTCAAATGAGTCAGTTCTTTGCATCAGGTGGCCAAAGTATTGGAGTTTCAGCTTCAACATCAGTCCTTCCAATGAATATTCAGGACTAATTTCCTTTAGGATGGACTGGTTGGATCTCCTTGCAGTCCAAGGGACTCTCAAGAGTCTTCTCCAACACCACAATTCAAAAGCATCAATTCTTTGGTGCTCACCTTTCTTTATAGTCCAGCTCTCATATCCATACATGACTACAGGAAAAACCATGGCAGAGAAATGGAAACAGCTGACTTGCTAGAGAAGCCCTCAGTAGAAGAGCAAACATCATACTTGTCACCAGTGTTTCTTTTCATCAAGGGGCTAGAGTTGGAAGCGAGGCAGCTAACTGGAAGGGACCCAAAAGGGGATGGTGTGGAACAGACTGGGATGGTTTATGTTTATGCTAAACTATTACAGTAACTGAGGACGTGGGCCCATCCCTCACCTTACCACTCCTTCTCACCGTACTGCTGATGGCTGGATCTGAAGCTAGGTTACAGGGGAAAGCTCTTTAGAAGTAATAGGAGGGAGCTGGACAGACGGTCACCTCAAAATTAAGCTTCAGTCCAATGGGGCAGGCATTGCAGAACTAGTCTGGTATCAGTGACCCACATTGTGTTCAGAAGAGATATTTAGAAGCTTAGGGTGTCTGCCAGGAGGGGCTCCACCTAGAAGGTTATAGCAAAGCAAAGGTTAAGAGTTTAGAACTTTGGTCAGAATAACACTTATGACTATGCTTGTCATATTTAGCAAGGAGATGGTCTCACTCTGGGGAAAGAACTGGGTCTACCTATGGTTTGGGTGGCATTAATTCTGGGGCACATAGCCCAACCTGAGACAGTATGAGGTAAGATGCTTGCCAGGGCTTCTCAGAAAGAAACATTTTCTTTCCTATTTGTAAGATATTTTATTCCTGGGCAGTGGAGCATGAATATGTGAGTCCTACAGTCGCTGTAGCCATGGGATGAGGATGTAGGACCAGGTGGGCTACAGCTCATGTCATGTAGAGCCCATGTTATGACAAGGTAGAAGTTGACATTAGTGGCATTGTCTGAGCTGCTGGACCAAACCTGACCTGAAACACCATTACTACTGAACAAATACATTTATATTATTACTTTAGACAATTTGAGTGGGGTTTTCTGTTTTTGTTTTTCAGTTCAGTTCAGTTCAGTTCAGTCGCTCAGTCGTGTCCGACTCTTTGTGACCCCATGAATCACAGCACGCCAGGCCTCTCTGTCCATCACCAACTCCCGGAGTCTACCCAAACCCATGTGCATTGAGTCAGTGATGCCATCCAACCATCTCATTCTCTGTCGTCCCCTTCTCCTCCTGCCCCCAATCCTACCCAGGATTAGGGTCTTTTCCAATGAGTCAACTCTTCGCATGAGGTGGCCAAAGTATTGGAGTTTCAGCTTCAACATCAGACCTTCCAATGAACACCCAGGATTGATCTCTTTTAGGATGGATTGATTGGATCTCCTTGCAGTCCAAGGGACTCTCAAGAGTCTTCTCCAACACCACAGTTCAAAAGCATCAATTCTGCGGCGCTCAGCTTTCTTCATCGTCCAACTCTCACATCCATACATGACCACTGGAAAAACCATAGCCTTGACTAGACGGACTTTTGTTGGCAAAGTAATGTCTCTGCTTTTAAATATGCTATCTAGGTTGGCCATAACCTTCCTTCCAAGGAGTAAGCGTCTTTTAATTTCATGGCTGCAATCACCATCAGCAGTGATTCTGGAGACCAAAAAAATAAAGTCTGACACCGTTTCCACTGTTTCTCCATCTATTTCCCATGAATTGATGGGACCAGATGCCATGATCTTAGTTTTCTGAACGTTGAGCTTTAAGCCAACTTTTTCACTCTCCTCTTTCACCTTCATCAAGAGGCTCTTTAGTTCTTCTTCACTTTCTGCCATAAGGGTGGTGTCATCTGCATATCTGAGGTTATTGATATTTCTCCCGGCAATCTTGATTCCACCTTGTGTTTCTTCTAGCCCAGCGTTTCTCATGATGTACTCTGCATATAAGTTAAATAAGCAGGGTGACAATATACAGCCTTGACGGACTCCTTTTCCTATTTGGAACCAGTCTGTTGTCCCATGTCCAGTTCTAACTGTTGCTTCCTGACCTGCATACAGGTTGCTCAAGAGACAGGTCAGATGATCTGGTATTCCCATCACTTTCAGAATTGTCCACAGTTTATTGTGATCCACACAGTCAAAGGCTTTGGCATAGTCAATAAAGCAGAAATAGATGTTTTTCTGGAACTCTCTTGCTTTTTCGATGATCCAGCAGATATTGGCAATTTGATCTCTGGTTCCTCTGCCTTTTCTAAAACCAGCTTGAATATCTGGAAGTTCACAGTTCACGTATTGCTGAAGCCTGGCTTGGAGAATTTTGAGCATTACTTTACTAGCATGTGAGATGAATGCAATTCAACATAGTTTTAATTCATGCATTGCGTGCGTACATGGTAAGTCGCTTCAGTCGTGTCCAACTCTTTGCAACCCTATGGACTATAGCCCTCCAGGCTCCTCTGTCCATGGGATTCTCTAGGAATACTGGAATGCCATTTCCTCCTCCAATCTTACCAACCCAGGGATTGAACTTGCATCTCTTACGCCTCCTGCATTGGCAGGTGGGTTCTTTACCAGTAGCACCATCTGTGAATTCATGCCTTAGGGAAGGGCAAAAAGAACACACCTGACAGGAGGAGTTATGATCAGCTACAAAGACCTCTCATTTCAGGAATCAGGTCATTTAGAAAAGAAATCCTAATGGTTTCTCTAAGGATGGTGAAAAAGGGAAAGTGTTAGTTGCTCCGTGGTGTCCAACTCCTTGTGGCCCCATGGACTATATATAGCTCACCAGGCTCCTCTGTCCATGGAATTCTCCAGGCAAGAATACTGGAGTAGGTTGCCATGCCCTCCTCCACGGGATCTTCCTGACCCAGGGATCAGACCCAGGTCTCCTGTATTGCAGGCAGATTCTTAACCATCTGAGCCACCAGGGAGCCCAAAGGATGATGAATATTACTTGAGAGCAGTCTCCAGGGATGAGGACTTCTCTTTGGAAGCAGCTGCTCAAACTAAAAACTGAACACAAGCTGCACCAGGCCAGAAATGACGTCCAGAAGGTGAATGGTGACAATGCCATCACTTTGTGTTTGTTTTTTAAGCTTTCCCAAAAGGGTGGGAGGTGGGTCAGAATTTCTTGTACTCTGCTAAACATTGTGTTGAATTCATCTGTGAGGTTGGAGAAAACTCACAAAACTGGCCCTTCCAGATTGTTCCGTAACTTCTGAGGAAGACAGACAGCCCCCAAATATCACAGGCTGGCTGAGTGTGGGTGGTGCCAGGGGGAGGTGCAGAAGTGTTCCGGATAGAAGGCCCCCCAGTGCGATCTTTCCGGAAGAAATGTGCTCCTGGGACAAGGAGCCAACCTGCAGCCTAACCTCCAAGTCCTGGGGGAGGAGGAGGCCAGGACCATGCCCTGAGGCTGCTCTTCCAAAGCACTCTTTGGTTGGGGTTCAAAAAAAAGCACTCACTCATCCCAGGGAAAAGTCACCTGCAAAGGAAAGCTGCACAGATAGGCAGTCCCCTGCAGTGGTCTGATGTCACCAGGTGAGGGGAGCTCCCCAGCATCACTAATCCTCTTCCATTGCTTGTATTTTCCCCCATGTTAAATGGCAAATGCTGCCAAGGTAAAGGTATTTACCTGGGAAAAGAATGTATCTGTGACCTGGCGTGATGTGAAGACCCACCCCATTGTAGGACTGACCTGGGGAAGAGCTTAAGACAGTTCATTTCGGGACAGAATTAAATGATGGTCATTATTTCTGGGGTGGAAATTGCTCTGTGGAAATGGAAGTCATCTGGGGGCAGCTACAAAATGCTGAAGAGTGTTCAGTACCTCCTAATCCTGGAGCCCCTTTACAAAGGCCTTCATTACAATTGTTCACCTCCACATCAATGGAAAGAGCTATTTTCATTTTTCCAGGAATGGTAGGCAGGGGTCACATCATAAAAGCCTAGAGATGTCCTGCTAAAGGAGTCAGATTGGATACTGCAGAGAACTGTTTGTTCTAGAAAGGGAGTGACTGACTCACATATACATTAAGAGTCCCTTCAGGCATCAGGATGAATGGGAGGAAGGTGGGAGGTTCTTACAATAGAGAGAGTTTAGGGGGACCGGATGTTAGGCTGTGACTGCAGGGGACGGAGAAGAGATGGGGGTTTCAAAAGAGAGGAATAAAGGCTAAGTTGTGCTGCTACTTAAATTGAAATGAACATATTGAAAATCAAAGAAGTTGATTTGAGACTAAAATGCTAAAACCCAACAAGATTTTGCCTGGGAGGGGTGGGAAGAGATTGCAAATCAGGATGAAATGAAGGCTTAAGCTAAGCAGGAGGGCTGGGGGTGGGGGGGGGGATCCTAAGTTCAGTTCAGTTCAGTCGCTCCATCATGTCCAATTCTTTGCGACCCCATGAATCACAGCACGCCAGGCCTCCCTGTCCATCACCAACTCTCGGAGTTTACCCAAACTCATGTCCATCGAGTCGGTGATGCCATCCAGCCATCTCATCCTCTGTCATCCCCTTCTCCTCCTGCCCCCAATCCTTCCCAGCATCAGGATCCTTTCCAATGAGTCAACTCTTCACATGAGGTGGCCAAAGTATTGGAGTTTCAGCTTCAACATCAGTCCTTCCGATGAACACCCAGGACTGATCTCCTTTAGGGTGGACTGGTTGGATCTCCTTGCAGTCCAAGGGACTCTCAAGAGTCTTCTCCAACACCACAATTCAAAAGCATCAATTCTTCTCCACTCAGCTTTCTCTATAGTCCAACTCTCACATCCATACATGACTACTGGAAAAACCATAGCCTTGACTAGACAGACCTTTGTCGACAAAGTAATCTCTCTGCTTTTTAATATGCTATCTAGGTTGGTCATAACTTTCCTTCCAAGGAGTAAGCATCTTCTAATTTCATGGCTGCAATCACCATCTGCAGTGATTCTGGAGCCCAAAAAAATAAAGTCTGACACTGTTTTCACTGTTTCCCCATTCATTTCCCATGAAGTGATGGGACTGGATACCATGATCTTAGTTTTCTGAACGTTGAGCTTTAAGCCAACATTTTCACTCTCCTCTTTCACTTTCATCAAGAGTCTTTTTAGTTCCTCTTCACTTTCTGCCATAAGGGTGGTGTCATCTGCATATCTGAGGTTATTGATATCTTTCCTGGCAATCTTGATTCCAGCTTGTGCTTCTTCCAGCCCAGTGTTTCTCATGATGTACTCTGCATATAAGTTAAATAAGCAGGGTGACAATATACAGCCTTGACATACTCCTTTTCCTATTTGGAACCAGTCTCTTGTTCCATGTGCAGTTCTAACTGTCCCCACTCACTCTTTGATGTAGAGGTTTGCTCAATACTAAGAGTCATGCAGATGCAGTTTCCAGCCTTCTCCTCCATCTCTAAACTCACTGGCACCCTGGCACTCTGGGCGGAAATACTGCAGCTGCCTTAGCACTGAACATTCTGTAAACTGCTGCATAGTTTTTGCAACAAGCATGGTACTCTTCAAAATGAAGATTAGTGACCCTGGCTTCTTGCTTACCTATGCATTAAATATGTATACTCTACTTTATAATCATGACCACGAACATGGAGTAATATTAATAGCTAGACAGGTCACTTCTTGAAGCCAAGAACAGAAAAGTGTCTTTTATAAGGTAGGGTGTCAACCACAAAAGAACAACATCATAAAGGAGCGCTCATAGCTAAGTTGTGACGGACTGTTTCCAAAAATAGCAGCTGAGACAATCATCGTAACTATGGAAATCCCCATGGAAAGGCAAATGTCTTTTCTGCCCTCTCGAAGCCTGCCAGGACAGAGAGGCTGTATCATAGATCAGTGCCACCCAGCACCCAGGGGCCGAGGGCTGCTGGTAATTGCTGAAACTCATTGTTTCCCAGGCATATCAGTCCTTGGCAGGGCTTGGCAGGTGCCACTCTCTGCTGTCTTTGAACCCTCTCTGGTTTCACTCCAGCCAGTTTATTAGCTGCCAGCAGGCTGTGGCCTTGTGTCCCCGCTGCAGCCACCTGACACCGCTTTGGGCTTTGTTCCCGCCGTACTGGAACTCCGTGACAAAATCAGATCCAAGTCAGCATTATCACGGGGACTGCAGAGGCAGCCTGTTCTCGGGCTTTAGATGTTCCTCCGCATTTGGCTTTTCTTTCTCTGTTCTCATCCTAGCGATCTCCCTGACCTGCTCTCTAAGGCTCTGATTCCTAACCTGTCCACTGGAGGCCTATCATAAACTGGACTCTCTATGCGGGCCTGGTCCCCTAGCCTCAGGGACTAGGCAAATCATCTGGAGAGAGGAAGGCGCACTTACAACAACCCCCTCTTAAGGCCCACAATTCTCTGTCCTCTAGTCTCAGAGAAGCCTTCTCCTTGTGCTTGTATGATGTAAGTGCCAATTCAAGGGTATGATTCAGGAAAATAAAATATTGCTTCTTGGGGGTCACAGAGAGTCTTCAGTTAAGAGTTTTTGGGAAAAGTGTAGCCCATTGTGGGTAATGTACACATGGCCTGGGTGTATAGTGTATAGGAAAGGGACAGAATACCTTTCATGATGGTTGGTCAGATTCATTTTTATGTCATATATATGCTAGCTGTGTGTTTCTTTTTAATTTTCTTATTTCGGGATAGCTAGAGCCTAGCATTATAAATGGAACCTCCAGGAAACTAGGTAAATGCAGGTGAGGGATGGAACAGATGTCTAATTTCAATGTAAACCTGAACAATATGGTGCCAACAAATCCTATTGATTTTTAGTTTCTCGTACCTTCCCTGCAACACAGGACAGAAATCAGCAGAAAAGATGAAGAGAACGCCCAAGGGAGCTTCTCGTTCTTTTCTTTTTCTTCATCCACTCATCTCAACACCTTGAAGAAACTATATTTAAGACCCTGGTGCAAGTTGGCCATGAAGCATTCCACTCAGACCTTTTGTCCTGTAAGAGAGAAGAAAACAAAACAAAACAAAACAAAAAACGCCGTTCCAAAGAGCTGATCTCACTATATTGTTGGAGGCTTCTGAGTTCTGTCTGCCTAAAGAACATTCTGCTAATTAGTCAGACAGCCGGTGAGTTAGGTCTGCTTAGTTTTTAAGGAATAGGCGGCGTACAAAGTATAAGCATCTCTGACAGTTGGGATTTCTACTTTCAGTTTGCTGACGCAAACGTTCCTCTTTGGTGTGATCAAAAAGTTCCAGCCCTTCTGTGGTTCTGAGCAGCACCAAGGATTTGAACACAGGCCTGTTGGGGTGATGGAAGAGGAAACTTGCTAAGAGAAACAGATCTGGGCCAAACTGTAGACCTCAGCAGTAAAATATAGACACTGAAGGGTGAATCAGAATTTCTTGGCTCATTCACTCCCCGCATTTGGTCTACACTGGCTCTTTGCCCTTGGTCACCTTTAACATTTTCCCTCTGTTCTCATGTGACCTGTCATATACCAGGAAATCACAGCATAGGGCTTTAAAATTAAACAGATGTGAGTTCCAAACCTGAGTCTCACTGCTTACTTTGGGTGAGATTTCTAATCTTTATAAGCCTCAGTTTCTTCATCTGTAAAATGGGGATAATAATAGTATACAAGGTTACTGTGAGGATTAACCAAAATAAAGTATAATGAGTAGCTGGCCTATTGCCTCATCCACTGTAGGTGCTCAAGAGGTTATTTCCCACTCTGGTCCAGGCTTTGCCACTTAATAGCTGGGAGACTTTTAGCAAGTAATTTAAATGTTTCTGGCCTCAGTCTTCCTTATCTTTAAATTGTGCAGAAGGCAAACACAATCACTACTGTGAGACCTGACGAGTGGCTCAGGGGACGACTTCACAGCTATTGCCCTTGTGGAATGGAAGAGTGTCTAGCTTATGTTTGAGAGGCCAGGGGGTGTGTTTCCCCGAGGTGGAACAAGCCTGCAGGCATACTCCTTGCAGGCAGGACTCCTAAATGCAAACACTATATTGCTTTTCCTTTGGAAAGTGTGATGGTCAACTTTTATGTGTCAACTTGTCTGGGCCACAGGATGCCCAGACATTATTCTAGGGTGTCCGTGAGGGTGTTTTGGATGACATTAACATTTGAATGGGTAGACTGATAAAACAGATCACCCCACCCAGTTGTGATGGGCTGCATTCCTTCAGTGAAAGGTCTGAACAGAACTAAAATACCAGCCCTCATGGGAGTGAGTGGAAATTCCTCCTGCCCAACTGTCTCTGAGCTGGGACATTACTCTTTTCCTGCCTTTGAACCTGAGCTGAGACTCTTCCTGCGTCCTGACTCCTATGGCCTTCAGACTGGAACTCACTCCATCTGCTCTCTTGGGTCTCCAGCTTGCCAATCTTGGGACTTCTCAGCCTCCATAACCATATGAGCCAATGCTTTACAATAAATCTATCATCTGTCTATCTATCCATCCACCCATCTATCCACCCCCCCTACCCTCTACTGGTTATGTTCTGGAGAATGCTGACCAATACAGAAAGTCTCTCATTTGTCACTCTTTCCTCTCTCATTGCTTCTGTGTTAATCCAGAGGTTTTTCATCCCAGAATATGAACCGCAGCAAAATCCATGATTTTGCTTTCAGCCCTCAGATGAGTCTTTCTAAAATTCCAATTACCTCTCATCTTTTTGCTGCTCAGAAACTTAACGGTGTCATCACCTGGATACAATGAAGACTCCCTCAGTCTGATATACAAGACCCTCCTATCTGACCCCTTTATCTTACTTCCCACGATTCCCCTCACCAACTCTCCACTCATTCACTAACTTCTCAACACTATTTTCCAAAGATCATGTGCATATTTCAACTCAGCCTTGGTCCATGCCCTTCCTCCTGCCCAACATGCCTTTCCCTCTGTTTTTGTTGTTTAGTCGCTGAATTATGTCTGACTCTTTTGCCACCCCGTTGACTCTAGCCTGCCAGGCTTCTCTGTCCATGAGATTTTCCAGACAACAATACTGGAGTGTGTTGCCACTTCCTTCTCCAGGGGATCTTCCTGACTCAGGGATCAAACCCGTGTCTCCTGGGATTCCTGTAATGGCAAGTAGATTCTTTACCACTGAGCCACCTGGGAAGCCCAACCTTTCCCTTTAGCCCATCCTAAACATGCCCTTCTTCCCTGGTGGCTTCTCTGGTGGCTCAGATGGTAAAGAATCCATAGACTACAGTCCATGGTGGTCACAAAGAGTCAAACATGACTGATGGATTAGCAAACATACCCTTATTTTTGCCATGAATTTGTTGCAGCCATTGCATCCCATTGGTTTGGGAAGCAAGCAACTAAATTTCTGAGCTCAAGAATAGTTACAATACTTCCCTAGTGATTCAGTGGCTAAGACTCTGCGGTCCTAGTACAGGGGGCCCAGGTTTGATCCTTGGTCAGGGAACTAGATCCCACATGCCACAACTAAGACCTGGTGCACCCAAGTAAATAAATAAATAAACTAAGTTAAAAAAAAAAAAAAGAATGGTTACAATCAATGAAGCAGGGAGGGGAAGCAGGTTTAATGGGGAAATGGTTTGCTAAACCTTGGAGATGTCAAATCTGTGGCAGTAGCTTTTTTTTTTTTTGCAAGTGAGGTCTCCTTTCAAAAATCATGCTGGATTTCAATGAGAGAAGTGTTGTTTCGGGAAAATGTTTCTTAAAACTTTTTGTCTGATGCACATCTGACTATCTTCTTGTACTCTAATTTTAAAAGTAGAAATAGTAGATTTTTTTTCTAGTCAGAAAAGAGTAAAGAATAAAATAGTTAAGTTTAAAAGCCCAGAGTCTGTCATCCAGGGTGAAATAAGTCAGAAAGAGAAAAATAAATATATATTAACACATATATGTGGAATCTAGAAAAATGGTACTGATGAACCTATTTGCAGGGCAGGAATAGAGACATAGATGAAGAGAATGGACTTGTGGACATGGTGTGGTGGGGAAGGAGAGGGTAGGACAAAGTGAGAGAGTAACATTGACATATATATACTACCATAGGATAGCTAGTGGGAAGCTGCTATGTAACAGAGCATCAGCTCAGTGCTCTGTGATGACCTAGAGCAGTGGATGGTGGAGGGGACAGAGGGTCAAGAGGGTAGAGGTATATGTATACATATGGCTGATTCATGTTGTTGTACAGCAGAAACTAACACAACATTGTAAAGCAATTATACACTAATAAAAAAGATATAGAGAAGAAATAATTATTTGTATTTCTAATACTACAACTACTGCTGATATTTTAATGCATATTCCTACTTGTCTTTAAAAGGGCATTTTAAATTTTTTTGAAAAAGGAAATGATGTCATACTTACTCCTTTCATACATTTTTATACATTATTTTTAACAATGTATTGTGAATATCTGCCACATCAATAAATATAGATCTCAGTAATAATTTTTAGTGATCATTTGAGGGTAGACTAAAATATAATATTTAATCAATCCTGTACTGATGAATAGTTAGCTTATTTCAATTTTTCAGTTTCATAAACAACCTCATCATGTATTTCTATTCTCTTAAAAGAATTCCTCAATGTGTGACGTTATAATTTGTATAGTTGGGTTTGAAAAATTGTATTGATTTTTAGAGACAAAATTTGCAGGTGTTCATTGTGAGAACAGAAGAAAATAGAAAGGCAAGCAAAACAAAGATAAAATAAATGATAATTCCATCCCCTAGAGATAAGCTATAGCTAGCACTCCATTCTAGAGTTGACAGAACGCTTATAGAAATGTTCTGATCATTTCTATTTTCCTGTTTGCCCAAGTGGTTGATATTTTATCTGGATACTCACTGATTACTTTACATTTTACATGTTGTTACTGTTTCTCTTTTGAGCTTATATATTAGGAGTCTCAGCAAAATCAAGATTAACTCTGACATGATACAAATGTATCAAGAGGGAAAGTCATACCTTTACTGCTTTATGTCTTATCAACTGAATATTTAATTTTTTTTTTTTTTTTAGTTTCAGGCTCCTGCCTTGGAAACTGGATCTGGTGCTACAATGCTGTGTCACTTTCCTGCAGACACGTAGAGTTCAGCATGCTGGGATCATGTGTTAGGAACTTCCCATTCACCCACATCATCAGTGTTTTGAGGAAACAGTACTTCTCTCTGATTATTCCATCTCTTTACTCTTTTTCTTCCATGCTTCTCCATTTCCCCCCTGAGTTCAAAGAGCCTCTCTCCCTCTTCTTTAGATTTCAACCTGCATAGCACTGTATCCGTCTTATAATAGCTGCTTAAACAAGTTTTGAAGCACATTTTCCACCCAGAATAATAAGAGTAGGATGATGAGAGAAATAGGGACAGATGATTTTCCTGGCCATTAGGCATTTTTGCCTTCCTGGGACCTTCTTCCCTCCACCTAAAAAAAAAACAAGATTTAAAACCATATTTTGCAATTGCAAGTGATGAATAGGTAGGGCCCAGATCCTTGCAGGAGGGCTGGGGTCCCTGCCCAGGAATTTGCATTTAACCTAAAGGCTATGGGTAGGGTTGTTGGCAGGGATATGAAAATGATTGCAAAGCTGATATAGTAATGGAGGCAAAAATCAGGAAAGTAGAGGAGATGGAGACAAGTAGGCAGGTTGGAGAGATGACGAGGAACTCGGATGTGGTGTCCAAGTAGATGCTGGGATGAAGGAAAAAGAGAATGCAGTGTTCATTCCTTGGCTTCTAGAACACTTTGATGTCACTTTCCTCCATGTCTTTGCACCGGCTGCTTGTTGCTTCTGACTAGACCTTTCTCCCCTCTTCATCCTAATTATTCTACTTCCCATTGCCACCCAATTCACGCATCACCTCTCCCTCCAAACCTTCCATAACTGTCAGGATCCAGCAGGAAGGAAACAGCATGTTATCACTGAGCAATTAGGGAGAATTAGTAAAGGGACTAGTTATAAAGGTGTGATCAGGGTATAAGGAAACCAAAAATTGATGGAACAGTACCCCACGACTAGTAGTACTGTCACCATCCCAGAAGCTAGAAAGGGCCAGAGAAGGGAAGGTTTCTAGAGCCCCAAGGAAAGAGTTGTGTGGCAAGGGCTACCTGTCAGGAGTAGATACAGATTCAGCCTGCAATGATCCTGATAGGAGGAATCCTAGAGAGAACCAGCACCCCAAACGCACTCTCCCCCTTTCTGCTCATCTTTTGCTTTGGGTCCTCATTGACCAAATCTAACTGAACATAGCAGGCTTGGGGGGCCTCTTGATGCAGTCCCTACCAGCCAGCAGCAGGGCACAGAGCAGGGTAGAGAGTAGACCTGGAAGACACCCTGACGACCCTCAGCCCCAGTCTTGGTCAGCAGCCTCTCCCATTAGATCAACAACACCCTGTGTCCTCACCACCACAGCAGTGCTCAGGCGCCTACATCTCACACCCCCCTGCCCCACCCCCTCACTAGACTGTGAGCTCCTCGGCAGGGGTATCTGCTATGTCTTAACTATCTTGGTATACTGCCCATGCCTAGCACAGAGTCTAGCACATGGTAAGGGCTCCATAAATATTGAAAAAATAAGGATCCACCTGATCAAATGCTAATTTCATGTAGCAAGTAAATTTCTTAATCTATTATCAGCTGATGCCTTAGTATGACTTAGGGCAAGAAAGAACAAGTTCCAGCATTGTAAGTTTGAAGTTACTATCCCCAGAGGACATGTACTTCCTTGCTTTATTCTTTTTTTTTTTTTTGGTGGGTCAGCGTGTCATCAGTCAACAAGACTGCAGCAGCTTCCCCCATGGGGAAGGCAGAATTCCTACCCGAAATTAATATGCATCTGTGATTCTTTTTTTTGTTTGTTTGTTTTAGTCAAGGCTATGGTTTTTCCAGTGGTCACGTATGGATGTGAGAGTTGGACTATAAAGAAAGCTGAGCGCCGAATAATTGATACTTTTGAACTGTGGTGTTGGAGAAGACTCTTGAGAGTCTCTTGGACTGCAAGGAGATCCAATCAGTCCATCCTAAAGGAGCTCAGTCCTGGGTGTTCATTGAAGAACTGACGTTGAAGCTGAAACTCCAATACTTTGGCCACCTGATGTGAAGAGCTGACTCATTTGAAAAGACCCTGATGCTGGGAAAGATTGAGGGCATGAGGAGAAGGGGACGACAGAGGATGAGATGGTTGGATGGCATCATCGACTCGATGGACATGGGTTTGGGTGGACTCCGGGCATTGGTGATGGACAGAGAGGCCTGGCATGCTGCGGTTCATGGGGTCGCAAAGAGTCGGCTCACGACTAAGCGACTGAACTGAACTGAACTGAACAAAGTTAAGGCAAAGCAACTGAAAGCAATGGCAACATTATTTCATGCAAATAACACAGGATGGATCAAACAGAAAGATGTGTTGGGAAACTGAATGTACCAGGTAAAGGCAGAAGCACAGAACTCACAGCTGTTTGCAACTTCGTTGTGTTTATGGAAGGACACATATGCAGGCATAAGCAGGATGAGGGAGTTGCAGACCCTGGCAGTCTGTCCTGTCTGCCCCTGCTTCTCTATTTTCACAGCCATCCCAGGTCGCCTCCTCTTTCAATCTGTCCTACACTGCGGATATGGGGAAATCTATTTTGGCAGCAATTTTCATCCCATCATTAGCTTAATGTTCAAACCCTTTTGACAAGTATCTCCCACTCCACCCTTAATGATGGAACGTGTCTCTTGTAATTGGTTCTCCATCGTGTACCTACAGCTCCTTTGGCTGCATGTTATGTTAAAGGTAAACTCTGTCTTCACTTTGTTGTGAATTCTTGCCACATTCCAACTAGTAGGCACTCGAGGGGGATTTCTGATTAAAAACCCACTTAGAGATACCTGCTCCCTACGTGTCACAATAGCAGCTCTCCACCTTGCTAAAGGTTGATGGCAGCAGTGTGTAATGACTCGGCTTCGTCCCCATTCAGCCGCCAATCTGGTAGATGGATGATTCTGTTCCTCCCCCTACCATGCCCAGAGAGCTCTACACTCCATGAAAAATCAAGAATGTTGCCAGCTTGCTACCTGACTCCTCTCTGCCTCCCAACACAATGCAAAACAAGCTCCTGTTTCTCCATGCTGCACATAAATAGAGATTGTTCTTCAACTTCAGAAATGTCCTTGGCACAGAACGTAGGAGACTACCAGTCACAGGAATTCTCTCTCTCCATCTTACAGAGCCATGGCCAAGATGTTGATCATAGTGTTCAGGAAGCCCATGATGCAGTGACTCTTTCCCTGTGATGGAGGGAGTAAATGTTCCCTAAGCAGTCCCCAGAACCTGGAGCCAAACCCATGGGGGAATCATAGACTCATTCCATGTCTCCTTCTTGGAGATCCTGCTGCCAGGCAGAGCTGCCATGTTGCTCAACTCTAGGTAAATGGTGCTCGCTGGGCCCTGGTGAATGTGAAATGTGGTGGGCCCTGGTGCCAAGCACTGTCTTGAACACAGCAAGGCCCCTGACTGTGTTACAGTTACTGTATTACACCTCTTTGCTTCTTCAGAGGCCCTCTCTGATCTTCCCCACCCTGCTCTGTGACCCTGAAACAGACCTTGTGCGTGGCATCAACACCCTTGCCCTCCAACTTCCCACTGGCAGGAGACTGGAAGCAGGGGAGTGCCAGTGGACCCGACCCTCCCAGGTTGCCATGGGGCTCAGCCCTCTCCATTCTATTACCTTCTCAGAGCTCTGGCGAGCACTCTGTCCTGCCGTCATGAGCCCTAGGGGATCTCACTCTCCCTCATCGCCCTCATCTTTCTAAATGGTTCCTTTAAGAAACTGTTTTCATGTGACTCGGTTCGAGTGTGCCATCATTGATTTCTCGCTGGAATTCTGACAGGGATATTGGTAAAAAGAGTCAGACATGACTTAGTGACTGAACAGCAACAACAAGACAGAGCTGACAGTAACACGGAGAAAAGACCAAAACCAAACATATTTGCAGGTATAATTTATATAATTTTAGATAGTGAAAAAGCTGAAAAAAGTAAAACAGGGTAATAGGATGGAGTCACCAGCTGATTCTGCTCACTGCCACTTAATAGCCTAATTCAGCAGGGCACCTCCTTCCTTTTGCCTTTTTTTTTTTAATCATGTAGTCATATTGCTACTTGCATGTCAATTCCCTGGTTTAAACTGAATAAATTATTTTCTTCAGGAAAAAAAGGAGGACCATTTGACTGACATCTAGGGAGAAGGGCTATGTCCTAGAGTGGCCTGGAAAGGGCTTTCTGAAGAGCGGATGTATGACAAACACCATAATGATGAGAATGAGAATGAGGCAACTGCACCAACATAGGGAGAAAGAACATTCCAGAACAGCAGATGCATAGGGCCCCAAATGACAAAGAGTTTGCACAGCACAGTCCTAGCAGACTAGAAGAGAGTGATAGGAGATGGGGTCAGGGAAGGAGGGCACAAAGGAGCTTGGATTTTATCCTAAAGGCACTGAGAAGTCATCACAGAATTTGGGGCAAGGGAGCTGGAATGGCCATGGTCCTAAGAGAAATCAAATTAGACCATGAAATTGTTTAGCCGAAGAGAATGTGATGAAAGGATTATTCACATAGGTGTAGGCAGGGCTAGGAAATAATAAAGGGGTGAAGTGTGTGGGAACCAGCGACAGAGGGAAGTTGTTAGCAGCCCCACATTTGGAGGGGACGAGGAGGGAGTCGGCCCTGGCCGCTGGGAGGAGGAGTTGGGAAAGAGGGGCCACTGATGGGAGCTGTGTCAACTGGTGACTTCCCCATGGTGTTAGGAAGGTCTGGAGGGTGGAGATGGAGGCAGATTAGGGCACATCCTGAGCCATGGGGGATGAGTCCCAGGCAGGGCGGATGACACAGGAGGATGACTGGACACCCAAACACCTGCACATGTGATGTGAGGTAGAGAGGCAGGGAGGAAGGAATTTCATCATCCGATGGTTACCCTTAGTCCCAATTTGTTGTTCGGTCACTCGATCATGTCTGATTCTTTTTGACCCCATGGACTGCAGCATGCCAGGCTTCCCTGTCCTTCACTATCTCCTGGAGCTTGCTCAAACTCACGTCCATGAGTCAGTGATGCCATCCAATCATCTCATTCTCTGTCATCCCCTTCTCCTCCTGCCCTCAATCTTTCCCAGAATCAGGGTCTTTTCAATGGTTGTTCATATCAGGGGTCAAAGTATTAGGACTTCAGCTTCAGCATCAGCCCTTTGAATGGATATTCAGGGTTGATTTCATTTAGTCCCATTGTGACTTAGCAAATCCTAATGGTTTTCATAAACATAAACACCTTCAGGACTGGGGCCCAAAACTGGGAGGTTCGAGGGAAGGCAAGAAGAAGATGTGGGGACTGCAGTAAAGGGGGCTGCCAGCCCACGGAAGGGCCTGCCCACTGAGCTGTGACATAGGTGAATGCAGGAGAGCCATCTGGTACTTGGAGCAAACCACAGCTTCAAGGATGGTTTATTCAGCCAGCTTCACAGGGATGCCAAACTTTTCAAAGTCCTTTTATTGCTAAGCTCCCATTGCTGTGTGGGCCAGGAAAGCCCATCAGGTGTGGGTTTGAGCTGAACAAAGGCCTTGCTGCCTTGCACCTGCTCACACCAAGGGGCCCTTGTCAACTGGCCGGTACAGGCTGGCAAAAATAGATGGCTTCCAGCCCTCTGCTCCTAAGTGTGGAGGAGAACAGAGCTCTTAGACTCAGATCCAGGGAGAGAAAACACTTCGGGGGTTTTCTTGGAGAAGGTAAATATATATAGCCTTCTTTTCCCCCTTCTAGTTTCTGCCTTGTAGTAAGATACAGGAGAAAAAACCAACAGAGCATTGCTCTCTTAAGAAGCCTCAGCTGCCCCCAACTGACATTATCCAGTCTTTCCAAATGTTTTTAGCAGCATGAATCTTTTTACAAACAAATTTGCCACAGAATCTTTATGTATAACACAGGTGACATCCCAGTGGCCATTTCCTAGACTTTCCCATAGCCCTGATTCCAGCCAGCTTAGCGGCATCCTCCTGAGTGTGTGTATGTGTGAGGTTCATTGAGGTATGATTTGCATACAGTAAAATTCACCCTTTTTAGGCATACAGTTAGATGAGCTTTGACTTGGTCTTATAATAATACCATAATTCAGACACAGAACGGCTCTATCATTCCCCAAATTCCCTCCTGCCCCTTGCCCCCATCTCCATTCCCCACAACCACTGATCTGATTTCTGTCCCTGAATTTTTGGTTCTTCCAGAACATCATATAAATGGAGTCAAGTAGTATGTAACCTTTTGTGTCTGGCTTCTCCCATTCCAGCCTAATGCTTTTGAGAATCAGCCATGGTTTTGCATATTATCAGTAATTTGTTCCTTTTTATTGCTGAGTAGAAGTCTATTGTTCTTGTGTGGTTTTCAAAGTTGTCCTTCAGGTTCTGATTCTTTTCTACGTAGAATATGAAGCCTCCATTCAAATAATTTTCTTTCTGCCTGAAAATACTGAGATGGAAACTGTAGTAACGCCAGTGAAGGAGTGCACGTGGAGTGAGGCTGTTTGACCCCAGCAGTGTCATTGGCATGCTGCACTGGTACAACAGAGCTGTCACTCACCAGGCTCCCCTCACCTCCAAAGCACCTCCGACTTGCCCCAGGACTAGAATTCCTTGAAATTTTTAAATCAAAGCAAGGGAATATTGCTTGCTATTTCTTTCAAATTATAATTAGCAGACCAATTCTTCAGCTGGGGAAAGAATAAAAGGGAATGTACGTGATAGAAAAGAAACCCTGGCCACGAAAGGTCTTCAAAGGACAAAGCTGTGTGACCCAAACACAAATCTGTACAACTAACTGCAACCAAAACCTTCAGCTTTGGCCACGGCTCATCTGACTGTACAGTGGCAAGTAGCTTTTGGATTCTCAATCCTGCCACCTGACAAATGGCTTTTGTTCCTCTCTCAAAGGCCATGCTACTTGCCGACCAGCTCACTAAGTGGGAACCTGTGTGCAGGGAATGACGTGGGGGAGGAGGTGGAGTAGGGTGGGTCCACAGAGCCAGGTCTCAGAGACTTGGGTGCTCTGCGCTGGAGTTTGGAACTTACGCTATAGGCAATGGGAAGGAGCTAAGGGCTTTAGGTAGCGGCGGGTCAGTGTGCATTCTGGAGATCCCTCCACTGTCCAGGGTAGGAAAACCTGTTGGGGGGCCCTGCTGTGATTCAGGAGAGAGATGATGCATTAGCAAGATGATGGAGAAGAAGGAAACCATCTCAGAGACACGCGGGATGCAGAATTAGCAGAGTCTGAAAGAAGGTGAGAGAAAGGAAGGTGCAAACAACAGCTTTTAGTTACCCCAAATAACACTGCGATGTAGATGACAAAACTGAGCTTAAGGAGGTTACATTAATGTATATGAGTTTACTAGCTAATAAGATGGAAATCATACCACAGAACTGAGGCACCACCCTCTGGGATCACTCAGGTGTATGAGATAGCAAGAAACACACTTAAGGGAGTATTGGAAATTACTTTTAAAAAACCAAAAACTTGCTTTGGGAAGAGAGTATCCTTGAGTCCTTGTAGAGTAGTATTTGTGCAGTTACCATCAGTGAGCTAAGTGGAATGAGCAGAGTTTAAGAGGGTTTGCCCTGTTCTCATCTTCCTCACTTACCCTCTTTCGCTCTGTCCTTCCTCTTGCATTTGGGGAAGAGAGATTCGTGTAATAACGAGTTAGCGTTTGAGAGCACTTTCAGCAAAGCCTGCTGCCAGCTGCTTCTTCTGACCCAGACACCTCCCCCAACATCATTTTATTCCTTTCGGGTAAGTGGCCTCCTCCCCACTTCCCAACTGCTTTGGAGATGAAAGAAGGCAGTGAGGGATTTATCCTTTTTCCCATAATATTGTGGCTGTAATTTAAAGCTGCCATAACTCATGTGTAGAACTGTGACCATAATACCATGGAAAAAGCCATCATTCAAACCCCAAAGGAAGAAATGTGGAGTCCTGTTTCTTCCAGCTGTAAATTGCCTCAAAACCAACAGACAGCTAAGGGCATAACCAGACAATGGAAACTAAGGTTTGGAAAGTTACCCATGATGAATTGTTTTTTCTTTTCTCCATTTTTCCACATCTTCACTAGAATCAAAAATAATTTTCTGTATTAGAAGGTGACCAGGACCAGATGATTGACCTGTATTCAGCTAGTATATGACTCTCTAAATTTGGGGGATGCCCTAAAAGACTCTTAGAACTGTATTAAATTTGCAGATAATAGAGCCTGGTCAAGAGGAGTTGGATCAGTTAGACTAGTTCTGTAGGATACCAGCCATGAGTCTTCCGGGGACCATGATGCCTGTTTTTCCTTTGTTTCTGGGATGGGGCGTTCCAGACCTGTAATTTCTCTCACTCTATTCTGGTCCATGCTTCCCAGCTGTGGGTGAATATAATGGCCTATGCTATGGTTAAAACTCACTGCCCTAATTATTCTCCAGTGAGCTCATGTAGGAGATCATGAATCCCTAAAATCTGCTCCTTGTATGTCCTGTCACACTCAGCTCTGTCCAGGATGCATACTTACACATAGGTATGAACACCTGCTATGCATCAAGAACATTCTCTATACTTTGTGCTCACTGTGTATCTCATTTAATCCTCACCACAACTCTGCAAGTTATAGATTATCATTCCCAACTTACAGCTGAGGAAATGAAGTTATCAAGGGACTCGGTGAGTAAGGAGAAGAAAAATTCTAATCCAGGTCAATGGAACTCAACAACTCAGTGCTCCTGCCTCTCCTGGTTCACCATTCTTTTAGGAGGTAAGATGTATATGACCTCTGTTAGAAAAAGGAGGACAGAATTTTCATAAATGTTACTGAATGTATAAACTTCTTTTTTAAAAAAATTTTTCTTTATTTTTGTCTATGCTGCTTCTTCATTGCCGTGTGGGCTTTCTCTAGTTGAGGAGAGTGGGGGCTACTCATGAGCTGCAGCGCTCTGTTTCTCACTGCAGTGGCTTCTCTTGTTGCTGAGCACGGGCTCTAGTGTGCACAGGCTTCAGTAGTTGTCATGCAAGGGCTCAGTAGTTGGGTTCCCTGGTTCTAGAACAGAGGCTCCGTAGTTATGGTGCATGGGCTTAGTTGCTCCATGGCATGTGAGATCTTCTCAGACCTGGGATTGAATCCACATCTCCTGAATTGGCAGGTGGATTCCTTACCAATGAGCCACCAGGGAAGCCCTGACCTTCTAAACCAAATATTACCTAAATGTTTCTGAGATATTATTTACTTTTGAAGTTAGTAATTTTCAATTCTTGTGCTTGTGCCTTCAGATTTGTGAGGTCAGGTTCTAGGGTTAGATGGCTTATATTCAACTCCAATTCTGTTAGTTCTTACCAGTTTTGGCTTTGGGTAATTAGGTCAGTAACCTCTCTGTGTCTTGGTTTTTTCTTCTTAGAATGAAGACTCTAAGTAGTATACGCTTTACAGTACTCTAAATTTTAAAAGGATACATTGATAGAAAATGTCCAACACAGGTGTGGCAAGTGGGTTGTGTGGTTGACTTACACTGGGGGTCTCAAATGAACCATGCCTTCCAATACTAAGCCCTTGTGTAATGTCCTCCCACGCTGACTCTGGACTTGGCTGGATAACTTGCTTTGGCCAATGGGATACTAGCAAGTGGTATGGAAGCAGTCTTAATAAATGCTTGCATATAGGAGTTTGTCTTCTTGGGACATTTGCTCTCGAAGCCCTGAGCCACCATATAAAGAAGTTAGGTGATCCTGTTGGAGAAACTCCCTGGAGAGAAAGAGAAATACCAACTCAAAGCCTAGCTGTTCCGTTCCAGGAATCCCAGCAAGATATCTATCTTGGACATTCCAGCCCTAGAAGACACCATGTGGAGCAGAAGTACCACCCAGTTGAGCCCAGGCAGACTCCTGCCTGCTCAGTCACTTCAGTCATGTCTGACTCTTCGCAACCCTATGGACTGTAGCCCTACAGGCTCTGCTGTTTATGGGATTCTCCAGGTAAGAATACTGGAGTGAGTTGCCATTTCTTCCTCCAGGGGATCTTCCAGACCCAGGAAGTGAATCCGTGTCTCTTACATTTCCTGCATTGGCAGGCAGGTTCTTTACCACTAGTGCCACCTGGAATACTAAGAAATAATAAAATATTATTTTAAGCTACTACACGTTTAGTGGTTTGTTACACAGCAGCAGGTAACTGAGATTAAAAAGTCCTTCCGATAAATGTCAGCTATTTTTTTAAGTTGTCATCTTTATCCATTGACTTTATTTCCTCCAAAATAATAAACATTAAGACATAAAAAACTGTGTTCCTCAATATCTCCTTCATTCAACAAAAATGTGGTGTGTTTCTACTATGGGCTGATCAATAAGGACTTGTCTCCCATTTTTTTAAAAAAATGGTGTTTCCCCCCACAAGGATTCTTGCATAGGAATTTTGAACTCTTAGATTTGCAAAATAGACAAATTTAAATTTCTCATTTTGTTGGAATATTATTTATCGAGTGACTACAATGTTTATCCATTTTTAAAACCTTTTAAAAATGCATGAAGCAATGAGTGCAGAACCCGACCTTATTTTTCATATCTCCCTGACTCTTGATAGGAAGTTGAAAAATACTCAACACTACATCAAAACCAGGCGCTCAAGGATAAAAAGGCCTTTGAAAGGTCAGCCAGTCTGCTCCAGTCTAGGTAGGCTTTCATCTCAGCTTCCCAGAGAGCAGCCAAGGCTCCTGTTTTTAAAGATTTGCAAGTAACATTCCTGCAGTAGCAACCGCAAAGCCCTTCATGTACTGATGTTTCCAGAGGAAACCAGGGAGTGGGGTTATCTTGCCCTTCCCTCTCTGTCTCCTATGCACAGGCGCTAAGTCACTTCAGTTGCAATCCCATGGACTGTAGCCCACCAGGCTCCTCTGTCCATGGGATTCTCCAGGTAGGAATACTGAAGTGGGCTGCCATGCCCTCCACTTCCTCCTAATTTATGGACTGCTGTAATTTAGGGTCATATTTGTGGCTCTAAAATGCTATTTGGTTGAAAATCACCCACAGACATGATGAGTTAAAACAATTGGGTGGTAGAGAGAGCTTGGGTTTGAGCAAACTTGGGGAGATAGTGAAGGAAAGGGAAGCCTGGCATGCTGCAGTCCCCATGGGGTCACAAATAGTCGGGACATGACTTGGTGACTGAACAGAGAGAGTTTGTCTTTCCTTCCACAGCTCTCCTGTGACCAGGACCTGTGGGCCTTCATCTCCTCAAAGACTGCCTGACTTCAGTTGTTTACAGGACATAGGAGTTTTAGCCCTGCATTATTCCTCCCTATCTCATACCCTGTTAATCCCATTTTAAAATCAGAGAGCTAGGAAATGGAGTCTAATCCAGCCCCCACACTTATGTGCTGTCATTATTTTAAGATATGAATGAGAGTGGGAGTGGGGGTTCAGAGAGGGACCAGGAAAAGCACTTGGCCTGGAGACAAACATTCACAAAGGATCTCAAACTTAAATTTTGGACATTATTTCCTAAAAAGGCATTATATATAGATGCTTCTTGTTCATCTCTAAACTGTGTCCTGTGATTGACCCATACCTCATCTCAGGTGCTGCAAATTAATTGAAGAAAAAAAAACATGTAATTACTCGAGAATAGCACACTTATATGAGCTTCCCTGGTGGCTCATCAGTAAAGCATCTGCCTACAGTGGGGGAGCTGCAGGAGACGTGGGTTCGATCCCTGGGTCAGGATGATCCCCTGGAGGAGGGGCACTGGTAACCCACTCCAGTATCTTGCCTGGAGAATTCCATGGACAGAGGGGTCTGGTGAGCTACAGTCTATAGGATTGCAAAGAGTTGGACATGACTGAAGCAACTTAGCATGGCATGTCATAGCACAGTTATATACCGTTGTGTTTTCTGAGTTAAAATTATAACTTGCTAAGGTAAACTTTAAAATATGCCACAGTTTTGTGATCTTGTTTTGACAAATCTTTAAAACAATAATAGTGAAGCATTTGCAAATCCTTATATGCTAGGAGAAGGCAATGGCACCGCACTCCAGTACTCTTGCCTAGAAAATCCCATGGACAGAGGAGCCTGGTAGGCTGTAGTCCATGGGGTCGCGAAGAGTCGGACTCGACTGAGCGACTTCACTTTCACTTTTCACTTTCGTGCATTGGAGAAGGAAATGGCAACCCACTCCAGTATTCTTGCCTGGAGAATCCCAGGGACGGAGGAGCCTGGTGGGCTGCCGTCTATGGGGTCGCACAGAGTCGGACACGACTGAAGCGACTTAGCAGCAGTAGCAGCAGCATATGCTAGGAGGGCTTCGCTGGTAGCTCAGCTGGTAAATAATACCTGCAATGCATGAGACCCTGGGTTGGGAGGATCCTCTGGAGGAGGAAATGGCTACCCACTCCAGTATTCTTGTCTGGGGAATCCCTATGGACAGAGGAGCCTGGCAGGCTACAATCCATGGGCACACAAAGAGTCAGACACAACTGAGAGACTTTCACTTTCAGTATATGCTAGGAACTTCGCAGCTGACATCACAAGCTGGTGAAAGGGGAACTACTTCCAGCCCATTTACAACTGAGGAAACTGAGGCACAGACATGATAAGAAGTAGGCCCAGGGCCCAGGTAACCGAGCAAAACCTTACAAATCCTTCCCAGAATAGGCCCCCACCCATGCCTCTGCTTGCCTTTTGTCTATAGAAAAACTTTAGTCAAAGAATAAGTTTAATCAGAGAAGTGAGAGAATATAGAAAGAAAGGAAAACAGTCAAGTGAGACGAAATAATAATACTTTAGCCATTAAACAAAGTCAGGTCTATAGATTCTATATTAAGGTCTACAGATAATATTGTCACATCCTTTGAGCTGTTTTGCAGATACTGAAACCCCCACCAGGTGGGAGAAGTCAACTGTATGCTGCCCACAAGCACGTAGACCCTGGACTGGATGGAACCAGAAGGTTGAAGATGTTGACTCCCAATTACCCCACCACCAACCAATCAGAAGAATGTCCATGAGCTGATCACACCTGCTCTCTGAACACGACAGCTCTCCTCACTACACCCTCATGGTTGGGACACATGGAGGGCATTAGCCTGCTGTGGCCCCCTTTGCCTGACAAACCCATAAAAGCTGCTCTTTTCTACTTCACCCAAAACGCCGTCTCCATGTTTCCATTCAGCACCGGTGAACAGAGGCTGAGTTTTAGACACACGCCCAGGTGACTGAGCACAGAGCTCGGATGTAAGCCGGGGCAACCTGGCGCTAGGGGTCATGTGTTCAACCCCTAAATCTGCTGTGACTTTGACGTCTGAGTCTCCACACACAGGGAGGATCCCTTATACCTCTAAGAAGTGCTGGAAAAAGAAGGTGGGGAGGAGAGGCATGAGAACTATGCCAGGAAGGGTGCGCCCAGGTAAGCTGTGTGGTTGTTGAAACACAAACTGTAGTGCCTGCTGGAGCCAAGATGAAGCTGCCTTAGAGGAATCCACCAGGAGCAGGCCTGTCCTCCCAGGAGCTGCCAGACCTGGGCCTGTCCTATGCTTCTGCACCCCCTACCACTGCCCCTCACCACACACGCTTTCTCCCTTTCCTCCAGGCTTCGTCTTCATCTCTTTGCCTCAAGATTCCTGCATGTGAGGGTCCTGAGTCCCTTCTTCCGACTGTTCCTCTCTCTGCCCAGTCTGTGCCGCACCCTCAGGGGCTCCTGAGTGGAAGCTATGCTCTCACCCTAGATCAGCCATGGAGAACCCAGGATCCAGAATTTCTACTACCTCAGGCTCTGGGTGGACCTTTCTGGGCCCAAGGTCCTGGGAGCAGAGCAGTGCGGAGTAGAGAGGAACCTGTGAGTAAGAGGAAGGCGGATGGCCCAGGAAGCCCATTGTAACAGCGGAGGGTGGGGAGACGCGCGTTTCCGTCGCAAGCAGTGTCCTGGAAGCCTGCTGACACTGCAATTCGTCCTTTGGTGTACATGTGTAGTCACATGGAGGTGATGTCACTCACCACAGTGCCAGCGAGCCTGGCCCCTCAGTCACGGTTGTTTGAATCACAAAGTTCCACAGGCACAGAGGACGTGAGTTTTGTAATGTCCCACAAAATGTTTGAGGCCTAAAAAATAAAAATTGATTATTGTAACAGAAAAATAAACCATAAAATAAAAGTCTAATGAAATCCTTACAAACCATAACATTGTATCACCTAGTCAGCCACAAGTCAGTTCATATGTAACTAACATTTAATGCGGATGGTGGGTGGATTTCCATCTGATTTAACATATTTGCAATGATCTTCAACTGGCACTGAGGTAAAGGGCTTGCTCCCTCTGAGGCAGGGGGCAGTGAGGACAGGATTATAAGTGCTGGAGGATTTGCATAGAGAGGAGGGTTCATGGGTGGGCACAACAGACCCGTAAAAGAGGGCAGAGTGAGACAAAGGGGGCCCTGTCAAAGATGCTCACAGGTTCCCCAAAGTAAGCCCTTCCTTCTCACTCCTCAAACTTAAGTAAAATTCCAAAAATTACAGTTTTGATGCAATTAAATTTCTTGCAAAAGTCAGCAAAGGGTGTGGGTGGGGGACTGAGGCAGGAGTTTTGCCTCTGTCTCATCATCTCTAAAAGTGAACCTGCCGCTGTCTGCAGTTGACAGCAGCCAGGTTTGGGACATCCACCCTTTATGTGGTAGAAAATTCACATATAATTTAAAGTCAGCCCTTGCGGGGGAGCGGCTCTTGCATTTGTCCAGGGGACAGATAGTGGCCCTGGAACTATGAGGTATTGGGCATCCAGGGAGAAATACAGGATGAGGTTCTTCCACATCCATGATTCTGCATCCACGTATTTAACTGCAGATCGTGTAGTAGAATAGTATTTCCTATTGAAAATAATCCATGTATAAGTGGACTCACATAGTTCAAACCCACGCTGTTCAAGGATCCACTGTATTTCTCCCTGGATGCTCAATACCTCGTAGTTCCAGGGCCACTATCTTCCCCCAGACAATTGCAAGAGCCCCCCGCAATGGGTTTCCTACTTTTTTGCAATCTTCCTTCCACAAAATAGAAATTACGGTCTTTAAAAACCATAAGGCAGAGGCCTTCAGACCCCAACTAAGAATGAACTCCCATCTCCCCTGGCCTCTCACAAAAGCCTTTTGTGACCTGACCCCCCTTAGCCACTCATCTTCTTTTCCAGCCCCCTCTCCTACGTGCAGCTAACCCCTGCCACTCATTCTCCCCGTCCAGCCCGACCTCAAAGCCTTGATCCTAATGGTTGTCTTTGCCTGCAGTTCCTCCCCCAGACCTGCAGGCCATCAACCTGGCCATTCAGGTCCCAATCAGAGGTCACTTTTCAGGGAGAACTTCCCTGAGCCCCCATGGGAAATTCACCCCCCACCCCACATCTCTTTGTCTCCTTTTCTTCATCAAACTTTTCACTCCCTGGAACTATCTTTTCACGTACATAATTCTTTTGCTCTTGTCTGCTTCTCTGCCTGCCTCTCATCTACTAGGATGGAAGATCCTCCAGGACAGGGACTTGCCATTGATGTAATGGTGCCTGGGATGTAGAGGTGGTCAGTAAATGCTTGTTGAAAGAATGAGAAGAAAAATGAGTAAGTGGGTTTGAATCGACATGGCCCACAGGAGTGTGGAATCACAGGAATTCTTTGAGTTTCTCTGATCAGGGGTAAACTAATTTTAACTAACCCTCCAAGGGGTCTTCAAGTAACATCTGGTTTGTGTATGTATTTAATTACACCTTTACCTCATTGCAAAAGAATTTGTGGGCATTTTCAAAGATACATAGAGTGCAGTAAAAATTGCTTTAAAGGAAATAGTAAATATGGAGAGGAAATAAGCACTGAAAAAATAAGATAAAATGATGGCAAGATTAGTAATTAGAATACCTATCACAGAGTTCTTTCTTCCTTGACAGAAGAGGACTGCAAATTTGACTTTGAACTTCTTATTAGCTAGTGACAGCTTATCTACATTAACGTCCTTAAAAATGAGGAAAAGGGTAAAACTTTCCTTATTGAATTTTCACCTGTTAGCCATGAGTCATAACAACTAAGCTAACATTCAATGTGTTTCCAATTAATTTTACTAACCTTAGTTATAGCACTAACTATGATTTGTTATCAATCAATATTTATTAAACATCTGTACCCAAAGGGCTCATGCATTCCAACAAATTCATGCTTTCCTCCTGTGCTGCCCTAATAACATGGCAGGATTTTGACTACTCGAAACATTTATGGGGAGCAGAGTCTGCTGGAAGGTTCCTTGACAAGCCCACTAGGGGACACAGGTCTGACACAGCTTACTCCTACCCAGGAGAAAATTCTTATTTGAGTTTGAGTTTAATGTATAGGCTCCTTAATAATACTGAGGTTCATTTTCTTCCTCTGCCTTCTTACCCCACTTTTCCAGAATAAAGTCCCTCCATTGGTTTAATTTTTTTCTAAAGTGCAGAGATTTTCCAAAATTCCGCTCATTTCTGTTTCTCTGGAAGCGTCCTCTGTTCTCCCTCTCCCTCTCTCTGCTACACACGCATTTCTGGAAAGCAATATAGCATAATGTTGAAAGCATGGGCCATGGACTATTGGCCAGACTGCTTAATATTTGTGTGTCTCAGTTGCCTGCTTGCAAAATTGTGGATGATAAATGTGTTTGTACATGTAAAGTGCTTAGAACAGAGCCTGGCACAAGGCAAGCACTATGTGAACTTAACTATCTTTATGATTATATGCTATTCCCCTTTAAAGTGCCCCTCCTTTCCTGTGTCCCTCAGCAGGAACTGTATTTATTCCTATTGTCTTCTGTCTCCATGTCTCTGAACATTCCAGGTATTTCTTTCCCCTCCTCTTTGCTTGGAAAACTCCTATTCATCCTTCAAAACTAATTTGAGATATTTCCTTCTGCAGAAAATCTTCCTTAATTGACACACCCAACCCTTCCCCTGGGCTCCCCTAGCAGCCTGTGTGCACCTCTCTGTCACAGCATTTAGAATACTGTGAGGTATTATCTGTTTGCTTGTCTGGCAAAAATATAGGACACTGAAAGATGAACTCCCCAGGTCAGTAGGTGCCCAATATACTAATGGAGATCAGTGGAGAAATAACTCCAGAAAAAATGATGGGATGGAGCCAAAGCAAAAACAATACCCAACTGTGGATGTGACTGGTGACAGACGCAAAGTCCGATGCTGTAAAGAGCAATATTGCATAGGAACCTGGAATGTTAGGTCCATGAATCAAGGCAAATTGGAAGTGGTCAAACAGGAGATGGCAAGAGTGAACGTCGACATTCTAGGAATCAGCGAACTAAGATGGACTGGAATGGGTGAATTTAACTCAGATGACCATTATATCTACTACTGTGGGCAAGAATCCCTTAGAAGAAATGGAGTAGCCATCATGGTCAACAAAAGAGTCCAAAATGTGGTACTTGGATGCAATCTCAAAAACGATAGAATGATCTCTGTTCATTTCCAAGGCAAACCATTCAATATCACGGTAATCCAAGTCTATGTCTCAACCAGTAATGCCGAAGAAGCTGAAGTTGAATGATTCTATGAAGACCTACAAGATCTTTTAGAACTAACACCCAAAAAAGATGTCCTTTTCATTATAGGGGACCGGAATGCAAAAGTAGGAAGTTAAGAAACACCTGGCATAACAGGCAAGTTTGGCCTTGGAGTACAGAATGAAGCAGGGCAAAGGCTAATAGAGTTTTGCCACGAGAACACACTGGTAATAGCAAACACCCTATTCCAACAACATAAGAGAAGACTCTACACGTGGACATCACCAGATGGTCAACACCAAAATCAGATTGATTATATTCTTTGCAGCCAAAGATGGAGAAGCTCTATACAGTCAGCAAAAACAAGACCGGGAGCAGACTGTGGCTCGGATCATGAACTGCGTATTGCCAAATTCAGACTTAAATTGAAGAAAGTAGGGAAAACCACCAGACCATTCAGGTATGACCTAGATCAAATCCCTTATGAGTATACAGTGGAAGTGACAAATAGATTTAAGGGTCTAGACCTGATAGACAGAGTGCCTGATGAACTATGGACAGAGGTTCGTGACATTGTACAGGAGACAGGGATCAAGAAAATCCCCATGGAAAAGAAATGCAAAAAAGCAAAATGGCTGTCTGAGGAGGCCTTACAGATAGCTGGGAAGAGAAGAGAAGCGAAAAGCAAAGGAGAAAAGGAAAGATATTCCCATCTGAATGCAGAGTTCCAGAGAATAGCAAGGAGAGATAAGAAAGCCTTCCTCAGCGATCAGTGCAAAGAAATAGAGGAAAACAACAGATTGGCAAAGACTAGAGATCTCTTCAAGAAAATTAGAGATACCAAAGGAACATTTCAAGCAAAGATGGGCTCGATAAAGGACAGAAATGGTATGGACCTAACAGAAGTAGAAGATGTTAAGAAGAGGTGGCAAGAATACACAGAAGAACTGTACAGAAAAGATCTTCACGACCCAGATAATCACGATGGTGTGATCACTCACCTACAGCCAGACATCCTGGAATGTGAAGTCAAGTGGGCCTTAGAAAGCATCACTATGAACAAAGCTAGTGGAGGTGATGGAATTCCAGTTGAGCTATTTCAAATCCTCAAAGGTGATGCTGTGAAAGTGCTGCACTCGATATGCCAGCAAATTTGGAAAACTCAGCAGTGGCCACAGGACTGGAAAAGGTCAGTCTTCGTTCCAATCCCAAAGAAAGGCAATGCCAAAGAATGCTCAAACTACCGCACAATTGCACTCATCTCACATGCTAGTAAAGTAATGCTCAAAATTCTCCAAGCCAGGCTTCAGCAATACGTGAACTGTGAACTTCCAGATGTTCAAGCTGGTTTTAGAAAAGGCAGAGGAACCAGAGATCAAATTGCCAATATCCGCTGGATCATCGAAAAAGCAAGAGAGTTCCAGAAAAACATCTATTTCTGCTTTATTGACTATGCCAAAGCCTTTGACTGTGTGGATCACAATAAACTGTGGAAAATTCTGAAAGAGATGGGAATACCAGACCATCTGACCTGTCTCTTGAGCAACCTGTATGCAGGTCAGGAAGCAACAGTTAGCACTGGACATGGAACAACAGACTGGTTTCAAATAGGAAAAGGAGTCCATCAAGGCTGTATATTGTCACCCTGCTTATTTAACTTCAATGCAGAGTACATCATGAGAAACGCTGGGCTGGAAGAAACACAAGCTGGAATCAAGATTGCCGGGAGAAATATCAATAACCTCAGATATGCGGATGACACCACCCTTATGGCAGAAAGTGAAGAAGAACTAAAGAGCCTCTTGATGAAAGTGAATGAGGAGAGTGAAAAAGTTGGCTTAAAGCTCAACGTTCAGAAAACTAAGATCATGGCATCTGGTCCCATCACTTCATGGGAAATAGATGGGGAAACAGTGGAAACAGTGTCAGACTTTATTTTTTTGGTCTCCAGAATCACTGCTGATGGTGATTGCAGCCATGAAATTAAAAGACGCTTACTCCTTGGAAGGAAGGTTATGGCCATCCTAGACAGCATATTTAAAAGCAGAGACATTACTTTGCCAACAAAAGTCCGTCTAGTCAAGGCTATGGTTTTTCCAGTGGTCATGTATGGATGTGAGAGTTGGACGGTGAAGAAAGCTGAGCACCGAAGAATTGATGCTTTTGAACTGTGGTGTTGGAGAAGACTCTTGAGAGTCCCTTGGACTGCAAGGAGATCCAATCAATCCATCCTAAAAGAGATCAATCCTGGGTGTTCATTGGAAGGTCTGATGTTGAAGCTGAAACTCCAATACTTTGGCCACCTCATGCAAAGAGTTGACTCATTGGAAAAGACCCTAATGCTGGGTAGGATTGGGGGTGGGAGGAGAAGGGGACGACAGAGGATGAGATGGTTGCATGGCATCACCGACTCGATGGACATGGGTTTGGGTAGACTCCGGGAGTTGGTGATGGACAGAGAGGCCTGGCGTGCTGCAATTCATGGGGTCGCAAAGAGTCGGACATGACTGAGCGACTGAACTGAACTGAACCGTCTGTCTCCAAAAAGGACTTCTGAGACAAAGGCTGAAACTTGACCCTTTTTGTCTTCAGTGTCTAGCAGATTGCTTGCTACGTAGTGGTTGCCCAGTTCTGGGTTGGTTGAAGTAAAATGAGTACAGAACTGATCCCATGGGCAGAAAATCAACCAACAAAATGACAGCATCACATTTCTTACATGTCCCATACTCAAGCATCACAGTATCATGTTCGCTTTTCTGAAAGTGAAAGTGTTATTGCTCAGTCGTCTTTGACTCTTTGTGATTCCATGGATTGTAGCCCACCAGGCTCCTCTGTCCCTGGAATTCTCCAGGGAAGAATACTGGAGGGGCTAGCTTTTTCCTTTTCCAGGTGATCTTCCCGATTCAGGGATCAAACCCAAGTCTCTTAGATGGCAGGCAGTCTTTACTGTCTGAGCCACCAGGGATGCCTGCTTTTCTGGCTGGGACTAAAAGAAACTGTATTTGTATTCTTTATCATTTAAATAAAGATTTAATTCATCATTAAATTATTAATAGGAATAATTCATCATTAAATAGGAAACAAAGTCCTACCTCCCTTCCAAAACACATTTCAGGAAAGTGGCATAAATGTTGGACCCTTTACCAGGCCCTGGATTCAAACCCCACTTCTGCCTCTCCTAGTTGTGAAATCTGGGGCAAAGCAGTTTACTTTCTTAGATTTTGATGTTTGCAGCTGTAAAATGGGCATTGTGATGCTTGTCTCTCACTTTTCTTGTGAAGATCAGTTGTGATGGTAGATGCGAATGTGCTTTTAGAACAGCATAGCATTCCTCTGTGGATGTGAGAGAATGTTATTTGAGGAGAAATGTTGGTGTCTAGACTTATACACTTATCTAATTAAGGGACAGGGAAACTATTTCAGTTGAAAGGTTAACTGGAGATAATATTCCGTTTCAATCAAGATTCAACTCTGCAGCATTTTGCAAATTTATATTTTCAGTTACATTGTTTCATTAGATGTTAAAAGATGTTTCAGTAGAGTTTACAGAAATCGCACTGCTGAGGAAGGCAGGGTGTTCGTGCGTCCCAAACCCTTAGCTCTTCAGGGCACGCTGAGTGTCCCAGGGCAGAGGACGTCTCTATAATTTTACCAAAGGAAGGTGGGGGCAGGGCCGACAATCAGGGCAAAGTCCAGTTTGCATACTTCAAACATAGGGCTGTGTGAATTATGACTATTTTTACATGGCAGCTGAACTATGAAACTTACACATAATGATTTGTCAGCTAGAATATGTCTACATGTCAGTCCTTTAATTTTTCTTTGCTGCTTTCTAATTTTACTGTGATGGTAACAAACGAAACCACAGCACTTCCATCAGAAACCAGAGCATGTCCATGAATAACTAACAGACTGCATACAGTTTTTCCAGTGAATTTTCAAAGCCAAACGTGGGTTGGCTTTTGTACATAAATTGCCAGTGCGCCTTTTCCATTCTGGTGGGAGCTCTCTGAAGAGAACATTACAGCTGTGATGAATAACAGTCCCTCTAAAGAAGCTGGCTTGAGGCACGCATTTCATCTCACTGAGTGGAACACTGTGCCCGTCGCCAAATGTGCTGGGTCTCCCACCATTAAATAAATATATACATATGTCACTTGGCTTTGTTTCCAAGTCCTGGTTCTATAGTAACCAAGCACTTTATTACTATTAATAATACTACAGTTATAATAGATTCAAAACCAAGGAATGGTGCTTTGTCCTTAAATGGGGACTTTGATTAAATTTCCCATTGTTCATTACTTAATTATTACTTACAGCATCTTTTAACTCTTCCCTTACCACTACAATAAATGGAGGTATTCTTTCTGATATAAATTAGCTCCAAGCAGCCAATATTCTAATCAATGAATCTATAAACATAACATTGACCTCACAGCATAGTAACAGTTAACATTTATTATGTGACAAGTATTTTCCTAATTATCACTATCCCCATTTTACAGATAAGGAAACTGAGGTTATGCAGGTTAAATTCTCTAACATGGCTTATCTTGAATTTGAACCTAAACCACTAAGTTCTAATGCTTCTCTATGTAAGTAAAGCATAAAAGCGCTGTTTGATTTTTTTCCCCAAGCAGTGGCAGAATCATAACCATCTCTGTGGTGTATAGAGAGCTTTTTCGAGAGATAATACTCATCAGTGATCTTGCAATAATGATTGCCATGATACTTTTTTTGGAAATGCTGTTTAACAAAATAACTCAGGGTTTTAGTTATAATCAATCAAGAAAATTTGAAGGCAAATAACGCTTTCCGTTTCTTTTAAAAATTGTAATAGACACAATTTTTATTTTACAATAACATCACTTAACTTTTGGGTGTTTCCTATAAGCTTTAATCTGTCTTTCTGACTCATGTGTCTCAACCCCACCACTAACCTGAAGAAGCTTACGGAAACTGCAATTCAGTGGCCCAGTTCCCAATCTCACATGCACCCCCAGCTAATGTGTACCTACTGCTTATGGAACTAAATCCAAAATCCTAAAGTCAAAGCCCTCATCAACATAGCTTCATCTTACTTACCCATTTGTATTTCCCACAACTGCTCAGCATGTATCCTTACTCTCAGTGTAATCTCAATCTGAGCAACTGCTCTGTCTTTGAGACACACACTGCTTTATTCCTGATTCCACACCTTCGATTATACAGTTCCTGCATTACGGAATGCTCACCCCCAAAGGGTGATGGAACTTGAGAGTCATTTCTTCCTTGACACCAACCATTCTAACCCATGTTGCTTTCCCCTGGTCTTCCTTCTTTTTCCTCAAGTTTGATTCATTTTTTAAAAATGGGTACAGTAATTCCTTTAGTCTCCTGGAGGATGTGAATTCTAATTGTTTCAGCATTTTCTTCTGCTCTCTTCATCTCCTCTCATCAATCTGCATTCCTTCAGCCTGTATATTTGTTTTGGGGTCACTTTCCTTCATATTGGAGGATTTTACAGTATTAGTGATCCTTAGTCTCTGTTTATATTTCAGAGGGAGGAATTAAGGTATGTGAAAGCTCTGGATGTATGAGCAGTGTGTATTATCTAATGAGCTTCTCCATAAAAGGAAAATGGCAAATTTTAATAAAAACAATACCCTGAAAAGATATCCAAGGGAAAAGTAATCCATTCTAAACTAAAGATTCATGAACAATGGAAATTTTGCACATGAAAAAAATAACTGTGTAGATGCAGAAGGAACTTATTTAATTCTAGAGCCTAGTTTAACTGTACATTGAAGAGACAAAGTTGAAATAATAAATCTTCAGTAAAGCAGCTCCACAGTTTATAACAAAGTATAATAACTCTTTTAATTCTGAACAGATAAACAAAATTGTTTTTAAAGTAACTGTTAAGAAAATTAATCTGACAGCATATCTATAAGTGTACTGATGCCCAATGGACATTTTTGAAAAACATAATTTAGGGAAGTGTAAAACAGTGTACACTTCCTCAGTTTCCTTGTTTCAACCATCTTACAAAAATATTCACTTTAAATCACATTGACTCTTTAAGAATTCTGTGGGTTATTGGTTTTTTTTTTCTTTTCACCTCATGGTTTCCTTTCCTCAGTAATAACACTGCAGTAAACCAAAAAGAAGCAAATGGGGAAAGTATTCCTCAAGACTGTTTTTCCTGTCTTGTTAGCAGAACGTCTTCAAAATAAAATATTCTTAAAAGTTTTTCAGGAGATACTGAATTCACTGTGATCCTCAAGTGAAATGAAACTTGTAAATGTCATCAAAACCTCCTTAATTCACTTTCACATATTAAATCATTTTGTCATAATAACCTCATTGATTCATCATTCCTGTTTTTTCCCTCTTTACCTATTCTTTTATCATTACCTGTTGGTGACCCTGATAGGTAACAGTACCTTTGTTGTTTGCTAGTTCTGCCTGATTTATATGGGTGAAGGAAACAGAATGTCACAAATGGTAACTACCTGGCTTTACACAGGTGCCTGGAAGATGGCTCACTGATTAATGAGAGCATCAATTTGAAGGAATCACTCGTCTGGTTTTTTACAGCTTGACTCTCTGCCCAATGAGGTAATGGCAAAAGTTTTCACTTGCCTTAAAGATGAGTTCTTGTATATTATATCAAAAAGGAGCTGAGGGTTGCAATTTAACATGTAAGATATCATTTGAAATATTAAAATGGAGAAAATGCAGCCAGCAGACAAATTGAAGTGGCAGGGGGATTAAGTACAGCTGAGGACAAAGTTATCCTGGTTCACACCATGCTCTGAGCTGTACCTTAGACTTACGTGGGGGAGCTTTTAAATAAATATCCAAAACCTGGCTCCATTCTAGATCTAGTGAAATGGGCCCGAGAACCTGCATATTTGAAAGTTTCCCAGGTAATTCTAGTGCAGTGTGGGATTGGGGACTACTGAAATAACAGGACAAGATGAATTACACAATGGATAAGAATAATGAAGCTCCCTGTGTCTTCCCAGGGCTTCCCAAGTGGTGCTAGTGGTAAAGAACCCACTTGCCAATGCAGGAGACATAAGAGATGAGGGTTTGATCCCAGGGTCTAAGAAGATCCCCTGGAGGAGGGCATGGCAACCCATCCCAGTATTCTTGCCTGGAGAATTCCATGGACAGAGGAGCTTGGAAGGCTACAGTCCCTGGGGTCGCAACGAGTCTGACATGACTAAAGTGACTTAGCACACATGTCTTTCCAATTCTGGGTCAGACACACAACAGGAGAAGATGCAAAGACATAGAAGGCACGGCTCTCCCTGCGTAGTTTTCCATCTTACCTGAGAGACAAGCACAAGTGAAGATAACTGAATGCAGCATAAAGCAAAGTACAGGTAGGTGGACGCCATGTCTACAGGGATTCTGGGAAGGAAGATCCCCATGGTGCGAAGGGTAAACAGGCTTCACAGGGGAAGCATTGAGTTGGGGGCTTTGTGGGGAGCAAGAGGAGGGTGTTCCCTGCAGGTGAGACAGAGAGCAAGGGAAGGAGTGTGCGTGGGTTATAAAAATAGTGTGCAGGCTGTCCTGGGGCTGCGGTTGAGGATGGCCCTGCTCTTCCCCCATCATCAGTTCCCACTGATGCTTTACATCAGTCCTTACTGAAACTCCTTAGTGAAGTATCATTACGGGTGAAGAACTGTGCCTTAGAGATTTTAGGAAGCTGCTCATCCCCTCTCCTAGCAGAGCATTCAGGCAAGGCAACCAAGTGACCTGGTCCTGAGGAACTGAGGAGGAAGGAGGGAACCTCTGTTACCTGCAGCTGTGACACCAGACAGGGAGAGTTTGCAGGGTCAAGGTGGAGACACAGGAGCAAACTGGCCTTGAATGCAAGAGCACCTGAGGCCCTTGATAGAAATCTACATTGAAGTGAAGAGGCTCATGGGCCAAGCTCACCAGAATCAGGGCAGAAGGTCAAGAGTGGCCCAACGCAGCATTGGAGATAGGCAGCCCTACCTACAGCCAGGTACCTCCATGCTCCTGGAGGCAGGTGTGTGTGAAGCAGGAAGTTCTGGATGCCACAAATATTTGTAACAAATTAACTAGCATTCAAGTATTTTAATATTGTTATACAAAACACTATATAGTGTTATTTTTAAGTAACATGCACCTCAGCCTGCCTCATTCTATACCTGACCCCCAGAGCATGAGGAGACATTCTGGCACCTGTGACAAACAGCAGGAGATGTTCTCCTCCAAATCAATTTTATAATTCATGACATGGCTCACAGATGGGCATTATTAACAGTGCACACCATCTGGCGACTTCCCACTTTAAACCATTACTCTTGCTAAATAGATGTTAAGCTTTCAAAATCATTATTTACAATTTTTGTGTCCTCTAAATCTCAGTGCCTTAGGTTCAAGCCTTCTGTCATGCCTGACCCCTGGACCACCCCTCCTCCAGCTAGTAAGGGTGTGGCTTGGACATGGGATGTAGGTATGTTGTGTCCATATATTGGATGAAAACAGCTAAGGGTTTAATGGTTTGTTTCTTAGGTTCATGGAAGAATGTAAAAGTAGTAATGCTATGGCATCCAAGAGGCAATGTCCAAACAGCACAGATCCTTCATGTGATGGGATGAGTCCCCTTTGGGGACCCTGCAGGGACAGGAGACTCATGGAATCAAAGCAAGCTGAAGGCAAAGGAGAAAAGGAAAGATACACCCATCTGAATGCAGCATTCCAAAGAATAGCATGGAGAGATAAGAAAGCCTCCCTCAGGGATCAATGGAAAGAAATAGAGGAAAACACAGAATGGGAAAGACTAGAGATCTCTTCAAGAAAGTTAGAGACACCAAGGGAAGATTTCATGCAAAGATGGGCACAATAAAGACAGAAACCATATGAACCTAACAAAAGCAGAAGATATTAAGAAGAGGTGGCAACAATACACAGAAGAACTATACAAAAAAGATCTTCATGATCCAGATAACCACGATGCTGTGATCACTCACCTAGAGCCAGACACCCTGGAGTTTGAACTCAAGTAGGCCTTAGGAAGCATTACTATGAACAAAACTGGTGGAGGTTAAGGAATTCCAGCTGAGCTATTTCTAAATTCTAAAAGATGATGCTGTTAAAGTACTGCACTCATTATGCCAGAAAATTTGGAAAACTCAGCAGTGGCCACAGGACTAGAAAAGGTCAGTTTTCATTCCAATCCCAAAGAAAGGCAATGCCAAAGAATGTTCAAACTACCACACAGTTGCACTCATCTCACACGCTAGCAAAGTAATGCTCAAAATTCTCCAAGCCTGGCTTCAACAGTATGTGACCCATGAAATTCCAGATGTTCAAGCTGGATTTAGAAAAGGCAGAGGAACCAGAGATCAAATTGCCAACATCCACTGGATCATAGAGAAAGCAAGAGAGTTCCAGAAAAACATCTACTTCTGCTTTATTGACTACGCCAAAGCCTCTGACCATGTGGATCACAACAAACTGGAAAATTCTTAAAGAGATGGGAATACCAGACCACATTATCTGCCTCCTGAGAAAACTGTATGCAGGTCATGAAGCAACAGCTAGAACCAGACATGGAACAATGGATTAGTTCAAATTGGGAAAGGAGTATGTCAAGGCTGTATATTGTCGCTTTGCTTATTTGACTTATATGCAGAGCACATCATGAGAAATGCTGGACTGGATGAAGCACAAGCTGGAATCAAGATTGCCAGGAGAAATATCAGTCACCTCAGATATGCAGATGACACTGCCCTTATGGCAAAAAGCAAAGAGGAACTAAAGGGCCTCTTGATGAAAGTGAAAGAGGAGAGTGAAAAAGTTGGCTTAAAGTTAACATTCAAAAAACTAAGATCATGGCATCTGGTCCCATTACTTCCTGGCAAATAGATGGGGAAACAAAGGAAACAGTGACAGACTTTATTTTCTTGGGCTCTAAAATCACTGCAGATGGTGACTGCAGCCTTGACATTAAAAGACACTTGCTCCTTGGATGAAAAGCTATGATCAACATAGATAGCATATTAAAAAGCAGAGACATTACTTTACCGACCAAGGTCCATCTAGTCAAAGCTATAGTTTTTCCAATAGTCTTGTATGGATGTGAGAGCTGGACTATAAAGAAAGCCGAGCACTGAAGAATTAATGCTTTTGAACTCTGGTGTTGGAAAAGACTCTTGAGAGTCCCTTGGACTGCAAGGAGATCCAACCAGTCCATCCTAAAGGAAATCAGTCCTGAATATTCATTGGAAGGACTGATGTTGAAGCTGAAGCTCCAAACTTTCTCCACCTGATGCGAAGAACTGACTCACTGGAAAAGACCTTGATGTTGGGAAAGATTGAAGGTGGGAGGTGAAGGGGACGACAGAGGATGAGATGTTTCCATGACATCACTGACTCGATGGACATGAATTGAGGAAGTTCCAGGAGTTGGCAATGGACAGGGAGGCCTGGCATGCTGCAAGTCCATGGGGTCGCAAAGAGGTGCACATGACTGAACTGAACGGAAGTGGCAGAGATGTGATCTGAATTTAGCCCGTGTGATTCCCAAGTTAAGTTTCCTTCCACCATATTATACCCTGATACCTGGATGCCATGTGCAGTCTGCAGAGAGATACCAGTGATAACTCTTGTTCAGGAACATTCACCATAGCTGTACTGACAAGGCTGGAATGTACAAGAGTATAAATCATGATTCCTTGCTAGCATCTGATTAAAGCCAAACAAAATGAGAGTACATTAGGTGCTGAAGTAGACCAATTCTCCAGCAATCCTCTTCGGAATTTACTGATCTAGGTTATTTAAGATTCATTTTGATGATTTACCCTTTAATATTTGCATTCTTTGAACATCCATGATAGATGCATTGCAAAATATTTAAACAATCGAAAAAGATATACAGTAACTAGTAAGTTCCCCATCATTTTCAGTTAGAAAACAAAATACACCTCCAGAAGGTTCAAATTCAGAGGTGTTAATAAAGGGACCACTCACAGATGGGTGGGTAGGGTTAAGGGATTAAAAAAGGGGGCTGTGGAAGCCCCAGAGACTAGCAACAGCTAAAGAAGGAAAGGATCTTACTGGAGCCCAGTGAGAGCTGGGGCTAAGTGTGTTCTAGACACTGCACCAAAGTGGGGAGACCTCAGAGAAGAAATCTCTCCATCTTTCTCTCTTACCACCCTCAGATCCCTGCTGGTGCCTCCCATGGCCAAATCCAAGAGGAAGTCAACCATCAAGGGGAGCTAGATGATGGAGGACAGACTCTGAAAGGAACACAGTTGAGAAAGGAAAATGAGTTCAAGTTTCTCTGGGCTGGAGTCAGACCCAGAAAACAATCAACATAGCACCACCCTAGACCCCCAAGCACCACCTCTCCCCAATAACTATTATTCATGGTTTTTTATAACCATCTAGAAATAGTCTATGTATATTCAAGCTGCAAATGTAATATATGCCAACTCATTTTATACATAAATAGTAGTGAACCCTTTCCTTGCTTCCCCTTGTTTCTCAGTCTTAGATTGAGACTGTTCTAGCATCCATGGGACTGCCTTGTTCTTGGAGACCAGAAGCCTTAAAAGTGTGGCCCCCAGACAGGCAGCAACAGCATCACTTGGGAACTTGTTAGAAATGCAAATAAGTCAGAAACTCTGGGAATGAGACTCAGCAATACGTCTTAACAAGCCCTGTGGCACATTTTGATGCACATTATAGTTCAAGAACCAGAGTTCTAGACTTTCTGAATGAGTCTAGCCTCACCTGATCAAGGCTTCTGGCTGCTCCCAGGTCAATGTACCTGAGTAATTGATGGACAGAGAACCACATTATCAGGCTCTCAGGGCCATGTCTTTCCACTATATCTGTGAGTAAGAAAAACGAAAGCACTAAATGTTGAGTCAGTATCTGATATCAACTCTATGTACAAACTAGGACCCCAAAACAGCATGGAAAGGAGAGACTCACTCTCTTCCTCCTGACACAGCCTCCTTTCTCTCTTTTTGTATATTTAGTTCTTTGGATGCAGGCTATGTTTTAATATGTTTGGTTGAATATGTGATGCAATACAAGCTAAATATAATCATGGAGAGGCACAATCACATGCTTAGGGTTGGCATTTGCTTGGAATCCACAACAATGAGACTCACTATTCATCCCAGTCCCTCAGGGCACTGACTCCCTCAGGAAGGTCTTGCCAAGCATTTCTCGGCTGTTGGTTAATGTGGCTCAAACACAGCATATAAGGCAATGAATGGTACACACAGAAGATGGACACCTTGTCCTTTGGAAGCTTGCAAACCAGCCTGAGGTTTGGGAGGCACTTTTTAGCATTGTGAATCCAAGACCCTCAAGTGCCTTGGTTCCCCATCTATAGAATGGCAGTGATAGAAATGGCAGCCACTATGGAGAATAGTATGGCGGTTCCGTAAAAAACTAAAAATTGAGCTACCATAGAGCCAGCAATCCCATTCCTAGGCAAAGGATGCAGGCATTCCAATGTTCATTGCAGCACTATTTACTATAGCCAGGACATGGAAGCAACCTAATGTTCATCAACAGAGGCATGGATAAAAAAGATGTGGTATGTATATACAATGGGATATTACTCAGCCATAAAAAAAGAATGAAATGACAGACCTAGAGATTATCATACTATGTGAAATATGTCAGCAGAGAAAGACAAATATTGTATAATACTGCTAATATGTGGAATTTAGAAAAATGATACAGATGAACTTAATTGTAAAGCAGAAATAGAGTCACAGATGTAGAGAACAAACTTACAGTTACCAAGAGGGGAAGGAAGAAGACAAATTGGGAGACTGGGATTGACATATATACACTACTATGTATAAAATAAATAACATGTATAAAATAAATAACTCTTATGTATAAAATAAAGAACCTACTATATAGCATAGGGACCTCTGCTCAATGGTCTGTGGTGACCTAAATGGGAAGGAAATCTTAAAAAGTGCGGGTAAATGTATACATATAACTGAATTCACTTTGCTGTATAGCAGAAACTAACACAACATTATAAAGCAACTATACTGCAATAAAAATTAATTTTTTAAAAAAGGAAAGAAATGGCAGGGCCACTGGCTTGCACAATTCCCTGGAGCATCATTGAGGCACAGTATGATGTGAGTAGTGCTCCCTGGAGGGTGAGAGTTGAATGAATGAATAAACAAGAGGCTCTTCTGGTGCCTGCTACTGGGCTGAGCAATTCCACTGTGTGGCAAAAAACTATGATGGAAAGTGTACTTTGAGTCAGGCAGTCTGGAATTGAGTCCAGCCTCCCTTTCTTTCTTACATGAGGCAAGCTCATTCAACTAGAGGTATCCCTTTGATGTATCACCTAGAGGCATGCATGCAATAAATATTTGTTGAAAAACTGAATGTACCTTTATGACTACTAGTTTCTTGCTCAGTATAATGGGGTCAATAATATACTTTATCTCATAGGGATAAATTCAGATTAGTTGAGATTTAAATATTTGAACAAATGTTTTGAAAGGTCTGGCGCAATGGAAGGAATTCAATATGCGCTGTTATAGTAACCACGTACCAAGGAATGATTTAAACACATTACAAAGATTCCGAACCTGGGATAGCATGTCCTGAGTCAGTCTCCAGAAATAGAACTATTCTAGATTATTCATGATTAAATTTTCATTTCTATAAGGAACTGGAGAAGCAAAGAGAGAAACATTTAAAACAGTGGGAGCATGATCCTGGCTGTATATTAGATTCACATGTGCTCATGCTAAGCTGCTTCAGTCATGTCTGACTCTGCGACCCCATGGACTGTAGCCCACCAGACTCCTCTGTCCATGGGATTCTCCAGGCAAGCATACTGGAATGGGTTGTCATTTCCCTCTCCAGGGGATCTTCCAGATCCAGGGACGAAACCCACATCTCTTACATCTCTTGCATTGGCAGGTGGGTTCTTCACCACTAGTGCCACCTGGGAAGCCCAGATTCACATGGGGAGCTTCTAAAAATTGACAATTAAGTCAAATCCTGGGTCATGGGTCTTGAGTATGGGTATTTTTAAAAACTGCCTCCTGTGAGTCTAAGGTGTAACCACAAGGGAGAACTCTGACTTATGGACACCTATTACATGCCAAGTGTGTTAGATGTTAGACAAATAGCACCTCCTTCAGTTCTCACAACAACTCTCCATACTAGGTACTGTATGCCTGTTTCACAGATGAGGAAATCAAGGATCAGAGGCTAAACAAAAATCACTGTGGTCATAGCTAGTGTGACAGATCCCAGCATTGAAACCTAACCTGGAACCATCTGACTCTGAGGCTAGTGCTCTGAATTTCACTGCTTTGCACTCCATCTGAAAGGATCCTGTAAGAAGGGCATCACAAGAGGGCATTGGGCCAAGAAGAAGGAGACAAGGGAAGGACCCAGGGACCAACTGAAGTTCGGTCACTAGGACAAGTCATAGCAGTATTACCAGAAGAGAAAGGTGAAGTCCAGAATGCCCTATGTTATTTCTGACTAGTCCCTCTTTGGGCTGAGGCTGGGCTTGTGATGGGCTCACCAGCCTCTGTTGTACAGTCAGAGCCCAACATATAGGATGGTATATGCCTGTGCTCTCCCACGCGGCAAAGGGTCATTTACAGCAGAAAATATGGGAGTTGTTTTCCTTTCCAAATAAGTGATGTTTCTTGGTAAAATGCCAAGGAAATTCCTAAAAGTGTCAGAAATAGAGTTTCTAAGTGTATTTTTAGCAAAGAATGATTGGTTTGGGGCAGTAATTGACAGCTTCCTAAGTGAACCAAATACAAAATGTTACAAAATGTCAGAGTTTGCATCCAAGACAAACTAGCCCTCTTGTACCTCTGTAATTGTGACATGGGCTCAATTCTCTTTGGGTCTAGATGTTGAGTTTTTACTGTGAATACCACCATCCCATAACTGACTATAAAATGTGAAACTCTGAGCTTGGATGGAGACAAACAAAATGTTTCTGTTCTTCTACGAAAGAATTGTATTTCACCTCTGTAAAACCATCTTCCAAAGCAATTGGGTGGGACAAGGGAGGGGAATTAGCACATTTTTTGGTTATGAATTCAGTTTGTTTGGTTCTCTTGGGCCCAAGCCAACAATTGGATGATCAAATAAGAGACCTCAGGGAATAAAATATCGGATGGTCAAATAAGAGACCTCAGAGAATAAAATCTCTGCACAGCTAACTTCATAATCATATTAGCAGTTTGGACAACCCATAGTTCTTACAAGTTACCATTAAATTATTGGGAAGTGATCTAAACTTTGAGTTTCCTCATCTGTAAATGAAGGGGGATGAGGTAGGACTTGATATTGAGAGAAGTTTCGAGGCCAGAAATTCCATACTTCTCTGAAACTCTACTCATTGAATTGACTCTTTAGGTTAGAATTTAAAATTCCATGCTTCTCTGAAACCCACAAGCCCAGTCTCAGCCTAAAGGGGAACTTGTCAAAATAATGGTTTTTTTTTGAGGAAATAAGTTATTTTTATTTATCAAAAGACTAGTTCAATAGAACCATTTCCCTCCAATTTTTTTGACTCTTAATATGACAGTGATTTTATAATGTAACTTTCTATATGGAGAACATAAAGGTAATTAAGCCTCCACTCTACCAAGGGTGATGGAGATGGAAATGGTTAACCCCAATATCCTCGCCTGGGAAATCCCACAGGCAGAAGAAGACTGGTGGGCTATAGCCCATGGGATCACAGAGAGTTGGACATGACTGACTGACACACACAGACACACTGCCATGGGTGATAGAAATTTTTTTTAAAGAAACGAATAGAAGCAAACATTTTTTAATTATACCAAGAGCAGTAAATGATCAAGAGGAAGGCATACATTTCAGATAAAAGTAAGAAATGGATTCTTGGATAGCTTCAGTTCAGTTCAGACACTCAGTCATGTCCAACTCTTTGTGATCACATGAACTACAGCATGCCAGGCCTCCCTGTCCATCACCAACTCCCAGAGCTTGCTCAATTCATGTCCATTGAGTTGGTGATGCCACCCAAACATCTCATCCTCTGTCATCCCCTTCTCCTGCCTTCAATCTTTCCCAGCATCAGGGTCTTTTCCAGTGAGTCAGTTCTTCACATCAGGTGGACAAAGTATGAGAACTTCAGCTTCAGCATCAGTCCTTCCAATGAATATTCAGGACTGATTTCCTTTAGGATGGACTGGTTGGATCTCCTTGCAGTCCAAGCGACTCTCAAGAGTCTTCTCCAACAACACAGTTCAAAAGCAGCAGTTCTTTGGCACTCAGCTTTCTTTATGGTCCAACTCTCACATCCATACAAGACTACTGGTAAAGCTATAGCTTTGAATAGATGGACCCTGGTTGGTAAAATAATATTTCTGCTTTTTAATATGCTGTCTAGGTTGGTCACAGTTTTTCGTCCAAGGAGCGAGTGTCTTAATTTCAAGGCTGCAGTCACCATCTGCAGTGATTTTAGAGCCCAAGAAAATAAAGTCTGTCGCTGTTTCCTTTGTTTCCCCATCTATTTGCCATGGAGTGATGGCACCGGATGCCATGATCTTAGTTTTTTGAATGTTGACTTAAAGCCAACTTTTTCACTCTCCTTTTTCACTTTCATCAAGAGGCCCTTAAGTTCCTCTTTGGTTTTTGCCATAAGGGTGGTGTCATCTGCCTATCTGAGGTTACTGATATTTCTCCTAGCAATCTTGATTCCAGCTTGTGCTTCATCCAGTCCAGCATTTCTCATGATGTGCTCTGCATATAAGTCAAATAAGCAGAGTGACAATATACAGCCTTGATGTACTCCTTTCCCAATTTGGAGCCAGTCTGTTGTTCCATGTCCAGTTCTAACTGTTGCTTCTTGACCTGCATACAGATTTTTCAGGAGGCAGGAAAGGTGGTCTGGTAAGCTTAAACATGGACACCTTAAACATGAAATTAATGAAAAGCAAAATATCTGACCACATTGAAAAAGATTTAAACTCCTTGCCAATTTGACACAAAACACTGACATCAACTAAGATAAAAAAAAAAACTAAACATATACCATTGTAACCTGGGCACCAGCAACAAACTAGTCAGTAAGGGTCATTAATTTAAAGAGTATTTAATATTAGTCACGACCCAAGAAAACTTGGGGCTTCCCAAACGGCTTAGTGTAAAAGAATCCCACCTGCCAACGCAGGAGACGGAGGTTAGATCCCTGGGTCAGGAAGATCCTCCAGAGAAGAAAATGGCAACCCACTCCAGTATTCTTGCCTTGGAAATCCCATGGACAGAAGAGCCTGGTGGGCTACAGTCCATGGGGTTACAAAAGAGTTGTACACAAAATTACCAACTAAACAACAAGAAAACTTGAAATGTTCTGAAATTTTATAGCTTATGTATCAAAGTAATTTGGGAGAAAAATTCCAAAATTTGATAATAACCCTAAAAATGTACTTGGCATTATCATTAACAAGGTATAAAACTTAAAGAAAAATTTTCAAGCCATCTAAATACAATCAGTTCAGTTCAGTTCAGTTGCTCAGTCGTGTCCAACTCTTTGCGACCCCATGAATCGCAGCACGCCAGGCCTCCCTGTCCATCACCAACTCCCTGAGTCCACCCAAACCCCTGTCCATCGAGTTGGTGATGCCATCCAACCATCCCATCCTCTGTCGTCCCCTTCTCCTCCTGTCCCCAATCCTTCCCAGTATTAAGGTCTTTTCCAATGAGTCAACTCTTTGCATGAGGTGGCCAAAGTATTGGAGTTTCAGCTTCAACATCAGTCCTTCCAATGAACATCCAGGACTGATCTCCTTTAGGATGGACTGGTTGGATCTCCTTGAAGTCCAAGGGACTCTCAAGAGTCTTCTCCAACACCACAGTTCAAAAGCATCAATTCTGCGGCGCTCAGCTTTCTTCACTGTCCAACTCTCACATCCATACTTGACCACTGGAAAAACCATAGCCTTGACTAGACAGACCTTTGTTGGCAAAGTAATGTCTCTGCTTTTAAATATGCTATCTAGGTTGGTCATAACCTTCCTTCCAAGGAGTAAGTGTCTTTTAATTTCATGGCTGCAATCACCATCAGCAGTGATTTTGGAGCCCAAAAAAATAAAGTCTGACACTGTTTCCACTATTTCCCCATCTATTTGCCATGAAGTGATGGGACCAGATGCCATGATCTTAGTTTTCTGAACAATGAGCTTTAAGCCAACTTTTTCACTCTTCTCTTTCACTTTCATCAAGAGGCTCTTTAGTTCTTCACTTTCTGCCATAAGGGTGGTGTCATCTGCATATCTGAGGTTATTGATATTTCTCCCGGCAATCTCGATTCCAGATTGTGTTTCTTCCAGCCCAGCGTTTCTCATGATGTACTCTGCACATAAGTTAAATAAGCAGGGTGACAATATACAGCCTTGACGTACTCCTTTTCCTATTTGGAACCAGTCTGTTGTTCCATGTCCAGTTCTAACTGTTGTTTCCTGACCTGCATACAGGTTTCTCAAGAGACGGGTCAGATGGTCTGGTATTCCCATCTCTTTCAGAATTTTCCACAGTTTATTGTGATCCACACAGTCAAAGGCTTTGGCATAGTCAATAAAGCAGAAATAGATGTTTTTCTGGAACTTTATTGCTTTTCTGATGATCCAGCAGATGTTGGCAATTTGATCTCTGGTTCCTCTGCCTTTTCTAAAACCAGCTTGAACATCTGGAAGTTCACAGTTCACGTATTGCTGAAGCCTGCCTTGGAGAATTTTGAGCATTACTTTACTAGTGTGTGAGATGAGTGAAATTGTGCAGTAGTTTGAACATTCTTTGGCATTGCCTTTCTTTGGGATTGGAATGAAAACTGACTTTTTCCTAAATACAATAATGCTTATTAAACTGACTAAGGTCCAAAGTAGGGCTTTAAATGTAATATTGAGTGTTAGAAACAACAGAGACTTCAGAGCCAGCCAGACATGCATACAAACCTAGGATGTTCTGTCACTTTCCTGTGAACCTTCCCTTTGAGGCTCGGGTTTCTCCTCAATAAAATAGAAATAAGCTCTAGTCACATCAGAGTTATCATTAGGATTAAAGAGAGACTAAAAACATAAGCAGTATAGTAGTGCGTGGTAGGTGTCCTTATCGTTACTATGATCAATGACATGGGCTGACTTCCTCAGTCACCTAGATTCTCCCTCTGCTGTGTACTACTTAGATTTTGAAGATGAGCAATTATGTTGAGAAAGTGAGACTAGAATAGGATGTAACAGAGGTTTCTTATATAGGTGGTGGCTTGGGAAAGTGATAACTTGGGAAAATGTTGAGGAAGATTGAAGATAAAAAAGTAATTTAGAATAACACATCCATGTTGAATGTATGCTTCTTGCTGATGTTTCAGGGGCTAATAACACCCCTTCCTTCCTCTTCAGAATTTGGAACCAAGAGGTAGACACAAAGTTACACAGAGGGAGATCAAAGTGAGACTTCACTATTCATAAATAAAGCTGGCTTGGAGAACAGAGTTTAAGCATGTGACACATGGATCCTAATACCCCACCTAATTTAAGACTCCACAGCTTCCTTGGAAGGGCTGTTCCACCTTGGGTCATCCCACAGGACTACTTTTCTAAGCTCACCTGTTGAGTTGCAGAGTCAGCCTCCCTCTGTAGTTGGAGCACAGGGCTGAGTGCCTTCTCCAAAATGATAAAATTTGGGAAGTCTGTTCAGGTAAAGTCTGTTAGCCCAGAGAGGAGAGAGTGAGGGACAAAAAGAAGCTCCTGGAAGGGAAATTCTCAAACTTTTCTCCTTCCCCTCCTCCTGGAAAGTGGAATGGTTAATCTCTTCCTTCTATGGAAACCTATGGGGGCGTGGGGAGGACGTGATCCTCCCCAACTAACATTCTTATCTTGGATCTGCTTATCAAATGAGAGTGAAAGAGAATTTTATTCCCTGCTTTTTATTCCTTTCTGTTGATCTTGGGTATGAGAATTGTATTGGGAAAGATTATACATACAGAAAGACATAATGATTGATAGATATAGAGACTTGACTACTACAGTGGATATATTGGTTATCTATTGTTGTATAACAAATTACTCCAAACACAGTGACTTAAAACAATAAATATTATCTCACATAGTTTCTGTGCAGGTTGAGTTCAAGCATGGCTTAGGTGGATGGTTCTGGCTCAGGATCTGTCATGAGATCGTAGTTAAAATGCTGCCTGGGGCTGTGGTCTCTTGAAGCTTAACTGGAGCTGGAAATTCACTTCTGAGATGACTCCCTCACATGGCTGTTGATAGGAGCCTTAGTTCTTTGCACATGGATCTTCCTTAGGGCTACTTGAGTGTTCTCATGACATGGCAGCTGGCTTCCCCCAGGATGAGTGATCTAGCAGAAAGCAAAGCAAAGGCTGCAATGTCTTTTATGACCTATCGTTGGAAGTTGCACTTGTATCATTTCTGCAGTGTCTTATTGTTATACAGTCAGCCCTTTTCAAGTGTGAGGGGCCATACAGGTGCATGAAGATTGGGTTGTTGTTGTTGTTTAGTTGCTAAGTCATGTCTGGCTCTTTGTGATCCCATGGACTATAGCCTACAATCCTCCTCTGTCCATGGAATTTCCCAGGCAAGGATACTGGAGTGGGTTGCCATTTCCTTCTCCAGGAGATCTTCCCAACCCAGGGATCGAACCCAGGTCTCTTGCATTGCAGATGGATTCTTTACCATCTGAGCCACCAGGAAAGCCCATACCTGGCACAACTAGTTGTCAAATAAAAGAGGAAACTTCTCTGTAGACGGGAGCTGAAACCCATTATGTGCAGTACCCTCTGGAAGCACCTTGTAATTGTGAAATCAGCAGGTGGGCTTATCCCATTCATGTGGGAAAAGGATGAGGGTTGATTTGAGGGGCTCTACTGTGAGGCCAGAGTTCCCAACCATGCCCTTTCTGAGGCCTCTTCCTTTTTCTGGGGCCACCTGCCCCTACTGAGCCATTACCTGGAGGTCCCTGAAGGCCATCTGCTTTGGGGAGTGTGACTGGGACTAGGCAGGAAGCTGTGTTTCCCAGCTTCATCACACTGGGCTTTCTCAAACTGGGGAAAGGAGCTGGGTGACAAGGTCTGTGTGTGGTGTGGGTGTGGAGTGGGTACTGAAGGGACACCTGCAGCTGGGCTGGGGAGCTCTGGTTCCCCTCCTTTGTTTATCCCCTACAACTGTGGCAAGAAGACCAAGCCTCTAAGAATGTGTAGTATTTCCCAGAGAGACAAGATAATGAGTATTTTTCCTAGCTTATCCAGGAAGTTAACACAGAATACATTCTTAATTGCTTTTAGAAGCATTTATCCAATTGAGTGTAACTAGTAATTTCAGAAAGTGCCCAGTAATATGAATGTTACAGCATACTTAGAGGGCTTTGCTCCAAATGCTCCAAGCATTTCCTCAGTTAGGCTTTGAGGATGATGCTGGCATTTGGCTCTAGAAGCTAATCTGAATTCCTGAGGACTCTGTGTCCAGCCTTCATTGCCCTTCAGTTTTCTAAGGTAAGGACCCAGTGGTTTACTGTCTTTCATCTTTAGGTCATTTCAGACATCCTCCAAAGTGATTTCTAAATGCCCTGGTAGGAAATTGAGAGTCACACAGGAGTCACTTTCATGGCAAACCTCCCTTCCCTCCACCCTCACAAAGCCCAGAGCCAAGGAGATGCCTGTTTGGCTTTAAGTCTGGTCAGATAAACACTGTCTGAGCTTTGCCACTTTATCCACAATATAACCTGGGAGAAATGACGTAAATTTCTCCACTTTAGATTGCTCATCTGTAACATGAAGGAGTGATAGTACCAATTTGCAGGTGTTATGAGAATGAAGTGAAATACTGCGTGTAAAGCATTTATCTCAGGCCTGATCCATGGCACACATTCAGTACTTGTCAGTAGTGATTATTCAGTGACTTGAGGCTCCCAGTTTTCAAAAAATTATCTACAAACTTATACCAATGGGGAAAGCAGTGGAGAAGGATGAATTAGGAGTTTGGGATTAACATACTGTGTGTGTGTGTGTGTGTGTGTGTGTGTGTGTGTGTGTGTGTGTGTGTGTGTGTGTGTGTGTGTGTGTGTGTGTGTGTGTGTGTGTGTGTGTGTGTGTGTGTGTGTGTGTGTGTGTTAGTCACTCAGTCTCAGTCATGTCTGACTCTTTGTGACCCCATGGACTGTAGTCCACCAGACTCCTCTGTCCATGGAATTCTCCAGGCAAGAATACTGGAGTGGGTAGCCATTCCCTTCTCCAGTGAATGTATACACGCTACTCTATGTAAAATAGGTAACCAACAGGGACCAACAAGGACCTACTGTATAGCACAGGGAACTATACTCAATATTTTGTAATAACCTATAAGGGAAAGAATCCAAAAAAGAATAGAAATATATATATATTCATATACATATAACTAGTTGCTGTATTATACACCTGAAACTAACACATTATAAGTCAACTATACCACAATTAAAAAAAGAAAAAAAGTACTAATGCAAAATAATTCTTGCTTATAGACACATAAATTAAATCCAATAGAGGTTTAACTGGATTCTGTTACCCACTGTGGAAAACATCAGTTTTGCCTTCATTTGCATATTCATTTTGTTATTCCTGATCTATAAATGTGTTCTTCCTTTGAACTGTGGTAACGTCTTACCAATTCTCTTTAATAGCAAGGTATCTACAATCTTTAAACTGTGTTCACTTAAAAAAAAAATTGCTTTGGGCGATGTGGCCATCTTAAAATATTGTTTCCAATCAATGAACATGGAATGTCTTTCCATTTGTTCGTGTCTTTAATTTTTTCAGAAATATTCTTTAATTTTCAATGTACAAGTATTTCATCTCCTTGGTTAGGTTTACTCCCAAGTATTTTATTCTTTCTGATGCTATTATAAACAGAATTGTTTCTTTAATAATTGTTAGTGTACAGACACACAACTGATTTTTGTGTCTTGATTTCATATCCTTCAACTTTGACAAATTTGCTCATTAGTTCTAACAGTTTGTGTGTGTGTGTAAAATGTTTAGGGCTTTGTACATGTTAGATCATGTCACCTGTAAAGAGATTATTTTATTTCTTGCTTTTTAATTTAGATGCCTTTTATTTATTTGCCTTGCCTTAGTGCTCTAACTTTAATGCTCTTCGTTTTGAAAGTGAAAGTGAAAGTCTCTAAGTCGTGTCCGACTCTTTGTGACCCCATAGACTATACAGTCCATGGAATTCTTCAGGTCAGGATATTGGAGTGGGTAGCCGTTCCCTTCTGCAGGGATATTCCCAACCAAGGGATTGAACCCAGGTCTCCCACACTGCAGGCGGATTCCTTACCAGCTGAGTCACTAGGGAAGCCCTCATTTTGGAGACTAAAAAATTAAGGAGTTAGGCAATGTCTTACTACTGAAAACATTTAAGATCTTCATTTCCCAAGATTCTTGTTTTTCATGTTTTATGCACACACTTAATCCCAATGGGATGAGCAAGAAAGCTGTCTTTTACCTAGTAAGGGTCAGAGTCCTCTCTGGTCCTAAGTCCTATTTGGTGGAGGACTTAGGTCAAGAAGATAGTAAAGTTCTACAGAGAACCAAGTTTACTCATGCTGAAAAACAAATTATTTCTACCATTTTCTGAGGTGTTATGTCCTTACCTCCTCTTTGGAGGAGTTATTCTTTTAAAATAAGTAATCTTTAAAAGTATACTTCCTCATATTTCTGTACATATCTCCCCTCACCAATTATGATTATTTTTAAAAATTGTCTTAAATGATAAAATGCCCAGCCAATGCTAATAATTTCTTTTATGGATTCTAGTAGTCATTTCAACCACATATACTATATATGAAGTTATACAGCACTGTATGCTATCACATGAGGCAATTGTGGCCCAGGATATTTTTGTATCTCACTCAAAAGTCATAGAGCTTGTGAGTGATGGTGCCAGATTTTGAACCCTGCAACCCAGGTCCTGAGTGCCTGCTTGCAGCAAATGGCCCCGTTTCTAGCCTAAGCCTTGCTCTTAATTTTAGGCGATCCAAAACATGAATTTTCAGAGAACATATCATCAGGCTGTAGATGTTTAAGTTGCTGGAATTCCCTTCTGTTTGGTGGTTCTTCAGAGAGGCATATTCAGATGTCTAGAACTCAATTGGTTTTGAAACAAGAACAAACCCCTTGATATCCATATGGAGATTTGCATCCTGCCTACACTTTAAATTAACCTTATTGATGGATTTCCTGCTAAGCTTAGTTTCATTTATTATGCATGTTCCTTTTACTAGGTGGAAGAAAAACAACATGTGTGAATTATCCTCTAAATAAAGCAATATATAAACCAGGCTTATAAATTTTCTAAAGTTTATTTTTATTTGCCTAGCTCTTCTGTACTTTTTTGGAGATAAATATTTATTTAATAAAAGGAAAAGTGATATCTTGAAATAAGGATATCTTAGTAGCAAACAACCAGGAGTGGATTTTTTCTTTTTTCATTCATCATTGTCAGCTGAAGACATTCTCAGTCAGCAGCTCAGTTCAGTTCAGTCGCTCAGTTGTGTCCAACTCTTTGCGATCCCATGAATTGCAGCACGCCAGGCCTCTCTGTCCATCACCAACTCCCGGAGTCTACCCAAACCCATGTCCATCGAGTCGGTGATGCCATCCAACCATCTCATCCTCTGTCGTCCCCTTCTCCTCCCGCCCCCAATCCTACCCAGCATTAGGGTCTTTTCCAATGAGTCAACTCTTCGCATGAGGTGGCCAAAGTATTGGAGTTTCAGCTTCAACATCAGACCTTCCGATGAACACCCAGGACTGATCTCCTTTAGGATGGACTGGTTGGATCTCCTTGCAGTCCAAGGGACTCTCAAGAGTCTTCTCCAACACCACAGTTCAAAAGCATCAATTCTGCGGCGCTCAGCTTTCTTCACCGTCCAACTCTCACATCCATACATGACTACTGGAAAAACCATAGCCTTGACTAGACGGACTTTTGTTGGCAAAGTAATGTCTGCTTTTAAATATGCTATCTAGTTTGGCCATAACCTTCCTTCCAAGGAGTAAGCGTCTTTTAATTTCATGGCTGCAGTCACCATCAGCAGTGATTCTGGAGACCAAAAAAATAAAGTCTGACACTGTTTCCACTGTTTCCCCATCTATTTCCCATGAAGTGATGGGACCGGATACCATGATCTTAGTTTTCTGAACGTTGAGCTTTAAGCCAACTTTTTCACTCTCCTCTTTCACCTTCATCAAGAGGCTCTTTAGTTCTTCTTCACTTTCTGCCATAAGGGTGGTGTCATCCGCATATCTGAGGTTATTGATATTTCTTCCAGCAATCTTGATTCCAGCTTGTGTTTCTTCCAGCCCAGCGTTTCTCATGATGTACTCTGCATATAAGTTAAATAAGCAGGGTGACAATATACAGCCTTGACATACTCCTTTTCCTATTTGGAACCAGTCTGTTGTTCCATGTCCAGTTCTAACTGTTGCTTCCTGACCTGCATACAGGTTTCTCAAGAGACAGGTCAGATGGTCTGGTATTCCCATCTCTTTCAGAATTTTCCACAGTTTATTGTGATCCACACAGTCAAAGGCTTTGGCGTAGTCAATAAAGCAGAAATAGATGTTTTTCTGGAACTCTCTTGCTTTTTCGATGATCCAGCGGATATTGGCAATTTGATCTCTGGTTCCTCTGCCTTTTCGAAAACCAGCTTGAACATCTGGAAGTTCACGGTTCACGTATTGCTGAAGGCTGGCTTGGAGAATTTTGAGCATTACTTTACTAGCATGTGAGATGAGTGCAATTGTGCGGTAGTTTGAGCATTCTTTGGCATTGCCTTTCTTTGGGATTGGAACGAAAACTGACCAGTCAGCAGCTAGGGGTGAAATTTATTGTGTCAAGATGGGTGAGCCACTTCACTGTTTCTTTCTGAGCTTGAAGAAATTGCAGCCTGAAATTCCACCTTTTCTGGATTTTAAAATGTGACAATAGATGCATATACTATAGGAGTTGGACCTAAGACTTACTGCAGGACTGCAAGTCAGAATCAGGATTCCCTAGAGGTGATGTGGGGAATGAATACTCATGAGGTGTTTATCTTGGGATGAAAAAATATGAATCAAGGGAGGGGGAATAAGGGAAAGTGCTTCTTTTAATTTACGTTTTCTTGATATTACCCAAGAGGGTCAGACAATGCAGTTTGTCTGGAATACTCCTGGCTTTTGATGATCTGGGGGAAAGTACTGAAAAAAGAAACTTGGGTCAGTGGTACCCATAAAAGGCTACTTTATACCTGTCCTATTTAACCAAGCTGGAGCTGGGGGGAAGGAGACTGGTTCCCAAAACAATTCATAGCTTAGTGACTGCTTTAAGTAGCTTGGAGCTCTAGAACTTTCTGTCTGACAAAAAATAATGACTCAGTTAATCAGTAACATATGTGGGCTTGTTCAGAGAATTACTGATGGAATCTATGACTGCAACCCTTTCAGACCTCATGCTCCCTTTTATAACAAGTATTTGAATGCCCTTTTTGTTATCTTGAAATGAAATTTATGTATTACACATTAAACAAATAAAACACCTTATTATAAAAGGAGAACCAAAGGGAAAGTAATTTTCAATAAGACATGTCTCTCAATTTGCAAATACTCAGACAAAACAACTGATGAAAGATTATTTAAAAAACAAACAGGTAAAATCATGACCCTCACTGAGATATAAAATGTATTTATGGCAATTACCTCATAACGAGGAACCAGGCAAATGTTATAACCCATTCAAGAGAGAAGCCAAAAAATGGATACATTTATAAATTAGGAATATTGAAATGATATATAAATGAAGGCAAAGCTAGTTTCTTCAGCAGTGGAAAAGAGAGGATAATTGAACCTCTACCAAAAACTCAGAACTCAGATGTCTAAAGACAAATATTATCTCACACTGTTATCACTTATCTCCAATTTACAGAATTGTAGAATCATTCCCACAGAATCAGATAACGCAGAGGGCTGTGCTATACACAGTACACAGCTTTTCACCGAAGCACAAATTTTTCTCTGCTGGCCTGCTAAGTTACTTCAGTTGTTTCTGACTCTTTGTTTGCGAACCTATGCACTGTAGCCCGCCAGGCTCCTCTGTCCACGGATTCTCCAGGCAAGAATCCTGGAGTGAGTTGCCATGCCTTCCTCCAGGAGACCTTCCCAACCCAGAAATTGAACCCATGTCTCTTATGTCTCCCCCATTAGCAGGTGGGTTCTTTACCACTAGCACCACCTAGGGAAACCCAAATTTTCCTCTACAGTATCCTTAATTAAGAAATCAGATATTCACTACTATAGGTAAAAACACCCTGAATAAAGTATCTATACCAGCAGACTGACTCGGTTGGTTGAATTGTCACCCTAAATATTTGAACAGTGATGCTTTCAGGTAGTTTCCGAAATGGAGATCAGTACTTGGTAAACCTCTGAGCAAAGAAAGAACCCTCTTCCCTCAATTTACACAGTACCTGAGCTCCTAGAAAAGTAGGTGCTTATTAAAACCATTTGAGGACACTGTGTGTGTACAGTGGAGTTGGGTTCGAGTTAAGACAGTTACGTTTTTCACCTGTATGAATATCTGGCAGAATACATGAAAGTTATGGGGGATATGGCAAACCCTTTATTGTGGGTCATTTTCCTGGGCATCTTGTATCCTAGCCCTACCAACTGAAGGCAAGTGGTACCCTTCAATCATGTGACAACCAAAACAAAAAGTCTCACAAATTACCAACACACTCCCCAAGGATGGAGAAGCACTGTCATGGCTGAAATATGCCCTCGGACCCACTGTTTTATCCCCACCTCCAGCAACACCATCTGCCCAGTTTGGCAGCTATGGAGAAAGGCAGAGGGCCTTCCTGAATAGGGTTAGGTGGAAATAGTTTTTAATTTAAAGAACTGACTCATCTCCTCTGTAATCCCTCTCTTCTAAGTTTAACTAACCAAGATGAGAGACCAAGGAGGTCTGTCATTAGTGGGCTTTGATTGATACAAATCAGCTTTTACAACTGTAAGGTTTGGCTTCCCATAATTATTCCACATGTTTTACATCACTCATTGTTTGGGTTAAACTGGACTCACTTGAAGCAATTTGCTTTTGTTAAATACATAATGAGCAGCATAATACTGTAATTTGACTTGAGCCATAGAACACACTTTAATATTAGCTTGTATTATATTTATCTAGCTTGTTTTGGGGAAAAAGAAAACTGACTAAAACCTAAGTAAGTCTAGATTAAGCCAGTTAAGATGTAATTTGTATTTTAGTGTTGGATTGTATCATGAGACTAGAGTTAAGTTGGGAAAACGCATCATGTTCTGTTAAGGGAAAGATAATACTTTAAAAACTTTAACTTTGGTTGCTGTGTTCACATCATAGTGTACAAGCATCATTTTTAGTTTGGCTTTGAGAATTACTCTGGCATTAAGTTTACAGAAAAATGTATAAAAGAAACTGAAGTTTTGGTTACATTTTTATAATTGTAAAGTTAAAGTTTGATTAAAACGGTCACTGCTCTTTTTATTCTATTTTATTGTCTTTTCAATAAAAACATTAAAAGAAACAAACAAAAGTAAATACATATACCCAGTCTATTCAAACTGGAGTTTACCTCTGCCTTTCTGAAGAGTTCTTGCCACCAGACCTGCAGTAGAGAGTGGGGTGGCAGTGGGGGCACAGATAGAATATGGTACAGTCAAATGACCAAAGAGCAGGCCACAGAGGAAGGATGTGGTCCAGGAAGTGAGGACTGTGAGTATTTGCCATAGCTCAGGGAGCCGTTGCCACTTACCCTAATGTTGCCAAATGTTATGATTTTACTTTCAAAAAAACAGGAAATATTTCATTTTTTCTATGCGATTGTTCAGTTCATGTATTTTAGCTCATGTATATGTATGTGTGTATAGATAGATGGATGGATATGTATTAATATTTAACACACGTGTGCACATACAGACACAGACAACTCTATTCATACATAACAGCTCCTTAGAGTTAGATTCATAAATAATGATTTAGGTACCAACTAGGACCCTCCTTTGAATCAGAATGAGAACTATGAGCCAAGTATTTTACCCTATTGCAGATATGAGAGGAAGTGGGTTTTGAGAAGTTAAGTGATTTGTCTAGAGTCACACAATAAATAGCTGGACTGTTCTGCTCCTGATACCAGGCTGCTGCCCAGTTTATCAAGAAAACACAAGATGAGCAAACATTGTTCTGACAAAAACAAGCCACAGGAATAATTTCTGCTGAAAACAGCATTTATGCATCTATTTAAGTAAAAATCAACATTTCTTAAAGCTTCTTGACCTATGTCCCTATCAGAAGTGTGAGGAGCTTTCCAGAGAAGGTAGAGGATCTAAATTTGCTAGTATCTGCAAGCGAGCTGGGTGAGCCATTTACTGCATTAGCCTGCCATCCATCAAAGCTAGTGATAAGAATGACTGAATCCCTAGGGGTTGCTTGCGAAAAAACGTTAAAAGCTTTAATTGAAAGGATCTCCACACAGGCCACATGTAACTTTCTCATTGTGAATTCCTGTCTTGCCCCCAGATACCCTGGGGCACCACCGAATATCAGGGCCAGGTCATTCTGATGTACTTAAGACGGAGCCTCTGGCAGGGCCTTTGATGATGCTCAGCTTGGAGTCCTGTGCCAACCCCAAGGGTGAGGGATGATGCACTTGGAGCAATGTCATCTGTCAGGGTCTAACCTCTCTTCTGTGAATGTCTGCAATTAAACCAGCCTTATGGAAAATGGGGACATTTCATATTTTAAAAGGTCTTGATTGGAATGTGCATATGATGAAAAAGATAAGCTTGGCTACCTCAAAAAGCACTTGCTGTAAGCAAGCAGCAGGGATTCCATCAGAAGCTTTCCATGAGCTCCAGGAAAATCCTGTGCCAGTTTTCCTTCCCTTGTTTGTGATTCATTTATTCATTGTCCTGACTCAGGTTAGGGTGTGACCCCAGGCTTCCCTGTGGCTCAACTGGTAAAGAATCTGCCTGCAATATGGGAGACCTGGGTTCGATCCCTGGGTTGGGAAGATCCCCTGGAGAAGGGAAAGGCTATCCACTCCAGCAGTCTGACCTGGAGAATTCCACGGACCGTATAGTCCATGGAGTTGTATAGAGTCAGACATGACTGAGCGACTTTCACTTCACTTTCACTTTTTTCCAGGCTTACATTCTATTAAAATCAATAAACATTTCCTCTTCCAGTTCTAACTCTGTGAAGGTATCCATAGCCTTCCCCACACCACCAAAGGGCAGCATGGAGTTGTTAACAATTCCTGAGTAAAATGTCCCATTCGGAAGCTTTTCAAACAACAAATTAAAAACTCTGCCCCTTTAAAAGAGGTTTTTTATTACCTCCTTAACGCATGCTCATCAAAGACAAAGTAATTCGAGAAAAGATAAACAAAAAGAAAAGTCTTGGTGATTCCACTTAAAGACCTGGGTGTTATTCGGGGTAAGTTACAGCAGAAGACATCAGAACTAATGCAATGATCTCTTAATCTAAGAATAAGTTAGGCAAGAGCTAGCCCCCATATTCATTGCATTCTTTTATTCTTACAGAGCCTGATACAAGATAACCATTCAGTTGCCTAACCTCCCTGTGGATAAAATTTCTTTTTTTGATAGATAAGACTGTTAAAATAGTTATCATTGGTATTTAGAATAATATATGATAGTTTAACAATTACCCACCAATATGTATACTCTGAGCTGAAAATCCAAAGTAATTAGGACCAGTCTCTAAATGTATATTGCAAATCATGTCCCATTATTGTGGAGCCCTTATGCTTATGAAGGGAGGCAGAGAATACAAATGTGGGAATGAGATGCAGGGAAGCACAAATTGTGTAAATGAAATCTAGACTGTTTCTGGGAACATAATTTCATGAATAAAGATGATCTAGCATCTCTGAACTATGTATTTTAAGATTAATATTTCTCAATAGTTCTTGTCAATTGGAGTGGCAGTAGAATCCATAATAAGTATTTTATTGAATTATATTTAGTTTAAATATAAATGTAAAAAAGCACCATGAATTCTCATGTCAAATTATGTCACCCAAAAGTTAATTATTTGCACCATGACTCAAAAAAAAAAAAAAAAGAATTCTTTTAATTTGGTAAAATATAGTCTTGTGTTTCTAACAGTTCAATGATTTTTAATTAATAAAATTTATTTTTAGAGCAGTTGTAGGTTCACAGCAAAACTGAGCAGACAGTCCAGAGCTTCCATATACTCCCTAGCCCCACACACGCACAACCTCCCCACCAACCACATCCCAAACCACAGTGTTACATTTGTTGCCATCAGTGAACTTGTGCTAAAACATCATTTCACCTTAAATCCATAGTTTGCATTAGGGTTCACTTGTGATGGTACGTTCTGTGGGTTTTGACACATTTTTAATGACATGTGTCTAACTCCACCATTGCAATATCATACGGAATAGTTTTACTCCCCTAAAAATCCTCTGTGCTCTTCCTATCATCTCTCCCTTCCTCACAACCCCTGAAAACCACTGACTTTTTTCTTATATTGTCTCAATAGTTTTACCTTTCCCAGAAAATCATATCATTGAAATCATACAGGATAAAGCCTTTTCAGATCAGCTTCTTTCATGGAGCAGTATTTGTTTGTTTTGTTTCATAACGTGATAGCTCATTTCATTTAGCATTGAATAATATTCCATAATCTGAAGGTACCACAGTTTTGTATCCATTCACCTACTGAAAGACATCTTGGCTGCTTCCAAGTTTCGGCAGTTATGAATAAAGCTGCCATACACATCAGTGCACATAAGTTTTAATTCATTTGAGTAAACACCAAGTCCCTTACACACCAGATTGGAAATTGAAAGGCATTATTTTTTAAAGTTCTACAAAACTGAAGTGCTATGGTCAAAAGTTCTGTTGGTTATATTGCTTAGCCTCCTCATCTCAAACTAAAATCGAAACAGACAAGCCCCCTTTGGGGGACACTTTTTTCTTTCTTTTTCTGAGCTTCTTTTCAGCATTCATTCACTGAGTATTATTTATCAGGCAAGGCAAGAAAATATCCTTTTTCCTCTGGTTTCTTGAATCAAGAATCTACTTAGCTATTTTAACAGATCAGTTTTCAAGTAAAACCCGGAAAGGAATCAGGAAGTTGTATTTCTACATTTCCATTTATCATGTCCTTTTATGTCTGTTTCAAATCCAAGTCCAAGTCCATCAACCCAGAATGTGAAATCACATTGAAAAAACTTCATTAGCCGTGCGTGCCGACCGCTCGGGGCCGTGCCCGGCGAGGCCCGAAGGCCCGCAGTTTGGCCAGCCATGTTCCTCTCCGCGGCGCTATGGGCCCGCGTGGCCGGCCTCGCCGCCCACTGGGGAAAACATATAAGAAATCTGCATAAGACAGCTGTTCAGAATGGAGCTGGAGCCTTATTTGTGCACAAAGATACTCCTGAGAATAACCCAGAAACTCCATTTGATTTCACACCAGAAAACTATAAGAGGATAGAGGCCATTGTGAAAAACTACCCAGAAGGGCATAAGGCAGCAGCTATGCTTCTAGTTCTGGATTTAGCCCGGAGACAGAATGGATGGCTGCCCATTTCTGCTATGAACAAGGTTGCAGAAATTTTACAAGTACCTCCAATGAGAGTGTATGAAGTAGCAACTTTTTATACAATGTATAATCGAAAGCCTGTTGGAAAGTATCACATTCAAGTCTGCACTACTACGCCTTGCATGCTCCGAAACTCCGACAGCATACTGGAAGCCATTCAGAAAAAACTTGGAATAAAGGTTGGAGAGACTACACCTGACAAAATTTCACTCTTATAGAAGTGAAATGTTTAGGGGCCTGTGTAAATGCACCAATGGTTCAAATAAATGACAACTACTATGAGGATCTGACACCTAAAGATACTGAAGAAATTATTGATGAACTCAAAGCTGGCAAAATCCCAAAACCTGGGCCAAGGAGTGGATGCTTCTCCTGTGAGCCAGCTGGAGGTCTTACCTCTTTGACTGAACCACCGAAAGGACCTGGGTTTGGTGTGCAAGCAGGCCTTTAATTTATATTCAGCTGTAAATATGTCAGTGGAGAAATAAAATATGAATCTCCTATCTACCTAAAAAAAAGAAAAAACTTCATTAAAGTTAATCTCTGTTCATACTCTCTATCTGAAAAGCAAACTTAGAAGATAAAAATCTAACCTGCTGAGACTCAAATGATAGGTTTTGTACCAATGCGTGATACCAGTGAGAGGGGGTACCAATGAGTGATAAGTACACTGATGATGTCAGTCAATATACTCATCAACCTCATTGTAACTATTCGTTTATTGCCTGTCATGTCTGTGAGCCTGTCAGCTCCCCCAAGAAGAGGGACAAGGCCTGACTGATTACTCTGGCACACAGTCAGTATTTCACTATATATTAGTTGAATGCATCATTGGTTCATTAGATATGTTTTATGTTAATTAATTTCAATTTATTTAACAGTAAGTAAGCACCTACCAGGTACAAGGCTGCGTGTCGGGTATTTTGGGTGTATAAAGATGAGTGCAGTTCATGTCCTACCTTCCAAAAGCTTACACAACTGTCAATCATTGCAGCAGGCTGTCCTTGCCAAGTCCATATCCCCTCAGACTCCCCCTTCTTCCACTCTGGATAGTTCCACCAGGAGTTACGGCATCTCTCCACATAAAGGCATTCTTTAACCTTGGAGTAGCTCAGCACCTTGGAGGCAGACTGGAATTGTCAGAGAAATAACGTCTCTAGGACAGTTTTCATCCAGTGAGGGTGGCAGTTCCTTGCTCTTCAGTAGGAAACTTTTTGAGCCCATGTCACTCAGTCTCTCAGAAGGTCCCCAATGGAACTGAGCCCAGATGCTCACAGCAGTAACCTGCTCATTAAAACACCTTTTATTAGCTTTTCTCCTTTCTTGGTCCCACTTCCTACTCCCTCACAGTGCTTTCTAAGATCTCTTCCCAAATAAATCATTCTCTCTAAATCCATTACTCTAGGTCTGATTTTAAAAGAAGTATGGACACTGGAATGTGTTAAGTACTAGAGGGATGAACAGAGAGTGATGGGAATGCAGAGGAGGAGGGGATTTAAGCCTAGGTGGGAGAAGACTTGGCATCATTTGAATGGGGTCTGGGTGGGGGTAGTGAGTGCCTCTGTGGAAAGAGATGCTTCAGGTAGAGCAAACAAGGGCATGGTGCTGCTGAAGAAGACAGACCTCTCATGGAATTGTAGGCAATTGAGTCCAGAGGGAATGTGGGTAGAAAAGTATCTCAGGCTTTCCCGGAAAGTACTCTGGAGCCCCTCACATTCCAGAAAGGAGGCAGTTCTCTCTTGCCCCTTTCATTCTAAACTTCAGCTCCAGTTCCTTACTGTTTTCACCCTGGTACTTTGAAAAGTCCAAACATTCTCCTTTTCGTAGGAATCTGAATATAGAAACAAACATAACTACCCATTATCTATAAAAGCAGCCATAAGGTCATCACTGACCAACCCAGTGTTTCTTTAAGCATGGCACTTTCTTTCTGCCTGTAGATTTGAATTCATGTTTTCTGAGTTCCCATGACAAGCTGAGCATTAATATTTTGCTCTGAGAGCTTACAGTCTAAACATAGTGTTCGTGCCTCAACCCAGACAGGGAACTTTTCTGCCTCTGTTAGAGGATAATCTTAAATTTTAAAACAGACAAAAAAAGGAAGAGTATGCCACAGAGTCAAGGAATATAATCCAAGCTAACTCCATCTTGAAATCCCCGCTATTACTTCCCAAGCAAGTATAATGCATATGGATGGTCCTGCTCATTCTCTGGGTCCTAGAAGTGGTTTCTCACAAATGAAATGCTCTGACAAATCATTCCATCTCCAGTGCTGACTCAATTATAGCTTCTTACCATGATCAACAACTGCTAAATTGGTTATAAACCCAGAATGGGAGCTGAAAACAAAAAACAGAGGTGTGGCAAGAGGACAGGAGCAGAATCAGTTTTCCAGCAGAGGAAAGCCAATTTAGGAAAGACAAAATGAGTACTTCTGGAACAGGTATACAATATTGGAAAATAACAGAGAGATTCAAGAAGTTATTAAAGCTCGCAAGAGAATCTGGGGAGAGAACACTACTCATTTCAGCTCAGCAGGAGCCAGTTTGCATTATTATGTTTTGTTCTATACTTAGCTTTGAAGAAAGCCGCAAATTACAATGGTTAAATAGGGCTTTAGAAAATGGAAAATAGCAACATTGCAAGTACAGAAAGTATTGGGGTAGTAGAACATCCTCCAGTTCAGGAATGGATCTAGAGAACTCCTGAAATTCCTTCTTTCCTCTCCCACTCTCAAGAAGTTTAGCCATGTGTCTTTTATGAATCACCATTACTATAATATTGCTTGTGTATTAATAATAAATACAGCTTTGTTTTTTAAACAAAAGGATCAACCAGAGGTTGGGAGAGAAAGAAAGTTGCTAGAGTACTACAACCAGGTTAAGTACTTGGGGGAAGATACTAATTTAATACCTACCTACATTGAGAAGTGAATGATGAAAAACACATTTTTGATCTTTGTACATTTAAGGCACAGCCATACTGAAAGTGTTAGTTGCTCAGTCATGTCCAACTCTGTGACCCTATGGACTGTAGCCCGCCAAGCTCCTCTGTCAATGGAATTTTCCAGGTAAGAATACTGGAGCAGGTCGCCATTCCCTTCTCCAGGGGATCTTCTCAACCCATGGATTGAACCTGCATCTCCTGCTTTGCAGGCAGATTCTTTACCATCTGAGTCACTAGGGAAGCCTCATTACATGTGTTATATGTCATATACATATACATATAATTATGTTAACCAATTGATCCTCGTAACAGCCTTATGAAACAGATACTGTTCCTAATCCATTTTATAGATGAGGAGACTGGAGCACAGAAAGGCTAACTTGCTTAAGTTTGTACAGCAGGTAAGTGGCAGAACCAGGATTCAGTCTGACCTCAAAGTTTGTGTTCTTGCTGACTACATTCAGAAGCCATGCTAAGAAGTGAATGTTTGCGTCCCTCCAAAATTTGTGTGCGGAAGTCCCAACTCCCCATGTGATGGTATTTGAAGATGGGACCTTTAGGAGGTTTAGCTGAGGTCATGAGGGTGAGCTGGAAACACTTCCCTCATCAGAAGAGAAAGAGACACTAGAGCTCCCTCTCTTTACCAGGTGAGGACACAGTGAGGGGTGGCCATCTGCAAGCCAGGCAGAGAGCCCTCACAGGAAACTGAATCTGCTGGCTCCTTGGTCTAAAAGCTTCAGAGCTTTGAGAAAATAAATCTCTGTTAAGCCAGCCAGTCTTTGGTATTTTGTTACAGCAGCCCAAGAAGAGTAAGACCACAAAGTTGTTATAACCAAGCTGTTACCCAGAGAGACAAGGAACTGTAGGCAGAAGAGTTTCAGCTCAGATCCAGAGATTACTTCAGGGGCTTCCCTGTGAAGACCTTGTTTCCTACAGGACAGGTCACAAAGAATTTCTTGGCCCAAGGGTGATGTACGGTGAATCCAAGAGCAGGTGTTAGAGCTCTGGGGGAAGCTGCATAAACTAAAACTCAGTACCTTCCCTGTTATCAGTGGTCATTTCCTGAGTGAAGCTCAGAGCAAATATGAGCAAAATATTCAGTGATTTGGGTCTGGACGGGGCTGTTGAAGAAGGAGGAGGAGCAAGTCAGTCAGGGAAAAAAACCAAAACCCTCCTCCTCTCATTCCCCGGAAGATAGTATGAATCAGCTTTTTGTGAAATATGACAGGTTACTATTTGAGGTGTCCAAGCACATCTCTCAGCCTTTCATAGAATCCCAGTCCCAACTGGTTTAGCTCTAACTCACTTTGTTACAAAATTTTTGCCACTAAGAATAGCCAGAATTTTTGCTCCTATAATATCTCTATGCATATATTCTCTATGTATGGGTAATTTTACTTCTATGGAATAGATTCTGAGAAGTGGGGTTTGTAAGAGGAAGAATGTTTTTAATTTGAAAGATATTTTCAGATTTGCTTTTAAATAGGCTCTAACAAATCACATTCCACTGGTACTGTAGGGAGTATTTGTCTTTTTTAAACATCCTTCCTAAGTTTAGGGCATTCTCCCCAGGGAGAAGCCAGATACATACTTTCCCAAAATCCTTTGCAGTTTGAGTGCAGACATATGACCTACGCCCTGCCAATCACATACCACCAAGGCTCCACATTAATGAGACAAGATACAGTTCCTCATAGAATCCAATCAATACTTCCGGATTCTAGACAGCAGTGACAGTCATGCCTCATTCTGGGAACTTTGGTGCTCTAGGACAGGGATATCTCATCAAGCCCTCAGTAGCAGGAATTGGTTGATCTTTTCTTAATGCATTCGCATCTGTCAATCCTGTTGCCTCTACCCCAGTTGAGGCTACCATGATCTGTGCTAGGACAGCAGCAGCAAACTCCAACCGGTCTCCTAGTCCCTAGCATAAGTAGAATCCATTTTCCTCCTGCAATCTGAATGATCTTCCTAAAACTCAAGTCTAACTATGTCACCCCCTTGCTTTTAAAACTTTTCATTTTTCCCTCTCTCTGCCCCAGGCTGAAATTTCTATTCCTTACCCCAGCCCATGAAATCTTCCAAGAACTGAGAAGGAATTCCCTCCCCAGGCATGCCCTCTTTCTTCCCTTTGAATGCTATACTCAGTCATACTGGACATTTCTCAGGTTTTTTATTATCCCATGTATTTTCTCACTTCTGGGCTTTTGCAAACACTGAACTCTCTACTTTCTTCCCTTATTTTTTGCCTGCCTACCTTCTTGTTCTCTAGTTATCAGCTTACGTGTGTGTCACTGCTCTCACTGCCTAGGACTATATTATGTATCCCATCTCTAGGTTACCAGATTATCTCATAGTTCTTATCTCTGTTTCCCACTAAGTTATGTGAAGGTAGGGATGGTGCCCATTTTGTTCCCTGCAGCATGCTTGCATGCTCAGTCACTTCAGTTTTGTGCAACTCTTTGCAACCCCATGGACTATAGCCCGCCAGACTCCTCTGTCCATGATATTACTCCAGGCAAGAATACTGGAATATTCATGCCATGCCCTCCTTCAGGGGATCTTTCCAACCCAGGGATTGAACCCACATCTCCTGCATTGCAGGCAGATTCTTTACCGCTGAGCCACCAGGGTAGCCCTTCCCTGCTACATACTCAGTGTCTAACACAGTGTCTGAGACATAGTGGGTAATAAATAAAAATCTGATGGATTAATAGATAAATTGATGAGACAGATACTATTATCACCATTTACTCACAGGGTAACTGAGGTTTAGAGAGTCTATTTTCACAAAGTTATGAGGCTATTTAACAGAGGACCTGGGACCAGAACACAGATATTCTGACTCTTAATGTATTGATATATTCAACTATCCCTCTTTGCTCCCTTCAAATGCAATTTATCACTCTTTTAAGCTTGTGTGTTCAGTTGCTTAGTTGTGTCTGACTTTTTGCAACCTCACTGACTGTAGCCTGCCAGGCTCCTCTGTCCATGGAATTTCCCAGGCAAGAATACTGAAGTGGGTTGCCATTTCCTTCTTCCTTTTAAGCTTAATAAACACATTATGATGCACAAAAACCTGGACAGCAGGTATATTTGGGGCCAGATAATTTGGGCTCCAAAATCACTGCAGATGGTGAGTGCAGCCATGAAATTAAAAGATGCTTGTTCCTTGAATGAAAAGTTATGACCAACCTAGACAGCATATTAAAAAGCAGAGACGTTACTTTGCCAAGGTAATGCAAAGGTCTGTCTAGTCAAAGCTATGGTTTTTCAGTAGTCATGTATGGATGTGCGAGTTGGACTATAAAGAAAGGTGAGCGCCGAAGAATTGATGCTTTTGAACTGTGGTGTTGGAGAAGAATCTTGAGAGTCCCTTGGACTCGAAGGAGATCCAACCAGTCCATCCTTAAGGAAATCAGTCCTGAATATTCAATGGAAGGACTGAAGCTGAAGCTAAAACTCCAAAATTCTGGCCACCTGATGCAAAGAACTGACTCGTTTGAAAAGACCCTGATGCTGGGAAAGATTGAAGGCGGGAGGTAAAGGGGATGCCAGAGGATGAGATGGTTGGATTGCATCACCGACTCAATGGACATGAGTTTGAGTAATCTCCAAGAGTTGGTGATGGATGGGGAGGCCTGGTGTGCTGCAGTCCGTGGGGTCGCAAAGAGTCGGACACAACTGAATGACTGAACTGAACTGAATTCTCTGTCGTCGAGCTGTCCTACACACTGAAAGATGTTTAGCAGTATTCTTGGCTTCCACCCACTAGATGCTAGTAGTATTCCCCTCCTTCTGTTTGTTTCCAGACATTGCCAAATGTCCTGTGGGGGACAAAATAGCCTTCAGATAAAAATGAGTGTTCTAAGATTACCACATGCAATTTGTTAAATCTCTGCAACTTTGGGTCGAGAATATAAATCTCAGCACAGACATACCTCCAGTGGAAAGATGGAGGTCAAGAACAGATTCATGTCCAAATACTGACCTTGTACCTTTTAAGCCACAAGTCTTAGTCTCACTGAGCCTCCGTTTTCTCCTCTGCAAAACAGAGATCATAATGCTCAAAATTACAGGATTAGAAAGAAGGTATACAAAATACTCAATAAGCTACATTAATTTAACTAAACTATTGCTTTCTTTGGACCAATAGCTAGTGGGTCAATTTGCCAAAACATGCATACTAAAACGTGACCAAAGAGAGGAGCTGGCAATTCAGGGTGAAATGGATGCATTTCATGGCAGAAGGCGTTTGCATTCCAGGAGGTCAAGAAAAGCCCCAGGTTTCAGGAATGAAAACAAGTATGACATTTGAACTAACAAGCTTATTGGCATGCTGCCTTTTATTTATTCTCTCATAATTTCATGGTTTTATGGAGAAAATAAAGAAAAAGTCATACTTAAGGATCTCTTACCATTTTTACTATGATTACACACCCCAAATCGGATTGAGGGTGGGATGGGGGAAACGGTAAGTTTCAAGATCCACCAAAAAGGGAATCAGGTGATTAGCAATTGCTCACATTCTCCCTTTCCCTTATGAATTTTAATACATTTTATTTGGTATTTTACATACTGTGTTTATAGGATTCCTTCAGTTTTGAAAAGCAAGTCTAGAAAAAACATTTTCCTTCTAAGCATCTACCATTTTTTGCTGACTTCCTGCTTTGACACAACAATGCTGCTCCAGAAAATGCTTTTTAGGGAATTCCACACGATGTTACTGCCTGAGGGTTCAAAGGATTAAGCTAAAGGGATAGGGATGTGGCATTCTGGCTGGGAACAGCAAAACCCAGCAGCACTCAGTCCTCTAGCTCCACAGAACCTCCATCCTCTCCCTTCCTCCTTCTCTCCCTTCTCCCACCTGGGACTTCAGAACGGCTTACTCTCCTCCATCCACAGTGAGATGCTCCAAAATACAGTCTTCTGCAACAGAGCTAGATCCTCTAACTTAGGCCTAAGGATGTCTACCTCCTGAACCATTAAAATATTCACTATTAATACTAGCCCAGACCTGGAAACATCCCAAGTGTCCATCACAGTGGAATTAATAGACTGTAGTAAATGCACATAATAGAACATTACAGAGCAATGAGAACCAACAGACTGCAACTACAGGCAAAAGCACGAATGAGTCTTCCATTAAGATAAAGAGGTGAAGCACAAAAGAGTACCTGCGGTGCTCTTCAGTGACACTGAAAAGCAGCAAGACTTATCTCTGCTGTTAGAAGTGAGCCTAGTGAAAGTCAGGAGGCTGGAACTGTGTGTCAGGGGGGAGTGACAGGGAGGATCTCTGGGGAGCTGATTATAAGAGTGTGTTGACTTTGTGAAGAATAGCAATGGAGGTTCTTTAAGAAACTAAAAATATAATATAATCCAGCAATCCCACTCTTTGGCATATACCTGGAAAAGATGAAAACTCTAATGTGAAAAGATATATGCATCCCTATATTTATAGCAGCACTATTTATAATCGCAAAGACATGGAAGCAACCTAAATGTCCATAGATAGATGATTAGATAAAGAAGATGTGATACATATATACAATGGAGTATTACCCAGCCATAAAAAAGAATGAAGTAATGCCATGTTCAGCAACATAGAAGGACCTAGAGATTATCATACTCCATGAAGTATATCAGACAAACAAAGACAAGTATCACATGATACCGTTTATATATGCAATCTAAAAAAATGATGCAAAGGAAAGTAGAAACAGATTTCAAAAACAAACTTTTTTTTTTTTTTGGTCTTTTTATCTGGTCCTTTTTTTTTTTAATAAATTTATTTATTTTAGTTGGGGGCCAATTACTTTACAATATTGTAGTGGTTTTCGCCACACATTGACATGAATCAGCCATGGGTCCACACATGCTCCCCATCCCGAACCCCCCTCCCACCCCCCCATCCCATCCCCCTGGGCCATCCCACCGCCCCAGCCCTGAGCATCTGTCCCATGCATCGAACCCAGAATGGTGTTCTGCTTCACACATGATAATATACATGTTTCAATGCTATTGTCCCAGAACATCCCACCCTCACCTTCTCCCTCAGAGTCCGTAAGACTGTTCTATGCATCTGTGTCTCTTATTCTGTCTCGCATATAGGGTTATCGTTACCATCTTTCAAATTCCATATATACGCATTATTATACTCTATTGATGTTTTTCTTTCTGGCTTACTTCACTCTGTATAATGGGCTCCAGTTTCATCCATCTCAATAGAACCGTTTCAAATGTATTTTTTTTTTAATGGCTGAGTAATATTCCATTGTGTATATGTACCACAGCTTCCTTATCCATTTGTCTGCTGATGGACATCTAGGTTGCTTCCATGTCCTGGCTATTGTAAACAGTGCTGCGATGAACATTGGGGTACACGTGTCTCTTTCAATTCTGGTTTCCTCGGTGTGTATGCCCAGCAGTGGGATTGCTGGGTCATATGGCAGTTCTATTCCCAGTTTCAAAAACAAACTTATGGTTAAAAGGGGAAAGATGGAGAAGAGGGATAAATTAGGAGTTTAAGATTAACATATACACACTACTATAAATAAAATAGATAAGCAACAAGGACCTACTGTATAACACAGGGAACTATACGCACTATCTTGTAATAACCTATAATGGATAAAAATCTGAAAAAGATTATATGTATGAGCTGTGCTTAATCGCTCCATCATGTCCGGCTCTTTGTGACCTCTTGCAACATAGGCTGCCAAGCTCCTCTGTTCATGAGGATTCTCCAGGTAAGAATACTGGAGTGGGTTGCCATGCCCTTCTCTAGGGGATCTTCCCAACCCAGGGAGAAAATCTATGTCTCCCCCATTGCAGGCAGATTCTTTACGGTCTGAGCCACTAGGGAAGCCCATGAATACTGGAGTGGGTAGCCTATCCCTTCTCCAGGGGATCTTCCTGACCCAGGAATTTAACCGGGGTCTTCTGCATCACAGACAGATTCTTTATCAGCTGAGCTACCAGAGAAGCCGATTATTATATAAGATTATAATCTTAAAGATTATATATATGATAAGTAATATACGTGTGTGTGTGTATATATATATATGCGCTTTCCTGGTGGCTCAGTGGTAAAAGAATCCCTCCTGCCAATGCAGGAGACACAGGTTCGATTCCTCAGTGGTTTGGAAGATCTCCTGAAGAAGTAAATGGCAACCCCCTCCAGTATTCTTGCCTGGGAAATGCCATGGACAGTGGAGCCAGGCAGGCCACAGTTCATGGGGTCACAAAAGCATCTGACATGACTTAGTGACTAAACAACAACAACAACAAATATATATGTATAACTGAATCAATTTGCCGTATACTTGAAACTAACACAACATTGCAAATTAACTTTTTTTTTTTTTTTGAGCTTTGAGCTCAGTTGCTTCAGTCGTGTCAGAGTCTGTTGAATCCTATGGAACACTGGAGTGGGTTGCCATGCCCTCCTCCAGGGGATCTTCCCATCTCAGAGCTCAAACCCACGTCTCCTGGGTCTCCTGCATTGGCAAGCGGATTCTTTACCACTGAGCCATACTTCAACTTAAAAAGTGTGTGTACTTTGTGAAAATTCACTGAGCTCTTCACTTACAAAGATGTAGATTAAACATCTACATTTTTTTCCCAGATGTATTATAGATTATACTTCAATCAGACATATACTGAGAATCAGACAAAATAAAAACATTATAAAAAACCCCAAGTTTTCTAACATTTTCATTTCTTTGAAAATCCTCTTTCTTTTACTTTAGGCCTCTCTCTCAGGGAGGATATAGTCTCACAGAATTACTTCAAGCTTCAGTAACACTTTTCAGAAACTAGAAGAAGAGCTAAAAGATTTGAGTTCTAGTTTCCACTTAATTTTCCTATTGAGTTCTATGAACTGCACATTAAGCACATAATGTTATTGCTGTGAGATGCTGCAGGGAGAACCAGTGAGTCTTCTCCAATAGCAGGAAAACCGAGGTTTAGAAAAATGAATTACTCAGGGACATGTGCTCTTTAGTAATAAAATGACAAGGAAAAAATTTTCAAATTAAAAGTGGTAATGACAGTCTGTGGTCCAAAAGCTTCCATGATTTCTCGTTCTATTTAAGAATGAAAATATTTCTAAGAGGGAGAAGCAACTGGCTCATTATATAAATGCAGAACTTTAATTAATTTGCTCCATTTAGATAAGAGCTAATGCTCTCATTTGGTTATTGTGACCCTGAATTACTGTGACTCTGAAACAAAATTCCCTTTTAATTGGCACTTACAAGATAGTTTCTCCTTGAGACTTAAAAAAAAGAGATGAAATAGGAGAGCATAGGTTATGCTCCCATAACAAGCAGCCCCCAAATCTCGGTAGTTTAAAACAGCTCAGGTTTATAATGATGCCACTTGTCGGATCAAATGTCAGCAGGAGCTTTGTTCCACCTCTTCATGTCCTCTGGGACTCAGGCTGAAAGGAAAGCCAGTTGTGGATCGAGGCTGGTTATGATGCCAGTGCGGTGAGAGATGTGTAAAGGGACAGGCTAGCTCTTAAACCTTCTGTCTAGAAGTGACACACACAACTTCCACACCCATCTCTGCATCAGAGCAAGTCTCCTTACCACTCACAACTCCCGTGACAGGGAAGTGCAATCCTATGGTGAGTTGGGAAGGATGGGGAGCTGGACTATTTGGGAATGGCTCTAATGACCCCCTAAAAAAGCAACCAAAATTGTCCCATGGGAGTCCCACATTTCCTCATGAGCTTTACTCTAATAACAGTGACCTATGCTTTATTTAAATATATGATGGAGTGAAGATAAACTCTGCAGAAAGTAAAACATAGACATAAAAGGCAGCATTGACAGGTGTAAATAAAACTCTTTCAACTATCATTGAAAGGATTTTTATGAAACACATGAAGTGGTTTCATCTGCCTTTCTGCAAATGGTTTAGTGGTTGAATGATCAATATCCCTCTAAAGTGCCCAGGAACCATTTTGACCAAAAGCAACTAAGTAAATGAATTGCCCTGCAGGGCTATAACATTGAACTTAAATGAAGGCAGCTTACATGGATGCAAACAAAGGCATCCCTTGTGGTCATTTTAAGCATTAAACATCAACTAGGCGAGAGTGCTTTTAAGTAGAAAGGGTCGTTTTGTTGGGGCTCTAATCTCTAATGTTAATTTTTTTTAGAAAAGAAAAAGATAATTTGACAGATAATAGTTTGGTTTACCTGACCTTCTCCTTGTTTTTCTCTGTCCACAAACCTTGCCATAAAGTCATCAATACTGACTGAACACACACACACACACACACACACACACACACACACACACACACACACACACACACACTTGATAAGTTAAAGGCAGAATGTATCAGACCTCACTCAGCCTCTCTAAGCTGTCACCTTCTGTGCTGGGTTTCAAAGGATATTGTCTTTGGTGAGTAGCAAATAAACATTTTATTAAAAAAATATATAGTTAAGACATGCATTTAAATGCATATTTGTCAAAAAGCAAAACTGGAATATAACAGTCTATTAAACACACATACACAAACACAAGCATCATGACTTGGCTAGTTAGCAGGTGCCAATGCCTGATTCTTCTCTGGAATTAAGTATCCTGTTTATATGCCATCACACTTCACATGATGCAGAGTTCAAGTACTTTCTTCACAACTTGAAAAGATGGTAACATATAATATATTCTACTGGTACCTCTGTAGTAGGAATATTCTTGATGCTTTACAGTCATATTATTTGCTAGTTTCAATGTCCCTGTGTTTTTAATGTATCAGGGTATAAGACATGATTGCATCAAGAATACAGTTGATCTAGGTTATAAATTATCTTATTTTTTAATTCTTAAAGAAAAAATTTTAGGTGAAATTTTTTTTTCAATGTGGAATAAAAGAGTGAAAAAGTGATCTTCCAGATATGATTCTGGATTATTAAAATAACATTTCCATGCTAATGACTTCTAATACAGATATAAATTTTGAGGACTACACCAAGGTTATGGGCTCCTGGAATAGAGGTCCAGATAGCACAGAGACTCAGGCTTCGCTGGTGGCTCAGAGAGTAAAGAATCTGCCTGCAATACAGGAGACCTGGATTCGATCCCTGGGTCGGGAAGATCCCCTGGAGGAGGAAATGGCAACCCGCTCCAGTGTTCTTGCCTGGAGAATTCCACGGACAGAGGAGACTGGTGGGCTAGAGTCCATGGGGTCGCAAAGAGTTGGACGTGACTGAGTGACTAACACGTTCACACACACAGGTGCAGATGGTAGTTTAGTGAAGCTAGGCCAAAGTGGGCCAGGGGATGGTGTGAGCAGCAGTGGTGATCAGGAGGGCAAGGAGAGGAAACAAAACCTGAGCCAGGGTCTTGCCTGCTGGGTCAGAGGCAGTCCAGACACAGGAGAGCATGCCAGGAGAAGAATTTCTCTGACACCCACTGAAGGACTTCTATCTTCCCAGCTGAAAGTCTCTCTGCTTGTTACTATTCCCAGTAGAATTTTAGTCCTTCTGGAACTGAATGTCAGCCTCATTGTCCTAAGAACTCTCTAGCTAGGGACAAAGGTCTTGCCTTCTAACCTGACTTAGGCCCCCAAGGGCGGTCTCCAGATTCATGTTTGTTGCTTCAGTGCCCAAATGTGGCACACATGTGTTGTTGCTGTTCAACTGCTAAGTCATCTTCGACTCTTTGCAACCCCGTGGACTCCAGCACACCAGGCCTCTCTGTCCTTCCCTATCTTCCAGAGTTTGCTCAAACTCATGTCCACATATAGGTGCTTAAATATTTGTTGAATAAACGAATTTCAAATAAAGAAATACGACCAGGATGGGAAGTGGAGCTAACAGTGGTGGGCACATTCTCTTCATCTGGTGTCCCTCTTTAATAAATCATTTGTTCCTGGTCTAGAACCAGGGCCCTTACGGGAATCCCCCTAACAAACAAGGCACCTTTTAGAGTTTCAGAAAGTTCATTCAATCCTTTGCCTGGGTTTCTTCTTTTGTTGCCATTTCACCTTTAGTTCTGTTGAAGTGACTTTCTAGGTCCATTATGGAGACACTCCTGGATGGCGAGCCACATCAGCAAATGGAAACTCAGATAACTTTTGTGTCTCTATAAACGCTCCAGTTGACCAGAAATGCAATATATCCAGCCAGCCAATTCCCAAACACAAAGCCCACTTTGGGCCTTTTCATCTGACTAGGTGGTATCTGCCAATCAGAGAGTTTCTAGTTTTCTCTTTCTTGCTTTTTAGTCTTTATCCTATAAAAGGTTCCTATCTTCCACTCTATTTTGCAGTTTTGTCTGCAGAAGAGGACTCTTGCTTCATGAAGTGTTAAGTTGTTTGTTTCTATCACCTAAATTGTCTTCTTTAATCATTTTTAAACAGCTCTTACATAGGAACTCAAAGCCCCCTCATTAACATTCATTTATGCTACAAGTAGTTTAGATTAAAAATGTCAACACTTTCATGATACAGAAGGAAGACCAAAGGTACAAGTATAATTTCATGGGGAGGAATTATGGAAGATTAGCACCCTCCTAAATTACATTGATCTTACTGTTGACTAGTGAAGAGTGAGGTACCTTATTTTGTAAATGCCAAAAGCAGCAGAAAAGCACCGAAGTATAAATATATGACTTTTCAAATGAATTTGACAAAGACTGCATTTTGAAAATGTAATAACTCTGCTCTCTCAGGGACTATACTCATCTTCAAATACCCACCTAAAATCTTGAGCAGATGAGCACCTGAAGTTTGAAGCTGAACACCCTTAGGTGTTCAGTTTCAAAATATTAAGTTAATATTTTATATCACCAAGAAAATAATAACAAAAGGGACACTGAAACTTAAAAACATAACATAAACTTAAAAAAGGTTTTCAAACACTCCAAGCCTTAATGTACACTTTTTTTTTAAAGCACACATTAAAGATATCACAAGTTAACATTAATATCTTCTTGCATTTACAACTATCCTTGCAAATTTATTGTGAGAACACTAATTGGGAAGCAGTATTTTCAAAATGTGTTTTATCATCTATAATAAAGCTTCTGTCCCTTTTGCTCTCTAGCCAACCTTGCGTATCTTTATGTTCATTTTGACTGGATTAATAGTGAATATAAACATGACATTTCTGTGATGGAGACAGCAGATCAAACCAAACAAAACCCATTTTGCCCCTAAATGTTCAGTTTCAAAAGGATTCTCCAAAGTTCTCAGCAGTTGTTTTTACTTTGGCTTACTTTAAAATAGTCTTTGTGTGTGTGTGCTCAGTCATGCAATCCTATGGACTGTGGCCTGCTAGGCACCTCTGTCCAGGGAATTTTCCAGACAATACTGGAGTGGGTTGCCATTTCCTTCTCCAAGGAATCTTCCCAACCCAGGGATCAAATCCTTGTTTTCTGTGTTTCCTGCACTGGCAGGCAGATTCTTTACCAATAGCGCCACCTGGGAAACCTATTCTTAAAAAGAATACAGATATTCAGGCTCCAATGGAGACCATTTCTAATCTTTGAAGGGTGGAGCCCAGAAACTTGCTTTATCAAAACTCCTATGTGGTTCTAATCTGGTCTAAATGTTTATATCTCCCCAAAATACACACATTCAAATCCTAGTGCCCCATGTGATAGTATTAGCGGGTGGGGCCTTTGGGGGGTGAGTAGGTCATGAATGCTGAGTTCTCATGGTTGAAATTAATGCCCTTATGACTAAGGCCCGAGAGAGCTACCCTGCCCCTCCAACTAAGTAAAGATACAAAGAGAAGTCTGCAACTTGGAAGACACTTCTCACACAACCTTTCTAACACCTTCGTCTTACATTTCCAGACCCCAGAACTATGAGAAATAAATATCTGTTGCTTGTAAGCCACCTCATCTGTGACTTTTTTGTTGTGTTAGGGGACCATTAACTGAAACAGCCCACCTTGACCAGCACAAATAACTGCTTGCACAAGTTATGTCACAAAAGAAGGTTCTAATAAGGAACAGGGTGCTGCAATGGAAAACTAACTGGCAGAATTAGGGAGGAGCCAAAACAAAGGAGGAGATGCCAGCCCATATCACATCCCGCCAACATCCCAGAAACCCTCACACTGGAATCCATCCTGGCTGAGAGGTGCAAGCACCTCTAGCAAGGACCCAAGTCAGACCGAATTCAGGCCCAAACAAGGTGATAGGCCAGAGACAACCCAGAAGACTAGCCCCATTACCATAAAATCTGAGACTGCAAGTCCTGGCTGAGTAGTTCTCCTGGTTTCCTTACCCAGCTGCTCTCTGCTCCAGTACCTCCTTCCAATAAAGTCTTTTGCTTTGTTAGCACGTGTGTCTCCTCAAACAATTCATTTACAAGTGTTAAACAAGTGCCCACTCCAGGCTTGTATTCTGAATGAAGACTGCAGCTGCTGCCACTCCTGTTGCTACTGTTAAGCCAACAGGCCCAGGCTGTAGTACCAACCAGGGCGAATTTTGGGCTCTGAGACTGCCTGCTGCTGCTAAGTCGCTTCAGTCGTGTCCGACTCTGTGCGACCCCATAGACGGCAGCCCACCAGGCTCCCCCGTCCCTGGAATTCTCCAGGCAAGAACACTGGAGTGGGTTGCCATTCCCTTCTCCAATGCACGAAAGTGAAAAGTGAAAGTGAAGCCGCTCAGTGGTGTCTGACTCTTAGCGACCCCATGGACTGAAGCCTGCCAGGCTCCTCCATCCATGGGATTTTCCAGGCAAGAGCACTGGAGTGGGGTGCCATCGCCTTCTCCGTGAGACCGCCTAGGCCCCAGCAAATCTAAAAGAAACAATGGGCTTAGAAGAGTCCACAACAGAGTTCAGGATGGGGCTTTGGTACCTCAGGATCCACCGCTGTGACAGCCTCATCCACTTCCTAGTGCTCATGTTCACGAGCACACAGTGCCTCACAGAGCCCTCAGCACAGACTTTCGCGAGAAACTGCCCCTAGATCCCGTGTGGAACGGGCCAAACATCGCGAGATCTGAGCATGGCCCCAGTGACTGTAGCCCAGTCTCAAGTAGTGACTGCTCTTCAGATATTCCCCTTCCCCAACTCAGAATGATGCTTTGACTCCTCCCTCCAGATAGGAGTCTACATCTCCTAAATTTTGTTTTAAAACCAAATGATAATTTTAAAAAGAAATTTCGTATTACAACTGTAAATAGAAAATCAGCACTATTTGCCATCAAGAGAAAGCAATGGGGGCAAAAAAAGAAAAGCAAAACCAAACACCCGTATGGTATTCAAAGCAAGCCAGACACTTGTTTGCCTAAAGGCATCCCGAGGTTTGCTGTCTTTTTGTTAACAAGGGAATGAAGAGAGTCTTGCTTTACCCTCTTAGCACACTGACCCCTTGCCACAGACCTAGGCCTGAAGCTTAGGGCTAATCTTCAATTGTTCGGAAAAGGCCACGTGAACCAATTTGTGCTGATGAAACAGGAGGAGAAAATTCCCTGGAGGCTTTGGGGGAGGGAGGGAAAAAAAAGATTTTCTCTCTTTTGAGAGGCCCTGAAATAGAATGCATCTCTTCCTCTGGATGTTGACTGGGGCCATTGTTGAGTACAAATGCCAGGCCTGGAGCAGTCTTAGCCATGGGAAGAGATGCATGCTGCTAGCCCAACTGCAAGGCCAGCATACTGGAGGCCCCAGAGCCGGAGGAGCAGACCAGCCAGAATGCCTTTCTCTCTCCTGCCCTCTAGGCTATTTCAGTCACTGAGAACATCCTGAGTTCAGTTTTCTGTTTTTAATTCAAGGTCATCTAATGTCATGCATATCCATCAAATAAAGTCATCTTAGTGGCACACAACCCTAACTTGGGAAGTATTTGTCCTAGGTTGGGAGAGGTGATGGCGTAACAGAAACAAAGCTCTAGTAGGCTATAATCAGCTTATATCTACCTCTTGATAACTTTTCTCAGTAAGAAAATCCAAAGTGCACATTGCCAGCTGCACTTGAACTCCCACAGGAAATCTTTGAAAGTGTGGATTGGGGATGGGGTGGGAGTGGGGACAAATAACATCAAAATAGTGTCTGTGTCTCTGTCATTAAGCATGGAGCTCTCTGAGCGTTTCCTAATTCATATTCTTTAATCATTTTATTTGGGAAAATCTAATCTTCAAAGTAGAAAAAACTATGCAGATATATTTTTTATTTCTATAGTATTTATAATAATGAAGCAACCTAAATGCCAAGCAGTAGGAGATTAGGTACATTATAGTACATCCACCTGGTGGCATATTAGACTGCTAATTACAACGATGTTTCCGCTAACATGAAATGGCATATAATTACTTTCCTATTAAATTGGTCCACAGAACAAGCATAAAGAAATATTGTATTTTTTAAACATTTTGACCACGACCCAGAGTAATCAGTTGTTGACTGAAAAAAAAAAATGCTCAATCTAAAAGTTGCTAGTTATGTTTTGTTCAGCGACATTACTGAAGACTGTAGCCCAGGAAGCAACTTTTCAGATAGCTCTGAGGAACTGTGCCAAAGAGGTAAGGGAGGAGCCAGGATATATAGGAAATTCTGCTGAAAGACAAAAACATATAGTGGAACATCAAAAGATTACTGCTAATCACAAAACACAGGCACTCAAGTTAATGATTTTTGTGTTTCTCTACCTATGGGAAGATGAAAGAATCGGGCTCATTGAAACTATTCCTTTGATATACTTCTTATTAATCATTATCTAGGGTCATTATTCTGTTTTTCTCCATCCTAAGTCCTGAGTTACCCTCAGGGCACACTGTGGTTGAGAGTGGTGTGTGGTGGTGTGGTGTTTTGGCTGATAGCTTAATGGTAGCCAAGACTTGTTCACTGGAATGGCAGGCAACCTTCTTTGTCCACACGGTTCATTTTGCATCTTGACCCAGGACACCTTATACATATTTTTATTGCTAACACAACATTTGCCTAAAACAATGCTTGCCAATTCTGGGTGCAATGCACTTTGGCATTTTATATGTGCTTTCATTGGATCTTTTCCAATGCTAGTTCCAATGCAACCCACCATACGGGTTTCATCACCAGTGCAGGATTATGACCCTTCACTAATTGAGCATGATACCAAAGATGGAAAAAGAGCAAATGACAAAAACATAGGTCTAGAGAACTTGCCTGGAGGGAATGTGCCAAAATATCAACAGGCCTGGAACTCTGGGGGGTTTATTTATGTTTTTCAATTTGTCACTAATAAATTTTACTACTTTTTATAATAGAAATAATATTGCCATACTAATTTTAAGTTGTTCTGAAGGCTTCTTCTCTCCAGGCTAAGTAATCCAGTTCCTCACAATCTGGTAAATTCACGTTATACCACCTGAGAGCTTCTGAGAGCAAACATAGGGTGGTAGCCAGAGAACAAAGCCACAGGCAGCCTGTGAACCTGAGCCCCACCCTGAACAGCTCTGGGCTGTAGCACTTCCTGACTCATGGCCCACTCGTGGCCATTGCTAAATAATGTACATCTTAATGAGGAGATTGATGTCACAGTTATACGCGTCCTAGACTTCTCCTTTCCTTCCTTTCTTTCAACACAATTTTACTGAGTGCCTGTTACCTTCCAAATACTATTCAAAAAGCTGTATAAAAATATCCTCTTATATTTTTCAATTTTTCTATAATGAGCATGGATTTCTTCCATAGTCAGAAGAAAAATCCACATTGCTTTAAAGGAAGACCTTAAGATGTACATCTTGCCTTCAAGGTGCCCACCGACTAGGAAAGAAGCAGACAGGTAAACGAATATGTCACTGTGGGACTAAACTTTGTCCCTTACCCACCTCGTGTTTCAGTCAGAAAGTGGCTCCTCTGAGTAGCTTTTAATTATTAGGGGCCACAGGGTTTGTCTCTTTCCTTTCCTAGGACACCATGACATCTGACTCCCATCTCTGCCCCTCCACTCCTTTTTGTGTGTGTGTGTGTGTGTGTGTGTGTGTGTGTGTGTTTTGATGTGGACCATTTTTTCAAGTCTCTATTGAACATTGCTACAATATTACTTCTGTTTTCTTTTGGATTTGGGGCCCCAAGGCATGAGGGATCTTAGCTTCCTGACTGAGGATTGAACCTGCATCCCCTGCAATGGAAGGTGAAGTCTTAACCACTGGACCAACTGGGGAAGTCCCTGCCCCCTCTGCTTAAATCTCCATTTCCATTTGTTGGCTGAGAAAGAGAGTGCAAACATGGAGAGAAGAAAGAGAGAGAGGAGGGTGGGAAAGGCATCTAGTCCAGCTGAGGCGAGTTTCTTGGATCTGCGGTGGATCGCGAGTGTGTGTGTACGCAAGCGCGTGTGTGTAAGTGTATGAGCTTGGTGAATGTGTGTGAGTGTGTGAGAGGGTATGTGTGTGTGTGTGTATGTGTGACTGTGTGTATGTGCACATGTGCTCAATTGCTTAGTTGTGTCCAACTCTTTGTGATCCCATGGACTATAACCCTCCAGGCTCCTCTGCCTGTGGGATTCTCCAGGCAAGAATACTGGAATGGGTTGCCAAGCCCTCCTCCAGGGGATCTCCTCCACCCAGGGCAGGCTGACTCTTTACTGCTGAACCACCAGGGTAGCCTCAAGGTGGATCGTACCTTGGCTGTAAACATCTGACTGAGATTAGTGATAGGGAATCCTGTGGTGCTTGGAAGACCCTGTAATTCTGCTTGAACAGTATAACACAGGCTCGGTGGTCCATCAGAGTTTATTTCCCTGATTTCCCAAGCATGTCATGGATGGCCTGACCAGTGACCTCTGGAGGAAAGAGGCAGCGGTTCCATATTAGTCTGGCTTCAACGACTGCACCCAGATCTTTCTGGTTATTTTCAGGTTTTCTCAGTTAATGAGTAATGTTCTGATGGTAGCTTCTCCTCAGGACATTAACTTCTGATTCTGGTATTTCCCCCAAAGAAGTTCAAACAAGTTGACAGACAGCAAACAGGATAAGTCACTAGAGAAAACTGCATAATGCTCCTAAATCTATGCTCCAGTGGCCGCTGTTCCTGGAGAAGAATTGATTTGTCACCATCTTGTTGAAGGAATATCTATTTGTTTTCCAACATGGGCGGCCTGTCAAAATGTAATATAATGCCAGGGGCAACTCCAGTCAGTCAGGGAGATTTTATTAGCAGTTCCTTAACCTCTTGGACTCTTGCTATAATCAGAAAAATTTCCCTTCAGCATATTCTTTTAATAATCCCTTGGACATAGTTGTGGTGGATTCTGACCCTTCTAACCGTTCCAGTCTGCCCAGCCCAAGCTTTCACACAGTGTGTATCTGCCTTCCAGGGTCCCCTGTTCTGCTGAATCATGTTCTTCTGATATTTGAGAGGTTGCTCAGGGAAACAAGAGATGTCCGGGAGGCCTGGGAGGTAGGGTTCTGGAAAACCTGGTGAAAAACATTTCTCTCCAGTGCCTCTTCTGTTTGCACCTCATGATAAATGTTCCTTCGGCAGTTTTATAAACAGACTGCTAAAATGTCACCTTTTTAGAAGTGTGAGAGGCTTGTTGGAAAGGACTGCTGGGACTCAGGCAGACCAGGAGCGGGAGATGCCTTGGCCTGAGCTGGCAATTTGACAATAAGCAGGTCATTTGTCTAAAGAGTTGACCAGGACTGGAAAATTTCAAAGTGTCATCTTTCATGCAGAAAAAAAATAATTTTGCTGATCCTCTGAAAGTCAAACAGGGTGTGCACTTCCATCTTAATGAATACCTCTCGGTCCTGTGTATAAGAAATATGGAGGATGGAGCAGCCAAGGATGCTGCTTAGAATCTGAAACAAGAGGGGCCAGATGGTCTAAAAAGGAACCCCACTCTCCTGTCCCAGTCATGTCTGTTTTAGGAGTAACAAGCAAATAGCTCATGGAATGAAGCAGATTCAGATAAAATGCCATATTTACCAATCTAAACAATGGGTCTGCAGAGTGAGAATGAGTTAGGTCATCTTGATAATATATTTGGGGTCCCAAGAATCTTAGTATATTTCGAGGCAAAGTAGCATATTATTTGAATTCATGCTTGTTCAATTAATATAGAGATTAGTTATAATCGGGTTCAGGCCCATCCACCCCAGAAAGAAGATGGAGTCTGTTTTGCTTTGTTTATCAGTACACCATCAATGAAATTCCATCTGAATTCCAGAAATCCCCAAGAGGCTCATAAAATACACCTTAGTTACCACAAAAGTTTATTTCCCATTGGAAATTAGGAAAATAAAAGCCGTAATTTGTAAAGGGAGGGTGGAAATACTGGATGCCACAAGAAAGGAAAATGCCCAGGATTTCTTGAGCTGGTCCTTCAGACAGAAAGCCTGTTTCCATTCAATGGCTCTCAAGGCCTTATGTCCAGCAGGCCCACAGTTTTCTCAGCTCAAAGGTGCAAGGCTTATTGACAATCACACCTGCTTTACATTTGAATGGTTCAATATACCGGTTTTTCACCAGAAGCTTACAGTCAGTTGTGAGGGCTTATAGTCACAGCCCGTTGCCTCCCATTGGTAATGAATGGTTTAAGAGCTGTGCTGTCGAGTACAGTAACCAATGCCCACATTAAGCACTTGAAACGTGATTAAGTCCCAACTGACATGTGCTGGAGGAATACAACACTTACCGGGTTTGAAAGACTCAGAACAAACATGAAACTATCATATAGTGACATCATATCAGTGACATCTTATACTGATTACATGTCGAAGTGATAGTTTTGGAAATAGTGAATTAGATAAACGATATTAGTAAAATTAGTTTCACCTATTTCTTTTAATCCTTCTTAATGAGGCTTATAAAAAATTTAGTCATTTATGTGCATTATAATGACTAGCACAGCATTAGGTATTTCATCTCAACTGTGAAAAGTGTCACCGGCTCTTTTTTCCACACCTCTTCTAAAATCTTCTTCTTTTGGTCTAATTCTGACGTTCTTTCAGTGGGACACCAAGGTTTTTCTTTGTTGTTGCCATAATTGGGGACAACTTTCAAAATCCAGTGATTTTAAAAATGGGCGATGACTAGTCAGTAGCTTTGCTCTAGGAAACAAGGAAGGAAATATTGGTCAAAGAGACAGTCCCACAAAGATGTTTTCAACCAAACATTTACATTTCTTTACCAACCTCTTCCCATATCTCCCATCACCCCAACAATGCACAAAATGGTGGTTTGTCTAAGCCCTACTGCATAGGTGTGACACAAATAAATCTTTGTTTAAGAGTTAGGTTTGGGCTTCTCTGGTGGCTCAGTGGTAAAGAACCCACCTGCCAGTGTAGGAGATATGAGTTTGATACCTGGATTGGGAAGACCCCCCCAGAAAAGGAAACGGCAACCTACTCCAATACTCTTACTTGGGAAATCCCATGGATAGAGGAGCCTGGCAGTCTACAGCCCATGGGGTCACAAAACAGTCAGACACCACTTAGTGGATGTGAACTTAGTGACTAAACAACAACAACAAAGACTCGTTGTTGTTCAGTCACTCAGTCGTGTCCAATTCTTTGCAACCCCATGGACTGCAGCACACCAGGCTTCCCTGTCCTTCATCATCTCCTGGAACTTGCTCAAACTCATGTCCATTGAGTTGCTGAAGCCATCCAACCATCTCATCCTCTGTCATCCCCTTCTCCTCCTGCCTTCAATCTTTCCCAGCATCAGGGTCTTTTACAATGAGTCAGTTTTTCCCATCAGGTGGCCAAGGTATTGGAGCTTCAGCTTCAGGATTAGTCCTTCCAGTAAATATTCAGGGTTGATTTCCTTTTATGTCTACCCAAATTTTGCACACCAATAGGGCTGTATTCCTATCTGATATAAAATACTAAAGACAAAAGGAACACGGGAATTAGGACAGAAACTCTAAACCTGGAGTCAGAGGAAGGATAAGAAATCCTGCCTGTATCCAGGCACTCACAGCTATTTCTCTCTGGGGAGATAGTGTCAGCTCCTAAGAAAGGTCAGATTCCAAAATTTCTGCCTAGATAAATTCATTTTAATGCTCCCTACATATTATCACTCTGTAAATCCCAGAGAGACAGGAGAGAGCACCCATGCAGAAACTGAATGAGGGAGGACCTCCCTGATTGTCCAGTGGTTAAGAATCCACCTTCCAAAGCAGGGGATGCGAGTTCAATCCCTGACTGGGGAACTAAGATCCCACAAGCCATGGAGCAATTAAGCGCATGTGCCACAACTAGAGAGCCCTCACACTGCAACAAAAGATCCTGATGCAGCCAAATAAATAAAAATTAAAAAAAGAATGAGGGGCCTAATAGATTGAATCTCATTTATTATAATCATGTCTAAAATCATTATCCTCAATTCTGGGAAGGAGAATGAAGGGAGAAGGAAACATGAATAACTAGGCAGAAGGTGGTATCACTTGTTGAGACATAGAACAATGGAAAATAAGCAAATACGGGGAATGGAGAAGCACTAGTGTGTTTACTTCATTCTGGACACGTTGCGTTTGAGGTGCATACAGGACATGCTCCAATACTTTGGCCACCTGATGTGAAGAGCTGACTCACTGGAAAAGGCTGTGATTCTGGGAAAGATTGAAGGCAGAAGGAGAAGAGAGTGACAGAGGATGAGATGGTTAGATAGCATCACTGACTCAACGGACATGAATCTGAACAAACTCCAGGAGATGGTGAAGGACATGGAAGCCTGGCATGCTGCAGTCCATGGGGTCATGAAGAGTCAGATATGACTTAGCAACTGAATAACAGACAAGACATGCAGGCAAAGATGCTGAGCAGGCAGGGATATACTGGATCTACTAGTCTGGAGCTCAGAAGAGAGGCCCAGGCTGAGGTCTTCTCATTGAAGGTGGTATGGGTATGTAGATGGAGAATGATACAGCTAATGTTACCTGGGGAGGGGTTGTAAAGTGCAAAGAAAATAGGGTCCAGGAACAATTCCTGAGGAATGGCACAACATTAGGGTGAGAGAAGGAGGATACATCTGGTAAAGGAGTTTGGGAAGGAGAGATTGGAGAGGTGGAAAGAAAAGTTGGAGAGTATGGGAGTGTCAAAACCAGAAGCCTTCACAAACATTGTGCCTCTCCCTAATATGAGAATAGACCCCCCCCACCATATGTTCTTTTCTAGTTGCACTTCCCTTCATGTACTACAATGAGATGAAAATTTATGCAATTGATTCACTCATTCACTGAGTAAATATTTAATGAGCACTTACTATGTGCCAGGACTGTTCTAGGATATAGATACAGCAGATACAAAACAGATAATCCATGTGTTTTCATGAAGTGTATCTTATCTTCTAGGGGGGATTAATGGGTGAACATAAAAAGGAAAGAGGGGACTTCCCTGGTACTCCAGGGGTTAAGACTTCACCTTCCCGTGAAGAGGGTGCAGGTTCAATCTCTGGGCAGAGAACTAAGATCTCATTTGCCTTATGGCCAAAAAAAATCAGTAGTGTAACAAATTCAATGAAGACTTTAAAAATGGTCCACATTGAAAAAAAATTACAAAGTAAATAAGGAAAGAGGAGAGGAAGGGAATGGTCAAGGGTGTCAGATGCTTCAGAGGAGTCAAGGACAATGAGGACTGAAGAGCAGTCACTGGGTTTAACCACATGGAGCTGACTTCATTGGAAAAAGTAGTGTAAGGGGTCAGAAAGCAGACCAGAAGGGCTGAGGAACAAATGATGAACCCATAAAGAGAGGAAATGCAAACAACCCTTGTGGGAAGAACGAGCAAGAAAGGCGGGAATAGAACAGTGCCTGCATGCATCTTCATACAGGGAAAAATTCAGTCAGGAATGATTAGTTCATGTTTAACGTGTTAGTTGCTCAGTGGTGTCCAACTCTTTGTGACCCCATGGACTGTAGCCCACCAGGCTCCTCTGTCCATGGAATTCTCCAGCCAGGAATACTGGAGTGGGTTGCCATGCTCTCCTCTAGGGGATCTTCTCAACCCAGGGATTGAACCCGGGTCTCCTGCATCACAGTTAGACTCTTTACCATCTGAGCCACCAGGGAAGCCATCATGTTTAACAGATGATGAGAAAGATCCAGTTTCAAGGTATGATTGAAAAAGTAGACACAAATAAGGGCAGATACTGACTGGTGTGAAAATTTTTAGAAAAGGGGTGGAGGGAGAGACCAGAACACATAGGTTGATTAGCCTTTGAAAAGCAGAAGGGACTTCCTCCATCATATTAGAGTGGTAGAGATTTGAGGCAATAGTGAAATTCAAATAATGGTGACAGGATGAGTGTTTGGAGGGGTGAAAAAGGTGTCTTTTTAAATTCCCTGCCCTTGAGTGAGGGGCATTCATTTTCTCAGGAGGAATAAAAAAGGAGGAGAATGAGGGTCAAGAGATGAGAAGGGCAGGTGAGGTGAACCAGGAATATCCAAGCAAAGCTGCTGGAAGGGGAGGAGGCTGAGGACCGGAGGTGGGATGCTTGAATTAGTTGATTTAAAAGACTTGTAGTGGGGGGAATGGGTGAGCTTGAGCCTAGGGAAAGGTCCTCGGAAATGAGGAAGTTCAGGAAGTATGTGGCCGAGGAACTGGATGGTTCTACAGGGTGATGCTCGTGTTGCCAGGAGGAGGGGAGGAGACGGAGTGGAGAGGAAGGAGGGGCCGAGGTCCTCAGTGCCAGAGCCTTTAGGTGACTTGCCTGGTTCCTGAAGACTGAGACTTTGCTCAAGGACTGAAAGGGGAAAAGGTGACAAAGATCTTGGCAGCTGGAAGAAGGTGTAGTGTATCCTGCGAGGAAACCCCCAAATGTTGGCCGTGGGTTGTTGACTGTGGTCCCCAGTAGATGCTCTACGTCAGACCAGCCTGCCTCATGGGACCAGCTCTGGAGTTGGGGCCCGGGACTTCTGTTGTTCGTGTCTACACTACTGCTAACTCACCTCAGTCGTGTCCAATTCTGTGCGACCCCATAGATGGCAGCCCTTAAAGCCCCACAGTTTACACTCACAGGATACTTCACAAAATTTACCTAAAGCCAGAGGCCTGAGTGTTGTGTCAATAGTGGCTTCTGGTTTTAGACAAAAGTCACAGCTCTCAAGCTGTGTTTGGGGCAGGTCAGGCTTGTGTTCCCTTAAGCTGCAAGTGGAAGGACGCAGCCCTTATATTTAGAACAGTGTTTCTGAGTAGCTGCTGCGGCTTAAAGCAGAATCACCTGGAGGCGTGTGGCAACAGGATTGCTATGTCCCGCCCCCAGAATTTCTGTTTTCAAGAGAGGCTGTGGTGGGATTGGAGAATTTGCATACCTCACAAGTCCCCAGATGCTGCTGTTGCTTATTTTGAGAACCACTGGTTTTGAGCACTGTTTCTAAATTCTGCCGGCACTTGGGAATCACCTGGGGAAATTTAAAAATCCTGTGGCCTGGAGTGAGGCTTGAAAATCAGGAATTTTCAAAGCTTCCCAGATGATTGCAAGGTACAGTGAGGGCTGAGAGCCCTGATTTAGTGTATGGACCCCACTTGAGGAAAGCACAATTGATTTCTTCACTCTTCAAGCAGCAGAAAATACTTGAGAGTGAAAGTGTTAGTCCCTCAGTTGTGTCTGACTCTTTGCGATACCATGGACTGCAGCCCGCCAGGCTCTCTGTCCATGGAATTCTGCAGGCAAGAATACTGGAGTGGGTTGCCATTCCCTTCTTCAGGGGATCCTCCCAACCCAGGGATCGAGCCCAGGTCTTCTGCCTTACAGACAGATTCTTTGCCATCTGAGCCACCAGGGAAGCCCTGCAGAAGATACTTCACCTATTTCGACATTCAGTACCCAAGAGATAGTTTACTGTATGTGTTAGACCTACCATGTCTGGATCAGGAAGATACCCTGGAAAAGGGAATGGCTACCTACTCCAGTCTTCTTGTCTGTAGAATTCCTTGGAGAGAGGAGCCTGGAGGGCTGCAGTCCATGGGATTGCAAACAGTCAGACACAACTGAGCAACTAACACTTTCAAGTATCCTCTGCTGCTTGAAGAGTGAAGAAATCAATTGACTTATTTCCTTTATTTTCCTTCATGATTTTTTTTTCCAGATAATCATATGCTTCTATATGCATTCAGCATGCTTCTATAGTGCAGAGGGAATTTTTGCACTTGTTTATCTGAAAAGAACCATTTAGACAAATCTGTAATTTAAAGAGACTTTGGGAAGTGTGGTATATTTCATTTCATTAATGGAAGTGACATGGGTCATTAAGTCCCACAAGTAAGTTTCCACTTGAAAAGTTATGTAACTTCCTGGTCAGACTTGGGGGTGGGGTGCTTTGTGTCCTTGAAAAACACATTTCACTCTGTATACAGAGTTTATAATTTGGAACCTACAAAACTAGCCTCTTGGTTGTCTGCATTAAGGAGCTAATCAACCTGGACAAAAGGCTATGCAGTGCTTTTTACACTTAGGAAGCCATCATTTTTTTTTTTTTTCCTATTTCTCAGTTGATTTATGCATGGCTAATTACCGCTCTGCTGTTGATCAGTTATAGCTCCTTCTCTAGGGTCCATGATTCTGGAAATTTAGAGTTGGGGCCAAACTATAATGAGGTCCTTCCAGTTTTGCCATGACCAAATTATTCATACATTAAGCAAGCTTCAAGGGCTAACTCCAGATTTCTCAGCACTTTCTTTCTTCTTCTTCTTCTTTTTAAAGCCTCCAGTGTAACATAGTAAAACCTGTTTGCAGTGATGTTTAAGAGTATGGATTTAGGAGTCTGAATAGCAGTGTTCAATTCCCAGCTAAAGCACCTTACTTTTAGGACAAATTATATAACTTCCCTGAGTTTTCATTTCCTTGTCTGTAAAATGGGAATATTAAATAACTTGGCTTAAAAACTTCACAAGTTATTGTATCAATAATATAATATACAATGTGTTGGAATGGTTTCTGTAAAATGTGAAAATACAAATGTTATTTGGTAGATTTCTACCACAGGGCTCACAGAATGTAAAATTCTGGAAAGTGTATTTTTAGGGACAATTGAAGCTTCATTGCAAATATTTACGGGGCTTCCCAGATGGCGCAGTGCTGAAGAATCAGCCTGCCAATGTAGGAGATGCAAGAGACTCAGGTTTGGTCCCTGGGTCGGGATGATCCCCTGGAGAAGGAAATGGCAAGGAATGGCAAATCCCCTGGAGGAAATAGCACTCCAGCCTTCTGACCTGGAAAATTCCATGGACAGAGGAGTGTGACAGGCTACAGTCCATGCAATTGCAAAGAGTCAGACAAGACTGAGCTACTGAGCACTCAGAGTGGAAACAAACATATTTTCCTCCTGTGTTCAATAATCCTGGGACCAGACTAAATAATTTACCTGCTTTCTCTGGAAAGTATGTATTTGCTTCTGGGGAATAAGAATTGAAAGCCAATCAAAATGACTTACTTACAAAGAGTAACTGGCCCATCTATCGAGACTCTTGAAGACCCTGACCTCCCTGTGCCCAACAACCCAAAGCCACTGTGTCGTAAACTCTGCCCAATCCACTTCCTAACTTCCAAGGCCTTTATCCCAACGTCATTTGTCCCCCTTTAAGATCCTCTAAATATCCTCCCTTGACTTTCCTCTTTTGAGACACAATCTTGTCTGTCAAGCTGATGTTCTGTCTTATTACAGTAAGTCTAAGAATCTTAGTTTTCCCTAATTAACAGTTTTTTCTGGTGATCTGGGAAGTTGACACGATCTGGTTGAATGTGTACACACACACACACACATGTAGTATTTCAACTTTCTTCCACAGCAGGGATGACTTAGTCTGAAGAACATATTGTTGTTGTTGTTCAATAGCTAAGTTGTGTCCAACTCTTTGTGATCCCATGGACTGCAGCACTCCAGGCTCCCCTGTCCTCTGCTATCTCCCAGGGTTTGCTCAGATGCATGTCCACTGAGTCAGTGACTATCTAACCATCTCATCTTCTGCTGCCCCCTTCTCCTTTTGCCTTCAATCTTTCCCAGCATCAGGGTCTTTTCCAATGAGTTGGCTCTTAGGAATCTTGCCTATTTTCAGATACTATTCAGTGCCTTAGATGATCATATACATGATTGATTTTTCATCCAAATACATAGTCCACTGAACAATTATTCTAAATCTCTGGATAGTTGAGCCTTGGTGAAATGAGAGTAGAGTAGAGAAGACTTCAAAGCTGACTGACTCAGAATCTCTGGGACTGGAGCCCAGAAATAGGGTAATTCAGGTTCCATAGGGCTTCTGATGCTCAACCAAGGCTGAGATACTTTGGTTTAATGTATTATTAATTATGCAGAGTTGAGGTTCTCAAACTCCAATGTACATAGAAATCTTCTCAGGAGGGTATTAAAAATGCAGATTTCAGAGCCCCATCCCTAGAGATTCTAACTCATAGGAAGATGGTGGAGTCCCAGAATCCATATACTGATCAAGCATCTATAGTCTTCTACAGCTCACAGTTTGAGAAGTGCTGATTGATGTAGGGGAAGTAATATTCTCAGAGCTGCAGGAAACTGGTTATGATTAAAGTCTTTAGATAATATCAAATAATGAGATACCATTTCCTGAAATAATACATTTTTATTCTGGACTTTAGTTTCCTCATTTTAAAAATGGGATCAATAAGATTGATTAAACATAAGAGGTACCCATTATTTCTGTGTCAGGACCCTGACTAAAATCTGCATAATGAAAGGACAATTGACACATTTATTAATTAAGATCCTGTCTTGGATTATATTATGTTAACATTGCTAAACTTCTTTAAATTCAATGTGTTGTCTTGAAAAGAATACCCATTCTCTAGGAATAAGTCTGGGTTTCCCAGGTGGCTCAGTGGTAAAGAATCTGCCTGCCAATGCAGGAGACCCGGGTTCGATCCCTGGATAGGGAAGATCCCCTGGAGGAGGAAATGGCAACTCACTCCAGTATTCTTGCCTGGGAAATCCCATGGACAGAGGAGCCTGGTGGGCAACAGTCCATGGGGTCACAAAAGAGTCGGACACAGGAAAAAGTCAAAGTGTGTATAGGTTTCTCATATGTATTTGATTTTTGTTCATCTTGGAATTTGAACTTAACCAGTGTTTTCATACATTCACAAATATAGTCAGCAAGCAAAGTTAACAAACAATTGAGCTCCTAAAAATGCCAGGTACTAAGGATATGAGTAGAGGAGATGTGACAGGTGGGTAATAATTATAAAATAAGGCCAACCTTAACAAACAAAAAAATTATGGCTCCAAAGGATAGGAGACAAATATATGAGAAGATGATGGGGTTTCTCCAATGGCTCAGCAGTAAATAATCCACCTGTAATGCAGGAGACTCAGGAGACTCAGGTTCAATCCCTGGGTTGAGAAGATCCCCTGGAAGAGAAAATGGCAACCCACTTCAGTATTCTTGCCTGAAAAGTCCCATGGACAGAGGAGCCTGGTGGGCTACAGTCCAAAGAGTCACAAAGAGTCAGACACAACTGAGTGACTGAGCACAGCACATATGAAAAGATGGCACTTTTAAAAGGTGAAAATGATGGTATGTGAACCATATCTCAATAAATCTTATTAAAATGCATATTTGGACCCCAATCCCACTTCTGAGTATATATACAAAGAAGTCGAAATTAGCATCTCAAAGAGGAAACTACACTGCTGTCTTCACTGCAGCACTATTCACAATAGCAAAGATATGGAAATAAACAAACTGTCCATCAACAAATCAATGAATAAAGAAAATATGGTATACTCATGCAGTGGAATAGTATTCAAACTTACGAAAAAGAAGGAAATCTTATCGTATATGACAACGTAGATGAACTTGAAGGATAGTATACTAAGTGATAAAAGCCAGAAGGACAAATATGACATGTTTATACTTATAAGAGGTATCTAAAGTAATCAAATTCTAGAAGTAGAGAATAGAATGGTGGTTGTGAGAGTTTGAGGGTAGGGGAAAATTGAGAGTTGTTCAATTAGTATAAAGTTTCAATTATGCAAGTTGAATAAGTTGTAGACATCTACTGAAAAACATTGTGTCTATAGTTAAGAATACTGTATTGTGCACTTAAAAAAGTGTTGAGGATGGATCTCATGTTGTGTTCTTACTGCAAAATAACAACAACAAAAATGTACAAGGAAACTTCTGCAATGATAACACATCTATCACTTTGATTGCAGTGTTTCACAAGTACGTGCATATATTCAAACGCATTAAATGGTATACATTAAGTATGTGCCGTTTTTGTATATCAATTATACCAAAATGAAACTGTTGAAAATGCATATTTGGGAAAGTGCAATAAAATGAAACAATGAAGACAGAAGTTTGTTGCTTTCCTATACAAAACAAGTCCCAAGATAATCAAGTCAGGACTGATGCAGTGCTCCACGGGACCAGGGAACCAGGCTCTGTCATCCTCAGTGTGTGGCTTCCTTCCATGGTTCAAAATGGCTGCTTGAGCTTCAGCCACCACATCTGTATCCCAGCCAGCATGAAGGATGAAGGAGAAGGCAAAATGTATGGGTCTTTTCCCGAAGGGACTTCCCAGAGCTTGCACATGTCATGTCTTATATCTCATTGGCAGAATTAAGTCATGTGGCTCCCTAACTTAAAGGGAAACTTGGAAATGTAGTCTTTATTCAGAACAGCCATATGTCTGGCTAACATTAGGAAAAGAATATCTCTTATTAAGGAGGAGGGAGAGAACAACTGGCAGTCTTGGCTACATGGACATTCTGTAGAGAGCCTTGAATACCATGTTGGAATAGTTTGCATTTAATTCAAGTAAATTGGAGACTGTAGATTATTTTGAAGCAAAAGGTGATACTATTTTAGGAATATAATTAATATCTGGCAGTGATGTGTAGGATGGACTGAAATGAGGGAAAACTAAGAATCAGGGATGCCAAATAGATGATCACATTAGACAAAGCAAGATGTAATGCAATGTGAACAGATTAGGACAGCAGCAGGAGGGCTAGTGTAGAGACTTCAATGGAAAGAATAGAACCAAAGAATTTGGCAACTGAATTTATCATGCAAATGGACAAGGAGGTGAGAGAGACTGCTAAGGTTTGATCACGACTTCTCAGAATGAGGGTTCACAAACTCAAATGTCTACAAGGATCCAGGGGTTCTATAGATAAGTAGTTGATTAAATGGGCTCCTACCTCCCCAACAAGAAGGCAAGGAAGAAGGGTGGGGGACTTCTGAGTGCCAAGCATCAAGAAAACTGCTCAGACCTGTGAGACAGGTAGTTGAGACTCTGAACACCACTGGGCAGGCTGAGGGGGAAATAGCACTCTTTCTTTTGAATCTCCTCTAGCAGGAGATATAAACCATTCATCAATATCTCCCATTTTAAAAATCCCAACTAGTCTGTTGAGTACCCTGTTAAGGAAGTATAAAATACCGAATTTTGCATATATAATCACTTCCACCCTCAACCCCTAAGATGGGTATTAATTATATAATCAAGCCATCATTTTTGTTTTCTTTCGGCTGCATCACGGATTCATCCCAACGTGAGATTGAATCTGCGTCCTTGCAACAGAAGTGCAGAGTCTTAACCACTGTACCCAAGGGAAGTCTCCAAAGTCAGCATTTCTCAATGCCCTAAAGGTGCTAGAGCTAAAGAACCTGCCTGCCAATGCAGGAGACATAAACAGACCCGGGTTCGATCCCTGGGTTGGAAAGATCGCCTGGAGAAGGACATGGCAACCCACTCCAGTATTCTTGCCTGGAGTATCCCATTGACAGAAGAGCCTGGCCGGCTACAGTCTGTAGGATCACAAAGAGTTGGACATGACTGAAGCTATTTAGCATGCATGCATGCATAATTATACATAAGAGCTAACATTTATGCACTATACTATTTTGTGAGTTTTAAAGTCCTTTTTAAAAATCCATTTAATTATTCCCTTAAATGCAATTCTCATTTCACATGTGAGAAGACTGGGAAGTAGTTGTGTTGGATAACATTCAACTTGATGGCAAGGATTGAGGTCGAGCTCCTACTCAAGGTCTTGGTAGGTCTCTCATCTCTGCTATGTGAATGAGCAGGAAAATGGACTTTTCTAGATCGTGTGTGTGTGTATGAAACTCCAATACTTTGGCTACCTGATGCAAAGAGTTGATTCATTTGAAAATACACTGATGCTGGGAAAGATTGAAGGCAGGAGGAGAAGGGGATGACAGAGGATGAGATGGTTGGATGGCATCACCAGTTCAATGGACGTAAGTTTGAACAAACTCTGGCAGATAGTGAAGGGCAGGGAAGCCTGGTGTGCTGCAGTCCATGGGATCGCAAAGAGTCGGATACAAGTCAGTGACTGAACAACAACAAATGTGTGTGTATGTGCTGTGCTCTGTGCGTTGTGGTTGTTGCAAAGAACTGAGAATGCTCCCAAGTGATCTGGGAATCATGATTAACTTGTCTTGTTTTGAAAAACTGCTCCAGATGAGTAGCCAGTGTTCACTATGATATAAGAGCTGTCTCTCCAGCCAGGGCCTGGAAAATCCCATGGACAGAGGAGCCTGGTGGGCTGCAGTCTATGCGGTTGCGAAGCGTGGGACATGACTGAGCGACTTCACTTTCACTTTTCACTTTCATGTATTGGAGAAGGAAATGGCAACCCACTCCAGTGTTCTTGCCTGGAGAATTCCAGGGACGGTAGAGCCTAGTGGGCTGCCGTCTATGGGGTCGCACAGAGTCAGACATAACTGAAGCGACTTAGCAGCAGCAGCAGCAGCTCCAGCCAGAACCCTGAGCCTTGATGATGTTTCTAGCCATCCTAAATTGCTTGTGCATATTCCCTTGGTTGATGTGGCAACTCTCTCCTCTTGTCACTGCTGATTTATGCAGGTCTTTCATGGTGTTCACTGAACTGACTGAGACCTCTGGGCTGGCTCATGGCCCATCTATGTTTTCTTAAACTTTTCCTATCTAAACTCACAAAGAAACAAATCATGCTTTGACTTCCTTAAGAAAATTAAAACTCTGTTAACCTAAAGTAAAATATACATGGTAAGTATAGAAAAGATGAAGTATACTGCAGTTATTGATAACATGAAAAATTTGGGAACTGCCCAAATATATCATAATATGGCTTTATGTGCCCTATTTATTTATCATCATGAGCAAATAATGATAGATCTATTCAATAAAGGGTTATTTATTCATTTAACAATGGTAGTTATAAAGAATACATAACAATACATTATATAATGAGGGGGGAATGAATCAGTGAAGAAATTGAATGTGCTCTGCAGTTTTTATCATGTGAAGAGGATCAGGATATGCCACCTCAGAATATGCCACTTTGGCATAAGAATTTTTAGTGAGTTGAAGGCAATAAAAAGCAGCAAACACAGAACGAGCTCTTTGCCCTCCAATTATTTTCCCAAAAGCAGGACATAAATTTCCCTCTGTGAAGATGTTCTCATTCCTTGCTCCTTGACCAGGAGGAGAACAACCACTACCACTGGAGACAGAAAGTCGGCCCTGAGATGGGTCTGCACAAACAAATCTTACTGAAATAACTTATTTTCCATTGCTTTCCACATATATTTACCTTCTCACAATTTACCACTGCCAGGAGCCCAGCTCCCTTTTCCTTTGTCTTGCACTTCTCTACAAATTTATCACCCTTTGTTAAAATGGTATATAAGCCCCAAATTCTAACCACCCCTTGGAGTTACTCATTACTGAGTTCTCCAGTGTGTGTGAGTATTGCATACATAAATAAACTGCTTTATTTTCCTGTTTATCTGTCTTTTGTCAGTTTAATTTACAGAACCCCAGACACTAAACATAAGAGGGTATAGAGGAGAAGATTTTCCCTCCTCCACACATGTTAAATAAAAAGGAAAATGGCAGAAATGAAATATACCAGTATGTAAACATTGTTTATGCAGCATGCAACATATTCAAACAGAAAAAAAGTCTTGTCAAAGCAACATTCTGTAAGGATTGCAAATTAACTGAACACCAGCATCTCTATTGTTACAAATAGATTTGGTTTAGGTGTTGATCAATAATAATACCTGAAGGGAAACTTTCATTTAGGACTTGATAAAGAGAATAGAACCTGATGAGAATGACAGAACCCGAGCTATGAAGCAAGAAGTATACACAGTTTTATAAGAGAGTTGACAAGAGTGTGATGAAGAGTCAGGTTCTAAAGTCAGATTATTTATTATTTACAGGTTACTTAACCTTTTTGTGCCTCAATTTCCTCTTCTTTAAAAAGGGGAAAACAATAACTACCTAATGTTGTTGAGGATTAAGTAATATCACCTGTATATGGAAAGTACTCAATGTAAGTTACTGGAAGCATTCTGATAATGATGCTCTTTCTTGCTTGCTAAAAAAATGTTGCTAATCCTCAGCCACATGTAGCAACAGAATGGCTGTTATCACTTGTTTGGCAACCTGATTGGCCCCTCCTTCTGTTTGGATACCTGGGTGGCATCACCCTGGAAGTTTCTCTCTTTGGTCTGGAAGATCTGTGGCCTCTCCTTTGGGTGGAAAATTAACTTTACATACGGGGTCCAAAATGGAATTGGTTTCCACAAGTGGGCAGAAAAATAGATGCCATGGTATTTCCTATGAGACCCTGTCATATGCTTTTTCCCCTCTGTAGCACACAGGCATGTTATGGCTCTGATATGCACCCTGCATCATGTTAAGTATGAATAGTGGGTAGGAAGGAAGGGTATGGGTGTATCAGCTGGAGGAGGCAGAAAGCCTAAGGGGGACAGACAGCATAGAACAATGGACGAGCCATCATGCCTTGTGACCTTGGGCAAATGGATTCACTCTGACACTTAGTTCCTCCCCAGGTAAAATGAGGGGGCATGGCTGGGTAGATTTCTTCTGGCACTAACATTCCATGAGTCTTTGCACCCTCCCAGCAACTACTTCTAAAAAGACAGAGGAAACATCATGGGTCCTGATAGCCCTCCACTGACTCATATTATCCCAGGCAGATTAAGTGTCCCCCAAGCCCTTTCTTCACCAGTGAGACTGAGTAATACTCAAGCCTGAGTTTAGGCTGAAGTTGGGAGCAGAGGATCTGAGATTCCACTTGTGCACGTTGGGGCCTCTGCATTCACTGGTTGAATGCACTGGTTGAATTCACCTGCCCTGTCTCATTTTTGAGAGACTTTCACGCTGTTTACTCTTGTCTCTCTCTTTCTCCCAGCACCCTGCTGAACTGTGCTGGTGGATTTCTCCATTTGCCTTTCAGAAGTTCAGTTTACTTTTTGACTTTAACTCCGAGTTTTAGTGATGAAAGAAAGTAGACCTTATTTCTTTTACTCAGAGCTGTATTTTCATGGCACAGCTGCCCAGACCCATGAGAAATAAAGAGAAGGGAGCTATGAGATCACGGGTAAATCCCACCCAGCTTCCTCTTGGTGGGAGAAGAACCCAGTGAGAATTTAGTCTCTGGAAGGTTGAGCCCAAACAGGTCTATTGGGTGGATGCTATGTGCTGGTGTCTTATCAGTGATGGGTTGAAGGGACAGCCCTTTTCTGGGTGCTGCGTGTGGCTGCCTCCAACCCTTGCTCTCCTCCCTAGTTCTCATGACTGTCTGTGGTCTGGAAAAGGCTTTACTCTTTGACAGTTGGGATGTCAGAGTGAGAGGGTCCCTGAGATCTGTCAGGGCGACACTGAAGCCCTGTTTGGTGCCATCTTGGAAAGCGGTAACACCTGTGGCTGGTGCAGAACACACTGTGGGAGGCCTTCTAGGTGGATTAGGGACCTTGTCATTTCATATTCGTATTGTGTGATCAATACACACACATATACACAGACTCGTGTGCAAAGAAGGTGACTGGGGAATGGATGGCCTGTTTGCCAAGGCATTTGAAATATTCCCTCCGGGACAGCAAATATCAGTAAGTACTAGATTATGACCTGGAAAAAAATAGCTATGTCTATACAGTATTTACTGAGCTCTTATGACATGCCAGGCACTTAATAAGAATTACATCATTTAATGTTCATTATAATCTCATCAGGATGGGCCATGTTTATCCACATTTTATGGGTGAGAAAACGGAGGCTTAGAAAATTTAAATAACTTTTCCAAGCTCACAAAGCTACTAAGTGGCAAAAGCAGAATTTTAATAGAAGCAATCAGTCTATGGAGCCCATGCGTTTATCCCGAAAACTGAACTACTTCCTTGCATGTGGTCTCTGTCCCAGTAACACATTAGCATCATTTATTCTATAATAAATTTCATTCATTATAGGTGAACCTTACTGTCTGGGTTCAAATTCCATTCTGCCATCTATTGACTATCATAATATTAGATGAGTTTCTTAATCTCTGTGCCTTAGTTTCCTCGTCTATGAAATGAAGATAGTAAGAGTTGATAGGTTGTTGTGAAGATTAAGTGAAATAACACAGGTAAAGCTCTTGGAACATGATAAGTGCTAGCCCTTCTTATCATATGTTAGCTGTTTATTTTATGACAAACTGACTTATGGATCTATTTACAGATTGCCTACTGTATCCCAGGTACTTCTCTCTCTTGTTATTCACCCAGTCATATTTGATTCTTTGCGAGTGCATGGACTGTAGCCAGCCAGGCTCCTCTGTCCATGGGATTTTCCAGGCAAGAATACTGGAATGGGTTGTCATTTCCTCCTCCAAGGGATCTTCCTGACCCAGGGATCAAACCTTGGTCTCCCACATTGGAGGCAGATTCCTTACCATCTGAGCCACCAGGGAACTAGGTTCTTGGATGTAGGCAGAGGAGTGGGCAGGATTTTGTGGTTATGGGGAGGGAGAGACAGATATTTAAACCAATTATGACATAAAGTGTTATAATCCATAGCAGTTCAGTAAGAAAGGAGTGATAGGCAGGAAAAAAAAAAGCTACAGGGGAAGATCTGAGGACAGATTCAGCAGGACAAGGAAATCATCTGTGCTAAGGGGTTGGGATTTTCCTGTATAGACAGACAGGTTGCTGGGGCATTTTACTAACCCTTCTCTAAGCCCCATTTAGCCAGAGATGAGCATAAGAAAAGACCCACCAGAAGAGGAGTAGTTCTCATAAAACTTCTCTGCCAGATATTTAAACATTCGATTTGGAAGCTGATCAGTAGATTTTATGTAAGAAGATTCATTGTACAAAAAAAGGACTCCAGATCATTTTATATCCTGATTCCATATGCACTGTGCAAGTGACTCTCATTGACTTAATACATTTGGCACTCACCAGCATGTATAAAGCATGCTGTATAAATAGTAACATAGACCATGCTGCCAGGGGCTCCTCTTGCCAGGCAAGGATGACAGTGTATTCTCTTAAGATTATGAGTTAATGCATGAGGCAGTTCCCTCACTTGGTATGCCAGAGGATGTTTGAATTGGGGACATAATCTCCAGGGAACAGGAATAATTTTGAGTCAAAATTAGGGTGGGTTGGTTTTTATAGCAGTATACACAACCTGTTTTACCGGTTCCAATCTACATAGCTGATTAAGTGACTAGAATGACCAGCCAGGTTTTCTCTGCTATATATGCCCAGTTTCAACACTGGGAGCTAAAGGAAGTGGAAAAATCCAGGTTAACAGTGAAATAGCCAAGGATGCGCACAAGGATTTAGCATAAGTATTCATCACAGTGTTGATTACACTAGTAGGAAAGCCCAACAATTAGTCGAGTGTTTAAAAAATATTATAGAGCATCTCTAACACTCACTGCTAAGGTTATTGAAAATGATGATGAGGAAGAGAAGGTAATGACAACCCAGGCTGCTGCTGCTGCTGCTGCTAAGTCGCTTCAGTCGTGTCCGACTCTGTGCGACCCCATAGACGGCAGCCCATCAGGCTCCACCGTCCCTGGGATTCTCCAGGCAAGAATACTGGAGTGGATTGCCATTTCCTTCTCCAGTGCATGAAAGGGAAAAGTGAAAGTGAAGTCGCTCAGTCGTGTCCGACTCTTAGCGACCCCATGGACTGTAGCCTACCAGGCTCCTCTGTCCATGGGATTTTCCAGGCAAGAGTACTGGAGTGGGGTGCCATTGCCTTCTCTGGACAACCCAGGCAGGTTATACTATATCATTATGTCAAAAAAAAAAAGAGCAAAGTTCTTAATTGATGGGCACAGTAAAATCTTATTTTTGTAAAAGAAAATAAAAGGGTCATGTAATAATAGCTATTATCTCTAGGTAGTGAGATTATATGCTTTACCTTTTTGCTTGTGTGAACTATATGTTTTCTGAGCTTTCCAGGTAGTGCAGTGGTAAAGAATCCGACTGCAATGCAGGAGACTCAGGAGACTCAAGAAATTCAGATTTGGTCCCTGGGTCAGGAAGATCCCCTGGAGGAGGAAATAGCAACCTGCTCCAGTACTTTTGCTTGGGAAATTCCATGGATAGAGGAGCCTGGCAGGCTATAGTCCATGGGGTCTCAAAAGAGTTGGACATGACTGAGTGACTAAGCATACTATATGTTTCTATATTGAACATTGATTAATTTTGCATCCAAAGCTATTTTTTAAAAAACAAGCAAAAAAAATCACCTTCCTCTCTCTTCCTGGGTCCCACCTACAGAGGTGGCAGCCATCTCCTATTTGCCTGTTTGGTGGCGGAAATTTAATCTCAGTCAATTCAAGTTTCCCCGTTCTCTCTGAGATTGAGTCTGAGTTTTAGGAGGCCTATGTTGTGTCACTGCAGATGGTGACTGCAGCCATGAAATTAAAAGACACTTGCTCCTTGGAAGAAAAGCTATGACAAACCTAGACAGCATATTAAAAAGCAGAGACATTACTTTGCTGATAAAGGTCCATCTAGTCAAAGCTATGGTTTTTCCAGTAGTCATGTATGGATGTGAGAGTTGGACCATAAAGAAGCCTGAGCACCAAAGAATTGATGCTTTTGAACTGTGATATTGCAGAAGATTCTTGAGAGTCCCTTGGACTGCAAGGAGATCCAACCAGTCCATCCTAAAGGAAATCAGTCCTGAATACTCATTGGAAGGACTGATGCTGAAGCTGAAGCTCCAATACTTTGGCCACCTGATGCGAAGAGCTGACTCACTGGAAAAGACCCTGATGCTGGGAAAGATTGAAGGCGGAGGTGAAGGGGACGCCAGAGGATGAGATGGTTGGATGGCATCACCGACTCAATGGACGTGATTGTGCAGGCTTGGGGAGATGGTGAAGGACAGGGAAGCCTGATGTGCTGCAATCCACGGGGTCGCAAATAGTCGGACACGACTGAGCAACTGAACAACAACAGATGTCATGTCGCAGCTTTGGGAGGGGCCATTTGGCTCTTGATAAACATCCACGAGGCTGGCACCTGCTTGGATGTACAGTTTCCCAATCCTTGGGCCTCATGTGTGCTGTTACCTCATCCCCATTGCAGACCTCTGGGCTTCTCCAAATGTGGCTCTTTTTGACTCCCACAGCCCACTCTGGGATCCACTTTTTGTACATCTCCCTCTTCTGCTTGGGAGCAGGAGGGAATTCTAGAAGGCTGCTAAGGGGCCCATCAACCCAGACACCCCACATAACCATTTCCTGTCCTTGCTCCTGCTTCATGCTCAGTGCAGGATAAGCTGGGATGGCTTATCGCCCTCAGGTTTCAACTGGAAAGTAAGAAGAGACAACTTCTTCATTTGAATCCCTCAAATCTTTCTGAGGTTGCCATCATTCTCCTGACCTCCACTCCAAGGATGCAGTCCAGGGACAACAAAGCACGGGGCATCTCTTCAGGGCCCTAGCTTTTTCTACTTTCCCTCCAGTCCTTGTCTCCCATCCACCCAGGGAATATTTTCAACCTAGTTTTGAGGGTGGGAAAAACTGTCTCTGAGTCACTACAGATTCTTTGAAATCCTCTGTGCTATGCCCTGTGCTCTTTCTGGTCCCTACTGTGGGTTGGGCTTTTAGAACTACAAAGGCTTCTTTCCCTCTCTGCTGGGTCATTCCTACCCCAAGGCAAAGTGCATTGAGCTTGAGTGGGTTGAAGGGCTATGGGAAATTCCTGGGGCCAGGGTGGGGACCCAGCAGTTAATATCTTAAAATATTATTCCACCACAGTGGTCTGATATGTTATGTTTGCTGAGGGCTTTTTTAAAAAAAGTTTTTTATGAGTTTCTAAGAATATAAAGTCCCTATTCAGTCTCCCTCATTAGATCGTTTTTAGATTATAAAGCACTGAGTTTAGATGCTCAGTACAATTAATTCCTTTGATCATGTCCATTTGTTGAAAGAGCTGAGGTGAGTTTAGTTTTATGTACTCTACAAGACCCCCCACTCCAGTACTCTTGCTTGGAAAATCCCATGGACGGAGGAGCCTGGTAGGCTACAGTCCATGGGGTTGCTAAGAGTCACACATGACTGAGCGACTTCACTTTCACTTTTCCCTTTCATGCACTGGAGAAAGAAATGGCAACCCACTCCAGTATTCTTGCCTGGAGAATCCTAGGGACGGCGGAGCCTGGTGAGCTGCCGTCCATGGGGTCGCACAGAGTCGGACACGACTGAAGCGACTTAGCATAGCATAGCATAGCATAGCACTCTACAAGACCAACTTTTGTGTACATTTGAGATCAGTTGCTGTTAACTGAACTACACCATTTTCCTCTTGAATCTCACATAAATGAAATCATATTGTGCATACTACCATTGTGTCTGGATTCTTTTGCTCTGTTTAATATGGTGAGATTCACTCATGTTGCTTTGTGTATTTATAAAAATTACTTATCGTATTCCATTGTATGAAAGGCTAGAATTTATTGACCTATTCTCTCACTGATGGATATTTGGGTTGTTCTCAATTTTTGGTAATAATGAGAAAAGCTGCTATGAGCATTCTCATCCATGTCTTCTAATAGACAGGCTTTGTTTCTCTTGGGTATATGCCTAGAGTGGGGTTGCTGGGCCTTAGGATAGTTATATAATTAGCTTTAGTTCATAATACTAAGTAGCTTTCTAGGGGTGGTATGAATTTATACTCTCACCACCAGTGTGTGCGAATTCCAGTTGCTTGACATCTTAATCGATAATAATTAGTATCATCAAACTTTGAAGTTAGCCATTCTGATGGAGTTATATCTTTGTGATTTTAATTTACATTTCCTTGAGCAGTAATGAAGTTGAGCACCTTTTCATATGCTTAAATAGGTATTTGAATATCCTCCTTTGTTAGGTGTCTCTTCAAGTCTTTTGCCCGTTTTTTATCTACTTGTTTATTTTTTTCTTATTGACTTTTAGGAGTTCTTTATACATTTGTATACAATTCTTTTGTTGGATCTGAGCATTGAAGATATTTTCTTCTGAATTTGCCTTTTTACTCCTTTATGGGTATCTTGCTTTGGATGAGCAGTAGCTGTTAATTTTAATTATGCCCAATTTGTTAATTTCTTATAGTTAGTAATTTTTGTGTCTCATTCAGTAAATCTTTCCTTAATCCAAATTTGTGGAAGTAGTCTCTTACATTTCTTCCAGCAGCCTTTATGCATGATCTAGCAATCTCAAATAAATAATTTGTGTTTAACGTGAGGTAAGAGGCAGTGTTCATTTTTTTCCACAGGGATATATAATTCCTCTAATAACAGTATTAAAAATGGTTATGCTACTGTGTTGTTATTGCACATTAAGTAACTGTTTATATGTGGACATATTTCTGTACTGTATTTTGTTGACTTATTTGCCTATTTTACAGGTCAAGTTATGCTGTCTGAATTATTGTAGCTTTATAGTAAATCTTGAAATCTGGTAGTATAAAGTCTTCAACTTTGTGCTTTTTCTTTAAGTTTGCCTTGGCGGTGCTAGGCCATTTGCATTTTCATATAAATATGATATACTAATAAATTTATATGAAATTATATGACTATATAATATTTATATATGAAAGCAAAGAAGAACTAAAAGCCTCTTGATGAAAGTGAAAGAGAAGAGTGAAAAAGTTGGCTTAAAGCTCAACATTCAGAAAATGAAAATCATGGCATCTGGTCCCATCCCTTCATGGCAAATAGATGGGGAAACAATGGAAACAGTGACAGACTTTATTTTCTTGGGTTCCAAAATCACTGCAGATGGTGACTGCAGCCACGAAATTAAAGATGCTTGCTCCTTGGAAGAAAAGCTGCGACCAACCTAGACAGCATATTAAGAAGCAGAGACATTACTTTGTCAACAAAGGTCCATCAAGTCAAAGCTATGGTTTTTCCAGTGGTCATGTATGGATGTGAGAATTGGACTATAAAGAAAGCTGAGCGCTGAAGAATTGACGCTTTTGAACTGTGGCATTGGAGAAGACTCTTGAGAGTCCCTTGGACTGCAAGGAGATCCAACCAGTCCATCCTAAAGGAGATCAGTCCTGAGTGTTCATTGGAAGGACTGATGTTGAAGCTGAAACTCCAATACTTTGGCCACCTGATGCGAAGAACTGACTCATTGGAAAAGACCCTGATGCTGGGAAAGATTGAGGGCAGGAGGAGAAGGGGATGACAGAGGATGAGATGGCTGGATGGCATCACCAACTCAATGGACATGGGTTTGAGTGTACTCAGGGAGTTGGTGATGGACAGAGAGGCTTGGTGTGCTGTGGTTCACAGGGTTGCAAAGAATCGGACACGACTGAGCGACTGAACTGAACTGAACCATCACCACTTCTATTAAACATTATATAGATGAATCTAGCTAGTGCATTAGGCAAGAAAAAATTAAAATATATAAAGGTTAGAAACAAAGATATGACACTTTTTATTTACAGATGATATGATTGCATATACATAGAATTATTAATAATCTTAGAAATTGGATTAGATCATTCAGTATTGTTAAGACTTCAAGTTTTCCCAAACTAATGTACAGGTTCAATGCAATCCTTATTGAAATTTCAGTTGCTCTTTGGGGGGTGATTTCAGTTCAGTTCAGTCGCTCTTAGATGTAACAACCCCAAGTGGGATGCCAGAAAAAAAGCTTTATTTGATTCCTCCTCTGTACATGTTGGTTTCCAGACAAATTATCTTAATAAGTGGCATGCAAAGCTAACCTGATTTTAGAGATAACTCTGAATCAATGAAGAAATGTGGGATAAAGCAAATAAAGTACAATGTTAGTTATAGAATCTAGGTGGTATGTATACGTAGGCTCGCTGTAAATTTCTTTCAACTTTTACATATGATTGAAAATTTTCTTAACAAGATATTAGGGAAAAAATTTTAAAGGGGGCTTCCCATGTGGCTCAGTGGTAAAGAATTTGCCTGCCAAAGCAGAAGACCAGGAAGATCCCACATGCTGTGAGGCAACTAAGCCTGCATGCCACACCTATTGAGCCTGTGCTCTAGAGCCCGGGAGCTGCAGCTACTGAAGCCTGCATGTCCTAGAGCCTGTGCTTCACAAGGAAGAGTAGCCACCGCTTGCCACAACTAGAGAAGGCCCGTGTGCAACAACAATGACCCAGCACGGCCAAAAATAAATAAAATTACATATTTTAAAAAATCTTAAAATTTAAAAAATTAAAAAAAAAAAAGCATTTAGTATTTTCCACAGGAAGTATGTAGGAAATAGTATCTTCAAGGTCTGTGTGCAATTCTGTGATCTATTGGGGTCCCTCAACACTGTCCAGCAGGTCAAGGGGGTGCATTAAGTGCTGCCTGGGCTGCATGCTTGCAAAGCCCAGTTTAGAGGTAACAAAAATTTCCCCCTTTCACAACTGCCTTGACCCCAACACTGAGCTGGAGGCTGGCAGGGCAGATGGCATTACCACCACTAGTCTCTTTTTATAAATGAGGAAACTAAGGCTTAGAACTAAGTAACTGTTGATTCCAGGAGCTCACCCAGACCTTCTGACAGCCAATCCTTTGCTCTTTATTCTGTGTTTCCTTAATCCCAGTCAGAATCTGCATCTCCCTCTTTTTCTTTTTTCTGGATGCTGCTCTGTGTTATCAAGGAGACAAAAGGGACCTAATAAATTCAGGGAATCTAATTGAATCTAATCAAGGTGTTGGTGATTCTAAAATGCTAAATATACTTCTCCAAAGCATATTTGTATTTTAAAGAAAAAACAATAGAGCAATAACTTAACCTTTAAGTGCATAACTCACTCACACTAATGGAGACTGAGTTGGGGAAGCACCAGGAGAAGAGGGTGAGAGGGTGCAGCTGGTCAGGTGTAAATCACACCCTGTAAGTAATTAACATCTCCATCCATACAGAAAACCAGTTTTGATGAAACAAATCCATTAGCTAGGATTTTTTGTATTGTGGTAGAACAATTAAATGGAAGGCACGCAACCAGTCAGTTAAAGGAAATCAACCATGAATATTAATTGAAAGGACTGATGCTAACACTCCAATACTTTGGCCACCCGATGCAAAGAGCCAACTCATTGGAAAAGACCTTGATACTGGGAAAGATTGAAGGCAGGAGGAGAAGGGGGCGACAGAGGATGAGATGGTTGGATGGCATCACTGACTCAGTGGACATGAGTTTGAGCAAACTCCAGGAGATAGTGAAGGACAGGGAAGCCTGGCATGCTGCAGTCCATGGGGTCTCAAAGAGTTGACACCACTTAGTAAGTAAATAACAACAATTTAAAATGTTAGATTTGTGACAAAAAATTCATCTTTTCAAGGATATTGATAGCCATCTAGACCTGACACAGATTTCCACATTGTATTTAGCAGCAGATAGTTAGTCAGCTCTTTGTGAACGGGTACAGAGAAATAGGTGTCCATTTTTATTTAAAAAAAAAAAAAAAGCCAGGGAGACTTCCCTGGAAATCCAGTGGTTAAGACTTCCCCTTCCAGTGCAGGGGGTTGTGGGCTCAATGCCTGGTCGGGGGCTAAGATTCTACATGCCTCTCAGCCAAAAAACCAAAACATAAAACAGAAACAATATTGTAACAAATTCAATAAAGACTTTAAAAATGGTTCACGTCAAAAATATGTGTTAAAAAGAAAGAAAGCCATCATTTCTCTAAAAGCAGACTTTGTGTGATCGTTTTGCTGGTTTGGCGTCACAGAGGTCTGTGGACTCTAAGTGAGAACTGAGTTGTTCAGAAGCAGAACAGGAAATGTCAACTCACCTGAACTCCCATAACTTCTTTAACCCAAATCTAGCAGGCTTGTTGTCCTTCTACTGACACTACACAGTGCAGTCTCTCACAGTCTCAGATGGAAAGCTCATTTAATCAGATCTGGTCTGCAAAATTTTTTAAAGGTTTCACAGCCTATGGAAAAAAAACAGTACTTCAGCACACTCAAAAATCTGCAGTGAGGCAGAACTCTCCCTCTGCAATGGCCCACACTCTGTCTGTGGAGTGTGTTTCTCTCTGAATCTGAATAAATTCACTTTTTATCTATCATGTTTTCTCTCACTGAATTCTTTCTGCAATGAGATATCAAGAACCTGAGCTTCATTAGGTACTGAAACCAGGACAGACCTCTAAAGACTCATGATGCCTGGGGAAGAAGCCCGGAAAAGAACGAAGAAGAAAGAAAAGGAGTCAGAAATGATTCTTTCTCGGTGTGATATAATGTTGAGAACTTCTCTGGTGGTACAGTGGATAAGAATGCGTCTGCCAGTGCAGGGGACACAGGTTCAATCTCTGGTCCAGGAAGATTCCACATGCCTCAGAGCAACTGAGCCTGTGCACCACAACTACTGATGGCTGTGTGCCTACAGCCTGTGCACTGCAACAAGAGAAGCCACCACAGTGAGAAGCCCATGCACCTCAATGAAGAGAAGCCCCTGCTCGCCGCAACTAGAGAAGGCCCACCTGCAGCAATGAAGACCCAGTGCAACGAAAATAAAGAAATAAATAAGCTTAAAAAAAAATAATGTTGACAAACTTAAGTACAACTGATTCATTTTCATGGTCCCAGTGATGCTGAAATACATATGAATAAAAATAATAATGAGAAAATCATCCAAAAATTAAAAAAAAAACTGCAGTGAGATTGTTTTAAATATAGGCACATTACCAAAACCTGAGAAGGCACAAAATGAAGGGTTAATTTTCCAACAAAGAGAAGAGGAAGCACAACCTGCTTGTGGGAGTGGAGTACTACCCCCTGGATGGAGAAAGTGGGTGGAGGGCTTTCTCAAGACATGCTCCCCACGTCTTCACCCCATGAGATCAAACCCGCCTCTTGTGTCTCCTGCTTTGGCAGGTGGGTTCTTAATCACTAGCACCACCCGGAAAGCTATCAACTTTATTGAGATATAATTTATATATGACAAAATTCACCCATTTACAGTGTCCAAATCAGTGGTTTTTTAGTAAATTCACAGAGTTGTTTAACTATCACTACAATCTAATTTTAGAACATTTCATCATCCTCAAAAGAACTCCTGTACCAGTAGCAGTCACTTCCCATTCTCCTTCTCGCTGCTTCCTGGCAACCTGTTAATCTGTTTTCTGTCTCTACGGTTTTGCCTGTTTGGAGTATTATATATATATGGAATCATACAATATGTGGCCTTTTGTGACTGGCTTCCTTCAGTTAGTATAATGTTTTCAAGATTCATCCATGTTATGACCTGTATCACCTTTCTATTCCTTTTTATTACCAAATTATATTCCTGCTATGGACCTAATATCTGTGTCCCCCTCCCAAGTTTATATGTTGAAATCTTAACCCTCAATGTGATGGTACTAAGAGGTGGAGCCTTTGGGAAGTAATTAGTTCAGGAGGATGAAGCCCTTACAAATGGAATTAGTGCCCTTATGAAAGAGATCTCAGAGAACTTTCTTGTCCCTTCTGCCAGGTAAGGACAGAGCAAGATGATAGCCATCTGTGAACCAGAAAGTGAGGTCTAACTGGACACTGAATTTGCCATTGTTTTTGACTTGGACTTAGCTGCCAGAACTATGGGAAGCAAATGTTTGTTATTAAAGCTGCCTAGTCTATGGTATGTTGTTATAGCAGCTGAAATGGACTGGAATAATTCCCTTGTATGACTATTTCACATTTTTTTATCCGTTCATTGGTTTGTGGACCTTTGGATTGTTCCTATTTTGTGATTACTGTGAATAATACAGCTGTGGGCATTTGTACACAGGTTTACTTGTGGGCATATGTTTTCATTTCTCTTTGATGTATGTCTAGGATTAGAATTGTAACTCAATGCTCAACATTCTGAGGAACTGTCACACTGTTTTTCAAAGTGGCTATGTGATTTTACCTTATGCAATGTATTACAGTTTCTCTACATCCTTGTCAACACTTGATATTCTCTTTTTTATCATAGCCATCCTGTTGTTGTGTGGTTGTGTTCATGTGCTCAGTTGTGTCCAACTCTTTGCAACCCCATGGACTGTAACCTGCCAGGCTCCTCTGTCCATGAAATTTTCCAGGCAAGAATACTGGAATTGGTTGCCACTTTCTGTTCCAGGGGATTTTCCCGAACCAGAGATCGAAACCACATCTCTTGTGTTACCTGCCTTGATGGATGAATTCTTTACCCACTGAGCCATCTGGGAAACCCATCGTCATCCTAGTGGATATGAAGTAGTGTCTTACTGAGAGAGTCAATTCCTAGGCAGGTTGATAAGAAGTCCAGGATCCCTGAGGAGGAGAAAGGGGTCTGGGATTCTCAAAGCAGAGATAGGGGTCTGGGGTCCTCAAGGAGGAGGAAAGGACAAACTATTTTTTTCTCTACATTCGTTAGTCTTAGTCACATAGAACAATTTTTTTCTTTAAGCCCGGAACTGATGATTACACAACAAACAACTCAGTTTAAACTCTGTAAACTCTGTACTAGGGATTATACAGCAACAATGTATCCTGCTTGAGGACAGTTTCTCCTTCCTGAAAACCTTCTGACTAATCCTGATATGTTAGAATGTAAATTATGGGAGTGGGTCTGGTAGGATCTTTCTATTGTTAAATTCTAGTACTGTTATCCTAAAATGTAACTTGTGGGAGTGGGTCTGGTAAAATTTTCACAAACTTGAGACATTCTTTTGATTTATGGCAATAATTAATTAAAAAGTATGTAATTCCCTTGCTAACACTAATGATAGGGACACTCTCCATCCCCCTTCTGATGTCTGTGTCAGAAGCTTTCTCTGTCCCTTTATATACTTTAATAAAACTCTGCTACACAAAAGCTCTTGAGTGATCTAGCCTGGTCCCTTGTCCCAGAGCTAAATCATCTTATTTGGAGACCACGAGTCCAACATCATTCACCATAAGCTATCATTACTATGGTTTTGATTCATATTTCCCTAAAAACCAATAGTGTTGAATATTTTTTAATTTTATTGTTGAGTTATAAGTGTTCTTTATATATTTTGAATACAAATCTTTCCTCTCCCTTACCTCCAGATGGTAGCCCTTCCCACCTAACTTCATCATTACAGGAAAGAGCAAGAAGATGTTAATGCTAGCCCACTGAAGGAGTACCTTGCTTTGTAAGGCCTGGAGGTGGCCTATCTAAGTGGGGATCTGCTGGGACAAGCTGTTCTCAAGAAGCTTTTTCGGTGAAAATGCTTCGAAGGGAACTGAATTTATGCCTCAGATATCTATACCAGCAAGAAATAACACTTATAAGGAAGATTCTGAGTCCAGAAATCTCCAGTTGTCAACTTCTGCATAAAAGCCCTATAGATCTTTGCTATACAAAGTGTAGACCTTGAGCCAGAAGCATCTACATCACCTGGGAGCTTGCTAAAAATACAAACTCTCATGCCCCACTCTAACCTACTAAATCATTTTAATAAGAATTCCAGTGATCTGTATGCACTTATGCTGTCACATAAGAGAATTTTCTTCTCCTGTCTTCAAACTTCGAGGTAAGAGCAGAGATCCAAACACAGGAGCCCTCAGTGAGTCAGCATCCTCCAACGTGAACATCTTGGATCAACATCTCATGTAGAGCCCGGGACTGGGAACCACACTAGCACACCCATGAGCTGTTAAAAAAGGCCTGAAAGATTTATGCTGTAGATAGATGGCCACGTGGATCCAGCCAGTTGTAGTTAATTATTTGTTTCCCCTTTCACTCTCATCCTACTATAGAAAAATTTCAGGAGTCTTATCTTTGACCTAGACAATTGTGCCAAAGAATTTATTCTCCCGCAACAGGAAAAACTGCCTTTGCTTTCTGGGCTCAAATGCTCTTGGGAATGACATTGGGAGAGACAGGGACCTTGGAGCTCATCTAGGTTATTCTCCAATTGTCACCAAGCCAGAAAGCCTGGAAATTGGCAGCTTCCATGGGAGAGGCATTGGATTCTTTGCCAATGGAAAAGTGTTGATGTCACTCTGAAACTAGCAGTTAGCTGCCAAGTGGTTATGATAAAAGCGGACAGGCTAGTTGAAAGCATGCGAGAAGGTAGAAAGGAGGGCCAGTGTGATTTATATGCAAGTGTAATGGAAAGAGTGCTAGGCTAGTCTTAGCTGTTTGACTTTGGGCATATCTTTAATCTCCCTGGATTTTCTTTACCTGTAACAGTAATCAAAGCAGTTAATACTTACTAGATTCTTAGTTTACATGAACTATTCTTGTCTAATTTTCACATCAATCTATAAGACAGAGGCTGGCATTTCCTCCATTTTATGGATGAGGAAGCTGAAGCAAAAAGAGGGTTACTTGCTCAAGGCCACTCAACTGAACCCAGGCAGTCTGACTCCAGAGTCTAAGCTCTGTCAGCTGAGAGGGTTGAATCAGATGAATGTTAAAAGACTCTTCCCTTCTCTGCTATTAATTTTCTCTTGTTTAACTGGGATAATAATAGAGTTATGAAGACTATGAGATTACACAAATAAAGTGCTTAGCACAGGGCCTGGATCGTAAGTGCTCAGTAAATGTCAGCTATTACTATAGTTGATACTTTCACTATAACCACTGCCATTCTATGAAACAAATCACTTCTGTCATCTCCTCAACAGCTGCTGGAGTGCACAGTTAGCCCAACTGAACCTATTAATAAATTCAAACTATGGGTCAATTCAGTAATAAAATCAAGCAAGCCTGCCTTGATACCGAATTGAATTGCCTAGCTAAATAGTCTTTAAGCAGTGCTGTCAAACAGAACGTTCTGTGATGAGGGAAATGTTCTATATCTTTGCTGTCCAATATGGCGGTCACTAGTGGCAGGTACTCATTGAGCACTGGGAATGTGATTAATGTGACTGAGGGACTACTTCACTGTATAATTTTACTTGCTTTAAGTTTCTAACTTAATAGACACGAGTGGGTAGTGGCTACCATATTGGGCAATTTAGGCTAAGGCCCACTTGGTAGCCAGGAACCCTTGGTGAGAGGACTCAAAGGTGTCAAGCGCAAGAAAGGGAGTCAGACACTTCCCTGGCCACAAATCTGTTTTGTTACAAGTGCCTTAAATAAGCCTGAATGTCAGCATGCTCAGGTTTTAAAGGATTCCCTTTGGGCTGTTGGCTCAGATGGTAAAGAATCCGCCTGCAATGTGGGAGACCTGGGTTTGATCCCTGGGTCAGGAAGATCCCCTGGAGAAGGGAATGGCTACTCGATCCAGTATTCTTGCCTGGAGAATTCCATAAACTGAGGAGCCTGGTGGGGTACAGTCCATGGGGTTGCAAAGAGTTGGACACGACTAAGCGACTAACACTTTCACTTCCATCTATTAGGTGGGGGTGTGGGCTTTTTTAAGGGTGAGGGGCAAGGTGGTGACAAGAAAGAAGGCAATTCCACTTTCCTCACTGGGATTCCTCCAGTTAATTCTGGATAGAACGAGATTTCTTATTGCTGTTAAAAATTATTTTGGTGGGGGAAAGGTAGTTTATACTTACACTACATGAAGCACCAAGATATGACTTTCCATCTTTCAAAGTCTCTGTTTTACTACACACAGAAACAAAAAGTGATTTCAAGTCATGGCTTGAATGATTGATTAAGAAGAAGATGATCAAAGAATCACAGTCTTGGAGATGGCTGTCTCGTAAGCATGTCCATTACAAACTGGCATCTTAGGGAGGTCACACACACATCCGTGGGACACACGTATGACACTGTGCCTTGCTTTGGGGGCTGACTGGCTTTGGATCAGGAGGGGAAGAGCAGTCAGCCAGCTGATAATAGCACTGCCCTCAGCTCTCATCCTGATCTCCTGAGGATCCTGCACATTTTTTTTAATAAAAGGCTTTCCTGAAGCTATAAGGATATCAGTGAGCTCATTTCGATCGAAGTATGTAAACCTGTGACTGCTTTCCTGGTACAAATTATTTTACCTTGTATCATGTTCTGGTTCTAAATATTTCGAGCAGGAGAAGCCCCCAACCCCTGACCATCCCCCTCTACCACCAGTATTGGTTGGGTTAATAATTCAATGGCTGCCAAAATTTGTAGAAAGCAAAACTGAATCCTAATGAGGCTTGCTTGTGTTAAACCAATTTTTAAATGATAGTAATTAAGAGAGTTTTCATATAGGAAAGTCTTTGTTTGGCTTGAAATGTTAAAAGCTACCACCAGAAACACAAGGGATTTGTGCATAAAGGCTTCTCTTTCTGCTGCCCAGCAGTCGCTTCGGCCAGGGTCTAAGCAGTGAATGCTAACACAGCGGTCTGCCCTGGCGTCTGCCCCACTCCACCACTGTCCTGTGGCGTCTACCTCGGAGCATGCCTTGTACCAGGGCTGTGGTCTCTCAGGCTGTCTGCAAACAGACACCAGGACATCTGTCCTCTCTCCTTCCACCCAAACACAGCTGCTGGGCTGCATCCCAGCTCCAGCCATCTGGAGGAGGAACAAAGGCCCCCTCTCCTCACCCTTTCCCTGGCTGCCGAGGGGAGACTGGGGAGTCTTGGCACCCTCTTGGCCTCGGTGGAGAAAGGAAAATTGAAGAAGCAGCCAGACTTCCTCCTAGTGGCAGGCAACTCCTCCCCCTGGTTCTTAGGGTTGATGAAACACTTCGTTCAAGCTCCAGACATGTGTTGGGCTCTTGCAAGCGTCAAGCCCCGGACCAGGCTCTGGGGACCCAAGAACAAGACCCAGCTCTTGGCCTCTAGGAGCTTACATTCTGGTGAAGTTGATGAATGTGTACACAGCCAAGTCCACTGTACACAGAAGTGAAGGGGTGAAGGATCCAGCAGGTTGGTCCAGACAAAGGGAATCAGAGAAGTCTTCCCAAGGGGAACTTTGGACCTGATACCTAAAAATGAGTTCACAGAGGGCACCAGCAAATCAGAATGGGGAAAGGCTGGCCCAAGTGAGAATTGTATGGAGCCCTGTGTGGTGAGAAGAGGAAGATGATGAAGGGAGAGGATCGACAGGGGAAGCCAGATTCTAGTGGTCTTTGATGTTTATCAGAGGATGAGGGGTAGGCAGTGAAGGGCAGTGAGCATCAAGCATCACAGTCAGATTTGTGATCTGAGAAGATTCTTTAGATGGTAGGGAAGACGAGAGAGTCAAGGAAGTGAGCCTCATGAAGAGCAGTCATAGTAATCCAGAGGAGAAATTGTGGTGGCTGAACGAAGTGATGGAAGAGATGAAGAAATTAATTTGAGAGAGAATTCATCATTAAATATGCTAGCCCCAAACCCTCCAAAACAGTTCCCAAATAATTTTGAAGTTTTTAGTAAGCTCTGCAAGAGGGGAATTCAGAACTACTTCTCAGTGTGTTTGGATCTGTTCTCAGGTAGGAAAGGGCTTGACTGGACTGGGAGAGCTATTGTCTAAATGGGCCCAAGAACTGCCTGGCAGCCACAGATGATATAAACTGGCATGTCAGGCTACTCACTAAAAGGATATTTACCTAGAGGTATCAGACTTGCTGAAATGGCTCCAATCCCAACTCAAGCACTTCCCTATGATCCTCTTGCCAGTTGGGTCCTCAAAGACAGCCACCAGGAAAGACCTCCTTTCTGGAGGCAGGCTGTTAGTTGGTTGCAGTCACCTCTAGGGTGCTTTGGGCCTGACTAGGGGGGAATCTCAGGGCAGTGAAGGGCAGTGTCTCAGAAAAGCCTGTGTCAGCCACTAACACTACCCCTCTGCAGCCTACTGGATAGGTGAGCGAGCTGCCCACAAGATTCTACATGTCAGAGGCCCATAGGCTGTTCACTTTCCTTTTTTTTTTTTTTTTTATTAAAGGAAAAGAAGGTGAAGGCCCTTTCTGTTCTGATGCCCTTCATTCCTGGCCTCCTTAAAGCACGTATTATTTCAAAATAATTTTTTGTATTAATTTCAAAAGCGCACATGGAGAATCAGGAGCCAAAAAATAGAGACTGGAATTGGTTCCTCTTAGAAAGTCAGGGACCGAATGTTAGTGATAATCCTTTTCTTTTGTTGTTAATATTTATTTGGCTGGCTCTTGTTTGCAGCATGTGGAATCTTTAGTTGCAACATGCAAACTCTTAGTTGCAGCATGTAAACTCTTAGTTGCAGCATGTGGGATCTAGTTCCCTGACCAGGGATCGAACCTGGGTCCCCTGCATTGGGAACATGAAGTCTTAGCCACTGGGCCACCCAGTGAAGTGCCCAAATGTTAGTGATAATCTGACCCAAGATAGAAGAAGAAACAAAAGATGCCATAACTCTACCCCTCAGATCTATGCAATGCACTCAATACCAGTTCCAAGAGAAAGACCCTGAGGCCTGGCTCACCACTCAGAACCTGTTTCTCATCATAAAAAAATACTTCCAAAACACTACATGATGTGCACACTTTGCCATTATTTTAAACATGAGGCATGCAGAACCATAGTAGGTCACAGATCTGACAGCTAGATTAAAACACTCTTTAAGACACTGAAAACTCATACCATTATTTTTCCTTCTCCGTGATGAATCTTAATTTCCATTCTAAGGAAATCTTTTTTTACTTTTAACACATAAAATTTTAAAATTACAACTGCTAAAAATAACTACTGGTAGATTTTTTATTCCTTTTCTTCTGTTCAGGCCTTTGTACCACAACTGCTTTCCTATAAGGAGGATTGTTGCAGTTTTAGGGGCCAAGTTTTAAAAGAATATATTTTCCATTGCTTTCATTGTTGCATTTTGAGCATCTTCTATTATTAATGTTACCCTAAATTAGACGTTGTAGAATCAGTAGATGAGTTTGTTCATTCAGCTGATTCATAATTTCTTACCTAAAAAAAGCATATCAGCAGTTTTAGAAGACTTGATAATACTATAACCTTTAAAACAGATTGCTGAAGAAGCCAAGGGTTACCACTTAGTGCCTTCATTGGGAAAGATTTTTTTTTTTTCCTTTTTGGTGTTCCATATTTTAAGAGAGTAAAAAAATATTTTGCCATCAATCTTGTTTCTAAAGTTCATGCTGTTTTTAATCCTCAGTGCATTAATTTCAAGATCTTTCTTTGTAAAACCCCTTCATTTTCCTGGGCCTCAGTGTTCGTATCCTAAGAGGAAACAAGTGAAGTAAAAGATGTATAAGGTGTCAAAGGTTTTAATGTTCTAATCAGCTATATACCAATACAAAATAAAAAGGTTTTTTTAAAAGTTTTAATGTTCTACAGTTTCACCATTTAAACGTTCCTTCTTCATTCTGTCTGATAGAACCTATACTCTGTCTCCTGTCCCAGCCTGAATGCCTTCACTCCCCACGTCCGCCTTCACCCTGCTGAGGGCTCTGTTATTATGGGCCTTGGATCACATTCTTTCAGCCAGAGAACCCTCCACAGAGTTTGCTCTCCAAGAACCTGCATACTTTTGTGGACCAGAAGGGCAAGCCACATGACTTCCCTTGCTTGTCTGGAAATTGCTCCTTCAAAAGATTTCTCAGCATTTCTTTCAGTTCATTTATTCCAGATCCTTCAAATCCCACTTTGTTCTCATGCTCAGAACTTCAGCAGATGGTCTTCTGAAAGGAAAAATATGTTGTGGTGTTCAATTCCCCTCTCTTACATCTTTCACTTACCTACCCTTGAAGTTTTTTTCATATCTTACTCTCTTCTAAGTTTACACATATAGATATTTTTCTTTTGAAGTCGTGACCCCTCAACCACAATTTTTCATTCATTCTTCCTTGAAATATAGAATGGTCACTCCCAAGACAAACTCTGCAGGCAACACAGTTCTACACTTTCAGATGAATGCTGAGGCTTTCATTATAATCATCTTATTTGCTTTCTGTTTTATAAAAAAAAAGATGTTTTAAGAATTTCAAATACAGCTTTCTAGGAACAAAATATAGAAGCACAAAACCAGAGTATTTTAGAGGAAACAGAGTCTTTTGAGATGATGCCATGGGGTGTCCCCATTTTACAGAGGAGAAACTGACAGCCTAAAATTGGGAGGCTCAAGGTCTTGTTACAAGTTGTGGCATAGTTAAAACCGGAAGGAAAGACAGCTGCATTTCAGACCAGAGTCATCTCTACCTTGGTTTCTTTAACTGTAAAGTGTTACACAATCATAAAGCGAAGTACCCAGCTCAGATGAGGATTGATAAAGAGAAGTGAGTTAATGTGGTAAGTACTCAGAACAGTGCCTGGCACAAAGTCACATTCCACAAATGTCAGTTATTGTTAGCAGAAGTACTGAAGACCCATATTGTAGGGAAAGTTTGCCCTGTATTTCATCGTGTGAATTTTGTCGAAACTTTTACATTTCTTTACTCTATGGAGCTTCTGTTAGAAATCTGAAGGATAGAATTTAACTGAAAATGATTATGTTAATAAATTCACCCACATAAAAATACAATAATAATAATAATGATACTTTAAAAATAAAAAGTTGTCACAGCATTATATTGAGTCATAAGGTGGATGGCATTACCAAGGGCATAGAGAAATCCTTGATAAAATATGTTTTGTTTTGCTTTGCCATGTCTATCAACTTTCAGTTTGATGATGATTTTCTCAAAAAACATACACTATATTTTCGAACATAATATCTTCCTCTACTTTCATTCCTCATTTTTTTTCTCCTTTTTCTTTTCCATCTTGATTATTCCTCACTGAAAACAAATTTAGGGCCTTCTAGAGTTATAAAATGGCCGTGTATTTTATAACAGCAGTGGTCTGTCCTTTCTATAACCCAACAATGCAATCTGTTCATCAAACATGCACCTAACTCTGTTTTTAGTTATATTATTTGCTCCCTTATCCCTCTGATATTTTCATTCTTAAGATGCAGTAGACAGGGGGTGGTGGCGAGAAATCTTCAAAGAGGAACAGCTTAAAATGAAAAGGCTTTAAAATGTCAGTATGTCGATACTCTTACAATGTAATGTTCATGGGATATAAACAGAAGGATCAGGAAAGTCTTGAAAAAAACTAAGTTATTTGCAAGGTGGTTAAAATGTGGCATACATTTAGAATTCCCTTTCAAATGTCAAGTTTGTGAGAATATTTTTCCAATGCATGGCTATTTTACATATGCATAATAATTGATAAAGATATCCTTAGGAACAGCAGATTAATCCTGGGGTGTAAGTTTGAACCTGACTGAAGTACAGCACTGTTGAGTGTGTGTGTGCTAAGTTGCCTCAGTCATGTCTGATTCTTTGTGACCATATGGACTATAGCCCACCAGGTTCTTCTGTCCATGGGATTCTCCAGGCAAGAGTACTAGAGTGGGTTGCCATTTCTTTCTCCAGGGGATCTTCCAGACCCAGGGACTAAACCCACATCTCTTATGTCTCCTGCATTGGCAGATGAGTTCTTTACCACTAGCACCACTGGGAAGACCCTGCAAGCACTGTACATATGCCTTTATTTTCTTGTTGATCATATCACCTCATCATTTCTTAAAAATGGAGGAAGAGTTTTGAATGAACCCCTCCTTTGCTAAGAAGAAGCATGTGGACAGGGATAGAACAGTGGTTGAAGGAGAAGTGGTTGAAGAATGACCATAGGACTGTATTGGGAAACTGACTGACTGTCAGGAAGAGCTACTGGGATTGGACACGCACTATGGCTAAAGCCCTCACAACACAAGCCCATTCATTCCTCAGAACACTCTGTGAGATGGGAACCATGACCCCATTTCCACATGAGGACACTGAGAGTTATCTAAGATCATTCAGTTGACAGATGATATCCAATAAGACGGGAAAGACATGAGAAAAAGGAAAAAGTATTGTTCAGGGTGGGTGGAAGGTGGGGAGTACAATAGCCCGTGACTCATAGTCAAGCTTGTTGGAGGCAAGGCAGGTAAGGGGTAAGGAGGGGACAGCTAAGAAGCCAGGAAAGAGGCTGGCAGCTGAGATGTCACAGTTGATTTCCTACCACTGCCTCAGCCAATGGAGTGTCCAATTGTGTCTAGAAATGTAGATTTGAAACTGTGAAGGCGAGTGGTTGGGGAAGATACAAAGAGATACAGCATGTCTTCTGACATGTGATAGATTGCTCTGACTTTAACGAGGGTGACTATAGGTTAGTTTTCTGGGGTCACTGTCAGTAGGTGAGGTGAAAGACTGCAAGGGTCCTACTGGTTCTCCTCCTGTGATCTTTGCTTCTCAACCAGTCACTCATTGTCTGCTAGATGTGAGGTCAGTCTGAGATAGTCCTGCACACACCAAACTAAGCCATGCCAATGCTGGGTGCATTATTCATTTGGACCAGATAATCACCATCTCTCTGGAGAGGCAAAAGCCTGACAGTGCATGATGAAAAACTTAGATGTTTTTTCAGCTGCCAAATGGGAAAGTCCTTACAAATGGTGAGACGTGGGATGCACACAGACATATATTCATACATGTATATATGCATGTTTACACCACGAACAGATAGACAGACATACAGACACACACACACACACATCACGTTTACTTTCAAAACGGACATTTTAGCAGGAAACAGATTTTATTTTAGACACAATTTTTATTTTAGGTTTTATTCAAGGTTGGGTTCTTTTGGAAGCTCTCTTTGAGATGAAGATCAGTGTACAGGGTGTTTATTCAGTAGAGGTTTTAGGATCAACATTTGTGAAAAGGGGAAAAGAAAGCGTTGGGAGAAACTAGCCTTGCTGACTGACTGACAGCCTTAGCCAACATCACCAGGAGCTCTGGAGCTAAAATGGCCCTTCAAGGTGCCCCACATTAGGTCAAAAGGCTGGACCTTTCTGTTTGCACCTCAGTCAGTCACTGGATATGAGCTTCCCCTGTAAGGGTCTGTCCCTGGGAGAGATCGCTCTTGGCAGCCGAGGTCAATCCTAAAGAGGCTGACAGCTAACGGCTGCCTGCCAAAAGCCCTCCAAGCAGCAGAGGTAACAAATCCTTCCTTTAAGAGAGATCCAGTGGGGCCCATCAACTAAGATCATCATGGATGTGGTTCTAACTGACTGTGTACACTTGGGCAGCTTGCCTTGTCTCTCTGGGTTTCAACTTTATCTCCTACTGAAAGTCTGGTTGGGTTTCTTTCAGCTCTAAAATTCTAAGTTTTTAAAATCAATTTTCATAACTGGCCTTCTACTTTGTCTTTAGCAAGTGGAGAAAATAACCTTGTGTTATAAATTACGCATGTAAAAGATGCACGCAAACATGTTAAGTCGCTTCAGTCGTGTCCGACTCTTGGCGACCCTGTGGACTGTAGCCCACCTGGCGTCTCTGTTCATGAAGTTCTCTGAAAGAATGGGTTGCCATGCCCTCTTCCAGGGGATCTCTCCAACCCAGGGGCTGAACCCGTGTCTCGTATGTTTCCTGCATTGACAGGCAGATTCTTTATCACTAGCGGCATCTGGGATTCCCAATGAAAAGATATACATATGCGTATATATGGGAGGAACATCTTCCTGTTTCTTTTGTCATAAGAGGGATTTCGCCAGAAAATATAAGCAAGAGAAAAAGTGGAATTGATTAGATAAGAATTCCATCCTCGGCAGTATGAAGAGCTACCAAGGTGGGCACATAATGTGTCTCTGGAATACAGAACACAAAATTCAGGTTGTTTCTTGAGTCTTTAGATGTTCCAGACTCCCTACCTAATGTGATTACAGTTTTCTCTCTGTCTCATATTATGGTGATTAGGCTCAACTGTAGGAACATTAAGGGGGGAAAAAAAGTACCCTTCTTGTTTCTTCCTTTATCAACCAGCCCACAGGATCTTCCACCTCCTCCCCAGCTAGATTTTTCAAGGCTCGTGTGGGCATCTGCAGCGTGGAAACCAGATGGCAGTATTCTTGAAGCTGCCTGTTCTACTTTAACAGCCTCTTTGTGAAAAGCTCCCTCAAAGAGCATGCTTGCAGGTAGGGTCAATATGAGAAAACAGTGGATTCAGGTCATCTGAGAACGTAGGATACCCAAATACCAAGTAGATGTGAAAAGAGTTTAAAGGCAAAACTCACTGTAGAAATTTTCAAGGTTCTATTGCTGGATAAATAGGCAACATGGTAAAACACACCCAAGAAATTGTCTCTGGTGTTTTTTTTGAGGGGGTGCTGTAAATTATAGAGATGGTCATCTGTTTATAGGTAGGAGCTGATTGCTAGGGGAAAGTTTTGATGTCTAGTAGAGCTTACCATTTTCTAGACTTTGAAGCATATCTTTGTCTCATGGTGAGACTTTCAGGATGAACCAACTTGGTTGTTGGCATTTGTTTGCTGAGAGAAAATGGTTTATGACAGCATGGACAGGGGAGGGAAGGGGATATTTTATAGGATTCTGGGGTGAAGAAAGATAGAATGCTCCATGAATTTTCAAATGCCAGTCTTCAGGCTGGGATCAAGCTGTCTGCTTCAGAGTCACTTGGGAAATGTGCTAAAAATAGAGATTAAAAAAAAAAAAAGAACCTGCCTGCCAATGCAGGAGATATAAAAGACACAGGTTCAATCCCTGGGTTGGGAAGATCCCCTGGAGGAGGACATGGCAACCCACTCCAGTATTCTTGCCTGGAGAATCTCATGGACAGAGGAGCTGGCAGGCTACAATCCATGGGGTCGCAAAGAGTTGGATATGACTGAATTGACAGTGGGATAGGTTCTTTAAAAAAAAAAATAGAGATTTCTGAAACTCATCCTCAGAAACGTTGATAAACTAAAAAATTCTCCTGTTTGACTCTGACATGCAGTTAGGCTTGGGAACTACAGGAATAGTTAAAATGTAACACTTAAAACACTGAAATTCATCCATTATTCAAATATAAGGCTATTAGGCATCTTCTATTAAAAAAGTTGCACATTTAAGTTCCATGGAATTTATAAGTATGTGTAAGACGTAGGCTGCCTCAAATCCCTTTGAACGCGAGCAGAGGACTCAGGTCAGCAGGTAGGTGACAGACAGGGATGTTCTCAGCCATGAGTTTACAGTCCAGTGGGATGGGGAGAATTGAATGGAGCTATGATGTTGGGGGAAAATGAGCAGATGCTTTAAACCAAGTTAGGAAAGAAGAGGGAGACAGCTTGGCAGATTTCCCAGGAACAGTCCCTAGTTCAGATGTCCAAGATGTCTTGGAGAAGACAAATATGAATCTCAACTTCGTAAGTCTGTAGAAAAAATTCAATGAAAGCACATAAAATAGTCCTTAGCAGAGTATCATTATTAGCAAATGGTGGATATTAATAACTGTAGGAGATTTAAAGGGATGTGGGCAAGTTCCTTTTTCAAAAATATCTCTCCCTCTCTGCCTGTAACAATGCCTATAATTCCTTTATTGAATTTTGAAGTCTTATTGGAAAATACTTTTCTTGAAAAACTATTTTGAAAGGCACATGACTTAAGCTTTTAATAGTCTAGGAAGAAAGAAGAAAAATAGGGGACAGTGACCACACAGAAGGACAGAAGTCAGAAAGGAGTTGAGGTGGAGTCAGAGGCCAGTTTTCATATATCTGGCATCATTACTGTAGAAGCTGCCCTCCTGAAAGTGGACAGGTGGTATAGCCTATGTAGATGATCATTCAGAGCCCAGGTCCCTCTCTCTAACCACACATCTTTCTCTCAGCACCTGGAAGATGGTGAAAGAGACTAGGGGGAAGGCTCCTCTGTTTCTTAATCACTTGGGTCTTTACAGAACTCTCCTGCTCACATTTCTTTAGTGAGAATCAGTCATTCAGTCCATTTAGACATGAGTGGGTAGGTAAAGAAGGCTGAGAAATATAACCCTTGGCTTGGCAAGAGGACTCTAGACTCTTTGAGTCTTGAGGGCTTCTAAAAATGTGATAACACATTCATGAAGAAGAAACAGAGAGACAAGGGCTCAGCTGGCAAAAGAAAGGCTGAAGTCAAGAAACAATGTATGGATGCCTCAAATAAATGAGCTTGCTCAGGGAGAAGAAAGGTGTTAAGGCTAGGGTACCAGTTGGGAGAAGAGGGGAGGGAAAGCACTTGGGGATCTTATAAGGGGTTGAGAGTAGAAACCTTGGCTGAAAAGATGAGGAATTCAGCTAGAAGAAGGTAAGGAGGCCAAGTACGTGTGATTAATCCCCAGATGGAAATTGAATCTTCCATCTGGTGTGACAAGCATGGCTAGTTGACCACCAAGGATTCATGCTCCTCCTGACCAGCCAGGGGCTACATTTTGTAGCCTCCTCACTGCTTATGTGGAGATGGGCTATGGGCTTGGTGCTCACTAACTGAATGTGAGCAAAAGACTTTTGTAAAACATCAAGTGAGCCAAAGGACCAGGATGCATATGAATCTCCATCTAGTCTGTTTCTCTACTTGCCAGTCCAACCTAGACAGCATATTAAAAAGCAGAGATATTACTTTGCCAACGAAAGTCTGTACAGTCAAGGATATGGTTCTTCCAGTAGTCATGTATGGATGTGAGAGTTGGACCATAAAGAGAAGGCTGAGAGCCGAAGAACTGATGCTTTTGAACTGTGGTGTTGGAGAAGACTCTTGAGAGTCCCTTGGACTGCAGGGAGATCAAACCAGTCAATCCTAAGGTAAGTCAATCCTGAATATTCATTGGAAGGACTGCGGTGGAAGCTGAAGCTTCAAAAATTTGGCCACCTGATGCAAAGAGCTGACTCATTAGAAAAGACCCTGATGCTGGGAAAGATTGAAGGCAGGAGAAGGGGATGACAGAGGATGAGATGGTTGGCTGGCATCACTGACTCAATGGACATGAGTTTGAGCAGTCTCCTGGAGATGATGAAGGACAGGGAAGTCTGGCATGCTGCAGTCCATGGGGTCACAAAGAGTCAGACGCAACTGAGTGACTGAACAACAAAGGAAAAAGAGATGAAGAGGAAGAAGAAGCCATGAGGTAAAGGCCCCTGAATGATCACCTAGAAGCCATCAACCTGCATTGGACTGCAATGGAAATGGGAAAGAAACTCTATTGTTTGAAGTGTCTGAGATTTCAGAATTGATCTATTTCAGGAGCTAGTTTTACTTCACATATATAAAAGGTCAGAATAAGCCTATGGGGAGCAGAGGCAATTCAAGAATCAAGGTGATAACTTCTTTGAACTCATCTCCTCTATAAGTAAAAGACCAAAGGCTGAAAATATGGCAGCCCCTCATATCTATTTAGGCAATCACCAAGATCATGAAAAGGGAAGATTCCCTCTCTTCCCCAATGCTATCCTAGGCTTCAGGACTTAAAGGATTTATTTATCTTCTTACGGGCTCCATCTTTCTCTCTCTCTTTTTTTTTTTTTTGCCCCCCCCCCATAGCTTGTAGGAGTTTACTTCCCCAACCAGGGTTTGAAGCTTTGTCCTCTGCAGTGAAAGTGAGAGTCATAACCGTGGGACCATCAGCAAAATCTCTCCACCTGTCATCTTTCAAATCACTGTTATTCTAGACAAAAACGTTGGAGGATAGGAAGGATACTGGCTGTTTTAGCCTAACTTTTTGTGGAAAAAGAGAGGGTAAAGGAACAGAAACAGGTGAACAGGTGAAAATCTTAGTTGTAAAGAAAAGGGCAGTGCTACCATAAGAAAGGGCTTCCCAGGTGGCGTAAGGGTTAAAGAACTCACCTGCCAATGCAGGAGACACAAGGGATGTGAGTTCAATCCCTGGGTCGGGAAGATCCCCTGGAGGAGGGCATGGCAACACACTTCAGTATTCTTGCCTGGAGAATCCTATGGACAGAAGAGCCTGGTGGGCTACAGTCCATGGGGTTGCAAAGAGTTGGACATGACTGAAGCGACTAAGCACCATACAAGCACCATAAGAAAACATTGTCACATCTTGGACCTTTGAGTTTGCTAAGGGAGGTGGTTCTTTAGTTTGGTTAATATGTTGATGGGTCTTAGGTGGGCAAACCTGGGTTTAGAGTTCATTTTGTGATAAGTTGCTAGGGAAGAGCCGAGTTGAGTTACCCTGCATGAAAGTGTGAGAAAGAGAATTGAAAAAAGTAAGAGAGGTGAGAAAGAGAGGAGAGACAGCAAAATCCTGAGATGTCAGAAAGGTTTGTGAGGTGGGAGTGTTAGCGATAGTTTATTATGAGAGGGAGATGAAAAGTTTATAGCCATGAAACACTCCTATTCAGTGTTCAACGATCTGGTCACTTCTATGTAAGCCCCTCTCTCTTCCCATATTTTTAGTGAAGACTTTCACACCAAAGATCCCTTCCATGGGAGGTTTTTGGGGGGCACTCGGGGAAGGACACAAATAAGCTGGCGAACTGTGAGACAGAGACTATATTGTGCAAGGTGGAAGGTGACCTGTAGACAAAACTGATTCAGTTGAGTTTGGAATCCTAGATGGCCATCCACCCTACATTGACTGAGCACTTAATATCTGCTGGGCACTGTTCTAGGATAGGAGGAGAACACCTTGAACAGACCAGACAAGGTCTCTGAGAACTCACAGTTTGGGGGAGTGACAGACAATACATAACTGACCAAATAAATGAGAAAACAAAGCAGGCGATGTGATGATGAATGGGGGCACTGCTTGAGAATAGACCACCACTTGTCAGAGGAGATGTTGAAACAGGCTATTCCCATTAGGATTTACAAACATCTGATGAGATAGAGATCTGGGTCTCCCAGGGGCAGAGTGACCCTAGTTCATGTGGGTTAAAGCCCAATCCCTTACTCATTTCTGGAGCTTAATTCACTCTCTCTTCTCCTCAAGGAGGTAATGTTCTTTTTCAACGGACAATCAACATGACTTGAGCCCTTCTTTGTATGCCATGGAGAGATAGTTGCTTCTTAGACGATGAAATCAAGGTTGTCGCTAAAGGGGCTTCCATGGACGCTGCTTCCCTCAGCCTCTCAGGAAAAGGCGGTAAATTGCGGATCTGAAATGATTTGATCCCACACTTGTCTATAGACAGAAGAATAAAGCTAACTGGAAGGCCCCTTAAGCTCCTTAGCTATTTGGAGGGAAGGGTGCATTCCCCTCTCCCCCGGGTGCAGACTTCCCGTTTGGAGAAGGAGGCAGAGCAAGGGCACCAGCTCTGGTTCTGAGAAACTGCTGAGCCCACGGCCGAACAGCCTGCCAGAGTCAAGGGTAACGAAAAGAAGGAGCTCCATCTAGTGTTGTTACAAAACAAGACTAGAGGCTTTCTGATGGGTTTATCAGGTGAACAAACACCCTGTCTTCTGGCGAGAAAATGGTACCAAAAAAAGCCAGAGCTGCTGGTGTTTGTGTGTGTGTGTGTGTGTGCGCGCGCGCATGTGCGTTCAGTTGTGTCTGACACTTTTGGGTTGTGGGAGTTTATCATAAACAAGAAGCTGGACTTCACTATTGGCTGGGGATGGACCGAGGAACAGAAAGAAGACAAAATTGTCTTAAGTGTTTAGTCGCTCAGTCATGTACAACTCTTTGCAGTCCTTTGGATGGTAGCCTGCCATCTGTCCACGGAATTTTTCAGGCAAGAATACTGGAGTGGGTTGCCATTTCCTTCTTCAGGTTATCTTCCCTACCCAGGGGTTGAACTGGCATCTCCTGTGTCTCCTGCATTTCAGGGAGATTCTTTACCTGCTGAGGCGTTAGGGAAGTCAAATTGTCTTACCTTCTTGCTTATCAGTGTTTCCTCCTTGAAGGGCAGACCTCGCTGCTACATGCAAACTCATCTGTTATAAAAATCAAGATCTGGGGGTCGATAACATCCAGAGGAATCTGGGGAGACACATACCCTGGGTCCTGTATGTATAGGACTCTGGGACGCATTACTGGTATTTGTAACTCATGGGTCATAGCATTTGCATATTTTTAACCATAGTAAATAATGACAAATCGTATCTAAAGTGGAATATGACAATGTATGCTCTCACTATAGGATTCCCTTTGAGCCCTACAATCTCCAAAATGTGGTATTGTCAGTCATTCTCATTTTTGTCATTCTGATAGGTATGATCCTGATACCTCAGGGTGTTTGAATTGGTATTTTTCTAATTAGTAGTGAAGTTAAGCACTTTCTGTATATATATGTATGTATATATATTCCACATATGTGTATATATATATATATCTCATATATATATATATATACATATATATATTTTTTTCTATTTGGATATCTTTTGTGAGTTACCTGGTCAGGTCTATTGGCCATTTTTCATGGTATTTTTCTAAAAATTATTTTTACTAGTTTTTTGGCTATTCTGATTAAGAAATTTTTATTAGTTATATACGTTGATATGTATTCCCCTCCCATGGTTTGCTTCTTCATCCTCTTGGTGCCTCTGGATAAACAGAGGTTTTAATTTTAATGGAATGTAATTTATAAATCTCTTCTTTTATGTTTTGTGTATCTTCTTTTTAAAATATTCTCCTACCCTGATGACAAGAAGACACCGTCTTATGTTATCTTTCAAAACCTTCATTGTTTTGTCTTTTGCATTTAGGCTTGCAGTTCCCTGAAATGGACGTTTTGTTCGTAGGCGGTAGTACTCGTGTCTTTTCTTTGAGGAAGGTGTCCAGTTGTCTTAGGTCTGTTTATTGGAAAGGCCATGCTCATCCCACTCTTCTACAGTAGCACCTTTGTCAAGTGTTCATTTCTGTTTATGTTTTAGAATGATCTATTCTGTTCCATTTTCTGCCTTGCCCCAATATCAAACTATTCAAATTACTGGAACTTTATGTCTTCATAATTCTGAAGAGCTAGCTAGTCCTCTCATCAAATCTTCCAGAGTCTTAGCCGTTATTAAAACTTCATATTTACACATAAAATTTAGAATCACAGGATTGCATTAAGTCTGTAGGCTACTGGAGAACTGACTTTTTATAATATTAAATATACCATCAATAAATAAGAATATTCATATCGGTCTTTTAAATTTTCTCTCAATAACACTTTTTAATTTTCCACCGAGAAGGCTTGGACATTTTTTGTTAGATTTATTTTTTAGAAATTTGATTCTTTTTATCCTTCTGTCAATGTTCCTTTTTAAAAAAATAGATGTTCTTTATTAGCACTTTTGTTTAGCTTCCCAACAAAACTGAGCAGAAAGTACGGAGAGTTCCCATATTCTAGCCGCCCAGCCTCCCACTCCCAGTTTCCCCTTGATTAGCATCTTGCATTAGTGTGGCGTATTTGATACAATTTACAACCCAATATTGATACATAATTATTACCTAAAGTCTGCAATTTACCTTAGGATTCCCTCTTAGTATGGTGCAGTTCTTGGGGTTTTGACAGATCCGTAGTTACATATCCACAATTATGGTATTACACAAAGAGGTTTCACTGCCCTAAACACCCTCTATGCTCCACCTGCTCAGCCCTCCCTCTACCCCAACCTCTGACAACTACTGATCCTTTCACTGTCTCCATAGTTTCGTCTTTTCCAGTATATCATATAGTTGGAATCATACCACAGGTAGCCTTTTCAGATTGGTTTATTTTCACTCAGTAATATGCATTTAAAGTTCCTGTAGATCTTTCATGGCTTGATAGCTCATTTTCCTTTTAGCTCTGAATAATATCTTATTGTCCGGATATACCACACATTATTTATCTACTCACTTACTAAGAAACATTCTGGTTGCTTCCAAGTTTTGGGATTTTGAATAAAGCTGCCATAAACATTTGTGTGCAGGTTTTTGCGTAGGCATAAGTTTTCAACTCCTTTGGGCAAATAACAGAGCATGATTGCTGAATCCCGTGGTAAGACTATGTTTAGTTTTATAAGAAATTGCCAGGTTGTCTTCCAAAGCAGCAGTACCATTTTTCATTCACACCAGCAATGAATGAGTGTTCCTGTTGCTCCACATCTTTGACAGCATTTGTTGTTGTCAGTGTTTCAGGTTCTGACCATTCTAACAGGTATGTAGTGATACCTCATTGTTACTTCAGTTTGCAGTTTTTTAATGCTATGTGACACGGAGCATCTTTTCATATGCTTATTTACTGTCTATATTTCTTTTGCCCATTTTACAATCAGATTGTTCATTTTCTTATCGGTGAGCTTTAAGAGTTCTTTGTATATTTTAAATAATAGCCCTTTATCAGATGCGCTTTTGCTAATAGACACATTTTTGTTTTTTTTTCCTCCTAGTATGTGACTTATCTTCTCATTCTCTTGACAGTGTCATTAGCAAGCAAAATATTTTAATTATAATGAAGCCCAGATTATCAATTGCTTCTTTCATGGATTATGCCTTTGGCGTTGTAAGAAGTCATCAAACAACCTAAGGTCATCTAGATTTCCTTTTATGTTATCTTCTAGGAGGTTTACAGTTTTGTGTTTTATATTCAGGTCTATGGTCCATTTTGAGTTAATTTTTGTGAGGGACATAATGTGTGTGCTTAGATTTTCTTTTTTTTTAAGTGGTACATAGTATTTTTTTATTGATTGTTATTCAGAAGAGCGTAAGCGTTGTCCAAGGCATAGTGTGGTAGAGGAATCATTGCTATTGTATTTTTTAAAATGATTTTTATTGGAGTATAGCTGCTTTACAATGTTGTGTTAGTTTCTGCTGTACAGCAAAGTGAATCAGCTATATGTTTACATATATTTCTTTTTTCTTTCTTTGTTTTTGCATGTGGATGTCTGTTATTCCAACAATTTGTTGAAGAGAATACCTTTGCTGCATTGTGTTTCCTTTGCTCTTTTGTCAAACATTTGATCATATTTATGTGGATATATTTCTGGCCTCTCCATCCTCTTCTATCTGTCTATTCTTTCACCAATAACAACCATCTTGATTACTGTAGCTTTATATTAAGTCTTGAATTTAGGTAGTATCAGTCTTTCAACTTTATTATTCTTCCATATGGTGCTGGATATTCTGTGTTTTTATCTTTTTGTGTGAACTTTAGAATCAATTTTTCAAGAAAATTAAATACTTAGGTAAATCTGATAAGCCACGTACTGGACTTGTATGCTAAAAATGCAAAATGCTGGTGGAAAAAAAAAAATAAAGAGGTTGGAAAAATAGAGGAATGTACTATGTTCATCTTCAACATAATGAAGACATCAATTCTTCCCAAATTGAACTATAGATTTAGCCTAATTCCTATCAAAATTCCAATAAGAATTGTTGCATATAGGGGCAAACGTTCTAAATATATATGGAGAGGCCTAGAAACTAGAATAGCTAAAACAATTTTAAAAAAGAAGAATAAAATGGACTGAATCCCTGCACCTGATTTTTAGACTTAGTATATAGCTACAGTTATCAAGAAAGTGTGAAACTGGCAGAGTGATACACACAAGGATCAATGGAGCAAGATAATTCAGAAATAGACCCTATGCACAGGTATGGCAGGCTGATTTTTGACAAAGGTGCAAAAGCAGTTCAAAAGAGGAAAGCTGTTCTTTTCAAAAAATCATGCTGGAACAACATGTATAGGCAAAAATAATAAACCTTAATTTAAACCTCATACTTTGAATAAAAATTATCTCAAAATACATCATATTTTAAAATATAAATTCATAAAAATTTTAGAAGGCAACAAAGGAAAAAATTTCAGGACTTAGGGCTGGATGAAGAGTTCTTAGACGTGATACGAAAGCACAATCCATCCAAAAAAGACAAACTGGCCAATTGGAGTTCATGAAACCTAAGAACTTTGCTCTGTAAAGGACTCTGCTAAAATAAAGGCACTAGATACAGACTGGGAGAAAATATTTGTAAACCACATATCTGACAAAAGACTTATATTTAGAATATGTGTGTGTGTGTATATATATATATAACCATATGTATATATAACCATATATATATATATATGGCTTCCCTGGTGGCTCAGATGGTAAAGAATCTTCCTGCAATGCAGGAAACCCGGGTTCGATCCCCAGGTTGGGAAGATTCCCTGGAGAAGGGCATGGTTACCCACTCCAGTATTCTTGCTTGGAGAACCCTATGGACAGAGGAGCCTGGTGAGCCACAATCCATGGGGTCTCAAAGAGTTGGACACGACTGAGTGACTAACACTTCCACTTTCACTTCACTTTCATATATATACATATTAAACTCAATAGTTAAAAAAAAAATAACTCAGATAGAAAATTGACAAAAGTAATGAGTAGACATTTTACCAAAAAGATCTCGATAGAATTATACTAAGAAGACCAATCTTAAAAGGTATTTTATAATTCCAAATACACAACAGTTTCAAAATGTGAAAATTATGGAGATAGAGAACAGATGGCCAAGGATTAAAAGATAATGAAAGAGGAAGGTGGGTGTGAGGTTGGCATGAGGAAACTTTGTGGTAATGAAACAGTTCTGAACCTTGACTGTGGTAGTGGATATATGAATTTATACATGTGATAAAATTTCATAGATTGTATGCACATACTCACACACACATGATATGTATAAAATGTGAAATATGAATGGATCTGTGCATGGTACCAATGTCATTTCCTGGTTTTGATATTGTGCTGTAGGTATGCTAGCTGTTGTCATTGGGGAAAACTGGGTGAAATGTATGCAGGACCTCCATTACTCTTGCAACTTCCTATCAGTCTATAATGATGTGAAATGAGACGTTTGGTCCTTCTATTTTTTCTCATTGAAGTATTGTTGATTTACAATGTTGTGTTCATTTCTGCTGTACAGTAAAATGATTCAGTTATCCACTTAAATATTTTCTTTTTTATATTCTTTTCCATTATGATTTATCTCAAGATACTGACTTTAGGACCCTGTTGTTTAGAAAAGGTTTTTTTAAAACTACATTTTTGTACTGGTTTTACTGTTTCTTCAAAATCTTTACGAGGATGCCAGTAAGCAGGTGATTTATTTTTGTACTTCACAACTTGATGACAGGGACTCTGAATTGAAATGAAATATCTACAGAGCCACCTGGCAGAGGAAAGGAAAAACTCAAGAATTTGGCCTAGGACAGGGTAGCAGTATGTGTAGTCACTCTTGAATGGGATCCTTTTTATCAAGGTGTTTTTTTTAATGATCTTGGGTAAACAGGAGTCAAGGCAAGTCAGGCAGTCTTAGAAAGTAGGTGTCTACAATTGAAAGGTCAGGAGTGGAGCCCCTGGGGGCAATAAAGAAAAATGAGAGGAACAAGAAAAGATTTAAAAAGGAAGAATCCACTCAAAAGACAAGATGTGTGCTTTTTCATTAAATTGATTCTTAGTTATTTTATCCTTTGGGGGGGATAATTCAAATAATATTGCATTTTAAACTATTTCTAGCATTTATATCAACATAGAATTGATTTTCAGAAACATTAACCATTTATTCAAGAGCTTCCTAAATTCATTCTAGTAATATATTTGTAGATTTCCTTTGAATTTTTAGAAAAAATATATTCATATCATCAGCAAATAAAACTCTTTCAATTCTTCCTTTCCAAAAAAAAAAAAAAAAAAAAGACAGGATGAGTAGAGTGGAGGAGGCTATAAATTCAAAACTAAAAATGATCCAAAAAGGCAGTACCTAATTAAATTTGGGTACATTTTAACTTCTCACCCACCAGACAGGCATAGTGAGTGTCTGTTTCCACGAACCTCTGAAGAGCATTTGTTGGGGTGAAAAAGAGCTCCATAGAATCCAGAAATATTTGACAATGTGTATTTACCATATAAATCTTAAAGGGAAAATATCCTGTTTCAACAATGTAATTGCTGCCTGATTGTCTTGTCTTTTGTTACCAAGTGAGGAAAATACAAATTGTTTGTTTGCAGTTGTTCTATGGTATTCTAAAAATATTTGCATTACCCTCAAAGGGATAATTGGATAAAGACAGAAGTGGAAAAAGCTTGGGCTTTGGCAACACATGTGACTGGGTTAGAATTCCAGCCCCACCACTCTCCAGTCTGAAGACTCAAGCTCCCTGCATCTAAGTCTTTTCAGATGTAGACCTTCCAGGGCCACTGTGAGGAATATAAGCAATGTATGGACAAGCGTCTAGCAGGGTGCCTGGCACACTGTTGGCATACGGCCATTGATAAATATTCTGAGTCTTATCTTGTTACTATTAATGAGTGAGTGTTCAGTATAACAGCATTCACTATTAAGTGTCCTTTTGTGTGCGTTGAGTCTTTCTTGGGCTAATCCAAAGGAGAACGTACATTCCTTCTAAGTCATTTCGGTCATGTCTGACTCTGCGACCCTATGGACTGTAGCCCAACCTAGGGATCGAAACTTTGTCTCCTGCAGCTCCTGCTTTGCAGGCAGATTCTTTACCACTGAGCCACTGGGGAAGCCTCCAAAGGAGACTAGTTACTGATGAGTCACAAAGACCTCCATATAAAGCTGTCTTATTTTATAATGCTGTCTCCCAGAATGGATCCCAAGGATAGAGTTATGAGGATGTCTTATAGCATTTATTTCCCAAAACAAATTGCAAACCTTACATAGTAGTACATTATATTAATACAATAGAAGAAAGCATACTGCAGATCATTTTTCTTTTTCTCCTAGAAACCAAACAACATATCCATAACATAATCATGAAATAGTTAACAGATTTAGCCAGAATACTACAGGAAGTCAAAGCAAAAGTCATATATATTTTTGTCCCTCAGAAAGAAACCCAGGTTTTTCCACTTCTTGACAGAGATTCTTTATTTGACCGAATTTTAGTCAGTCGCCTGAGCCGTCTCCTGGGCCCATCTGTGCACTTCTTTATAAAATCCAGTTTTATCAAGAACCCTGCCAAGTCATTTTACCAAGAACCCCCAGCCTCCACATCCGACTACTCTGAATATCTAATTAGGCTCTTCATCCTCTTCCTTCCCCCAGATGATGTCTGATCACCCTGATTTGTCTTCAGCAACAATCCTGTTAGGTTAGCTTAGCCAGAACTTCCCTTACCCCTGATGTTTCTTCTAAGATATTTTTTATCTACTGACTCTCACTCTGCTCCTTGGCTATAAATTCTGATTCTTGAGCATGCTCAGTCATGTCTGACTCTTTGCAACCCCATGAACTGTAGACCGCCAGGCTCCTCTGTCCCTGGAATTTTCCAGGCAAGAATACTGAAGTGAGTTGTCATTTCCTCCTCCAGGGGATCTTCCTGATCAGACCTATATCTCCCTCACTGGCAGGCAGGTTAGTCTATTTACCACTAGCACCATCATAACCCTGAATAAAATCAGTTTGTAATACTTAACTGCAGTCCAGCTCTGGTTTTACTTTGACATTCTCAAATCCCAAGACTCACCATTATACCCCAAGTCATGTAGATGTTCCATGAATTTATTAGATATCCCCAATTTTTTGTGGGATTGAATTACATACTATTACTACAAATCTTTGAAGCGGGAAAAAAGGAAAAAATTCCCTGAAAGAAGTATCTTTGGCTGTCTTCCCACCATCAAGTTCAGTTTTTTCTTCTAGGCATTTATCTTTCAGTCATAAATGGTCCCCTTTTCTTAAATAAGCCCCAAATCATTCCCTCTCAGGCTCTTGTTCATTTACTTTGTTATTAAGACTTCTTAGATTCCCCCGTGGTTCAAGAACCTAGTGAACCCTGAAACATTTGGCCGTAATAAGTCTGCTGTTATGTTCCAATGACAAAGGAAACAGTTTATGTTATAATTTTAAAAAGAGAACAGCAGGGAAAGTTTGGAAAGGACAAGTTCTCAGGGAAAGTCAAGGAAATCAAATTAACTGGGAAGATTTAATTTTCACAAAAATATTGCCTTTACCCCAAGCTCTCTCCGAGGTCTGCTCTATAAATGAACTAAGTCTGTGGAAGAAAATGCCATGGAATTTGATGACAGAAAAAGCATGTCATTTTCTTTTAACTAAGGAAAGAAATCACGATTCCAGCTCTTCATAATCATAAACAGTGATTGCCTAGGCCTGCAGAAGCTACCATGGGAGAGAACTCAGAGATCATAAAACCCAGTCCCATCATTTTGTGGATGAGAAACTGAAATCTGAAGGTGTGACTGGAGGCTCTCACAGTCACACAGATCTTTAGCATCAAGCTGAAGACCAAACCCAGGACTTTTCATCTGCGGGCCAGGATCTTTACATAAAGAACAGCTACTTAGGTCACTGTATTAGTTAGAGTTTCCCAGAGGAACAGAATCAATAAGATACATAGAAATACACGGAAAAAAATGTATTGTGAGGGATTGGCTCACATGGTTGAAGACTGAGAAATCCCACAATCTGCTGTGTACAACTGCAGGCCCAGGAAGGCTGGTGGTGTAGTTCTGGTCTAAATCTGAAGACTTAAGATCCAAGGGAGCCAATGGTGTAAGTCCTGGTCCAAGTCTGCATGCCTCAGAACCAGGGGCACATTCAAAAACAGAGGCTGAACATCCCAGCTCAAGCAGAGAGAGCAAATTTACCCTTCTTCCATCTTTTTTGTTCTATTTAGGCCCTCAATGGATTGAATGATGCCCATCTTCATTGATGAGGGTGATCTTCTTTACTCAGTCCACCAGGAAAATGCTAGTGTCTTCCAGAAACATTCTCACAAACACAACCATATGTTTTAGAATATGTCCTCCAGCTCCTCTTGTAAATCCAATAAGGAAATGCATATTAGGCCTACTTTCAGAGGTATACCTGCCTATTCTAGGTCTACGATCAAATTTTGTCAAAGTAACCTTGTAACTCATTGCCCTTTGGAAAATTAAAAATGGTCACACATTCTTTGACAATATTCTAATCAGAAGGTAGGTCTAAGTCCCCTTGCTCCAGAATCTAGTTAGTTCCGCAACTACTTTGACCAACATAATACATTGTAAGTGATGCTATATCTATTTCCAGGCCCAGATTTGAGAAACTGGAACTATCTGTTTGGAGCTTTTTCTTTCTGGGTGCCCTGAACCACCATAGAATATCTGACCAACCTGAGACCGTCACGTTGGAGAGAGTATATAAGTGACTGAGTTGAGAGATCCCACTGAACCCTACTTTACAAGCTACTCTGTCAAAGCACCAGACATTTGGGTGAAGCTGTCTTGGGCCTTCCAGACCATCCCATCCACCAGCTGAGTACCACCCGGTGACCTCAGTCAGTGCCACAGGGAGCAGAAATATTGCCCAGCCCACACTGGCTGAGTAAGAGAGATAACCCTGCAGAAGGAAAGGACAACTACTCCAGTATTCTTGCCTGGGAGATCCCATGGACAGAGGAGCCTGGTGGGCTGCAGTCCATGGGAGAAGAGAGATAATAACACAGTTGTCACTTTAAGCCATATGTTTTAGAATAACTTGTTATACAATAATACATAACCAGAATAGGCCCTACCCAAAAAGCAAAAACCTTCTCTGTGCCCTTATGGAGGGTTTAATTAAGACTATGTTTTGCTGTAAATAACAGATAAGAGAAGTCCAGAGCTAGACCTCCTAGAATGGCACAGATTCTCTGGGCTGACAGCAGGGACCCGGGCTCCTTCTATCTTCCGGCTCCATACCCGGTGACCACTGCCTCTGCAGCCACTGCATCAGTGTCCCAAGACAGTAACAACCAATAAGGGAACAAAGGCCTAGGTGATTGGCAAGCAACCCTGCTTCTTCTGAGATGTTTTTCTGGAGGTCTCATTTAATGACTTCCTGTTACATTTCAAAGGCAAGATTAGGACCCCATGGGCCACTTCTAGCTGCAAGAGAATCTGAGGAGGCGTGTACTTTTGACACAGCACATTGTTACCTTCATAATGACTGAGGTTAACAAGGGAAATAGATATTGGATAAGCACTTAGCGTATGCCACAAGGAATTCTTCTGGTCCTAGAGCCTCAGACTGAGAAGGGGCTGCTTACTACTACAGCTCCTGAACTCCTACAGAGAAATGTTTTAAAGCAGGCAGGGATCCCCAACTTCCAGGATCTAATGCCTGATGATCTGAGGTGGAGCTGATGTAATAATAATGGAAATAAAGTGCACAACAAATGTAAAGCGTTTGAGTCATCCTGAAACCATACCCCGACACCCCAGGTCCGTGGATAAATTGACTTCCATGAAACCCATCCCTGGTGCCGAAAAGATTGCAACTGCTGGTTTAGAGCATAAATTTCCTTTAAAGTGTAAGTGAGGGGATTTGTCTTGAAGCTGAATTTTCGTAGCAAATTCATTATTTGTTTGTTTGATTTTTTATTTGTTTGGTTGGTTTTTTGTGTTGTTGGGTTTTGTTTTTTGGTTAAATTCATCTGTGCATTCATTTGGGATAGCTTAAGGAAGCCTATGAATTTTGCAGGGAAGTTTCCTCTCCCCCTGCCAAGCACCCTTTGAAACTGACATCATCTTCTTGGGTGGTGAAACACCAACAGCCATTGCTTCTCTAAAGAACGATTTGCAATTTTCTCTCCCCAAATATAAAAGCCCTTAATAACTAGGTCAACCCATAACAATCATTTCTGTATGATTTTGCATGACAAATGAACAAAGATGCAAATCCACTTTCAATAGCACCCATAAACACAAAAAACTCATTACAAAAATGGAGGCTTGTCATGTTGGAAACCAGATTTAAAAAAAAAAAAAAACTAACCTCATCTGAAATCCAAATACCTCACAAGCACTTGAACGTGTAACATGGCCTAAATGTTAATGAAGCAATTCGGCTCACTCAGCTGGATGGGCAACAAAAGAAACTCTTTTCAAGACACAGCTGTCAACAATTACACTTGGTGGGGTGGAGCTGGCTGATAGTCAGCATCTTAAAACTCATGGAAATGTGGAGCCTATTTGGCTGAATCCGTTCCAGACTCCAGGGAAGACAGTAAACCCCTATTTATTTGGCAGACCAGAGAATGGCATATTCTGGTTAGTGGGGCATCCCCACCCAGCTCAAACATAAATGACAGATTTTTGTAAAGACTCCAAGATGATGCAAAGCCTTTAACTTAGAAATGATATAGGATCTAACCTACCCTTCTCTTGATGTGGTATTTCAGATGGCATTTCAGGGTCTGGCAGGGCCTCAGGGATTTCATATGATCAAGGAGATACTTTTTTTTAAAGATCTTTTTTTATGTGGGCCATTTTTAAGTCTTTATTGAATTTATTACAATAGCGCTTCTGTTTTATGTTTTGGTTTTCCGGCCAAGAGGCATGGTGGGATCCCAGGTCCCTAACCAGGGATCGAACCCACACCTCCTGCATTGGAAGGCGAAGTCTTAACCACTGGACTGCCAGGGAAGTCCCAGGGAGATGCTTTTAAATGTGAATTTCTGATTATCTGTATTTTTATTAATGGAAGTTCATTTTACTACATTATGGCTACTTACTGGAGGGAGCCCTCATTCTGGCTGAGAATTACTCTTTTGAGAATTACTCTCCTAACCCCAACACCCACCCATCCACACACACACACATACACACATGGATCTAGCAGACATGTTTGAACTGAGTGGCCCTTTGACCACAGATCACTGGACCAGGAGTAAGCCCTGAGCAAAGGGAGATGATCAGATTCTCTGTCCTGAGAAGCTGGAGGTGAGTAGTCAGAGAAAGCCCAGTGATCCCCATCAGTCTCCTCGAGCAAAGGACATGGGAACTCAGGGTCTAGGGAGTGACCATCTTCTGCTTAGTGCACACAGACACAGAGAGCCAGATGGGAGAGAAAAATAAAAAGTAAGAGGCAATTATGTGGAGTAAAGAACCAACTAAAAACCACAGAGCCCCAGAAAGAGACCCCCAGAGTGGCCACCTGGGTTCCCAGTAGTCTATGGTTCCTAGGCATTGCCTGCCCCTTCCCCCACAAAAGGGCCTGCCTGCACTTCCTGCCCTCCATCCCCTCTGGGCTCCCTAACCCCATCCTTCCATTAAGATCATCAGGTGGTTTGAATGGTTTGGCAGAGACTGTCAGTTGCTTCTCCAGTCTTCATTCTTCTCTTCTTTCTCACTAACCGAAACCAGTTTTATTCAGAGCAACTAAAAAGCCCACAATTCCTCTTAGTTCAGAGCTGGCGGATGGGATCCAGGGGGCTAGTAAAGGGGTTAGTCCTTCTCCTCTTCTCTCTTCCACCCTGGCAGAGTTGAGAGAGAGAAAATATTTTCTTTCTCTCTGGAGGAAGGGAGGGCAGATCTGTAGGCCAGGCCTAGGTCAACTCCTTGGGTTATCTCCAGCATCTAGAAAGGAAATATCTTTTCATCCTAAAGCTTCTGACACTAACATCTACAAAGGACTTAGAGATGACAGACTAACTGCTCATGTAGTGCACAGGCCCTGATTTTGTCTGGTAGGCATCCGCACCTTGGGCCTGAACCTCTACCTCTACCTGCATGCAATCCGAACAAACATAATTGTACCTGGTGACCCCTGCCCACAGCTGACTTGTCCAGGGATGGGGCATAGCAGTTCCTCCTTTTACCCCTAACTATCTCCTGCCCCTTAGTTGTTTGTTTGGCTCAAGGGCTGGGTATGTAACGCAAGCTGCCCCAGTCAAGTACCTTTTCCAGCAATTTCAAATTTATTCTAAGAAATCACAGCTTTGGTGTCATGGTCTTTTTCTATGGCCAACCCCAATCCACAGATAGCAATTTTAAGGATGCTGTTTTGGACATCTCCTCTACAGGTACGAAGGTTGTGTTCAAGTAGGATAAATCCTGAGAGCTCACATCACTTCCCTTCAATCCACTAATCATGTGGGAAACAGGATCCACATGATTGTTCCAAGTTTCCCTTTTTCTAAAAAAATAGGATATGATTCATACACTATAAAAATCATCATTTTAAAGTGTACAATTCAGAGGATTTTAGTGTATACACAGGACTCGGAAACCATCACTACAATCTAATTCTAGAACAGTTCATGACCTGAAAAAGAAGCCCCACACCACTAGTGCTCACACCCTACTGTTTCCTGCTCCAGTGCTCTGGCAACCCTAATCCTTTTTCAGTCTCTATGAATCTGTCAATTTTCCACATTTCATATAAATAGAATTATATAATATATAGCCTTTTGCGTCTGACTTCTTTCACTTATGTTTTCAAGATTCATCCATACTGTTGACTGTATCAGTACTTCATTTGCCAAATAATATTCTATTGCAAATATATACCACAGTTTTTTTATCCATTCATCCATCAATGGACACTTGGGGTACTTCCAACTTTTGGCTATGGTGGGTAACAGTGCTATGAACATGGGTATATGAATATCTGTTAGAGTTTCTACTTTCAATTCTTTTGGGTATATACCTTGAAGTGAAATTGCTGGATCGTATGATAATTCTATGTTTAATTATTTTGAAGGATGACAGCACATTTTCTTTTATTTTTTGACACTATTGTTAATGGAATTGTTTTGTTCTTTCATTGAAGTATAGTTGATGTACAAGTTACAAGTGTACACAATTTTCAAGTTTATACTCCATTTGTATTTACTATAAAATATTGGTTCTATTCCTCATGTTGTACAAAATATCCTTGTAGCGTATTATACATACAATAGTTTATACCTCTTGTTCTCCTACCCCTATCTTGCCCCTGACCTCTGCCCTCTCCCCACTGGTAACCACTAGTTTGTCTGTATATTTGTGAGTCTGCTTCTTTTTTGCTTTAATAGAATTGTTTTCTTAATTTCATTTTCAGATTGTTCATTGCTAGTGCAGAGAAATATTGATTTTTATATTGATTTTGCTACAAATTCCTTTTTAAATATTAAACTTCTGATCTTGGATGTGGGACTTACAGAGTCCCTTTCCTCCATTTTCTGTACCAGCCCTGGAGTGGCATTCCCTCAGTCACTGGCTCCCAAGCTAAAATCTAAGTTTGATGGGGTGAAAAAAAAACCTGGTGACCTTCAATATCCCCACCTGAAGCCTTAGACGTCAGAAGCATCTTAGATGTCAGGAGTTCAGAGAAACCGCTGAGACTCTGCAGATTTGGTGGTGTGATCAGGGGACTGGTAAGTTTTTCAGCATCCCCAGGAGACAATGTTTTGTGCTTTTGAATGAGAAAATGTGGTATAATGGCTCACAGAATGTTAGACCTTGGAGATATCCTGAAACCATGAATCTTAAATTATTGTGTCTTGATCCTTACCCAATCCTACCGAGGCACCATCCTCTAATCCTCCATGGAAAGATCCACCTTAAACCAGGCTTCAGACACTCAGTGAATATCCCAACTGCCCTTCCTTCTCCCGAGACACTATTAGGCTCTGTCCAGGTATCATTCTCCCTTACCACAGCAAGCAATCAACTCTGCTTTGTCTTATTAACACTTACTTCTGGTGATGTGATGAGGAATAGCATTCGACAGGATACAGACTTAAAGGAAATAGGCAAAAATTAAATCTATTAATGAATGATAATACTGTGATTTTCTAAAATACCAATTTGGATAAAACTGGGGAACACCGAGATTAATGACTGTATGGAATTGTTAACTTTCTTCAGTGCAATTAATGACACGAGGAGATGTGAGATGAAGTGTTTAGGGGTGAAATGTCATGATATCTGTAACTTATCTTCAAATCAATAAAAATTAAAAATACATGAATATTTTCAGCACACATGCATAGAAAGAAAGAACTCAAGTATATCACATGTACATACCTAGAAAGAGACAAAAAGAGAGGCTGCTGCTAAGTCGCTTCAGTCGTGTCCGACTCTGTGAGACCCTATAGACGGCAGCCCACCAGGTTCCCCCGTCCCTGGGATTCTCCAGGCAAGAACACTGGAGTGGGTTGCCATTTCCTTCTCCAATGCATGAAAGTGAAAAGTGAAAGTGAAGTCGCTCAGTCGTGTCCGACTCTTAGCGACCCCATGGACTGCAGCCTACCAGGCTCCTCTGTCCATGGGATTCTCCAGGCAAGAGTACTGGAGTGGGGTGCCATTGCCTTCTCTGAAAAAGAGAGGAGAGAGTGTATATATATATGGCAATATGCTAACAATTGTTAAAAACTAGATGGAGTGTATGTGGTTGTGTTTTTACTTGTTCACCTTTTCTATATGTGTGAAAATGTTGAAGGAATAAAACTGTTACGGGAATAAATGGTTAAGGAAGGGAAAATTTGCCTCCTTCTTCACATGGAGACTAAGTAATTTTATTTATTTTTAGAGCCAAAAAAGATTGACCGTTTCTCCAAATAGAGCCCAAATAACTTTGTTATTTATTTGTCTAACCTTTTCTAATTTGTAGAGGCATTTTCAGTTAACCATTGAGAATATAAACTGTCCACAATAATTTTAACCTTTTTTTTTTTGGCTGCACCCTCAGCATATGGGATCTTAGTCCTCTGACCAGGGATGGACCCCATGCCCCCTGCATTGGGAATGCAGAATATTAACCACTGGATCACTAGGGAAGTCCCACTGATTTTAACTCTAAGCAGAATTTTTTTTTTTTTAAATAACACTCTTCAGAACTAGTATACAGTTATGCACACTGTGCCCTGCACAAGAGGGCAACTTCATGAAGACCACCTGGAGATGTACGAAGAGGATGATCAATTCACCCAGTTTGCCCTGGGTGGTCCTAGTTTTAGCATCAAAGTCCCACCTTTGCAGTTGGTCAACTTTACATGCAATGTAGGAAGCCTGGCTATGTTTACAGTATTGAATAATAATGAGGAGAGCAGAGAACATCCTTGAGCCTTTACAAGCCTGCATGATCATGATGTTATGTCAATAGATGGTTCTGGCTTCCACGTGCCATCCCACTAGACCCACCCTCCATGTCAACAAGTGCTTTCCCCAAAAAAATCTAGCCCAAAGGGGTGACATCAATGGCAAGGGCACTGTTCAGAAACTATGACATTGACTTTTTTGGGTATAGGCTGAAATCCTCCAGTATGAAATAAAAGGCCAACACCACCAACCCAACAGGTGAACATTATTTTTGATGGTGTTCTAGCATCTACTGTGTGCTTGCTCAGCCATGTCTGACTCTTGAACCCCATGGACTATAGCCCACAAGGCTCCTCTGCCATGAAATTTTCCAGGCAAGAATACTGAAGTGAGTTGCCATTTCCTTCTCCAGGGTATCTTCTCCACCCAGAGACTGAACATACTTCTCTTGTGTCTCCTGCACTGGCAGGTGGATACTTTAGCATTTGCACCACCTGGGAAGCTTGCCTTTCCATATTATTCCCCCTCATATCAGGCTTCCCTCATCCTCCGTCTGCCTCCATCCCTTGTAATCATGTAATAAGTGCTACTTTACCAAAGAGAAAACTGAGACCTCGAGAAGTTAAGCAATTTGCCCAAGGTCAGAGCTCATAAGGACAGTGGCAGGATTTGAGGCCAGGTTTGTCTGAGTCTAGAGTTCTTGCTCCTAATCACTTCATTCTTGCTGAGGATTGAATGTGTGGGTTTCTCCCCTGAATTCATATGCTGAACTCCTGACTCCCACTATGAAGGTGTTAGAAGGTGAAGCCTTTGGAAGGTGCTTAGGTCATGAGGGTGGAGCTTTCATGAGTGGAATTAGTGCCTTTATAATAGAGGCTCCAGAGTGCCAGCTTGCTCTCTCTCCACCATGTGAAGATATAACAGGAAGTGAGCCAACTGCAACTGGATTAGGGCTCTCGCCAGAACTCCACCGTGTTGACATCCTGATCTTGGACTTTCAGTTGCCAAAATTGTCAGAAATGAATTTCTGTTTTTTATAAGCCACCTGATGTATGGCAACTTGTTATAGCAGCATGAACAGACTAAATCAATTCCCTTCCAGCTAGTCATATTTCATGAGCAGTGAATTTATCTTACTGGTTCTGCTTTCCCAGGAAGATTGTTCATTTTTACAGGAATTTATAAAGACAGGAACCTCTGAGAAAGGACTGCAAACTGTAGGGGTGGCCTTTCTGGTGGCGCAGAGCCATGGAGCCCTCCATGCGCATCAGATGGGCATTCCCCCATGGCTGGGCTCCTCAGCCTCCTGGCACAGCTACTGTGGAGGAGTGGCTGACAGTCACACTTTGGAATTAGACAGACTTGTGTTCAAGACCTGCCTCTGCCCCCCAAAGCAGTGACCTTGGACAAGACATTTAAGTCCCCATCTGTAACACAGGGATAATTGTAGCCCTTCCAGCATAAAGTTACTGTGAATTTAAATAATAGCTCAGGTGAAGGACTGAGAGCCTGGCACATTGTGAGGGAATCTTCGGAAAAATACTCTTTCTAAAATGTCTACTCTATTAAGTGAAAATCATGTGTTCCATTTTCTTCATAAGATAAACTAACACATTTAATGGATGTACCTTAGTAGAGCCAAGTCCACATGGTTCAAACTGAGAATAGAGTCCAACCTTTAACATTTAAATTTGAAAAAAAAAATCAGGTTTTTAAAGGTCAGTCTGTATTTCAATCTTTTGAAGGAAAAAGTGATGAATATAGTCTCCAACAATCCTTCTGGTTTCCCCTTGTCTCTTTTTCCTGCTTTTGATGAACCGTAGGGTCTCCCAGGCTCTCAGATCACTCCCACCAAAACCCTCCTCCTCACCCCCGACCCAGCAGCTCTGCTAGTGTAGATTTTGACAAATCCTGTCCATCTCCTCTCCCCATCCCTCCTCCTGCTTCTTTTCCTTCTCCTCCAGGTTTCCCTCCACTCCCCGCCCCCCAGCTCCAGCCTCCTGTCCATCCTCTGATTTTGGGAGGATAAAAGTTTGGGAGTTATGTATGCTTTTAAGAAACACACTGAAGTATGTGGGAGTGAAATAACATGATGTCTGAGATCTCTTTTAAAATTCTCGAGAAAAGAAAAAAGGTAAAGGAAATAAATGTAGCATAATCTTGACGATTGTTATATCTGGATGATGGACTGCCCTGCTGGTCCAGTGGTTAAGTCTTCATCTCCCAATGTGGGGGATGCAGGTTTGATTCCTGGTTGGGGAACTGAGATCCCACATGCCTCGTGGCCAAAAAACCAAAACATAAAACAGAAGCAATATGGTAACAAATTCAATAAAGACTTTGAAAAAATATATTTATGGGGACACATGTAATACTTGTGGCCAATTCATGTAGATGTATGGTAAAAACCATCACAATATTGTAAAGTAATTATTCTCCAATTAAAATACATTTATTAATTTAAAACAAGGAAAAAATCTGGATGATGGGAACATGGGTGGGTTTTTTGTTTTTAATTATTTTCTCTTTTTTTGTGGGGGTTAGAAAATTTTCATAATTCAAAAAAAAAAATCTGAAGTCTAGGACCAGTGCAACAGAAAGACTCTCCACAAAGTGGGAGGAGGAGGAAGTGAAACAGGAGGGAAGCATTTGATCGGCCATTTCATGTACTCTAAGAAGCCAGGGGAGGAGGACATTCATGTTCATTCTGACTTTAATCCATTTTACCTGGGGGTGAGGGAATCCAGGAAATCTCCCTAGACCATTACTTGTGATTATCACTAGGGATTGAATTGGGGAGAAGCTTTGACTTTGTATTTTGTACACTAATGTAATATCTGATCTTTTTTTAAGAGCAACTAAAAGAAAAGCTTTCATTATATTCTGAAATCTGCCTGCCTGCAACCCCCCATGTCCTTGGTCTCTTCCATCTTTAATCAAGAACTCTTCAAATAATTGAAGATTATTAAGGACCCCATATTGAATGAGGACTATTAAATGGACTCTTGAGGCCCAAGGACTTAACTTACAAATGCTCCTTATCAACATGTGCCCTGTATGCTGTACATTTCTTATAAATGCGTTAATGTAATCATTGCCCTTCTCAGGGGATATTTTTCTAGTGGAGCTGTTACTCTCTTAAATTGTGGTTCCAAAAATTGAATGCAATACTTTATATCAGTGGTTCTCAACTGAGGGTGATCTTGCCTCTCAGAGCATATTTGGCCAAGTCTGGAGGCATTTTTGATAGTCAGGACCTGGAGAGGGTTCAGAAGGGTAGAGGGTATATGGCCTCTAGTGGGTAGAGGCCAGGGATGGAACTTGACATCCTCCAACGCACAGGAGAGCCTCCACCACAAAGAATTATCTGACCCAATATGTCAATTGTGCTGAAGTTGAGAAACTCCGCTTTATATTAATGTGCCTCTAGAGCCCATAGAACCATTCTATTTTAAGGTCAGGACAGGACACTTTCTAAACAGCAATTCATTTTGCTACTCATTTTCATAACTCTATCACACTCTTGCTTCCCATCAAACTTGATGTTGAAGAAAACCTTCCTCCTTAAGGAGTGATCCCACTGCTCCCTCATCTTGTGTGTATGCCATTGATTCTTTGAACCTAATGAAAACTTCCTTTGTTTTGTTAAATTCCAAATGGCTGATGCCATTTAGTGGGGATTATTTCGCATGCAGGACATAAGTTGTTCCTTCCTTTCTTTGAATAAGCAACTTTATGTTACCTTTGTTAAAACTATGGATAGAAAATCACTAACCAGGAAAGGGCCAAGGTTGTGTGTTTTGTCGCATGTGAAAAATAACCCTCAGCCTAACACAGATATGAATCACTACATTGTATGTGTTACGTTCAACTAGGAATGGCTCCAATACTTTGGCTACCTGATGTGAAAAGCAGACTCATTGGAAAAGACCCTGATGACTGGGAAAGATTAAAGGCAAAAGTTGGCGGCAGAGGATGAGATGGTTGGATGGCATCACTGACTCGATGGACATGAATCTGAGCAAACTCCTGGAGATGGTGAAGGACAGAGAAGCCTTGCCTGCTACAGTCCATGGGGTCATAAAGAGTTGGACATGACTAAGCGACTGAACAAGAACAGGAATGACTTGGGAAAATGGTCATTGAAATGGTCGTGTATCTCACCAATAATGGTATCTGCTTTAGACTAAATTGTATGCTGCCCCAATTCATACACCAAAGCCCTAACCTCCAATGTGATGATATTTGGGGATGAAGCCTCTGGGAGGTGCTCCAGTCTGAATGTTTGTGTCCCCTCAAAATTCATCTGATAGTATTAGAAGGTGGGACTTTGGGGAATTGATTAGGTCATAAAGGCAGAGCCCTCATGAATGTGATTCATACCCAAGGAGGCTGAAGAAAGAGCTCCTTTGTGCTTTTCCACCTTGTAGGAATAGAAGTAAGTCAGCAGTCTGTAGCTGGGAAAAATGCTCTCCCCAGAACTTGACCACACTGGCACACTGATGTTGTTCTTCCAGCTTCCAGAACTGTGAGCAGTAAACTTCCATTATTTATTGGCCACCCAGTCTATGGTATTTTTCTTATAGCAGCTGGAACAGACTAAGTTAGGAAGTAATGAGGTCTAGATGAGGCCATGAGGGTGGAGTCCTCATGGTGAGATTGCAGCCCTTTCAGAAGAGACCAGAGAGCCCTCTGTGTGTGTGTCTCTGTCTCTGCCTCTCTTCTTCCCACCCCTACTACCATGTGAGCACATGAGGAGAAGGTGGCTGTTTGCAGTAAAGCCCTCACCAAGAATCAAATCTGCCAGCACCTTGAACCTGAACGTCACAGCCTCCACAACTGTGCAGAATAAATGTCTGTCATATAAGCCACCAGTCTGTAGTATTCTGCTATGGCAGTCTGTGCTAAGACAGTATCCTTTGACTCTGGAAATACTTTACTATCTGCATGTCATTTGTGATCTGATAACCCCACCAAAAAGTGCCACCTGAGATTCCTTCCGCTGTGCAGTGCATTTCCGCTGATTAGAATTTCAGTAAAGGTTCTCTCCATGGCTGCCTTGTCTATTTGTTGTATTTCATAGAATCCACAAGACCATGAGTGTTAAGACACTGCATTATTTTGTGTACTATGAGAAAAAAGAAATTGCCCAGTGTCAGAAAGTTGAGAGGTATGACACATCCAATTTTAAAGAGGTTGGAATGTGAAGTATGTATTTTGCAATTGAGGACCATAGTCCCCCTACGTACCAGGTTTGGCTCTAGGAAGGAGATGCAACGAAGCATTTTCACACTGTGGGACCAGTCTTAGAGCTGAGAATCCCTGTCTTACTCTGTGCTCCTTTCTTGACGTTCACATTCAGAGAGGAGCCCTTTCCTCAGTGGTGCGAAGGGAGTAGACTTCACTGCTTTGGGGGATAATGTTGTCACTCAGCCAGGAAAGTCCTGACCAATGAAGTTTCAACAAGGTGCTTTTTACTTTTTCCTGTGTGAGCAAAAAAAATATCACAAGGTCAGTCTATGTGTGACCAGTGAATTTAATGAAATGGGGCTCTTCCCATTCCTGACTTGAAGCAGAGGAGTTTGCTTGTAGGTAGACTACAAAAGAACGGGTATAGAAATGAGGGCGAGGAGGTGATTCATGAGGAATGGGAACCAGCAAGGGAATCAAATCCACTGCACAATTTCCGGAACAAATCCACACCAGAACTGAGTTTGGAAGCAGCATTATCCCTCGGATTCTCTTGGCCAGGCACTAACAGAGCCCAGCACCCAGAGGAATTTCTGGGGGAGGGGGTGATTCATTCTGGCAGTACTGGCAAAACAGTGGGGATTTCTGCACTGTTTTCCTCTAACATCTTGTTAAAACCCAGTTCAGGATGCTGAGGCCCTGAGGCACCAAGGGAGCCTCTGGTTTTGCTGGAGAACTATGCTATTCTCAGTCTCGCTGCGGAGGCCCTTGGCAACTGGGATTCCCAGGAGGAAACCCCTCTGCCGCTGCACTGCGGTCGCTGGGCTGGGAGGCTCGGAGGCAGGTGACCTTTAGCATCCTTCCTTCCCGAGTCTCTCACAGAAAGATCCAGTTGATGCTGTTTTGCGGTGCTTAGGGGGAGCCAAGAATTTTCCTCCCTGGATGCTCCGGCCCCCTCCTTGAGGTGAGGAATGTCTCCACCTGCAGTGCCTGCAGGGGGTGGGGACAGTCACGTGTCACAGGTCCTCTGCTTGGATGGCAGCACCCTGTCCCAGTGCCTTTTGCTTTTAGGTCGAGAAGCACCCTGCACTTCACCTTGTCACCCTTGAGGGCAGCAGAAATGAGCACCAGTGACCCCTGCGAGCTAAGCCCTGCATCTCTTGAGCTAGTCAGAGAGACCAGGCCAACAATCCCGGCACTTACTGAAATCCAAGGGCAGGCGGCACACTTGCTTCCTGGCACATCCCCACCGGGGCTCTTAATTCTGCCTCCACCCATGTCTCTCAGGGAGCTGCCTACGTGCAAGGCGAGGGGCCCACTGCAGTGGCTTGTTTCTTGGCCATCACCATTGGTGGTGGGAGGGGTTGTATTTTTAATTTTAACATTGTCATTTTGCCAAAGAAGCGAAAAAAATCCTATACCTGAAGTTTTTTCAATGTTTAGCAATGTGCCTGACAAGCACAAAAGATGAATTCGGGAGAGCATGGGGTGGCCGGGGGGTGGATGCACCACAAGATAATAATAGCACCGGAGCCACAGTGCAGCCTGTAGCAGCACCTCCCCTGAGAGTCGGTGTGGAAATTTGCGAGGGAGTTTGGTATTTTACCTATGATGGAGGAAGGGCTTCCCTGGTGGCTCAGTGGTAGAGAACCTTCCTGCCAATGCAGGAGACACAGTCTGACACGACTGAGCACGCCTGCATGCACGATGGAGGAACAGAACTCCTGACTTTTTTAGTGGATAGGCTCCAGTTCCAAACAAGAAGTATTTTTCTGCATCCTGGATGCTTTGTAAATGTCCCACTAGACAGTTGTGTGAATGAGAAATTTGATTATAGTTGTTGTTTAGTTGCCAAATCACTTCCAACTCTTTAGTGACCCCATGGACTGTAGCCCACCAGGCTCCTCTGTCCATGGGATTTCCCAGGCAAGAATACTGGAGTGGGTTGCCATTTCCTTCCTCAGGGGATCTTCCCCACCCAGGGATTGAACCCTAGTCTCCTGCATTGGCAGGCAGGTTCTTTACCACTGAACCACCAGGGAAGCCCCTGTTTATACTTATATATGCATAAAACCTAACTTGATCACACTGCATTTTTTGCAAATTTTTAATAAACACTGAGATCTGGGGGGATGTAACTAAAGTACAAATGTCTAGAAGGATATACTTTGTTTTGTATATAATTTCACCAGCATTATTCACTACTTTGGAAAAATCACAAGCAGTGTTGAACACCGGGTCAGTCTGCATTTGTACCTGTAACATTCTTGATGGTTTTATGTACAAGTTCAAACATCTGGTTCTTTCATGTCTTCCAATGTGATTGTATTTGGTTTCTCACTTGTTAAATATACATACTATTCTCCTCTTAGAAATTACCTTCCCTTTACTTCTCCTAATAATATAGTTAGTAACTGTCACTGAAATTTTAAAATTGTAAGTAGACCACGTTATCTATGAATTTTATCTCAAGTTGGAAAAGGGGGTACTATTGCGACATAACAAACAACACAAAGTTATTGGCTTAACACCGCACAAACCTATCCACTCCAGTTTCCATGGGCAGAGGTCCAGCACACCTTCAGCTGGATCCTCTGCTCAGGACCTCTTAAGACTGAAATAAAGAAAGGTGTTTGCTGGCTGTGTTCTCATCCAGAGAGTCAACTAGGACAAGATCCATTCTAAGATCACTTGGGTTGTTGGCAAAATTCAGTTCCCTGTAGTTATAGGACTGGGCTTAGTCGCTCAGTTGTGTCCGACTCTTTGCGACCCCATGGACTATAGTTCACCAGGCTCCTCTGTCCATGGGGATTTTCCAGGCAAGAATACTGGAGTGGGTTGTCATGCCCTCCTCCAGAGGATCTTCCCAACCCAGGGATTGAACCCAGGTCTTCTGCATGGCGGGTAGATTCTTTACCATCCGAGACACCAGGGAACCCCAGTTGTGGTTGTAGGGCTGGGGTCCCTATTTTCTTGCTGACAAACTACCAGGATTGCTCTTAGCGTCTAGAAGCAGCTCACAGATTCTTGCCAGGTGGCTCCTCCTACAGACCCTCTAACAATGTAGCAGTTTGTTTAAGAGGATCTAATATTTTGCTTTCTTTTAAAGGTCAGGCCAACTTGAGACTGTCTTCTTTTTTATTAATTCACATTCAATTGATTAGTAACCCCTTATCATAGGACTGACATCTCACTATATTCATTCATCCAGCCCATACGATAGGGTAGGAGATTACGGAAGGTGTGTATCTCAGGGGTATGAATCTTATAATTCTGCTTCCTACAGACTGTAAATAAATATCTATTATAGAAAGGGGGTATTGGGTCTCAGAGGGCTGAAGAACATTACATGCCATGAAAGGAAGTTTTTGACATACGTTTATCTTACTTATGCCTCAAAACCACCTTTTGAGGTAGATATTATTTTTCTAGTAACTCTCCCCAAAGCCAGTGTGAAATACTGGTTAGGTTGTTTTTAAAAATGCTTAGAGCACCAGCACAACAGGATAGAAAAAAAGAAAAACTTAAGCTTTGATAAACTTATCTGGAATTTGCAAAACCTAAAAGTTTAGAGAGAATAAAACTATTATAATGAGAGCATGCGTGAAAGCTTTTTCTTTTAGTATTTTACATTTTAATTAAAAAAAAAAACCTCTTAGCTTACAAACTCTAAATAATTCCACCAATGCCTGCACCCCCCCCAACACACACACTGCACACACACCCCCACCCCCCACACTTCCATTTTACAGCTAATATTTATCGAGCACTCCTTACTGGCCAGTCTCTATTTTTTAAAAGTGAAAGTGTTAGTTGTTCAGTTGTGTCCAACTCTTTGCAACCCCATACACTGTAGCCCACCAGGAGCCTCTGTCAGTGAGATTCTCCAGGGAAGAATACTGGAGTGGGTTGCCATTCCCTTCTCCAGGGGATCGTCCCAACCCAGGGATCGAACCTGGGTCTCCTGCATTGCAGGCAGTTTCTTTACTGTCTGAGTCATCAGGGAAGCCCCAAACTTGGTACAAATTAACTTATCCAATCCAAACAAAAACCCAGTGAGGCGAGTTATATTGTCTCTAATTTACAAATGGGGAAAACAGAGCAAGGGGGCTCGGTAACTCATTCAAGGTCACACAAGTGTCAAAATGGGAGTTGGACCTGGGCAGCCACAGCCTGTGCCCTTAGGAGTTTCACTCTCCTGCCTCCTGGTGAGAAAACAGAGACTTCAGGAGGATTTATCCAAGGTGTCAAGCCTTGCCCACAGTCCCTCTCCTAGGAAGCAGCTCACAAATTTCAACCTCCAGCCCTTCCACCTCTAGAGCCTGTGTTCATGCAGCTGCCCCTTTGGAGCTCTCTTTTTGTTTTGTTTTGAATTTTTTATTGTTGCTGCTGCTGCTAAGTCGCGTCAGTCGTGTCCGACTCTGTGCGATCCCATAGACAGCAGCCCACCAGGCTCCGCCGTCCCTGGGATTCTCCAGGCAAGTACACTGGAGTGGGTTGCCATTTCCTTCTCCAATGCATGAAAGTGAAAAGTGAAAGTGAAGTTGCTCAGTCGTGTCTGACTCTTCACAACCCCATGGACTGCAGCCCACCAAGCTCCTCCATCCATGGGATTTTCCAGGCAAGAGTACTGGAGTGGGGTGGTATGTAACATAAAACATGCCATTTAATACTTTTAAGTGTATAATTCAGTGACATTAATCACATTCACAGTGTTGTGCAAATGTTACCACTATTCATTTTCAAAACATTTTGTATCAACCCAAGCAGAAACATTGTATCCATTAAACAATAACGCCTCACCTGCCCCAGCGGCTGCCAACCTCTGATCTCCTTTCTCTCTCTATGAATTTGCCTGTTCTAGATATTTTACTAATATGGAATCATATCAATACATGTATGACAAATACAGCACAAACACAAAAATACAATATTTGTCCCTTTATGACTGACATTTTATGTAGCTTGTTTTCAAGGCTCATCCATGTTGTAGCATGTATCAGAATTTTGTTCATTTTATGGTTCAATAATATCCCATTGTATAGGTATGCTGTATTTTGTTTTTCCATTCATCCATTGATGGACACTTGGGTTGTTTCCACCTTTTGGCTATTGTGAATAGTGCTACTATGAACACTGGCACACAAGGATCTGAGTCCCTCTTTTCAGTTCTTTGGGGTGTACATTTAGGAATGGAATTGCTAGACTATATGGTAATTGTATGTTTAGATTTTGTTATGTTGCCAAACTGTTTTCTATAGCATCTGTACAATTTTATATCCCCAGTAGCAATGTACCAGGGTTCTGATTTCTCCACACACTTTCCCACACTTGTTATTTTTCCTTTTAAAAAAAAAATATATATAGCCATCCTAGTAGATGTGAGGTATCTCACTGTAGTTTGGATTTGCATTTCCTTAATGACTAATGGTGTTGAGCATCTTTTCCCATGTTTATCAGCCATTAGGTAGAGACACATCCGCCTGTAATAAAAGACATGAAGCAGGATGTAGAAGGGACAGGCAGATGAGGAGGGACCTGATACATCACCTACTGCTCTATAACCTCCTGAGTGCATGCATGCTAAGTCGCTTCAGTCGTGCCTGACTCTTTGATCCTATGGACTGTAGCCCACTAGGCTCCTCTGTCCTTGAGATTCTCTAGACAAGAATACCAGAGTGGGTTGCAACACCCTCCTCTAGGGAATCTTTCCAACCCAGGGATTGAATCCTGTTTCCTGTGTCTCTTGGATTGGCAGGATTCTTTACCACTAGCGCCACCTGGGAAGCCCTACAACCACCTACCCTGCTCTAAAGCCAGCCCCGCACTCCCTTTAAGAAACAGTTGTGCATTCTGCTTCCCAATGCTCATTACTCTCATCCACAGAGGCTCTGTCAACCTGCCCAGCACAAGGCAGGGGACCTCCAACCCAGGTTCCATTGGTCTCCATCCACAGTCCCTCCAGTAGAGGGACTGGAGGAAGGAGGGGTGTGTCAGTGTGAGAAGGGAGACCAGAGCACCTGCCGTGTGGGAGGATTTCCCTCCTCAGAGGAAAGATCTAAGGCTGAGGAGGTGAAATCTAGGAGGGGGAGATAAGCTTATGGGAGAAATGACATCAGGGGACTGGGGTGAGGAAACAAGAAAGAAAATCCTGAAAGGATGAGGGGCAAATATCAGAGAGGAGCCGCAGCTATAGACAGATGGGGGAGAAAGGCTTCCTTAAACCCACCTGCTGATGAGAGGGCTGCAAAACTCTACGTTTTTTAAAAAAAATTTATCTATTTAGTTATTTTTGGCTGCGCTGGGTCTTCATTGCTGCGTGCAGTCTTTCTCTAGTTGCAGTGGGAGCTACTCTTTGTTGCAGTGCATAGGCTGCTCATTGCTCCTTGCAGTGGCTTTTCTTATTGCAGAGCACACGTTTTGGAGTGTGGGGGGTTCAGCAGTTGCAGCAGGTGGGCTCAGTGGTTGCAGTTCCCGGGCTCTAGGGCACAAGCTTAGTAGTTGTGGTATATGAGCTTAGTTGCTCCATGGCATGTGGGATCTTTCCAGACCAGGGATCAAACCCATGCCTCCTGCATTGGCAGATGGACTGTTTACCACTGATCTTCCAGGGAACCCCCAAAACTCAATGCTTTGATGATAATGCTCCAAACTTCACCCCAGGCCGTCTCATACTCCCCTCCTCTCTGACTTGTGGTAATCTTAGCTGGTGGTGAGCAATAACCATTCCAACTTCCTTAACTGTTTGTTCATCAAGCCATAGATAGGGGGCTAAGATGAGAATGTAAACACTTATTTCTACCACAGGAGGTGAGCCAGACCTCCGGCTGCTCCGTCTGGCCAGCCAGGGACACGGCTGGGACAGCAGTGCAGAGAGAGGGCAAATTTCACTACATCACAGAAACACCTGCCTTGTGTCTGGAGGCAGTGCTGACAGAGGCGGGGAGAAATCTAAGTTTAGCCAAGTGTGATCTATGCTAGATCCTCCAGAACCTGCAAGTGGGGGAGGGCAGAACCCAACAGTTCCTTCCAGGGACTTCCTCCTGCCTTAAAGCTCACCAACAACTCACGCGAGGGGACCCCAGCTTCAACATAGTCACTGGCTCCTGTGTGACGTTTTCCTAACAGCTGGTGTGCAATTTACCATGTGGCCTAGACTGTAAAGAATCTTCCTGCAATGTAGAAAACCCAGGTTCAATCTCTGGGTTGGGAAGAAGGGAATGACAACCCACTCCAGTATTCTTGCCTGGAGAATCCCATGGACAGAGGAGCTTGGCAGGCTACAGTTCTTGGGTCACAAAGAGTCAGACACGACTGAGCAACTAATACTTTCATTGTCTTTTCATGTATAGACCGGTTGCCCCCGTGAGCTGGCAAGGGAAATCTTGACCCAAATCCTCCTGCCTGCAGCCCCTGCAGGCAAGGGTGCCCCAATAGAGAATGAAGATGGCTCCAGCCAGGCAGCCAGGCTCTGTGAGAGCCAACAGCAGGGGACCACATGAGTCACCCAATATGGGCTGGGGGTGGGGGATGGGATGCGGACAACATAGGCACCTCTGAGAAAAGCAGTAGTGTCAGTGAGAAAGAGTGAAAGAGTTCAGGTTTCCGTAATGAGATCAGATGTGCTTTCAAAAAAAAAGCTTCAAAGTGATGATTAAATTGGAGGAAATGAGCATAACCTTTTTTATCAACGTTCCCACTCTCACACTCATGTGGGCATGACTCTGTGGCGACGTGACTAATTTTGTGGCTGCCTGAACAGGTGTGCAGAATACTTACAACATTAGGAAGGCCACAGTTTAAATGTTTGCTGTTGCCAATGTCTGTTCTAGGTTCTTTCCTGTATTACCTTAGTTTCTATACAATTCATAACCCCGAGAGGAAACTGAGGCTTGGAAAGTTTCCCTCATTCAGAAGGGAGCAAGCAGGATGTACTGATCTGGGAAGGCTCAGGATGGAGAAATAAAGTCTGGCTGTGGAAAAGGGGTGGATGGAATGACCAGGCTGGAGGCAGAATGTGGTGCCTTGGAGGATGGTGGCATCAGGAGGAGCCCTGGCTCAAGCCACTGGGACACCAGCTGGCCTCCTCTCAGAGGAGGCCACAGGTAGAGGCCAGAAGGAAGGAAATTGTGTATACAGATGGGGCTTCTTTTCTGTCAGCCTCCAAGTGTGTAGCATGAAATCTGGCATATGGTAGCCTCAATATATACTTGTTGAATGAAGAGGAGAGTGAATGTGAAAAGAGGCACTAACAAAAACCAAGTGTTCCATTCCTCCAACGATGGGGAAACCAGCTCATTCTTCAGGAATAACCTCAGAGAAAGGGAATAAGTGTGGACCTTGAGCAGAGGCTGGTGGGTAGCTTCCATGATAACCAACGCTGACCTCTGACTCCTGTTATTCAAGCTTGTGCGACCTCCTCTCCTTGAGAGAGGGCTGGGCTTATTGACCTGTTTCTAAGTTTATGGCTGATTTAGTGAGAAATTCCTCCAAAGAATGGGTCACAAATCTGTCACTGAATCGAGCCTGGGTCTACTTGCCCAGCATGCAGTAAGACCCATCTACTGATGCTGGGTTTGGGTGAAGCAAAGTCTGATATTTATTGCAGGCACCAGCAAAGGGAACGGGCCACTCATGCTCAAAAGATTGAACTCCCTGATGACTTTCAGGCTGCTGCTGCTGCTGCTGCTGCTAAGGGTGTTCAAAGACAGAGTGTGGGAGAGGGTCATGGGATGCATGTCCAGCTTGTGCTCAATTCTCCGACTGGTCGATGGGGAGGTAATAGGATGATGTTTGGAGAATCTCAATTATCAGTTTTCTGGCTCCAACGAGTCTAGGGCTACACATTGGTGTTCAGCATCCAGTTACTTTCTTCTACCTGGTGGGGGTTTTAGTATCTGCAAAACAACTTAGGCATGTGCATCAGACTTATCTTTACTTCTGAAACAGAACTGGGAGTCCTTGTGACTGATTTGGTGTTGAAATTATGGTTACTCTCCTGCCTGACTGTCCTATCTTTGTTTCAGCATTCTTTGCTTCCCTAAACATTAACCACTAGAGCCTGTTCTTTGTTCTACATGAGGGCCTAGGAGGTCACAGTATATTTCATGACTGCATTTCCCAATCAGCAGTAAGTGGGGACACAGAGGAGTCTCTCCTGAGAAGCTCCTGCAGGGTCCTGCTCAGTTTCAAATCTAGTGGTTTCTATCTTGGGGGCTTTTTCTCTCTCTCGCTTGCTCACCCAAATAGAAGCCAACTGCTCTGTTGTATAAGCCACCCTAAGAAAAGACTCACATGGCAAAGAACTGAGGGGCAGCTCCAGCCAAGAGCTAGCCAGGAACCAAGGTCCTCAGTCCAACAGCCCATGCATGTCCAACTCTTTTTGACCCTAGGGACTGTAGCCTGCCAAGCTCCTCTGTTCATGGGATTCCCTGGGCAAGAATACTGGAATGGTTGCCATTTCCTACCCAGGGGATCTTCCTGACCCAAGGATCAAACCTAGGTGTCCTATGTCTCCTGCACTGGCAGGCAGATTCTTTACCACTGACCCACCTGGGAAGCTGGCCCACAAGGAACTAAATTCTTCCAACAGCAACGTGAATGAGTTTAGAAGCTTATTCTCCCCCAACCAAGTCTTCAGATGAGACCACAGCCCCCATCTGACATCTCAACAGCAACCACATGAGGGCTTTAAAGCCAGAGGCACCAGCTGAACCCCACTTGATCCCTGCCCCACAGAAACTATGAGATAATAAATGTGTATTATTTTAAGTTGCTACTTTTAAAGAGTCATTTGTTCTTTAGTGAGAGGCTATAAACAAATGAGAGGTACAAAGCTACAACTGATTAAAAGTAGGTGAAGCCCATTCACAAATCTAGTTACATGCTGACATACCTGAGCATTAAACCAGTTTTTCTGAGATGCAGCAGAACCCTTGATCTATGGATAAAAGAAGACCATGTGTAAGGATAAGAAGAGGCAGGTTATTCCAACAGGAGAAAATACCCAAATGAGCACTGTTCCTTCAAAAGCAGTCACCTTGGGTGAGTGGACACATTCTGGTAATACCATTGTTCCAACCACATCTGAAATAACTCTTAGATATTCCACTGTGAACAGCAACGAGGTTGCTGATCACATCTCTCTTGGTAGTAACAGATACGTGAAGACAGGAACCTTAGGCTTCTCTGGTGACTCAGATGATAAAGAATCTGTCTGCAGTGCAGGAGACCCGAGTTTAATCCCTGGGTTGGTAATAACCCTAGAGAAGGAAATGGCAACCCACTCCAGTATTCTTGCCTGGGAAATTCCGGGGACAGAGGAATTTGGCGGGCTATAGTCCATGAGATCGCAGAGTCAGACATGACTCAGCAACTTTCACTTCATTTCAAAGCATCTTCCTGAGGCTATACTAACCCTGGTAAGTTCCAAGAGGGTTCAGTCCTGGGGCATAGTCAGCCTAGACCATTATGGTAACTGTGGAGCTTTAGCTCGGAAAATCCTTCTGTTTCTCTCTCTGCCAAATTGGCTGAGCAGGACATGAGTGGAGAAAATTTCTTGAGTCTAAAATAGAAGAGAGGTTTCCCACAGCGGTTTGTAATGGGGTGCTTACTAGTGAGCCCAAAGACCCTGGTTTCCTGAGGCCTCTAGGCCAGAGAACCTGGAGCATCACTGTGACCATCTCACTGGCCGCTCTGCAGGGGTGAGCTGAGGGTGAGCAGTGAAGTGAGTGCCCCACCACCACCACGTGGGCAGCTCCACCCCCCATAGAGGGTGGCAGTGCCCATCTGGATGAGGCACTTATGCAGATGCCAGAAGAGTCTCTCTCCAGGGACCCAAGAAGCAAGGGGCTTCTGGCCTTCACAGCTCCCTAATCTCTATCTTTGTATCCATGGGGTACTTCTGGCTGCTTGCTTCCAAGTAAGCACTCTAACCATGCATGCATGTTCCCTCTGCACAAGGTCGTTGTTCAGTCACTAAGTCGTGTCTGACTCTTTGTGACCCCATGGACTGGAGCACACCAGGTTTCCCTGACCTCCACTATTTCCCAGAGTTTGCTCAAGTTCATGTCCTTCGAGTCGGTGATGCTATCTAACCATTTTATCCTCTGCTTCCCTCTTCTCCTTTTGCCTTCAATCTTTCTCAGCATCAGAGTCTGTTTCAATGAGTTGGCTCTTCAAATCGGATGGCCAAAGTATTAGAGTCAGCATCAGTCCTTCCAATGAGTATTCAGGATTGATTACCTTTAGGATTGACTAGTTTGATTTCTTGGTTGTCTAAGGGATTCTCAAGCGTCTTCTCCAGAACCACAATTCAAAAGCATCAATTCTTTGGCATTCAGCCTTTTATATGGTTCAACTCTCATATCTGTATATGACTACTGGAAAAACCTCTCCACATTAGAGCTCCTTATTTTGAGATACTTGATTTGAAAATGTTTCACTGAAATCAAAATATATTCCCCTTATCCAAGAAACACCAACATTCTCCATTTTGAAACAAGAGGAATAGAGTTGGATTCTCTTTTGTCATAATTTCAAATGTAGTAAACTTTTGAATGGCTGTGAAACTAGTCTTAAAAATTGCATCACTCTGTTTTGCAGATAAAGTCATTGATGGTGACTGTCAAAATTCCTAAGAGGTTACTATTAAGAAGTCTTGAGGAATTGTTGCAAACACAAATCTGATCCTAGAAAATTATGTAGGGAATTTCCCTGGTGATCCAGCAGATAGGAATCTGAGCTTCCATGGCAGGGGGCATGGGCAGCCAAATATAAAGAAAGAAAGGAAGGAAGAAAGAAAACCATGTAGACAGAAGCAAAAATCCTCTTACTTAAAATGTTCAAAGATTTTATTTGGAAGTTTCATATAAATTCAATACTTCCTATAATATTTTAACAAAGAAATGAATTTTTCATCAGTCCTCCATATAGATGCTTCTAGATATCCTCCAGTTCTAGGTTTTAGTTCTGACATTAGCCCTTTCAATGTATTTATGATATATAAATGACTGAAGCTTGGGGACAGAATAAGCTCAGTCTCCTCAGGGCCCATCTCTGTAGGTGGAAGAGTAAGCAGAAGCTGTGCCCTAGGCTCCTCGCAGTTGTGTGGGTACCAGGGAGAGTCTAAGAGGGCACTTTTCAAAGACAACTTGAGCATTCCACCTCCTCTCCCATCAAACAGGGAGCTCCAGCCCCAGCACCAAGGCCCGATTCTGTTTAGCGCCCCCTCCTCTTCTCCCATAGCCTCTAATGGAGGTGGTGAGTTGTCATCCTCTGAGGGTGGATTAATCTCCAGAAAAGCTTTGAGACACCTGCGGCTACATTCAAATGAATAAAACACATTTTAAGATGGCTAATAACATTTGGAGTCCCAAAGAGGCATGACATAAATTGATTTTTTTTTCCTTGGGTATGTTTTCTAAATGGACTCAGAGGGCAATTTCCTAAGCCAAGTGCTTTGATGCCTGTAATAATCATATTGGTTCTTGTGATTTGTAGAAAAAGTGTCAATTAGATACACGAGGTCTAAGATGGTTAATTAAATTCACTCCCATTGCTTTATAGCTGTACCTCTCAGGATACACAAAACCAATGCTCTAAACAGAGGCTTCCAAGAGGCAAGTAAAATAATTTTACTATTGTTTCTAATGAACCTTTAACAGTTGCATTTATAGCTCATTAATGGCATCAATCATTTAGGGGTTTATCTTCATAAAGAAGTAGAAATGATAACAGCTTCAGTTAAGAATTATTACAAAACACTGAAACTATCTGCTATTAATTTATACTAATTTCAGGCTAAAGATAGTTTGCTCAGAAGACAATTACGATTCATAAGAGAGTGAGTCAAGGGAAAGAAGATGTGGGGGCAGTGCCTGGTAACAAAGAAAAAAAAAAATCCTTAAATGACATTGATTTGTCCCAGAACTCCAGAGCAACTACAGGATTTTTCCATCATTTGGCTTAGTTTATTCTATCTTTCCCATTTGTTTTAAATGTATGTTTATTTATTCCCTGTTAATTATGAAAATGTACATTTGTTCAGGAAAAACAATGAGAACAGTGCAAAGTAAAAATGAAAGTTCCCCTGAATTTCTTTAATATGAAATGTGATTAATTACAGTTTTCACACCCTCCCCCTCTGCTTTACTCCACAGTTCTGGTTTTTCTCACATTCTCTGTGTTCTGCTTCCTGCCCCTCAAGGTCTCCTCCTCTCCCACTTGGGCACTCGTTTCACATTTCTTAGTGGGTCCAGCCCAGCCTCTGGAGGGTCATTCCTGACGCACGCAGCTCCTTTTAAGGCAGGCTCTCTGCACCACTGGCTCCCTCTTGTGGCTCTAGCCGGGCACTGCATAACACTGAAGGGAGGCCTGACCTTGGAAGAGCGGACCCCAGGAGGAAGGTGAACTAACACTGTCAGGACTCCGCCAAGATTCCACCTTCTAACTGGAAAGACACGTACAGAGGGCAGTTTGGGTCTCCTAACAAATGTTAGGTTAGCTCTGATTCCTTCTCAATCTTTAGATTTCTCAGTTTCTCCAAGGCTTTCCAAGAAGTATCAAAAATGCCTTGTTTAATTGAAATTTCCTCAAAGAGTAGAACTTAAATGTTCTAAATAAATGTGATGGATGTATTAATGAACTTAAACAGGGGAATACTTTCCTATCTATATGTATATCAAATCACCACGATGTACACTTTAAATAATTTACAGTTTTCTGTGTCAACTTGGCGGAAAAGGCAATGGCACCCCACTCCAGTACTCTTTCCTGGAAAACCCCATGAACGGAGGAGCCTGGTAGGCTGCAGTCCATGGGGTCTCTAGAAGTCAGGCACGACTGAGCGACTTCACTTTCATGCATTGGAGAAGGAAATGGCAACCCACTCCAGCGTTCTTGCCTGGAGAATCCCAGGGACAGGGGAGCCTTGTGGGCTGCCGTCTATGGGGTCGCGCCGAGTCGGACACGACTGAAGCGACTTAGCAGCAGCAGCATGTCAACTTGGTCTCAATAAACCTGGGGGTGGGGGGGGGCCGGGTATAGCCTGCAGGACTGAAGTGTGTGTGTTTGTGTGTGTGTGTGAATGTATGTGTGAGAGAAGAGTGTGTGTGTGGGTGTTGTGTGCAGGCGTAGCTAGGAGGAGAGACAAAAGAGAGGGGAGTTGATGAAAGCTGCTGTATCAGTTTACAAGTCTTCTGGAGGGACTTCAAAATTCATTTGCTTAATATACAGATATTAAATACTCAGCATATGCTGCCACCGAGGATGTCGAAATGTACCTGGCACATTGCTGCTACCAAGGTCCTCTTTTTTTTTTTTTTTTATAAATTTATTTATTTTAGTTGGGGGCTAATTACTTTACAATATTGTAATAGTTTTTGCCATACATTGACATGAATCAGCCATGGGTTTACATGTGTTCCCCTTCCTGGACCCCCCACCCACCTCCCTCCCCATCCCATCCTTCTGGATCATCCCATTGCCCCGGCCCTGAGCCCTTGTCACATGCATCGAACATGGAATGGTGTTCTGTTTCCCAAGGTCCTCTTTTAAGCTAATGGGAGAAATGCTGTTCTAGGAACATGCTCTGAATGACAGACAGTCAGAGATGGGAGGTTGAGCCTCTTCTCCAACCACTACACGGCATCAGGACCTTGCAGTGAGTCACCTAATCTCTCTGCATCTCAGTGTTCTCATCTCTAAAATGAGGACAAATCTCCTCCATATTTGTCTTCATCGGCTAATGAAAGTCGACTGAACTAATGAATATGTGAAAGTGCTCCAAGAACTCCATAGCAATATTAAGTAGTTGCAGTTAGTATTCTCAATATAATGTGAGGGTCCCTACAAAACAAACAAACAAACAAACAAACCTGTATATCTATCATTGGTGGCTCAGACGATATTGCGTCTGCCTGCAGTGCGGGAGACCCGGGTTTGATCTCTGGGTCAGGAAGATTCCCTGGAGAAGGACATGGCAACCCACTCCAGTACTCTTGCCTGGAAAATTCCATGGATGGAGGAGCCTGGTGGGCTACAGCCCATGGAGTTGCAAAGAGTTGGACACGACTGAGCAAATTCACTTCACTTCACTTCCCTACAGCCTGTACTTGAAACTCTCATCTAAGGAGAGTTTCACTCCTTCAGGGGTCTTTTTTTCTGGGATCATGGGTTGTTACCTGAGAGCACAGTGTTAATTTGTCAGATTAACCCATGCGTGGGCTTCCCTACCAGGGAAGCTCAGTTGGTAAAAAATCTGCCTGCAATGCAGGAGACCTGTTTCTATCCTTGGGTTGGGAAGATCCCCTGGTGAAGGAAAGGGCAACTCACTCCAGTATTCTTGCCTGGAGAATTCCATGGACAGAGGAGCCTGGAGGGCTACAGTGCATGGGGTTGCAAGAGTCAGACACAACTGAGCAACTAAACTACCACCAACCCGTCTGTGGACCACATCTCCTAGCATCTGCAGGGAGAGTCTCTCGGGAACTGGCTCAGGGACTCACCCCACTCTGTGAAGAGTCTTGAAAGAACTGGCTTAGTGACTAATCCCACGTGGCAGGGCAATGTTTCAGTCTTCAGCTAGAATTGTGGTTCTTGACCATCATGTCATCAGTGGCTCCAGCACTGAGGTCTCCCTTTCCCCAAGACTTTCCAGGTGCCATCCCCATTTGGACTGGCTTTACTCTGAATTCTTTTTGGCATTGCTGCTGCTGCCATGGTGAAGTGACCTTTAACTCAGTTCTACAATACAAGGTTGTAGCAGGGACTGACATCCCCAGCCCACATCTCCTTGGCACTCGCCTCAAAAGACCTATGGCTACTTTTGTAAATACCTAATTTTTCTCTGCTGAGGGCTGTTTTGGGCTGCCAGGGAGTTAATGTTCCCCAGACACAGCCCTCAAGCAATGATAGCGGAGATGTGGGTGGATAAACACATCAGCTTCCTCATCCCTCAGGACAGTGGATAACTCTGAGGAATGTTCCGGAATATTTCCCAGTGCCATTAAGCCCCAGTGTTCTCCAGAGGGTGCCTATTGGATTATATTCCCTTTATTAGGCCCCTGCCCTTCTTTGTGGTGCTTCCTGGGATCCTCTCAAATATAAAATATTTAGACTCAAATCCATCTGTCAAGGATACTGATGGTGGGAAAGATTGAAGACAAAGGAGAAGAGGACAGCAGAGGATAAGATGGTTAGATAGCATCACCGACTCAATAGACATGAGTTTGAGCAAACTCTGGGAGTTAGTGGAGGACAGAGGAGCCTGGCATGCTGCAGTCCATAGGGTCGCAAGCATCAGAAACGACTTAGCAGCTGAACAACAACAACAAGCTAAGACAGTTGGTGCTGGAAGTTGTCCTGGACAAACAAACACTCTGAGGATGGAGCTGTGGAATTGTATCACTTATCAGCCCAATGTTGGAGACCCCATTGTTGGTGTTAAGGGAAGTTCTGAAAGGTTCTCTAAGATTCTTATCTCACTCAGTTATGGATGAGTTCCCTAAAATTCTTATCTGCAGTGAGTTCAGATGGAATCTGTTGGAAGGAGGTGCATCAGCTCATGCAATAGCTCCGGCACATCTAAGTCTAGAGAGTTGCTGAGTTGTTGTTAACTATTATTGAAGCCTAAAGGAAGAAAACAGCAGGCTCAGTGCAGCAAACCATCACCTTAGAACATAGTGTGAAAACCAGAAGGCTTCCATGGCAGCATTTTTTAAAATCCTCATCTCCTGCAGCTGAAGGGCTGGTCAGGAAGAAAACCAGGTCTAGAACCTGATTGTCAGAGTAACAGAGGAGGTTGGATCACAGCCGTGGCATGTCTCCTGCAGGGAAGCGAGGGCCCTGAGAAGAAGGGCGTGGGACCCAGAACCTGAGACGGAAAACCCTGGGAGGTGAGCCTGAGAGCCTGAACCCTCAGGTTCCTTGGAGCTCTGGGCTGGCAGAAATCACCCCCTCCCACTTGCTAGAGGAGAGCAGTCACCCCTCACCTGGAAGTTAGACAAAGGCCTCCCCCAGCCAGATACCTTGTTACAGTGTTCGCTGTCCTAAAGACCTGCTCTGTGACTCCGCCGTGCTGCTAGATCAACAATTATGGTCAAGTGTCAGAAAGGCTTGGGTGGAAGGAAAGAGATGATTCACCCAAACAGCCACAGGACCTGGTCTGAGGGCTGACGGACTCCAGGTGAGTCCTGCTGTGCATCCATCCTGCTTCTACAGGGAGAGACTGAGGCATCTTTTCCCGAGGTTGTGTTCAATGACTTCATGTCAGTGGCTGGAAATTAGCCATGGTTGGAGCATGGACTACATAAAAATCAGTAAAGGCCACATGTTCAGGTGAGGGCTTTTTTCCTTTTCTCTTCCTTCTCCCCTACCTCCCCCTCCTCCTCTTTCTCCTCCTTCTTTGTGGAGATCTGGTTTACCAGCATACCACTGAAATGGGGAAGAGATCTCAGTGTGGTTCACAGACCCAATTTGGACCCATTTTGAGACATTTATCACATGGCTTTGTGTACACCACTCTAACAGGGGGCCATGGTGGTGTTTTGGGGCCTCTGTTATCAGTAGCAACTCAGATCCTTGAAAGAACTATGTAGTCTCCTTTCCCTAGCATAGAATTACTGTGATGGCTGTGGGATTTGGGGGAAGATTAGGGGACGAGCTTCCAGATATATGTGATGTGCTATGTTGGAGGATTCTTCCTGAAAAGCACCTGCGTGTGTGTGTTAGTCACTTCGGTTGTGTCCCACTCTTTGCGACCCTATGGACCATAGCCCACCAGGCTCCTCTCTGCTCATGGGATTCTCCAGGCAAGAAATACTGGAGTGGGTTGCGATGCCCTCCTCCAGGGGATCTTCCCAAGCAGGAATCAAACTTGTGTCTCTTATGTCTCCTGCATTGGCAGGCAGATGTCCCCAGTCATCACCATTGACTGTCATCATGCCACTCCAGCATTTACCACTAGCACCACCTGGGAAGCCCAAAAAGGACCTGATCTCCCCTTTAATAATGTGCTCTGGGTCTGAGAACTGACTCCTATCTAAAAACTGGAGGAGAGATGGTGATTTTTCACAGTGGCAGCTGATACCAGCCTTCTGCCCACTTGCTCTTGACCTTTTTGGATACATAGGTCAAGCAGCACCACCAAGGGCTGCTTATGACCTCATCCCTAGACTCACTGGTCTATCTGTCACCACCAGAGGCCCTTGCAGGTCAAAGCCCCTAGATTGTGCTTCTGCCTTGTGATTCACTATGACAATTACTTCCAGCTTGCCTCTGATGATTAAGTGCCTCCATCTGGCCTTCGGTACTTCAGGATGAGCATAGAGCCCAGGTCTAATGTAGCATCTCCTACGGTCAACCTTGGCCTGCAGAAGACAGCCCTGCTGTACTTCTCAGGGATGTCGGTGTCCCCATCCCTAACTAGTAGATTCCTTACCACTCTAGTAATGAGAGTGTTTTCTGTGCCCTCACCAGGATATGAATCCTGAATCATGAGCGCCCCATATCAATAAACCCTGCCTCACTTGCTGTCTCCCAAACCTGACTCCCAACCCCGACTCCCAACCCCTCCCAACGCTCTAAAGATCCATCCCCAAATATATTCTCCCATACCTCCCTGTGGGCTCCCCGGGTGGCTCAGATGGCAAAGAATCTGTCTGCAACGTGGGAGACCCGGATTCAATCCCTGGGTTGGGAAGATCCCTTGGAGAAGGGAATGGAAACCCACTCCAGTATTTTGCCTGGAGGATCCCATGGACAGTGGAGCCTGGCTGGCTGCAGTCCATGGGGAGGCAAAGAGTCAGACAAGACTGAGCAACTAACACTTTCACACTTCGCATCCCTCCCTGTATGCAAACAGAATGGATGTATTGATCAGCTGGCAGAACTCACCAGGAAGTTTATCAGAAATGCAGGGTCTCACATTTGTCCGCAACTTATTGAATCAGAACCAGCTTGCAAATGCAATACTCCAAGTGATTCGTATGTACATTTAAGGATGAGAAAGCACTGCTTCAGAACTCTCCAGAGACTCCCAGCCGAGTCTTCAGTTCCTTAAGCCTGAATAAAATAGCTATGACTTTCTCCAACACTATTGTCACGGTCCCCATCAACGGAAGGCAGATTCTCCACCACTGAGCCACCAGGGAAGTCCCAGGTCTTTATTTTTTAACTAGGGTTTCTTCTCTAACAGTTGCCTAATAACATCTCATTGCATTTAGCTCCATGCAATTTAATTGCAGTTTATTTTCTCTGGTCTCAGGTTGATGAGACAGATACCTAAATCCTCTCTAGTTCTGAAGATTCTGTTTTTACCTCCTCCATCAACCTGCCCAGAGCAGGTCCTGAATGAATGGCAGGTCCCCAGTCATCACCATTGACTGTCATCATTATCACCATTGAGTGCGTCCATTACCTCTCACTTCATCAAGGACCATTTCTATAGAAGCGTACACTGAGCAGACAATGCCTTGCTCTAGCTGACCTCATTTCCGCAGATATTTTTCCAAAGTGAACAGTTTTTTTTTTTCATCCTCTGACAGGATTCTGTAACTTAATTTGCTTTCACTTATAGTTTTAAATCACCTTCCCCAGCCATTCCCACTTTCCCCCAACACTTCACTTCTTCTCATCTACCCAGTGCAGCCAGGTTCCTTCCTCCTTCTGCCCCCTCCACTTTTGCCCACTTACTCGAAGGTTTCTGCTATTGTCAGAACAGCCAAAGACAACAGTGCTTCGACAAGCAAGAAACAGTCTTCACACTCTCAGGATTTCCTATTATGTGATGTGCAGCCTTTTCCAGAAACACAATTACGCCTAAATATAGAAACTGCCTAGATGCACCTTCATCTCAACACAATGACTCCATGGCCACTGGGACTGGCCTTGAACGAGGGCCAAATGCTTTGAAATGCAGAGACTCTGTCAATGAAGGTGAAGGAAGCCGCTTTCAGGGATTTCCACGAGCAGGCAGGCAGCTGTTTACTTATTCCCCATTCTTTTGTTATTTTGTTTGATTTTGCCAGTAAAGCTTGGGGAGGAGGAAGGAAGGAGGAAGAGAGGGGACTGTGGACCAGAAGGAAGGAATAGAGGGGTGGGGGGCTAAGGAAGACCAGGAGGCGTCAGTGATAACGATGGGATGGAGGACATGACTCAAGAGAAAAGGAAAAGTGGCAGGTGACTTGTTGAAGGAGGACGGATGAACTGGAGAAGGAAGAGAGGCAAGATTTCAATATGCTCTGTCACCATCTCTACCCAGCTGGCATGGTCAGGACTTCACAGCCAGGTCCTGGTTTCCTGAGAATATAGGATGAAGAGGGCCAGTTTTCATGTCATTGCCAGGTTCCAGATTGTTTATTTCCTGCTTTATAATCCCTTGAGTAGCGTAACTGCCTCTGGGAAGAGAAACTCTCATCTCTAGCCTCACTCCCTTCCGTCTGTGTGTGTATTTGTGGGGGACAGACTGATAGAGGAGTTAAACACAGCATCTTCACAATTAGAGAGGATTTAGGTATCCGTCTCATCAAACTGAGACCAGAGAAAATAAACTGCAGTTAAATTGCAATGGAGCTAAATGCAAAGAGATGTTATTAGGCAACTGTTAGAGAAGAAACCCCAGTTAAAAAATAAAGACCTGGGACTTCCCAGGTGGCTCAGTGGTAAAGAATCCACCTGCCAAGACTCAGGTTCAATCCCTGGCCTGGGAAGATCCCACATGCCGCAGAGTGACTAAGCCCATGGGCCACAACAGCTGAGCCTGTGCTCTAGAGCCCAGGAGCTGCAACTACTGAAGCCCGTGTACCTGAGAGCCTGTGATCCTCAAAAAGAGGAACAACCGCAGCTAGAGAGCAGCTCTGGCTGGCCACAACTGGAGAAAAGCCCACGCAGCAACAAAGACCCAGCACAGCCAAAAATAAAAAATAATTAATTTAAAAAGTAATAAAGACCTGAATTGGATATTGGAGGAGGTGATCCTAGAAGAGAGTTTTTCAGTGATGATTCTGGGAGAACACTCTCTCTCTTTTTTTTTTTTTAACTTTTTATTTTGTACTGGTGTACAGCCAGTTAATAATTCTGTGATAGTTTCATGTGAACAGCAAAGGGACCCAGTCATATGTATTCTCCTCCAAACCCCCTTCCCATCCAGGCTACGACATAACATTGAGCAGAGTTCCATGTAATATACAGTACGTCCTTGTTTGTTATCTATTTTAAACATAGCAGTGCGTACATGACCACCCCAAACTCTCTAAGTATCCCTTCCCCCCGCCGCCAGCAACCATACGTTTGTTTTCTCAGTCTGTGACTCTCCTTCTGTTTTGTAAGTTTATTTGTATCATTTCTTTTTAGATTCTGCATATAAGGGGTGTCATACGATGTTTCTCCGTCTCTGACTGACTCACTTCACTCAGTATGACACTCTCGGAGAACACTTTAAATGACCTGGAAATTCAGAAGAAAGCAGAATTGGTGAGAAGCCAGGAGACAAGTGAGTCTCAAGTTACCAGGAGAGAAATAAGCAGAAAGCTGCGAATGCCCCCAGGAGTTGGCAAGCTCTCATGAGTCAGAGTTAAGCAGACTCAGGTTCTAATCCCATCTCTGCCCATTGCCGATTAGAACTTGTTCTGGAAGTATATGGAAGTACTTGCCTCACCTTTCTAAGCCTCAGGTGCCCCATCTGTAAAACCAGGACAATGACATGCATTTCGCAAGGTGAGGATTGCACAATGTGTGAATGAAAAGTTCCACTGCCCAGACATTCTGTTCAGAGGATTTACGGGCAGAGTCAAGGTTCAGGAGGTGATGAGAAAATAGCTTTGTCCTGGAATCAGGCATTGGACCAGAGAGAAAAGGAAATGCACGAAGGCCAAAACAGAAAGAGTTCAGATGAGACCCGATGAATGAGCAAAAAGTGCTGTGACTCTAGGGACCTAGACTATTCGAGAAGAGGAAAAATGGGGGCCATGGGGAAAGAGCCATGTTCTGGTACGCGCGGTGTCTCAGGGCAGGCAAAGAGATGTGGGAAGATCCTGCCTCTAGGATCAACCAGTCCAGCTACTATATGAAGGTAGCTAGGATCGCAACCATGAATGAAGTCATGGATCTAGCCACTGAGCATTGTGTCCTTTATCAATTTATTCCTTCTCAGCCAGGATCCACCCTTCAGTACCTGCTCTGTGATAATAGATAGGACTCTTTTACAATGCTATGCTATGCTAAGTCACCTCAGTCGTGCCCGACTCTGTGCGACCCCATAGATGGCCTCCCAGCAGGCTCTGCCGTCCCTGGGATTCTCCAGGCAAGAACACTGGAGTGGGAGTGCAATGTTAATCTTTATCAGTAGAGGGTGCTAGAGGGACATCGCAGGACAAAGGGGCTTCTCGGTCCTGGTATATTGATCTTGCTCTTTCTTTCTTGTTTCCCGCACACTGGCTGCAGGGTCTGTCAGCAGTGCATGGCCCACCTCAGCCACGTGCCCAGACTGTGCAGGTTGTAGAGTTCTCAGTGACCTGAGACCCCCAGCCTGGGCCCAGTGACCGTCTTGCCCCAGCCCTTGTGCTGTGGACGCTGTGCCCTCCAGGCCTCACACTTGCAGTGGAACCCCACCTCCTCCTGTATCCTAATCTCCAGGATCAGCTGGCTTGTACCCCAAAATGCTGTTTCCCACCAATACTTCCAACCTGAGTGCCACACACCAGGCCTTCTACCCATAGCAGTACTTACCAGCTTCAGCTTGCCTGCATCTGTATCCCTTTCTTTCTCGCTCACCTGGTAGCTGAACTCTGCCCTAGCAGCCCAGTGAACCTAACCTCCATCTTGTGTGCTCAGCCATGCCTTCTCCAACTGAGTTGCAGCCCCAGCCTTGCTGGGAGCCCCTCTTGCCAAGCTTATTTTGCTCTGAACGCCCTCTCTTAGAGGATACCCAGTAGGGGTCTCTATATCTTCATAGTTACTTTCCTATCAGACTTAATAATTCTTTATATTAAATGTTCCCTATTTGAATTACTGTGTGGTTTCTGTTTCCCTGAGTGTACCCAGACCATCACAACCGTGAACAGATGCTTACCTCCCAAAGAGACAGCCAGAATTATGTGGTCTTGTTGGAAATATACAACACATCTATTAAGCATTCTTGTCAAAACAGCAATCTGATCAAGCCTTAGATCTAACTACAAGCATTCAAGGAATATACAGGACACAGGAATGTGTTAAATAGTATCATCAGAGGCAGTTAGCAAAATCCAGGCTGTGGGAAACTTCATAGGAAAAAATAGCCAGAATTTTTCAACAAATGAGAGAAAGAACCTATTAATTATAAGAGACTTAAAAGGCATATTAACCAATTAAAATTCATAGACATTCTTTGGATCTGGATTCAAAGAGATTGTTAAAAAAGATATATGAGACAATTGAGGAAATTTAAATACTTACTGGATATTTGATGACATTGATGTAATTATTTTTCAAAAATAAAAGAGCTAATGGAGGAACTATAAACCCTGAATAATTGATGTCATTAGGGAATTATTTTTCTTACTATATATGATGGATATTTTTAAGAGCTTTGATTTTTCTTTTTAGATTTATTAGCTAAAATGTTAACAAATGAAATGGTGTGATGTTGGGGATTTGCTTCAAAATGATAGCATGGGGATGGGAAAATATATTGACCATGAGTTGATAATATCGAAACTTGGTAATGAGTGCTTGAGTTCATTTTTTGAAAAAAATTTTAACACTTCTATAAACTGATAATACAGAAAAGCAACCTAACTGAAAAATAAGCAAAGGGTATAAATAGTCAATTCATGAAAGAAATACACATGGCCAAAAAACTTGTAAATGTGCTCAACTTTGCTGTAATAAAAAAAAGGCAATGAAAGATCAATAAAAATATGGGGGAATGGATATTCCCATTGGCACTACCATACTGAAGAATCAGCTGGCTGAATTCTTCAAAATTTAAAATGTGCATTTCTATAAACTCAAGTTTTTCTTCTACCTATCTTAGAGAAATGGTCAAATGTGTGGACAATAATAGTTTTTTCCAGTTTTTTTTGATATAGCAGAATCCTAGAAGCAAACCAAATATCATCAATGGAGAAAGTGAAATTTTCTCATTTCTCAGTCATGTCCAACTTTTTGTCACGCCCATGGACTGTAGCCCACCAGGCTCCTCTGTCCATGTAATTTTCCAGGCAAGACTACTGCAGTGGGTTGCCATTTCCTTCTCCAGTGGATCTTCCCAATCCTGGGATTGAACCTGGGTCTCCCACATTGCAGGCAGACTCTTTACTGACTGAGCGACCAGACTCTTGTCTTTAACAAAAAGAAGTAGTTAAAACGTGATATAGGGACCCTCTGAAGCAGTTACAAAAAGAAAGACTACACAGGTTGACATGGTTAAGAGCTCTAGGACATATTCTCAAGTCAAAAAGCAAATTACAAAGGTATATGTTCCATTTGATCCCACTTCTGTAAAAATAAAACTAAACTAAAACATCCAGAATAATTCCCCCTAAAAAAAAACTGGCATATTTGTAAATGTTTACATATGTACATGACTTTGTATATATACATACAATGCTTTGTTGACTTTTTGTTAAGAATACACTCATAGTGCTTGTATAATTTTCTTTCACTATATAAAGTATGTGAATGTGGCAGTGAATAAATCATTAGTGACCCGAGCAGAAGCAGTCTCCGTGGCAAAGCGGGAGAGAGGACCGCAGTGGATTGGGAGGGTGGTGGGTCCCTCCCCAGAAGCGACACCTCCCACGAGGCCCTGCCCCATCCTCCCCGCATGGTCCCATCGGTGCATAGGTCAACAAACAGTCAAGCTGCAAGATACAGAAAATCCAAATACGCTGTTCTTATTTAAAGGGGTTTCCTAAATGTGTCTTGTTATAGGATTTTAAGTCCAGGAGGGATCTTTGAGACTAGCTCTTTCAGTTCCTGATTTTTAAGGATGAGAAAGCCGAGGTCTAGAGAAGCTAAAAGAGTTACCAAAGGCCCCCAGACTATTTGGCTATATACCAAGAGGACAGGCAGGAAAGCATGCCCAGGAAACTTCTGAATGTTTGGGAACCCAGAGGAAGTAAGGAGGGAATTATGTGTTCAGGACGAACATCCAGATTAGAATTCCTGCAAAGTTGCTGACAGCCACGTATGAATGACCGTGTCCAGCGATAAATCACCAGGATGAGGAGGATGAATCATCCCAGGCTTTGTTCTTTGTAGGACAGCACATTTTTCCTCCAGCTCTCCCTGTTCTATATCAGGAGATTGTTTCCACCAGGGTCACCGGGCTGAAGGACCCACTAAATTTGGCTTCATTCCTGTGTTGGAAAGCTGCCATGGCCGGGGTGATGGAGGAGTATTTACACGTGTCAGGTCCTAGGAACATTTTTGCTGTTCTGTCTGATAAAGCCCAGAGTCAGATGGGCAGAGTGGTGAAAAGAGCGCTGGACGTAGAGTCAGCTAGCTTGGGATTAGTTGCTGTTCCATCATGAACACAGCTGTGTAAGCTTCAGCCAATCATGCAGGGAGTTCTAAGCATGCAAAATAAATAGGTTCAGTGTGAATCCCCCAGGTCTTGTGTTTCGGGAACCTATTTGGGAAGAAAAGTAGCTTCCATTTTCAGAATAGTTTCTCTCAAGTAGCGTGAGAAAGCAGTGTAATGCTGCACTTGAAAATATGTGGGTTATTTTCAAATATCTTTTGATACTGATTTCTAACATAATTCCACAGTGATAAGAGAACAGACTCTGTATGATTTCAATACCTTTAGACCATGAAATGTTTATACCTTGTTTTATGTCCCTAAATATGTTCCAGAGTCTCCTGGTTTATAATCTACAGGAACTTGAATAGATTTTGTACCTTGCTGTTGTGTAAAAATTGAATAAATCTTAATTATGTTGAATTGGTTCACAGTGCTTTTAGGATCTACTATATCCTTCTACTTCTCTGTCTATTCATTCTATTAATTTTTGAGAGTTTGAAATTAAAACTCCAACTAAAAATCTTAATTTATATACTTAAAAAAATAAATGTAATATACAGTGGAACTATATGTAACTTTGTTCTGTATTTTCCAAGTCTCCTGTAAATGTGTTATCATACTTTCATAATTAAAAAAAAAAAAAAAAGAAGAAAAAAGTAGTGCAGTGTTGGAGCCACAATCATAGGACCAAGGCCAAATACTAAGGGAAGGAAAAGTAGGATCAAGTTTGCCATCACTGTTCCATCCAGGGAGAGCAAGGAGACTCATCCTCAGAACCAACTCTCTGTAATGACTACCTGGAACAATGTGTTAGGAAGGAGGTGAACTAAGGCTGAACTCAGGGAAGAGCACTCTCTGATCCATTGATAATGCCTGCCAGGGGTGAGGAGCAAGTAGAACGGGGAGGTTCACCATGTTTTTGTTACTCCTGCACACAGTTACTACATTTATGTTCCTATAGCCATAAGCCCATGGACCCAGTGCAAAGTAGGAAGATGCATGTAAATCTTAGTAAGAAAGTTTCAAGAAGCTGGCTCATTTGGGATAAAAGCATCCCTGAATTAGGAAGAATCAGGAAGCCTGGGTTCTGTTCTTTGGTCTGTTACTAAACAGCTTTTAATCTTGGAGGAAAGATCCTAAAGGAAATCCTAATGGAAATCAACCTTGAATATTCATTGGAAGGACTGATGCTGAAGCTGAAGCTCTGGTATTTGGCCACCTGATGCAAAGAGCCAACTTATTGGAAAAGACCCTAATTCTGGGAAAGACTGAGGGCAGGAGGAAAAGGGGGCAGCAGAAGATAGGATAATTGTATGGTATCACCGACTCAGTGGATGTGAGTTTGAACAAACTCTGGGAGGTAGTGAAGGACAGGGAAGCCTGACATGCTATAATCCATAGGGTTGCAAAGAGTCAGACACAGCTTAGCAAGTAAACAACTTGGCAGAAATCACTAACAGATTGAGAACCCTATTTAAACTGAATCCTCCTGTGACTGAGTTCTCCTAATGAGTTTATAATTAACCTCGCCTTCAAAACTTTATTCTCTTTCTTGTCCTGCCCCTATTCCCCTCAGGACTGATGAGTATCAAAGATAAAGGGGAATTGAAGCTGAACAGGACGCTGGGGGCCCTTCCAGGTACAATTCCCTTCCAGCCCCCTTTTGACTTTTCCTGACTTTCAAAGAGTTAATGATTAGAACAATGAAATCAACTGACTCCTAGTTCCTCCTGAAGGGATATACATAACAATCTGATGCCTATCTTTGAGTTGTTCTGCAGAAATTAAGACTTCCACCAGGTGGAGGATGGTGACTATGTGGTGACCACAACAAGCGCGTACATAGATCCCAGACTGGTGAGAATGAGAAGGTTGATGATTAAGATTCCTGAAAAATCACCCTTATTGCACCACCAACCAATCAGAAAAATGTCCACAAGCTAATCAGCCTGTGACTCTCACTCCTAGTGCTGACTTTAAAAATCCTTCCCTGAAAGCTGTCGGGCAGTTTGGGTCTTTTGAGCAACAGCTGAGCTGCCCACTCTTCTTGCTTGGCACTCTGCAAAAAATTCTGAACTTTCCTTCTCTACAACCTAGTGTCAGCAAATTGGCTCCGCTGCATGTTGGGCAAGCCAACTCATCTTCAGTTTGACAACAGTAAGTTCTGAAATCTGCTGTGGTTTGAGGTGTGATCAGGGAGACTTTTTGGTCATGTTCAGGAAAGTAAACCACAACCCATGAGAATGACATACATTAAAAATTCATTAGATAAAGATTACTTAATAAACTTAATTGGCAATAATAATTTCATGTTATGATTATTAACCATTTTTATTGTTACTGAATGACTAACCAGGTGAAGATGAAGTCACCTAACCAGGGCCAGGTGAAGATGACAGTCTTTATGCCAACATAACTTCTAAGTCTACATGTAGAACTGTGGCAAACCAGGACCCTTTGTGAAGTTATATGTAAAAGTGAATAAGGACCAGAAGTGACACATAAAAATAATAAGCTATTTTTAAATTTTTTATTTGATGTTTCTAAAGTATCTTATTCAATAAAATAAAATAAACATCCCTTGAACATGTGAAGGGAAGCCCTCGGATGGCTTTCTAAGAGGGTGGAGCCTTGTAGGACACTGTACTAGCTATAGACTTACTGGGTGTGAAGGTAGACTGGCTGAGAAATCCTGGCTCACCAAATAAAGAGGATGATAATGGTACCTACCTACACCATTGTAATGAAGATTAATTGAATTAACACATATAAGGTGTTTAATTTTATGTGTCAACTTGACTGAGCCATGGGGTGCCCAGACATATGATTAAACATTCTTCTGGGTGTGTCTTTGAGGTTATTACTGGGTGAAATTAGCATTTGTTTGTTTTTTTTTCTTTTTTTTTTTTTTATAAATTTATTTATTTTAGTTGGGGGCTAATTACTTTACAATATTGTAATAGTTTTTGCCATACATTGACATGAATCAGCCATGGGTTTACATGTGTTCCCCTTCCTGGACCCCCCACCCACCTGCCTCCCCATCCCATCCCTCTGGGTCATCCCATTGCCCCGGCCCTGAGCCCTTGTCTCATGCATCGAACATGGAATGGTGTTCTCTTTCACATATGATAATATACATGTTTCAATGCTATTCTCCCAGAACGTCCCACCCTCACCTTCTCCCTCAAAGTCCATAAAATTGTTCTATGCATCTGTGTCTCTTATTCTGTCTCGCATATAGGGTTATCGTTACCATCTTTCAAATTCCATATATATGCATTAGTATACTGTATTGGTGTTTTTCTTTCTGGATTACTTCACTCTGTATAATGGGCTCCAGTTTCATCCATCTCAGTAGAACCGATTCAAATGTATTTTTTTTAATGGCTGAGTAATATTCCATTGTGTATATGTACCACAGCTTCCTTATCCATTCGTCTGCTGATGGACATCTAGGTTGCTTCCATGTCCTGGCTATTGTAAACAGTGCTGCGATGAACATTGGGGTACACGTGTCTCTTTCAATTCTGGTTTCCTCGGTGTATATGCCCAGCAGTGGGATTGCTGGGTCATATGGCAGTTCTATTCCCAGTTTTTTAAGGAATCTCCACAGTGGCTGTACTAGTTTGCATTCCCACCAACAGTGTAAGAGGGTTCCCTTTTCTCCACACCCTCTCCAGCATTTATTGCTTGTAGACTTTTGGATAGCAGCCATTCTGACTGGTGTGAAATGATACCTCATTGTGGTTCTGATTTGCATTTCTCTAATAATGAGTGATGTTGAGCATCTTTTCATGTGTTTGTTAGCCATCTGTATGTCTTCTTTGGAGAAATGTCTGTTTAGTTCTTTGGCCCATTTTTTGATTGGGTCGTTTATTTTTCGGGAATTCAGCTGCAGAAGTTGCTTGTATATTTTTGAGATTAATTGTTTGTCTGTTGCTTCATTTGCTATTATTTTCTCCCATTCTGAAGGCTGTCTTTTCACCTTGCTTATAGTTTCCTTTGTTGTGCAAAAGCTTTTAATTTTAATTAGGTCCCATTTGTTTATTTTTGCTTTTATTTCCAATATTCTGGGAGGTGGGTCATGGAGGATCCTGCTGTGATTTATGTCGGAGAGTGTTTTGCCTATGTTTTCCTCTAGGAGTTTTATAGTTTCTGGTCTTACGTTTAGATCTTTAATCCATTTTGAGTTTATTTTTGTGTACGGTGTTAGGAAGTGTTCTAGTTTCATTCTTTTACAAGTGGTTGACCAGTTTTCCCAGCACCACTTGTTAAAGAGATTGTCTTTTCTCCATTGTATATTCTTGCCTCCTTTGTCGAAGATAAGGTGTCCGTATGTGCGTGGGTTTATCTCTGGGCTTTCTATTTTGTTCCATTGATCTATATGAAATTAGCATTTGAATCAATGATCTGAGTAAAGCAGATTTTCTTCCACATTGTGGGTGGGCTTCATCGGATTCATTGAAGGCCTGAATAGAACAGAATGGCTGAGGAAGGACGAATTCTCTCTCTCTCTCTTTCTCTGCCTGTCTTCAAGCTAGGACCACATCTCCTGCCTTAAGATGTGAGCTTGAACTAGACCTATACCCACAGCTATTCCCTGGTAGCTCAGAAGGTAAAGAATCGCTTGCAATGCAGGAGACTTGGATTTAATACCTGGGTCGGGAAGATCCCCTAGAGAAGGGAACGGCAACCCACTCCAGTATTCTTGCCTGGAAAATTCCATGAACAGAAGAGCCTGTCCAACTGCAGTCCATGGGGCCACAAAGAGTCGGACACGACTCGTCAGACACGAGCACGTCACGTTCTTTTCTGGACCTCCACCTTGCCAACTGTAGTTCTTGGGATTTCTGATCTTCCATAATCACATTATTGAACTCTTTTTAATAAATCTCTTTACACATATGTATGTAAATCTCTTATTGTTCTGTTAGGAGAAACACACTGACTGAAACCACCTATCTTGGCCAGATACCATAGTAACCATACATGTGAGTTATTTTACGACAGGAGGTCCTGGTAAGGACCACGGCACTAACAAGCCACCACCAACCAGAAGAATTTGGGAAATGTCAAAAGGAGGCACCACGTGTCCTACAGCTTCCCAGAATCCTTCTCACTGGCATCCATCTTGGCTGAGCAATGCGTGTGCCACCAGGAAGAAACCTGAGTAACAGTGATTGGCCAAAGACAAACCCGGAACGAATCCCATCACCATGAAACCCAGGACTGTGAGCCATGTGGCAGAGCAGTCCTCCTGGGTCCCCTTACCCTCCTGCTCTCTGCCCAGGTGCCCCTTCCCTATAATGGCTCTTGCTTTGGCAGCCTGTGTGTCTCCTTGGACAATTCATTTCAAAGTGTTAGACAAGAACCTCCTTTCAAGCCCCGGAAAGGATCTCCCTTCCTGCAACAGTTTCAGAGGGACAGCCCTGACTAATACAACATGTGGAGTTCTTAGGACAGTGTCTAGCACATACTTGGCGTGGCATGGCATGCTCAGCCGTGGCTGACTCTTTGCGACCCCATGGACTGTAGCCCAACAGGCTCCTCTGTCCGTGGAATTCTCCAGGCAAGAACACTGGAGTGAGTTGCCATTTCCTTCTCCAGGGGATCCTCCCAACCCAGGAATGGAACCCGAGTCTCTTGCATCTCCTGCATTGGCAGGTGGATTCTTTACCGTTGCGTCACCTGGGAATCCCCAGCACATACTTAGCACTCAATAAATCTTGGTGTTAAGGTACATTATATTGAATCAAACAGGATAAAGCTTGTTCTTGCTGAATGCAGGGTTCCCTTGGAAGATCTTCAGTGATGATGCTCCGTACAGAAACTGTTGTTGGGATTGAGAAGAGGGCTATCCTCACTGGCAAAACATAAAATGTCCCCACAACAAATTTCTCAAGTCCAGAAGCTGTCAAAGCTCTGCTTCTGAGCCACACTCTCTCTAATATGTGTAGCACACCATCACCAGGACACCCTTTCTAAAGCACTTTTGAAAATGCTACCAGGGCATCAAGGGTAAACTCCTTCATTTCTCCCACAGGAGTTTATTGAGGCACTGGATTCAGCCCCTGGGACACAATAGTACGTGAACCCTGGATTCTATATCCTCACAGAGTATGTGAGGGAATCAGACGACTGCACACACATACACTTCCCTAAGACTAAACTGATACAGGGCAACAGCAACTAAAAAGAACTTGGACCTGCCGGTGGGATCACTGAGGAGACCTAATTCAGAAAGCCTTCCCCAAACTGCCGTTACTCATACCCTCCTCATCCTAGTAAGCCACTTTGGCTTAGGTTAGATGGGTTTAGCATAAATTCATTCATTTGTTATACAGATACCACTGGCAATCACTCACAAAAGCTTTTGAGGGAGGTCTTTGAGACTGGAGGAACAAGACTCTCAGACATGGTTTGCCCAGTATCGCTGAACTCGGGAGTAGAGGGACCTGGATTTGAACTTGAATCCACCTTCTTCCTCCTCCCCGCTCCCCTGCTCTCTCCCACTCTCCCCATTCCCCAGCATCATTGGGGTGCACTCAATCAGCCTTTGTCCACGCGGCTCCTGGGACGTCCCCCTTCTCTGCATGGCTCATCTAAACATCTCTGTGTGGTCCACCCTAAGTGCAATAGGAGAGGAAAAGAATGAGCTACCATCACAGGCTGAAATCATTAAGGAAAAACAGGGGGTTTATGTTAGACCTTGAAGGATGTGTGAGATGTAGGATTTAATTAAGCGAAATGTGGAGGAATAAGGCCTGGACTTAGAAAGCGCTGGCAAGAAGTGGTGGATGGCTCCAGTGACCAAAAATAGGCCATTTTGAGTTGCCTAGGAGAGCTGTAGAAGACGGGATGTGAACTTAGCTGGGTGAGTTGTATTATATGAAAACAAATTCTCTCTTAAGAAATTCTCTACTAATTGGGGATTCAGAAACCCCCAAAAGAATCTCTCTGAAATAATCCTCATGCCCAGGCACAATACTGGGCACAGTGCAATTTCTGAAGTTCAATGCCAGATGGACCAATTGGCTGATATTCTCTTGAATTCGTTTGAAGGCTGACTCCAAATCTTTCCGTCTGCTGACTCCTTCCTTGTACAAGAAGACCGCATTTTCCATTTGCCTTAAAATAGCTTAGCATTTTTGGTGCATTACTGAGGCCACTTTAATTTATCACTTTGTTTTAAAGACCCACACCATGCAAAAACAGCATAAAATTCCTTATTCTATTGGAGGGTAGATGGTACTGCAGCCTTTACATGAGACATGCGATCTTTCATTGATGGGGTTGGTGTAAATTCAGTCTCCTTTCTGTGATTTCTAACAGTCATGAATGGGAGCCGCTTGTCTTTCTGAAGCAAGTTATGAGGGTTTTTCTTTTTTCTTTCTTTTTTTTTTTTTAACCACCAAAGCCACTGAAGAATGTCTGAGCAGCCACAGAGTGAAGCCAGGCATCTGGGTTCTAAATTCCTCCCTTGTCTAGATCCAGGCAGGCTGAAATAGTTTAGAAAGGGTTGACTTACCAAACCTTCTCTTTCTCCCAGCTTTCCACGTGGTCTTTTTGTGTATCTATTTCTAAAATGTTTGCTTTTTTACATAGATTTTTGTATTTCAAGCATTCTAAAGAACTTAGTTTAGGATTTCACTGGAGTCTGGCCGATAATTCAAAGGGAGAATTTCAAACAGAAATCAAGGCTAGTTTTTCCAGAAGTTTTGTTGGCATTATGCCTGATTGCTCTTATTTTTATAATGATGATAGTTCCTTCTTTCTCCCTTTGCTTTCTGCCCCCCTTCATGTACAGAAGAAGGCCTGGTTTTAGAGGTCTGTCTTGAAAAAAATCACCATAATGGCATATATATGAGGATTAGGCATAGAAATGTCAGGGCTTATTAAATCTCAGTAGTCAAACTTGCTCTTATGTTTCCCATTACGGCTCCATCTCTGAGACACCCCAGAGAGAGGAAGAGTTCTGCCTGTCCCAGGGGAAATGCAGCCCCTTTCCAAGATTGAGCAGAACCTTGCCTGGGGTCAATCATTATTGGAGACTGTGATGTTTCCCACTTTTGTTGACTTTCAGAAAATTCTATTGCAGAGAAAACCTTTGAGAGTGCATGTCATCCGATTCTGTCAGGGAGGGGAAAGTCTAACTGTTCATGGTATTATTAAATCCCCTGTATAAACCACAGAATCTGGCCATCCATAATCCCTCTCCCCAAGGACCTCAAAGAGCGTTGGAGGCTTCACTTTCTTTTATTCATCCTCACAAGGGACATGAAGAGAAAGAGGGGGCCAGAGTGCATTAAACAGTCTCCCAGCATGCTCAGCTGCTGGAATACTACACCTTTTAATTTTCACTCTAGGCTCCTCCAACTAAGAAGAAATGTGAAGGGTTAGCAAGGTTCAGAAGGAACCCTAAAATAACTAGTAAAGGCAGAGCCACCGGAACAGGGGCACTTGTCAGGCTTTTCAGAGGCACCCCTGCTTTCGTAGCAAGGGAATGACCTTGGCAATCCACATGTGATGGAGGAAGGGAGATTCCTTACTTAAGGCATGGGAACAAGCCGTTGACTTCAGGAACCCAGAAATGATTGACTGACCCAGGACACACCTTGCCCAAAAGACAGGCTCTCCCACCTTCTGCTGCTAAGGAGAGCTGCTGACACATCTTGCTGGCAGTCTTCCACTTTAAAGAATTAATCAGCTGATCACCGTAGACTCATCTTCCTGTGGGCTGCCAAGAAGAATCTGGGTCAATGGGAGTTGATGGTTGTAGGGTCAGTCAGTCCAGGATATGAACTATAGTGACTCCATATCTCACTTTGTGGCCAGAGTGACCAGGAACACACTCAAGGGAAAAGTCCCTGATATCAGCCCGATCTCTAGGCAAAAAGTAAACCCAGAGGCATCTCTTCTCTTTGGACATCATCTTTTCTCAGGATGGTTGGAAACCTTAATACACATGCACAATCTCTCTCTGTCTCTCTCTTCCTTATTAGCCCATGACTACTCAACTGCTTTACAGAAAAGCTTTAATGAACTTATTACCAGTGTGTTGTCTCTCAAAGGGGCATTTGCTTTTATAAAAATTGAAAATATTAGAGATCAAAGACTAAAACTGATACAGACAGGGACTCTCCTGGTCGTCTAGTGCTTAAGAATCTGCTTTCCAAAGTAGGACACACGGGTTCTATTCCTGGTCCAGAACTAAGATCCCACATGCTGTGGGGTAACTAAGCCTGTCGGCCACAGCTACTGAACCCATGCCCTAGAGCCTGTGCTCTGCAACAAGAGAAGCCACTGCAGTGAGAAGCCTGAGCACCACAACTAAAGAGTAGCCTCCACTCACCACAACTAGACAAAGCCCGCTGTCAACCATAAAGACCCAGTGCAATCAAAGATGAACAACAATAATAACAACAACAAAATCTGATCTTGATGAGGAATTGGCAAGTCAGGTGGAGGAAGTATCTCAGTCATAGTACACCCATCCCTCTCTTAGACATGGATTATATGAGATGTGTGGCAGATACCTGGTCTGCCTACTCCAAAATGCAAGGCATAGCAAAGTGCAGAGACTAGCATGGAGGAAACCTGAGTTCCTCTGCTGGCTCTCAGCACTGTGACTTGGGCCTTACCCTTCACCTTTCTGGGTGTTAGTTTGCTTCTCTGAAGAACGACAGATGGGAGGAAGATTCACTCATACTACTCCATCTCCATCTCCTCCACTTGGCCCTCGTCCTTCTCCCTCACTGTTGGGGCCACTGTGTAGATATCAGAGTCTACTGGCCAGCTGTGGAGCCTGGAGTGGGAAACCGTGGCCTATTGCCAGTTCACTCCAGAATTTTTATATGGGTCAATTTAGGGAACAACCAGCTGGTGAAAGGGTGGAATTAGCATGTACTGGGCTTTACATTCCATGGTATCCATTTCCCCCAAGCCTTTTCTGGCTCTATCACTAACTAGCTCATCCCCAAGATAACTTACAGTCTAGAATTGCAGGATTCAAAATGTTGGCCTCAGCACCGGGGTCTGACCTACCAGCTGCTTCAGATGGACTCTCTCGCCAGCCCTTCTGTACTCCTTATTTCCCCTCCTTTTCTACTGCAGCAGGCTAGCGGTACATCATCCCCTGGGCGGCCCTCCCTGTCTCACACAGGAGGGAGTGTGGAGGCACCGGGATGGGCAGGTTTGCAGTCAGGGAAAGGGCATAACCCAACCAGTTGTATCAGAGCCGCCTGCCTGAGAGATCGGCAGGGCACGGTAAGCAATTTTCATCAAAATTAAAAATAGAACCTGCAGAACAGGTCTTGTTCTTTTTCAGTGTGCTGGAGCCTACTGCCAAGATCAAAGTGATTCCCATGGATGTGAGGAGTGTGGGGGTAGGCCAGAGAAAGAACTGATGAATATGGTGAGATTTTATGTTGTTTTAACCTCTGCCACACTCTTCAGGCCCGTACATTTCGTTCCATGCAAAGATGCTATCCAGATGATTCATAATCTAGTGTTGTTGGCTTCAACACAGATTGAAATGTAACTAGACCAAGTGTATTCTATGTCAGGAACTACTCACCTGAAGCCTTTCAGTTCAGAGAACCCATTGTGTCACAGGGCCTGTGTTACATGCTAATTGTGCTACTAGGGGCTGAGGGTACACAGTGGGCATGGTGAGCTCCTTCTGTCCCCTCTGGGGCCAGGCACATAGTCAGGAAACTTTAAAATGAATGAGATGCTGAGAAGGCCATGGGAGCATGGAAGCAGGGGACTTCTCCTCTCTGGGTGGTAGGGAAATAAAACAGGAGGTGTGACTTGCAGCATGAAGTTACTCAGATGAGAGGGAGAAAGACAAGAGCATTCCCAGCAGAGGGAGCTCTTTTTTGGTATTGATGGAGCCAAAGCACAAACGATACCCAGCTGTGGATGTGACTGGTGATAGAAGCAAAGTCTGATGCTGTAAAGAGCAATATTGCATAGGAACCTGGAATGTTAGGTCCATGAATCAAGGCAAATTGAAGGCAGTCAAACCAGAGATGGCAAGAGTGAAGATCAACATTTTAGGAATCAGTGAACTAAAATGGACTGCAATGGGTGAATTTAACTCTGATGACCATTATGTCTACTACTGTGGGCAAGAATCCCTTAGAAGAAATGGAGTAGCCATCATGGTCAACAAAAGAGTCCGAAAGGCAGTACTTGGATGCAATCTCAAAAATGATAGAATGATCTCTGTTCGTTTCCAAGGCAAACCATTCAATATCACGGTAATCCAAGTCTATGCCCCAACCAGTAACACTGAAGAAGCTGAAGTTGAACGGTTCTACGAAGACCTACAAGACCTTCTAGAACTAACACCCAAGAAATATGTCCTTTTCATTATAGGGGACTGGAATGCAAAAGTAGGAAGTCAAGAAATACCTGGCATAACAGGCAAATTTGGCCTTGGAGTACAGAATGAAGCAGGGCAAAGGCTAATAGAGTTTTGCCAAGAGAACGCAATGGTCATAGCAAACAGCCTCTTCCAACAACACAAGAGAAGACTCTACACGTGGACATCACCAGATGGTCAACACCGAAATCAGATTGATTATATTCTTTGCAGCCAAAGATGGAGAAGTTCTATACAGTCAGCAAAAACAAGACCAGGAGCAGACTGTGGCTCAGATCATGAACTGCTTATTGCCAAATTCAGACTTAAATTGAAGAAAGTAGGGAAAACCACTAGTCCACTCAGGTATGACCTAGATCAAATCCCTTATGACTATACAGTGGAAGTGACAAATAGATTTAAGGGACTAGGCCTGATAGACAGAGTGCCTGATGAACTATGGACAAAGGTTCCTGACATTGTACAGGAGACAGGGATCAAGAAAATCCCCATGGAAAAGAAATGCAAAAAAGCAAAATGGCTGTCTGAGGAGGCCTTACAGATAGCTGGGAAGAGAAGGGAAGTGAAAAGCAAAGGAGAAAAGGAAAGATATTCCCATCTGAATGCAGAGTTCCAAAGAATAGCAAGGAGAGATAAGAAAGTCTTCCTCAACGATCAGTGCAAAGAAATAGAGGAAAACAACAGATTGGGAAAGACTAGAGATCTCTTCAAGAAAATTAGAGATACCAAAGGAACATTTCATGCAAAGATAGGCTTGATAAAGGACAGAAATGGTATGGACCTAACAGAAGCAGAAGATATTAAAAAGAGGTGGCAAGAATACACAGAAGAACTGTACAAAAAAGATCTTCATGACCCAGATAATCATGATGGTGTGATCACTCACCTAGAGCCAGACATCCTGGGTGTGAAATCAAGTGGGCCTTAGAAAGCATCACTACGAACAAAGCTAGTGGAGGTGATGGAATTCCAGTTGAGCTATTTCAAATCCTGAAAGATGATGCTGTGAAAGTGCTGCACTCGATATGCCAGAAAATCTGGAAAACTCAGCAGTGGCCACAGGACTGGAAAAGGTCAGTTTTCGTTCGAATCCCAAAGAAAGGCAATGCCAAAGAATGCTCAAACTACCGCACAATTGTACTCATCTCACATGCTAGTAAAGTAATGCTCAAAATTCTCCAAGCCAGGCTTCAGCAATACGTGAACCATGAACTTCCAGATGTTCAAGCTGGTTTTAGAAAAGGCAGAGGAACCAGAGATCAAATTGCCAATATCCACTGGATCATCGAAAAAGCAAGAGAGTTCCAGAAAAACATCTATTTCTGCTTTATGGACTATGCCAAAGCCTTTGACTGTGTGGATCACAATAAACTGTGGAAAATTCTGAAAGAGATGGGAATACCAGACCATCTGACCTGTCTCTTGAGAAACCTATATGCAGGTCAGGAAGCAACAGTTAGAACTGGACATGGAACAACAGACTGGTTCCAAATAGGAAAAGGAGTATACGTCAAGGCTGTATATTGTCACCCTGCTTATTTAACTTATATGCAGAGTACATCATGAGAAATGCTGGGCTGAAAGAAACACAAGCTGGAATCAAGATTGCCGGGAGAAATATCAATAACCTCAGATATGCAGATGACACCACCCTTATGGCAGAAAGCGAAGAAGAACTAAAGAGCTTCTTGATGAAAGTGAAAGAGGAGAGTGAAAAAGTTGGCTTAAAGCTCAACGTTCAGAAAACTAAGATCATGGCATCTGGTCCCATCACTTCATGGGAAATAGATGGGAAAACAGTGGAAACAGTGTCAGACTTTATTTTTTGGGGCTCCAAAATCACTGCAGATGGTGATTGCTGCCATGAAATCAAAAGACACTTACTCCTTGGAAGGAAGGTTATGGCCAACCTAGATAGCATATTTAAAAGCAGAGACATTACTTTGCCAACAAAAGTCCATCTAGTCAAGGCCATGGTTTTTCCAATGGTCATGTATGGATGTGAGAGTTGGACGGTGAGGAAAGCTGAGTGCCGCAGAATTGATGCTTTTGAACTGTGGTGTTGGAGAAGACTCTTGAGAGTCCCTTGGACTGCAAGGAGATCCAGTCAATCCATTCTAAAGGAGATCAATCCTGGGTGTTCATTGGAAGGACTGATGTTGAAGCTGAAACTCCAATACTTCGGCCAACTCATGTGAAGAGTTGACTCATTGGAAAAGACCCTAATGCTGGGTAGGATTGGGGGCAGAAGGAGAAGGGGACGACAGAGGATGAGATGATTGGATGGCATCACTGACTCTATGGACATGGGTTTGGGTAGACTCCGGGAGTTGGTGATGGACAGAGACGCCTGGCGTGCTGCAATTCATGGGGTCACAAAGAGTCAGACATGACTGAGCGACTGAACTGAACTGAACTGAACTGTTGGGAGTTGGGAAGGAGGTGATGGGGGAAGAAAAGAATTGCAACCTCTCTTTTTCCTATTCTCCTTATTCCCACTCTTATCCCTGCAGGAAGAAAGAAATATCAAACTGAGGCCTTTTGGGGCTTAAAGCAGATATCGGATTGGAGTATTGTTTCTAATCAGTAGCAGGAAAACCAGCCAATAAAAATCCAACCTATGAATAACCAGAATGCCCATGTACAGGGAAATGGTTAAACATGTGTGGTGCATCCATCTATATTGTGGAATAGTACATAGTCATTAAAAGGAACAAGATAGATCTATATATGTAAACAGCTATCTAAGAAATAGTAAAAAAGTAAGTCATAGAAAAATAGGTAAAATATGTTCCCATTTTTGTAAAGAAATAGATACTTCATTTGAATTTATTTATTTTCTGTACATATACATGCATATACAAACACACAGAAAAAATTCTGGAAAGATACTCAACTTCTGGGAAAGGGTGTAGGACTGGAGGAAGAGGGACTTTCACGATTTATTAGGTTCACTTCTATAGTATTTGCATTTTAACCAAAGCATGTATTACTTGAGTTTTTGTTTTTTTTAATGTGGGGGAAAAAGTATTTGAATAGAATGACAAAGTTCTTCAGAGAAGTGCTACAAAGTCTTCTTTGTTCATGTCTTTCACTTCCACATTCCTGCATTCTGGTGCTTCTTCCTTTGCTCAGCCGTGTCAGACTCTTTGTGACCCTTGGACTGTAGCCCTAGCCTGCCAGTCTCCTCTGTCCATGGGATTTCCCAGTCCAGAATACTGGAGTGGGTTGCCGTGTCCTTCTCCAGGGGATCTTCCTGACCCAGGGATCAAACCTGCATCTCTTGCGTCTCCAGCACTGGCAGGTGGATTCTTTACCATTAGCACTATCTAGAATGCTACCTGCATTCTGGACACTCACCTAAATTCAGGGAGACTGAGATGCCCCAGAAGCTCAACTGTATAACTGTTACCATAAATAACACCCAAATGAGAGAACCAAAGTGAGCTGGTGTACTAGGAGCCATCGACTTGTTTGCTGGCTTCCATATTGTTGGAAGAGGGTGGTTAATTTGATTTTTCTCTCAGGATTATTTTTCTAGTGTTAAGTAATTCTGGGGAGCCCTTTTGTGATCACTTACAAATAAATAAAGAAGAGATATTGTCACTAAAATAAATTGTTAATCAACTTTAATGCTGTCATAGAGAGCATAATCTAAGTTCTAATGTGAATTTAAATTATAATGTTGTATTAATATATGTGCTCTACTGTACGAAATAGATAACAAAGGCTTACTGGGAACTTACCTGGCAGTTAGGTCCAATAGTTGGGACTCAGCTTCCACTGGTTGGGGCTCAGTTTCAATCCCTGGTCAGGGAACTAAGATCTCACAAGCCGAATGGCATGGCCAAAAAAAAAACAAGGACATACTGTATAGCACAAAGAACTATACTCAATATTTTAAAATAACCTATAAGGGAAAAGAATCTGAAAAAGAATATATTTATAAATGAATCACTGTGCTGTACACCTGAAACTAACATGACACTGCTATAAACCAACCATGAAGTGAAAGTGAAAGCCAGTCATGTCCAACTCTCTGCGACCTGATGGATCATACAGTCCATGGAATTCTCCAGGCCAGACTACTGGAGTGGGTAGCCTTTCCCTTCTCCAGGGGATCTTCTCAACCCAGGGATTGAACCCAGGTCTCCTGCATTGCAGGTGGATTCTTTACCAGCTGAGCCACCAGGGAAGCCCAAGAATATTGAAGTGGATAGCCTATCCCTTCTCCAGGGAATCTTCCCAACCCGGGAATCAAACCAGGGTCTTCTGCACTGAAGGCAGATTCTCAACCAGCTGAGCTACTAAGGAAGCCCAAATCAACCATACCTCAGTAAGAAAAATTACGAAGTTGTGTCAGAGGCTAGCATACCTAAAGGCAGTATTTTCGAAAATAGTTCCTCTTACCCATCTCCCACTTCCACCAAAACATCATTAGATTTCATTTGATCCAATGTAAAACCAACCACAAAACAGAAGTATGTAGCACTAACAGTGCTTCAATGACATCGTGTCAGATCACCGGTACTAGGACATCGAGTTCTTTAGTGTCTCCCCTGCAGAAAAGTTCTAGGTAACCTGCTGTATCAAATCAACCCCCCTAGAAAAGGAGTCCCTGATTCTACTTGAAATTGCTTTCCTAGACCTCTGGTTCAAGTCAGATTTAGAGAGAGTGTCTGATCTTCCTAACCCTTCAACTTACCGGAGATATAAAATGAATATAAGTAGCAGAATTGGCTCCCAACTCTAGAAATCAGAGACTGTGGTGTTTGATGTCCTTTCCCGCTATTCAGTTCTGTAGGTCAGGTTGTTTATCCTTCTTAGGCTCCCATTTCTTCATGTCTACGATAGGTGCGCAGTTTCTATGCCAGAGAACACGCTTAAGCAGCCTTCCATCCTCCAGGGAAGAGGTCTGATAGTAGAGAAAAGCGTGGTGGTCTCACAGCAAAGCAAAGCCATCCATAGAAGACCCTTTTCTTTTCCATATAATATTCTCCGAATGAGAAGCTAGAGGTAAGGGTGTTGCTTGATAGTCAGAGATCCCTATATCCAAGTTTACCTAAGTCCGAAGACTGTAACTGGGGTCCCAGCACATAATTCAGAAGGTTCATGAACCAGCTGGATGCAGGGAAAAAAATTCCACCTTTATTTTTACTAATCCCTCTTTGAAATCAAGCAACTTTTCTATTTTCAATGTGCTTACAAAGCACAGTTGCTGCTAAGTCGCTTCAGTCGTGTCCGACTCTGTGCGACCCCATAGACGGCAGCCCACCAGGCTCCGCCGTCCCTGGGATTCTCCAGGCAAGTACACTGGAGTGGGTTGCCATTTCCTTCTCCAATGCACGGAAGTGAAAAGTGAAAGTGAAGCCGCTCAGTCGTGTCTGACTCTTAGCGACCCCATGGACTGTAGCCCACCAGGCTCCTCCGTCCATGGGATTTTCCAGGCAAGAGTACTGGAGTGGGGTGCCATTGCCTTCTCCACAAAGCACAGTAGTACCATTCAATCAGTACTTGTGACGTGGTCACTGGCAGGAACCACACATAATCTACAGAATGTTGTGGTTGTCCAAGATAGTTGCACTAATCTTTACTACAAAATTATAGTAGGCGTTTGACCTTCAGGGCTTCCCTGATAGCTCAGTTGGTAAAGAATCTGCCTGTAATGCAGGAGACCCTGGTTCGATTCCTGGGTCAGGAAGATCCACTGGAAAAGGGATAGGCTACCCACTCCACTATTCTTGGGCTTCCCTTGTGGCTCAGCTGGTGAAGAATCCACCCATAATGTGGGAGACCTGAGTTTGATCCCTGGGTTGGGAAGATCCCCTGGAGAAGGGAAAGGCTACCCACTCCAGTATTCTGGCCTTGAGAATTCCACGGACTGTATGGACCATGGGGTCGCAAAAAGTCAGACATGACTGAGTGACTTTCAGTTCATTTCTCTTTGACCTTCAGTTAGATTTTAATGCTTAATCAAGAAACACTTATATTACTATGTCACAGATTTTTTTTTAACTTCTTCATTTTTATTTTTTGGCCACACCATGGCATGTGGGAGTTCCCCAACAAGGGATTGAACCAGTGCCCCCTTGCATTGGAAGGTGAAGTTTTAACCACTGCACTGCCAGGGAAGTCCCTACATCACAGATTTTTAAACAAATATTCCAATAACTGTATTTCATTATAATCAGATTCCTTTATAACCTAATATGTTTTCTTTTACTGTCTTCTTTAAAGACAATCTTCTGAGAAGGATTTATAAGCATAACCAGACTGCTAAAGGAGTTCATACCCAATAAAGATTAAGAACCTCTGCTCTAAGTGGGGTTAGAATGGGTCTTGCAAATGTTCCTAAAGGTCTGTGTCGATGTCACTTTATTTGCACATTCCTGAGATTCAGCTCCTAGCTCCTTGAGTTCCTCCTAACCAAATGTGCTAAGGAAGAAGCTACATCTGTACAAACACCATCTAACTAAAGTCTCAGGTTTCCTCCTCTTCTTCACAGTTGTTGGAAGCCAACAGCTAACAGCATTAGAAGGATCGAATACCCTGTGTGGCTGGAAGAAGAGGGAGAAACTTCTATGGAATCACACTGGAGGCGTTTTGGTTTAACTCTGCTACCCTGTTTGCTTTGCTCTGAATTAAGTGCAATCAGTAAGTGTTCTTAAAATGAAAGAATAAGTCACAAACCTGCAAGCTGCTAGTTTATATTCTCAGTAGGACTTTAGGGCATCACCTAATAGCTGTTTAACAACTTAATTTTGAAGAGTCACGCCTCCAATCAGTGCCTAGACCAGGCATGACTAATGGATTTCACCCTGATCTTCTCAAGTTACCAGTGTGTTGGGAAGGGTTCTGAGGCCAACTGCAAGCTTGAGGGGGAAAGTGCTGTGGTTGATTCTTGATGTCTACCATGGTAAAGTGATGTAGCTAGGTACGTGCTTGTGATTATCCTGAGTCCATTCCTTGCTGTTACCAATGGCCATCTTTAATTGAGACCCAGAAAGAAATGCATTCTTGAACATTACTTCTATGTCCCTCTCTGTACTGAAGAGCAAGGGAAACCTCAGTTGCTGCAACTATTTTGCCAACTTATTGATTTAAATTAAATTTAAATTGATTTAATGATGAGCATTAAACACAGAATGACATTGTAAAAAATTGCCTGAGATTTTAGCAGAGTTGATGAGGGGGAATTTAAATCAAAATAATTTGATCAAAGAAATTGTGATTCCTGTGCTTTCCTACTGCTCAGTAGTATCGTAAAGTTTGACCTCATGACTTCTGCTCAGGAACATTTCTCCTAAATCCAATGCTCACAGACTCAGTTTCCCTGGAAGGGAAGAAAATGAATGGATTTGCCAGGCTGTCTTAAACAAACCTGATGAAGGAGGCAGTTTCCGAAGTAACTCATGGTCCCTAGCAGCCTTGTTCACTATTGTTTGGGGCCCTGGCCCACATTTTGGCCGAGATTCTAGTTTAAATTTCTGATCACCCTTTACCCACACTACAGCCGTGGGCTCTAGCTACAGAAGTATAGCGTTCCATTGTTTCTTCTAATCTCATACTTTCATTTATGCACCAGCCTTGTGCCTGTCACCCTCAAGGAACATACAGCCAAGTCAGAAACAGACAAATTAAAGATTCATTCAGTTTAAAATAAAGAACTCCGCAGTTCTCTAAACTCTGCAGTTTAAAATAAAGAGCTCTAAAAAGAGATCCCTCCTACACTCTTGGTGAGAATGAAAACTGGTGCAGCCACTATGGAGAACAGTATCCGGGTTCCTCAAAAAAATAACAATAGAGTTGCTATGTGATCCAGCAATCCCACTCCTGGACATATATCTGGACAAAACCCAAATCTGAAAAGATACTTGCCCTTGCATGTTCTTACAGCACTTATTCACAACAGCCCAGACACAGAAACAACCTAAGCGTCTGTTGACAGATGAATGGATAAAGAAGATGTGTATAAATATTTCTAGTGGAGTATCACTCAGCCATAGAAAAGAACGAAATAATGCCATTTGTGATAACACAGATACAGCTAGAGATTATCATACTAAGTGAGATAAGTCAGAAAGAGAAAAACAAATATCATACAACATCACTTACATGTGAAACCTAAATTATGACAGAAATGAACTTATCTACAAAACAGACTCACAAACATAGAAAACAGACTTCTGGTTGTTAAAGCAGTGGGGGTGAGATAAATTGACAGTTGGGGATTAGTAGATGCAAACTATTATATACAGAATGGGTAAACAGTAGGGTCCTTCTGCATAGCACAGGGAACTATATATATTCAATATCTTTTGATAAGCCATAATGGAAAAGAATATGAAAAAGAATATATATAATATAATGAATAATTATATATTAGTTTGGACTCTCCTGGTGGCTCAGATGGTAACAAATCTGCTTGCAATGCAGGAGACCTGGGTTCAGTCTTTGGGTTGGGAAGATCCCCTGGAGTGGTGAGTGGCAACACACTGCAGGTCTTGCCTGGAGACTCCCATGGACAGCGGAGCCTGCGGAGCTATAGTCTATGGGGTCACAAAGAGTCAGACACGACTGAAGCAACTTTGCACACACACGCATACCAGAAGCTAATACACTGTAATTCGACTATCTTTCAATAAAATAGCTTTTAAAATAAAAGAGCTCTGTAGTGCATGATTGTGAACCCCAGTCTTTGGGGTTCGGGAAAAATCTTTTGGAGGAAGAGACATTCAAATGAAACCCTCAAGGAAGAGTAAGAGACACCAAGGTAGGGGGAGGTGAGGAAACTCACGTAAAAAGTAAGAGGGAGAGGGAGTGGTTCTGGGGCAGAGCGTGTAAGAGAAGGGATTGAGGTGGGGGGAAGGTGGTGAGAGCAAGGCTGGAGAAGCAAGCGACGGCCAAGATCATAAACCATCCCAAATGATACTAAGAATTTGAAGCCATATCCTGAGAGCAGTTATAAAATATTAATTTTATTATGTTTGCTTTGGCTGCTCCATGGAGAATGAAGTTGAAGGAAACAAGATTGCAAGTTGGTAAAAGTTTGTCTTAGGACACACAGGGAAACAGGGAAGCCGAGGGAACCATCTTGACAGCAATAAAGCCAAGCGTCATGGAGCACTGAAGTGTTCCTCAAGACATCACAGTCCCCCAAGAGGCTCAGAGCAGTCTGGCAACCAGTATTTCTCTGCTTTTATGCCACCATCAACTACCAACCCCCTGGGTACCTCATGACTTCTACTTACTGCCTTTTATGTGTTGGCTTCAGTCTTTACTGCAATAGGAATTTCCCCCCACATCGCCACAGCCCTAGCCTGTATCATTCTAGGGTCTCTAGGGCCAGGGACCTTTTGATGGTTCAAGGAGAAAACTCCTAGGGAAGATTATTATTGGTTGTTTCTAGGTCACATTCCTATGGCTGAACCAATCATCGAGGTTAGGCAATTGGGAATCCTAGCACAACCATATGTTGTGGGGAGGAGTTCTCCAAAAAGTGGCAATCCATTAGCAACCTGAAGCAGTTTTTCAGAAAAGAGAAGCGTCATCGGCAGGTACATGGGGCTTCACGGCTTGTCTTGAAGATATTTTTCTAAACACAGGTAACTGCTGTCACAACTTTAAGTTTCAGTTTCTTCTGCTAGAGAACAAGAATTTGTCAGGTTAGATGTTTCTTAAATAAATCTCAAATCTGTATAATACCCATCAGACTTAGGGGTACGGGCAAAAGAAACAAAACAAAGAAAAACTATATGTACAGTCTCTTTCTCTATCAAGAGTCTTTTAGTAACAGACTGTACCAGTTGTGTTTCTTTGATGACTAGCAACAGAAAGTGACACAGGCAAACCTGAGCAAAATAAAATGTATTGGGAGAATATTGAAAGGAGACAGACAGGGCATCTCTGACGCCTATGAAACAGGAACCATAGGATTGGTAGATTGGTAGCAGGAGTATGTCAGAGAATACCACTGGGATGAAAAGCTCCAGATACACACAAGGGTAAAAAAATTATTTAAAAAAAAAGCAGGAAATTTGAACAAGAATCAATACATGAACAAGTATAACTCACTTGGCTGTACACCTGAAACTAACACAACATCATCAACTATATTTCAATATAAAATAAAAAGTTTTTTAATAAAGAAGAAAAGCAGGAAAATTATCTTCATAAAAGTCAGGATGATGGTTACCTCAAGAAGTGAAGATTGGACCAGAATACATAATTTTTAGGGCCCAGTGCAAAGTGAAAATGCATGACTGGTCAAAGTTTATTAGGAATTTCAAGATGGCAATTCAAAGCATGAAACCAAGCCTGGGACACTTCTGAGCACGGAGCCCTTTGCCAATGCACAGCCAACTTACCCATGAAGCTGTCCCTGATGAGGGAGAAGGTTTCAATCGGTGAGGGACACACAGGAAGCTTTAGGAGGCTGAAATCGCCACAGTGGTGCTCTGTGGGCATGCTTTCAGCTATTTGTAAATTTTTCATGTAGTTTTGCATTGCAGGCAGATTCTTTACCAACTGAGCTTTGAGGGAAGCCCACTACTAGGTTTCTCTGTCATGGGATTCCAGGACAGGAAACCTGGGCTTGATTCCTGGGTCAGGAAGTTCCCCTGGAGAAGGAAATGGCAACCCACTCCAGTATTCTTGCCTGGAAAATCCCATGACAGAGGAGCCTAGCAAGCTACAGTCCATGGGGTCACAAGAGTCAGACATGGCTTAGCGACTAACCTACCAACCATGTAGTATTATGCACTCTTTCCTAAGTGTTGTTATATTTTGCAATTAAAAAAAAATCCAACCACATCTTCTGTCCTATGTAAACCATACAATGTTCAACATGCCAGGAGAAAGAGTCTGAGTGGCCAAGTTCAGGTCAAATGCCCTTGTCCCACTGCCATAAAAGGATAGTAATCTAACAATAAAAACAAAAATGAGAAGGTAAACAAGAACAAGATGAAGAAGAACAATAACTGCAAGTAAAGAGCTAATACTTACTGAGCACTTACTGCATGTTTCAGATGCTATTCTGAATTAACTCATTAAATACACATTACAATCCTATGAGATAGAGACTTGCCTCTGCAGCTGCCAGAGCAAGAAGTGGACACTTGGACTTACTAATCACTAAGATCTCACACTGTGAGGGAAAGAGAATTCTCCAAAAATGAAGTGGATATGATGGGATATAGAATGGGTATGGGTAGCCAAGAAATGCCAAAGTCCACTACACAGGTCCTGATAGCTCAATTGGTAAGGAATTCGCCTGCAATGCAAGAGACTCTGCTTCGATTCCTGGGTCGGGAAGATCCACTGGAGAACGGATAGGCTACCCACTCCAGTATTCTTGGGTTTTCCTTGTGGCTCAGCTGGTAAAGAATCCACCTACAATGAGGGAAACCTAGGTTCGATCCCTGGGTTGGGAAGTTCCCATGGAGAAGGGAAAGGCTATCCACTCCAGTATTCTGGCCTCGAGAATCCCATGGACTGTATAGTCCATGGGGTCACAAAGAGTCGGACACGATTGAGCGACTCACTTCACTTCACTACACAGGTCAGTGAGAAAATATGGCATGGGTACAAGCTGTTCTTTTTTGGATTTAATAATAATTGGTTGGTTTTCAAAGTTTAATGCCCTATGCTAGGTAATATACAGAGAAAACAATGCTGAACAAGACAGTGGCCTTCAAGTTACAATATGTCACTTGGGGAAAAAGAGAGGAAGAGGGAAAAAAATACCTCTGAGGAAATAATACAGGAAGTGCTCAGGATCTCAGGAAAATGAGTGTTGGAGGCATTATTATCATATTACACGTTGCATTCTCAAGGTAGCTTCAGCCCTGCAAAGAAGGACTCAGAAACCTAACCCAGCTAAGAGGTCCATTTCTTTCACAGTGAGTCTGCCCTCAGAGTTAACCTGACCACAGACATCCTCGCTTTTTTGCCAGACTGGAACAGCTGAAGTGCATGACTGCACACATTAGATTCACAGATATGCAAGGCTGCCAAGTGGGGGCTCATCAAGACGCAGAAATCTGGAAATCCCATTAGCGACAGATGCAGCCCAGCATGCGTGTCTGGGGAGGCCCTGGCTCCAGCCCTTGGGACCAAGGCAGATTCATCTTAGATCATGACAGCCACTCCAGGCCAACCTGAGATCAGTGTGACAGGGAGCCATGTGACAAGGAAGGAGCTGATAAAGTTAGGCAGTTCTTGACCATACACTTGCCCCAGGGCAGGGCAAAGAGGTCAGTTGCTGGAGACAAGGTTTCAAGTCCCTGGAGTTTCTCTAACTGATGTCTGAATTACGAACCTGAGTGCCTCAATTTGAATACTACCTCTACCACTTCAACTTGAACAAGTTACTTCACCTCTCTCTGCCTTGGTTTCTCATCTGCAAAATGGGGATGAGACGTTCAATTGTTAGGATTAAATGAGATAATCAATCTATACTAGCAATGGTGTTTATTGTTACTGGTGTCACTGTAGAAGGTGAGGGGTTGAATAACAGGATCTCTAAGGGACTTCCCTGGGGGTCCAGTGGTTAAGACTTTACCTTCCAATTCAGGGGATGCAGGTTCAATCCCTGGTCAGGGAACAAAGATCCCACATGCTTTGGGACCAAAAAACCAAAACATAAACCGAAGCAATACAGTAACAAATTCAATAAAGATTAAAAAAAAAAAAAGAATCTCTAAGTCCCTTTCTAGTGCTGACATGCTGCGACTTTTTTTTTTTTCCTGATGTGGGCCATTTTTAAAGTCTTTATTGAATTTGTTACAATATTGTTTCTGTTTTATGGGGTTTTTTTGGCTACACAGCTTTTGGGATAGCTTCCCAACCAGATATCGAACCCACACCTCCTGCATTGGAAGGCAAAGTCTTAAACCACTAGACCGCCAAGGAAGTCCCTCTGTGACAATCTTAAAGCGAAAGTATTCATGACTTTGGATTTCTATTGACAGAACTTATTATTCAATTGAAGGCATTACCTGTGAGTATATTTTCACTTCTATTTTTATGTCTATTCACATCTCTGGTGATATTCAGGCACTTGCTCATGTAAAAGATGAATATTTTAGCCTACCTGCTTTAACAGTGATAATCAGTGCAGTCCAGGGTTGAACAGGGAGGGAAACTTGGAGACCTTATTTGTCTACTTTCAATCAGCTCTATCTTTTAAAGAGCATTCCTTCAGGAAAGGCTGAGTTGAAGCTAAAAGGGGCACACGTAAATGTGAAGATGGTCCCATGACAGGAGAATTCCAGATTTAGAAGTTCAACGTGGAGATTATACTTACTGAAAATATTCTTAATGTATATTTTAGTGGTAAATTCTTAACATTCTTTCCATATTTCCTAACCTCAGTTATTCCCTTTCCTCCACTGTGGTTGAGGGTAAAATTTAGGAATGGATATCTTTCAGAGAACCAAGGAGACAGAACTTTGCCTGTGGTCAGAAAAAAAAGGGGGTGGGGCGGGGAGAGATTTTAGTTGCTTCAGAGCTGGTTTGTGAAAAGTCAGGGGCGGGAAGGCAGTGGGAGAAGGCCTCTCCAGGGGCCCAGCTGAAGCTCCAATTCCCCATTCCTCTTAATTTGGCTTGTGGTTCCAAAGGCCCAGGGAAAACAGACTTCCACAAATGTAACCCCAGGCAAAATATTGGAAGAAACAAAGCTTAGACAATTTGCACAAAGTATAGAAAGTAAAAGCAATAAACTGCAAGAGCAGATGAGACCTTCCTGTTGGAGGTGCTGTAATATCTCAAAGCCAATAAAAGAGTCCTTCAAATACATCCTCAAAGTAACTAGACTGTTTATCGTGATGTCACATTTATGACCCACTCAAGTAGCAGTCAACTAATATCATTTTAAAACTGATTTATAAGCACTTACATTGGATTTTTCCTCCTACTGGGACCTCAGATTTGACAAGATCACCTCCCTATTTGCATGAGGAATTCCTGTTGTAACTGGGGACCATGTATATACAGAAGGCAAGATGGTTCCTGTTGATGACAGTTTTACATATTCCATTTTTTTTCCCCAAGGGCAAAAGTCACATGCATATGGTCGAATTCTTGGTAGGGGCTCTTTCAATTTCCATGATGTTGATAATCAGATACAGAGAATTTGCCTGGGAAAAGATCTCTAATAAAATTATGAATAAATTACTTGGACTGAACCCAGACAGAGAAACCAGTGTGATTTTTTAGAAGTTGAGAACTTCAGATTCTTCAGCAACATTTTGGTAAATTCATTTTTGAAAACAGCAAACCACAAATTGGTTTTGTGAATTATGTCCATCACTAGATTTGTGAGGCCGGGAAAACTAGGGAAAGATGACGACAGTAATCCCGCAAATGTCTGATTTCTACCCCCAACCCCCACCCCAAAGGAACAACTGTCCTTTCAGAGCCAAGTCCTGACTTCAAGGCTGCCGAGAGTCCCACTCTCTGAAAGCCCTGCAGAAAACTAGAGGGTGGAAGGCAATCATTTAAAAGAGATCACATTCAGTTTTATTAAAAAACCAAAACAGCTGGGGCATTGATTTGCAAGCTCTGTAATGCCATTGGTATGCCTGACCTGGCCAAGATATTAAAAAGATATTTAAGGCAGTGTCAATAAGCGTCTCAGGCACTAACTTTGGCATATTCAAACAGCATTATGGAGCTGTGGGTAATTCGTCTTCCTTTATGTTTCGCTATGCAGAGCGAAGGGGAGGGAACTTTTACAAAATGATTTACTGTGACACAGCCATTCTAATGAAAGCCTGTGCCGCCCGCCCGCCAGCACTGCTGGCCGATCTGCCCCCACCCAGATGCTCGGCCATATGTCCCATGCTTGGCTTGAGAGACAATTGTGTTGGTGGAGAACGAATGAGTCCAGGGATCTGGGTGTTTTTTTTTTTTTTAACAGAAATTCCAAAAAGCTCTGAGGTTGCTGGCTTCAGTAAGAGAGGCAGCAGGAAAGGGCCCATCAGTTTGGGGCTAAGTGTTTTTAAAGATGCTCCAGCGGTATAACCACAGGATGGGGTAAGATTTAGTGCCTCCGCGGGGCCAGGGGGATGGCTGGGAGAGGAGTTCCGGCTTCGTGGGTGCAGGTTCCCAGCCTCGCGGGCCTCCCCGCTCAGGTTCTCTTCTTTCTTACATCACCCCAGCTGGCTTCCCTCTGACTTCCGGCAGCAGCCGCATTCCTCGGATCCTCACGTCCTAGCTCTTTCTCAGCTGCGCTGTTACTTACCGCTTACTTCCTGGAAGCAGCTGCTGCTTCGACAAAGTGTTTTTCTAGCCCCGGCAGCAGCCTATTGCGAAACTGGCCTAATTGCCTTCCCCTCTTGGAATGAAATCAACATTCATTGAACACTGACTGACTATATGTAAGACATCATGCTTGGCCCTGTGAAAGAAAGAAATCTGGTATAAAGCTGGGTCTTTGTCTCAAAAAGCCTCCGATCTACCTGTGAATTAAGGCTCCCACCGTAGTCCTCGGGCAAGTTTTTTTAACCTCTCTGTACCTTAGTTTCTTCATCCATAAAATAGGGAGAATAATAACACATAAATCTGTGCATGTGCTCAGTCATGTCTGACTCTTTAGAACCCCATGGATTGTAGCCCATCAGGCCCCCTGTCTGTGAAGTTTTCCAGGCAAGAATACTGGAGTGAGTTGCCATTTCCTACTCCAGAGAATCTTTCTGATTGGGGATCAAACCCAGGTCTTTTGCGTCTCCTATACTAGCCAGTGGATTCTTTACCCCTGCTGCCACCTGGGAAGGTCAAAAATACATAACACTGCTATAATGAAACTAATGTGTGCAAAATGCTTAGAATAATACATGAAACGTGGTAAGCATTTAATAAATGTTAGCTAGTTTTGAGCCCTAGTGGAAGGAAAGAGAAAACAAGAGAGGTAAAATAATATTTATCTGCCATTCTGTATAATAAGAATTTTATAGATATTCCCTTAATCCTCACAGTACCATGTAAGGTGGGTATTACTATATCCCTTTCATTCTGCAGTCAAGGAGACTCTGCCAGGTTCATAATTAATGTGAGTTTCCACTGTTGACAGAGCTTCTAGTCAAGGCCAAAACTACTTGGCGGCAAAGCCCATGTTTTTGAAAAGTCAAATGATTTAAAATTTAAATAATGTTTCTAAAATACTAGAGGATGTATGGCAAGGTGATAGGTCATTGATTTCCCAGTAACTTGCACAGAAAGACATTCCAACACGAACATCAGGGAGGAAAGACTAACTGGAAAAGGTGGGGCTGGAAGGAGAATCTTGATGGATGAGTGTAATTTTGGAAGCGGGTAGCAAAGGCCTATTGACGGTGTGAGTGACCATAAGGAAAGAGAAAATTGCACCATCTTTCGAGAAATGGAGCACAAACTAAGAGCTCTGGCGTGTTTGAATGCTTTTCTACGGGGAGCAGGGGCAAATTGAGCGTCTTAGCAGAGATTTAGAAAGATCTTCCTCACAGACATAGAAAACAAATAAGGTTACTGAAGGGGAAAGGGGGGGAGGATAAATTAAGTGGTTGGGATTAACGTATACACACTATAATATATGAAATAGATAACCAACAAGAACCAACTGTATAGCACAGGGAACTATACTCAACCCATAAGAGAAAAGAATCTGAAAAAGAATCTATATATATTTATGCATAGATAAGTATGTATGCACAACTGAATCACTGGGCTGTATACCTGAAACTAACGCAACATTGTAAGCCAACTGTATGTCAATAAAATATAGATATACATATATATATATAATTTTTAAAAAAGAAAGATTTGCTTTACAAGAGAATATAAAATAATCTAGAAAGTAACAGTCAGTTAGGGAACTATAATAGTCCTCTTAGCAAGAACTACCAGTGTCTGCCTGAGGGTAGAGGCAGGGGTGACAGGTATGCAGGAGACAGATGGCACCCAAAAAAGGGGTGACTGAAGTGAGTAAACAAAGAGACTCTTTGCAGAGGTATGGGTAGGGCTGGACTCTATCATTAAGGTTAGAATCATCGGAGTTCCATGATGGTCCACTGGTTAAGAGTCTGCCTGCCAGTTCAGGGGACTGAGGTTCAGTCCCTGGTCTGGGAAGATGCCACCTGCTGTGGAGCAGCTAAACCCGTGAGCCACAACTACTGAAGCCCGCATGCCTAGAGCCCCTGCTCCACAACAAGAGAAGTCACTGCAATGAGAAGCCCAAGCACCGCAACTAAAGTGTAGCCCCCACTCACCGCAACTACAGAAAGCCCTCGTGCAGCAACAAAAACCCAGTGCAGACAAAAATTAATTTAAAAAAAGGGATAGGGTCACCCTCTGAGGCTAGCAACAGTGAGGAGCTTTTACCACCAGGAGTCCTGAAGGGGCAGAGGGTGAGGAGCAATTCCTGGACTCCAGAAGGGGAGTTGGACAGGGAGGGCTGTCTGGCCAGGGCTGTGACTCCGAACAGAGGGACACAGCCAACCTGTCACAACCAGCAGGACAGGCGCCGGGAAAATAAGTACCCTATCCTTGCCTCCTCCCTCCTCTCTCTTGCCAGTGCCCAAGGGCAAGGAAGCCTTTTGTTGAAGTCCACACAGATCATGGTTCCTGAGCAGAGAACAGGATGGAGGAGAGTAGAGGGAAGGCCTGGACATACAGATGGCAGACACCCAACACAAGAGGTTAGTTAGGGGATTAGGTAATTGACATGGCCCTGTGCCGGGCACACAGAGGATGCTGCCTTGATGGTTAGTATTATTTCTTATTGTTTTTCCTGTTTTGGTTGGCTTGGTACTCATGTGTCCAGCTCAGCTCCTCTGGCCTCACCACAAACGAAAGTTTTCAAATCCCTGCAGTAGTATGAGAAGTGACTCACTAAAAAGTCAATTTTTGCCTGCAATCTTTGGCCTCTAATTTTTTTTTTAAAGGAAGCTTTTAAAGAAGAAAAAAGGAGTCTTGGAAATCATCTTTTTTAAACACAACCTTTGTGATTTGTTTTATTGGAAGTTCTTAACGGAGGAAAGGGGCTTGTTTGTTTAGATTGCTATGCAACAGCAGGCATTGAGTAAATGGTTTCTCAGTTTTTATTATTTTAAACTTCACCCAGGAGAACATCGATCCAAGTTTAAGAAAGAGAGGAGGAAGGGAATATAGACTCAGTGTTTTCAAAATTCCAAATGGCATTGCAAATAATAGATGCCTAAAACAAACATTCCCAGACAGAAAACTGCCTTCATAATTCTCTTTCAAGGTAAAATCAATAGATAATGTCTTCATCCAGCCAAACATTTCTTTCCAGCCAATTTATACACTACCTACTAAATAATCACTGAAAGTTGAAAATGTATGAGTTTCAAGCAAATATCAGTGAAAGGTTAAGTGGCTCTAGAAGAATTCTTTTTCATTGCCCTTCCTGGCCCTCGACAGGCACAAAGCACAACTAGGCAGAAACAGCTACAAGTAAAAAGAGAAGAGGGGCAGATGCTTTCTCAAATTCTCACCCTATTTTAAGCTCCATCCTCAGTTTTGTTTACAAAAGCTTCAAATTCCCCCATTGAACTATTTCTCATTACGCCTAGAGGGTTCTGGTTGACATTCATGCTGCTGCTGATTCTATCAGCTTGGCAGCCCTGATGTAGTTTCTGAAGGTTTTGGTCAAGCTAGAGGAGGGAAATGTACATGAGTAGAATACCCTGAACTTGGTTAAACTGGACATCTCAAAGCCCATGGTGGGGAAAGAGAGCAAAGGTTAGGAGAAAAATAACACTCAGTAGCAACCAGCAAAACAAACTTTTGTCTGGAGCAACAAGAAGGCCCTGCAAACAGAGATCAGCCCTGGTGGCACCAACTCATCATTTAAAACACAATGTCTTACTGCTTTATTTAATGTCAGAATAAACCACAGACAAAGTATAAAGAAGTCAGTAAATAAAAATACAGGATTTAAACACAGCCACTCAAAGACTGCCAGTTCGGACTGACCCTTTGATGCCTTTCTTCTCAAGTTTTTCTTGTAAACACATATATGCTCTACTTGCAAATGCATATAAGTAAGATTACAAAGAAATACAGTGACTATTTTTGAAACTAAAAAACAGGATTATTTTACACATGCAGTTTTATGTCTTGCATTTTAAGTCTAACATTATATTCATGCATTTTCCCATATCATTAAATATTTTCAGAATGGTTATTTTTTAAAATTGGCTACATAATGGCGTGCCCTGCAGAGGTAACATAATTTCTTTAAGCAACCTCATATTGTTGGCATTCATGTTGTTTCCCAGTTTTGACTGTTATAAATAATATTTTAATGAATATGCTTGGGAGAATATCTTGTAATTCTATGTATAGGGATGAATTCCTGGAAGTGAAATTACTGGGTAAAAAGCCCTGAAAATATAGAGTCCAAACTGCCATCTAGAAAAGTTATGCCAACTCTTGGTCTTGTGGGCAGCCTATGAAAGCACCCATTTCATTACACCCCACCATTCCTGCAAACTGTCATCTTTAAAATTCTTTGTCTATTGGAGAGGTGGAAAATGATGCCTGGATATTTTAAAATTTCATTCTTTCTAAACATTTATTTGCCATGCCAAACCAACATTTGCCATCTTTGAAAAATCTGATTTCCTTTTGAATGGATTTTGGAATGCCAACTCCCTGGGAAAAAACTTCCATGAGATGTGTGAATACAACCCTCTTAATATAAATGTCACCAAATCCCTATGAGCTTTCATTTTAATAATAATGCCAAACAATGGATTCTTTTCTGTCATGTTTGTAATATAGTCATACCAGCTTTCAAATGTTGGCACATCCTGGAATCTCAAACAAGAGACACTGGCAGTTCTCCAATCCAGAATGACAAGTGAGCATCTCTGTCACTCTGAGCCCACAGGGTGATGGCACAGAGACATGGGATCTAGTGACATGGGTGCCCATCAGCAACCTGACACTCACTCGCCCCTTATATGTCAAGGGTTCCCTTTTGACAGCCAGATGAAATCTATGGATCTCTTCTCAGAACAATGCGTTTAACTGCATAAAATAACTTAAAATACAGAGGATTACAAAAGAATCTAATTATAACAAAATTTTGTTTTCAAAATATTTATAAAAATCTGTAACGTAGCCATATATATGCTTATTTATTAAACACTGAATAACAAGCTCCAGTGGCAGATCAAATGACTACCATAATTGCAAAGTAGTAATGAGGGTAAACATATACCAAGATAGCCACTAAACTGATATAATATGAGAATATTTGTTATTTTTATTAGTGACAAAGTCCAAGTTCTGCAAATACTGTCTTAGTTTGTTGCCTGCATTCATAATGAAGGAAAAGTTGCCTTTCAGTGGGAGGTTAGTAAAAGATGTCAATTTTTTTTTCCCCATCATGGAAAGCTTGAGCTCTCTCCATGGATACACAGTCACACGAAGTAGGAAATTATGTAAAGACATTATCTCTACCACCTCCCACTTCTAGAACTGTGACATTTTCTCTGGGCCCTGGCCATTATTTTTTTTTTTGCTCTAATTACTACCGTTCTGGGAAGCTGTTGGAACAGGGCAGTAGGCTTGGCCACAGTGGAAGATCTTAGTCAAAGGGTTGAAGCCATGTGTTAAAAATACTGTACTTGACGAGGCTGCAGACCTTCACTCTGATCCCATTCCATGTCTAGGTCTGCTCCACTGAACCTGGGATCCAGGAGCTCAGAGTTCTAGCCACTGCTTTGTCACTAACCAGTGTGACAAAAAGTCCTTTGACATCCCAGAGCCTCAGAAATGTAACTCAAAACAATTTTTTGGGGAAAAAACAATCTATAAATTTCCCTTCCATCTCTCACAATCTTTGGCTTTAAAACTTTGAAAACCTTCTAGTGTATTTTGATGATTAATGCAGCTTTCCAAAAGAGTTCTTTAGCATCCAGATCAGAATGCCTCACCTGTTTTCTAAAATAGTTTCTTTCCCTTTGTCTGTCACTGTCAGTCCCTTTTTATATTTTTTCCTCATCCTCCTTCTAAAACAGAGACTTTTTTCTTTTCCTGAGTGGAACCTGAACTCCTGTGTTGATTCAAAAACAGAACTAGAAGTTCCTCTGGAAACCACTTCTCCCCATCTAGGTGTGAGTGCCTAGGACAGCCAGTCTGCATTTCAGCATTGGTTCTAATGGTCCCCAACCTCTGTTCCCAGAGCATCCTTCCTTCCTTAGTAGGTAAGTTTCCCTACTGCGCTTTGTCCCCTTGAGCTCTAGGCTGGGACTTAACTCTCTCTACGTTCTTGCCCTGAACAAGTGGAGTGAAGTGTTTGGTTCTCCTACTCAAGCAGAGTTCACAGGGTAAATCTTTCTCATGGATTTTCCTTCCTAATCACCCAACATTTTTAAACACTTGGCATTCTGCTCTGTTCAAGTGATTGGGGCCCGATCCAGGGAGAGTCTGAGCTTTAGGTGTCAGAGTGGACAGGAGTGCTGGGTGAATGGGGAGAGGGACTGGCAGGAACACCCTGGGCCCCGTGGGCCCTAAGAATACTAACAAGGCTGAAGGGAGAGGCTCAGAGGCAGCCCTGCTCTTGGCAAGCCCAGGCAGGGTTCCCTTTGATGTGAAGTCTTGCTTGATATTGCTTTGTGTGTCTGCATTTGTCCTTGGCAGGCAGAAGGCAGTTCCTTTCCAACAATGAGGTGCCCTTGTGTATTGCTGCCATCCACTGAAACAGTGATGCATGCAAGCTGCTCCCAGGGTGACGGGCAGGTGCAGGGGGGAGGCTGGGGCTGACAGGAGGGGTGGGGAGGACGCTCAAGGAGAGCCAGGTGCCGAGCATGTTAAACAAGGAAGCTGAGACAGGCCTGGGGGTTTGTACCAGTGCTCTCAAAACCTTTTACCTTGAAGTAGGAACAATTTGAGAGAGATACACAGTAATTAGGAGCAAAATGTTGAAAGTGATTTCCTTTGATTGAAACACAAAGAGGTTTAGAAATGTGGATTGCAATTGCCTCAAGTTATTCTGGGTCACACAGTGGCTTGTGAATATTAATAATTACAATCGGCTAGATTTTGTGGATATTGTTAGTGCTGTCCTCTAAATGGTTCCAGTTTTCCACCCTTTTAAGTACAAAGTGGATTGCACTTCCCGGTTTCCTTGTGGTTGGGCAGAGCTATGTGACTAGTTCTAGCCAATGAATGGAAGCGACATGGGTGTCTTCCTGGCTAGAGTGTTGAATTACTGATTCAAGGCTTCCTGGAGCTCTCTTTCCTCTCGGGAATGGGGACCATCAGTATTCAATACGGTAGTTTCTCCATCAGCCTGAGCCTTTAAATAACTATAATGTCAGGGTTTCCCTGCCAACCTACAAGGGACAAGTAGCATGAACAAGAAATTAACCCTTTTGGTTTAAAGTCACTCATATTTGAAGATTGTTTGTTACAGCAACATAACCTGGACTACCATAAATGCTGAAGACACAGAAGATGCCCCTTTCCTTGTCCTACTGCCTGGAGATTAGATATTGAATTATATTGAACTGATCCTTGACTTCCAAGGGAAACCATCCTCATTCTATTCAGGCAATAGGAGCTTTTACAGCCAGGGAATTTCTCGAGGGAGTGGCACAGTACGTCACTTGTCTGTGGTTGCATCTCTAAGCCTAAAGCTTGGGAAGCCCAAGGTGTTGTAGATAAGAGCCATGATAGGTCCCAGAAGATGCAGGAAAATGTTCGTTGGGTCTCAAAGAAAACCGAGAGAGAAACTTTATCAACAGAATATGTGAATTTAGTCTCTCTTCATATATTTCTATGGTCAGATGGCTTTAGTCCCTGAGCTTCTTTAACATAAGAATGGAAAAAGTGGAAAAGGAAAAAAAAATATGGTTGGAGAAAACTCACAGATTAAAAATAACTCTGAAAGAATACTGGCTTCTTTTGTAAGATGGCATTTTTGTAAGAGATGCAGTTTATATTACAGAAAGTATTTTTCAGCCCTGGTAAGGCACAGAAGAAGGGACATTGGTTGGAGATTCATCTGAGGTATACAGAGGGCTGCAGTTAGTCCAACAAAGCTTCAGGGAAGATGTTTTCAGGAACTATTGGACTTCTGGAAGGAAGAATAGAATGGTGGGTCAGGAGAAGGGCAATACAACCTGAAGCCCTTTTGGGGAAAGGACCTAGAAATTCAAGATGACTTTAGAAGAAGACATTACAGAAGTTTGGCCTGAGGGATGTTCAATTTTTAGGTTGACAAGTGAGAGGGGGAATTTAGGTGGTCAGAGGTAGACTGATAAAGAATTTTAAAGTAACTATTGCTAGGAGAATTAGTCCAAGAAAAATGCCCCAGGAAGGGGGAGAAGGTAACATGTCCACAAAATGACAAAAGCAGTAGCATTAAGGTTATAACCGTGGATGAGGGTGGTGTCTGAGAGGCCAAGAAAAGGGAAACTGCCAGTCTCCATATGAGGGAAGACTGGATGCTACAGTGGTGGGACTGAAAGTATCAACTGTCCTCCCATATCTTTCCTTGCCCCCTTCCTTAATGGCATCCCCTATTTTTAGTTGAGTACACAGCTGTGCAGGATAAAGGTTACCTTGCTCTCCTTCCTCTCCAGACAGATGTGACCACTGGGCAAAAAGGACATTGGTGCCCTTGGTAGTGCCAAAAGACCTCTGACTTCCATTGCTTTTCTTCCAGCCCACAGTGACTTGTCTCCCTTGAGTGACTATCTCCCTCTGCAATGCAAGTTTCTTCGTCTCTTGTTCGTGTCAAGGTTCAGTGCAGGAAACAGAAACCATTTTAGGCACCTCAAGTAGAAAGGAATTGAATACAGGGAATTGAGTGCTACCAAATGACTGAAAGAGTTAAATGTAAGTGAGGAGGTCCTGTTAGATGGGAGGCTAGTGGCACTGCTAGGTTTTGAGGTTATAACCCTGTAACTCTGAACAAGAGGGCAGGAGTTCACTGTCAACACCCAGAGGTCAAGGAACCACTGCCAATTTCACGGGTGCTCCATATCCGTGAAGCTGGTCACAAGACAGTGGGATGTGAAGTCTGTCCACTGCAGAAATTCATTTCTGCCAGAACCTATCACTGATGCAGAAATAAAATTGGCCTCCACCTGCATTTCATCTTCTAAATCTCATGGGAGGCATCTCGAACACTGGCAGCAAGAGAGCAGAGAAATGTAAATGTTAGCTTTACAGCCTCTGAGACACAGGGAGCATGCAGAAGGAGACGGATATGGATAATGAGTGCCAGCAAAGCAGACCTGGTCCATCCCTCGTTTGTCCCCAGGAGATGTCAGATATTCTCAATAACTTTCTTAGATGGCTTCCTTGCTCGTGTATGTGTCTAATCAGTTCAGTTCAGTTGCTCAGTTGTGTCCGACTCTTTGCGACCCCATGAATCGCAGCACGCCAGGCCTCTCTGTCCATCACCAACTCCCGGAGTCTACCCAAACCCATGTCCATCGAGTCGGTGATGCCATCCAACCATCTCATCCTCTGTCGTCCCCTTCTCCTCCCGCCCCCAATCCTACCCAGCATTAGGGTCTTCTCCAATGAGTCAACCCTTCGCATGAGGTGCCCAAAGTATTGGAGTTTCAGCTTCAACATCAGACCTTCCAATGAACACCCAGGATTGATCTCTTTTAGGATGGATTGATTGGATCTCCTTGCAGTCCAACGGACTCTCAAGAGTCTTCTCCAACACCACAGTTCAAAAGCATCAATTCTGCGGCGCTCAGCTTTCTTCACCGTCCAACTCTCACATCCATACATGACCACTGGAAAAACCATAGCCTTGACTAGACATACTTTTGTTGGCAAAGTAATGTCTCTGCTTTTAAATATGCTATCTAGGTTGGCCATAACCTTCCTGCCAAGGAGTAAGCGTCTTTTAATTTCATGGCTGCAATCACCATCAGCAGTGATTTTGGAGCCCAAAAAAATAAAGTCTGCCACTGTTTCCACTGTTTCTCCATCTGTTTGCCATGAAGTGATGGGACCAGATGCCATGATCTTAGTTTTCTGAACGTTGAGCTTTAAGCCGACTTTTTCACTCTCCTCTTTCACTTTCATCAAGAGGCTCTTTAGTTCTTCTTCACTTTCCGCCATAAGGGTGGTGTCATCCGCATATCTGAGGTTATTGATATTTCTCCTGGCAATCTTGATTCCAGCTTGTGTTTCTTCCAGCCCAGCATTTCTCATGATGTACTCTGCATATAAGTTAAATAAGCAGGGTGACAATATACAGCCTTGACGTACTCCTTTTCCTATTTGGAACCAGTCTGTTGTTCCATGTCCAATTCTAACTGTTGCTTCCTGACCTGCATACAGGTTTCTCAAGAGACAGGTCAGATGGTCTGGTATTCCCATCTCTTTCAGAATTGTCCACAGTTTATTGTGATCCACACAGTAAAAGGCTTTGGCATAGTCAATAAAGCAGAAATAGATGTTTTTCTGGAACTCTCTTGCTTTTTCAATGATCCAGCGGATATTGGCAATTTGATCTCTGGTTCCTCTGCCTTTTCTAAAACCAGCTTGAACATCTGGAAGTTCACGGTTCACGTATTGCTGAAGCCTGGCTTGAAGAATTTTGAGCGTTACTTTACTAGCATGTGAGATGAGTACAATTGTGCGGTAGTTTGAGCATTCTTTGGCATTGCCTTTTTTTGGGATTGGAACGAAGACTGGCCTCTTCCAGTCCTGTGGCCACTGTGAGTTTTCCAAATTTGCTGGCATATCAAGTGCAGCACTTTCACAGCATCACCTTTGAGGATTTGAAATAGCTCAACTGGAATTCCATCACCTCCACTAGCTTTGTTCATAGTGATGCTTTCTAAGGCCCACTTGACTTCACATTCCAGGATGTCTGGCTCTAGGTGAGTGATCACACCATCGTGATTATCTGGGTCGTGAAGATCTTTTTTGTACAGTTCTTCTGTGTATTCTTGCCACCTCTTCTTAATATCTTCTGCTTCTGTTAGGTCCATACCGTTTCTGTCCTTTATCGAGCCCATCTTTGCATGAAATGTTCCTTTTGTATCTCTAATTCTCTTGAAGAGATCTCTAGTCTTTCCCAATCTGTTGTTTTCCTCTATTTCTTTGCACTGATCGTTGAGGAAGGCTTTCTTATCTCTCCTTGCTATTCTTTGGAACTCTGCATTCAGGTGGGAATATCTTTCCTTTTCTCCTTTGCTTTTCGCTTCCCTTCTCTTCCCAGCTATCTGTAAGGCCTCCTCAGACAGCCATTTTGCTTTTTTGCATTTCTTTTCCATGGGGATTTTCTTGATCCCTGTCTCCTGTACAATGTCACGAACCTCTGTCCATAGTTCATCAGGCACTCTGTCTATCAGGTCTAGTCCCTTAAATCTATTTGTCACTTCCACGGTATACTCATAACGGATTTGATCTAGGTCATATCTGAACGGTCTCGTGGTTTTTGCTACTTTCTTCAATTAAAGTCTGAATTTGGCAATAAGCAGTTCATGATCCGAGCCACAGTCTGCTCCCGGTCTTTTTTTTGCTGACTGTATAGAGCTTCTCCATCTTTGGCTGCAAAGAATATAATCAATCTGATTTCGGTGTTGACCATCTGGTGATGTCCACGTGTAGAGTCTTCTCTTGTGTTGTTGGAATAGGGTGTTTGCTATGACCAGTGCATTCTCGTGGCAAAACTCTATTAGCCTTTGTCCTGCTTCATTCTGTACTCCAAGGCCAAACTTGCCTGTTACGCCAGGTGTTTCTTGACTTCCTACTTTTGCATTCCGGTCCCCTATAATGAAAAGGACATCTTTTTTGGGTGTTAGTTCTAAAAGGTCTTGTAGGTCTTCATAGAATCGTTCAACTTCAGCTTCTTCGGTGTTACTGGTTGGGGCATAGACTTGGATTACCGTGATATTGAATGGTTTGCCTTGGAAACGAACAGAGATCATTCTATCGTTTTTGAGATTGCATCCAAGTACTGCCTTTCGGACTCTTTTGTTGACCATGATGGCTACTGCATTTCTGCTAAGGGATTCTTGCCCACAGTAGTAGATATAATGGTCATCTGAGTTAAATTCACGCATTCCAGTCCATCTTAGTTCGCTGATTCCTAGAATGTCGACATTCACTCTTGCCATCTCCTGTTTGATGGCGGGGGGTGGTGGCCGACAGGAAAACTAGCTAATCTGATCACACGGACCACAGCCTTGTCTATCTCAATGAAACTAAGCCATGCCGTGTGGGGCCACCCAAGACGGATGGGTCATGGTGGAGAGGTCTGACAGATTGTGGTCCACTGGAGAAGGGCATGGCAAACCACTTCAGTATTCTTGCCTTGAGAACCCCATGAACAGTATGAAAAGGCAAAAAGATAGGACACTGAAAGATGAACTCCCCAGGTCAGTAGGTGCCCAATATACTAATGGAGATCAGTGGAGAAATAACTCCAGAAAGAATGATGGGATGGAGCCGAAGCAAAAACGTTACCCAACTGTGGATGTGACTGGTGACAGACGCAAAGTCCGATGCTGTAAAGAGCAATATTGCATAGGAACCTGGAATGTTAGGTCCATGAATCAAACAGGAGATGTGTCTAATAGCCAATTTAAAAAGATTATCATCTATACTGTAACAAATAGATGCTTGGAAAAACTGAAGACAAAAGGAGAAGGGAGCAGTACAGGATGAGATGGTTAGATAGCATCACTCATCACTGACTCAATGGACATGAATTTTAGCAAACTCCTAGAGATAGTGGAGAGCAGAGAAGCCTGGTGTGCTATATGTGTCCATGGGGTCACAAAGAGTAGGATATGACTTAGTGACTGAACAACAACAAGACAGTGTCAGGCTCTTCAAACTGCACAGAATGATAGCTTGATTTCTATTATTTGCTGCCTCTTCCACTCAGAAAACATATATTCTGTTTCTGTAAGGGACTCAAAAAACCACTGATAGTCCTCATTATCTACCAAATGAAGTCCAAGTGCCTTCATTTAAACCTAACAGTTTCTTGAAAACCTAAGGTTTTCAACCTTATCTTTCATTTTTCCACTTAATGAGCTCTTATGGACCAGAAAAGCTGAATTGGTTTCTAACCTCTAAACATATGCCTCCATTTTCTGCCACCAACATTTTAGCTACTCTGCTTCTTCTCCCTAGGATGTTCTTCTTCCCATCTCCCTAGGTCAGATGTCGCCTCCTCTAGGAAGCCTTTCTTGATGCCCTACAGCTGGAAACTCCTTCCTATAGCAGAGTCCCTGGAACTTAATCTATATTCCTGCCATGGAATTTAAAACAGTCCACCTTGTATGACAGCTTTTTGTTTAAAAATCATTTCTTCTCTAGCAGACCAAGGACCAAAAAGGAGTTATTTCTTATTTTTATTTTTTATTTCTTATTTATTTTTGATCCCCCATAGTGTCGTAGTGTTTATCAAGTGAATAAATGTAAACCTGGAAGTCAGTTATTACTCTCAAATATTTTATAATCCAATAGTCAGATTTTTAAAAAATACTTTCACTGTTTCTTAGCATATGAAATCTGAAGTTCTTTGCCCAAATTTCGTGCTCTCCAGCTAACTGACAGTCCTGACATCCCATCCCATAATTCTTTAACTTTCAGTGCCAATAAATAAGCTTCTTTGTTCTCTCCACGTGTCTTGTTCATCTTTCATTTCCTGTTATTCTTGCAGCTTAGTGTGTAATTTATATGATGTCATTTTCCATTTGCTCCTAAACCCCAAATAAGATGGGAATGCCTCTTTAATGTCTATAGCAATAAAAAAAACAATTAATAGATTATGCTTCTGTGTTTCCAATCTAAAAAGGTGAAAAGTGAAGGCTACCTGATGCGAAGAACTGATTCATTTGAAAAGATCCTGATGCTGGGAAAAATTGAAGGTGGGAGGAGAAGGGGACGATAGAGGATGAGATGGTTGGATGGCATCACCGACTCAATGGACATAAGTTTGAGTAAACTCCGGGAGTTGGTGATGGACAGGGAGGCCTGGCGTGCTGCAGTCCATGGGGTCGCAAAGAGTCGGACACGACTGAGTGACTGAACTGAACTGAGTCACTCAGTCGTGTTTGACTCTTTCTGACCCCACGGACTGTAGCCCACCAGGATCCTCTGTCCTTAGAATTCTCCAGGCAAGAATACTGGAGTGAGCTGCCTGACCCAGGGATCAAACCCAGGTCTTCTGCATTGCAAGTGGACTACCAACTGAGCCACCAGGGAACCCACAATTAATGCAAAAGATGTAGCTTGATTATACATGATGAAGGGTATATTTCACAGGTATATTTTAAAATTCATTATCAGGTGACTCTATTCACCGACTCTTTTTATTTATGGAACACCTCCAATTATAATGCAAGTCATAGACCTTAATCTTCTTTATCAAGCAGAATACCTTAAACATGGTGAGTGAGTGAAAGTGGCTGAGTCATGACTGGCTGTTTGTGATCCCATGGACCACACAGTCCATGGAATTCTTCAGGCCAGAATACTGGAGTGGGTAGCCTTGCCCTTCTCCAGGGGATCTTCCCAACCCAGGGATCGAACCCAGGTCTCCCACATTTGCAGGCAGATTCTTCACCAGCTGAGCCACAAGGGAAGCCCTTAAACATGGAATTAGACACAAAAACATCATAATTTAATTGTACCCTTTTTCTGCTCAATGTCAAATTTACCCTTTATTAAAATAACAGTGGGACTTCCCTGGTGGCCCAGTGGTTAAGAATACACCTGCCAGTGCAGGGGACATGGGTTGAATCCTGGTCCAGGAAGATTCCGCATGCTGTGGGGCAGCTGGACCTGTGTGCCACAATTACTGAAGCCCGCGTACCCTAGAGCCTGTGCTCTGCAACAAGAGAAGCCACTACAATGAGAAGCCCAAGCACTGCAACTGGAGAAAACCCATGCACAGTAACAAAGACCCATCACAGCCAAAAATAATTTTAAAAACAGCGTTTGTAAATGTTCTGGTTTCCTTCCTCAGATACATGTTTTATATGCCCCTCCCTTCAACTAGTTTACAGTTTCTTCCAAGGAAAGTGATCTTCCTTCCCTTGAACTTTTATCCTTTTGTGTCTAACCCATTGCACCTAGTATTCCAATCTTTAAACAGTAAGAATTCAAATAATGCTTATTTCAAGTCATTACTATGAAAAATAACATGAAGGAAGTTATCATTGATTTCTTTGTGCAATGTTATTCCTTCAAACATTATCTAAGCAACTGCCACCCACAGTTCAATGAAAGAATCATTTTTCTAGGTATTTCTAAGAATATGCCTGCCTATTATATGAAAAATAACACGGTCTGAGGCTGCAAAATGAGTAGACTTATAAGCAGTAATAGAGTTACATAAATCTGGGCTGCACATGCAGTCATAGACAGAGACAAAGTGCTAGGGGAATAGAGTGGAAAGAATGATTACCTCTTCTTGAGGCTCATCTCCACCAGAGAACATCTGTCCATCAGGCATATGTCTTGGTTATTCTTCTGAATTTGTATAAGAAACACTTAACCCTCCTCTCTCACTAGTAGGTTGTTAAAGCATCTGTATTTGCTCTTATCAGCAATGTAGGTTTTCATGTTCCAGGTAGGTTTGTGCTGGAGATTACAGCCCTTCACTTCTGTGGTCTCATTCTCATTCAAAATCCAGTTGTGGGAACTCATATTTACAAAGGAGTAGTTCAAGAGCATTACCGCCCATACATTACTCTAGATAGGCTAAACGTTGCCCTTGGATTAAACAAGATCATAACAAGGCTGTGGACTTGAGTTTTGATTCCTTGTAGGCCTCCCTTTTCCAAATTTGTGCCTTAGCCTAAACCATCAGCCTATAGAAACAAACATAAAGTTCCATGGGATGCTATGGTACTTACTGCTGAACTTATTTACTGCAGCCATTGATGTTTAGGGCAAAGTCTGAGGAATCACACAGTATTCTCCTTTTGATGACACCCAGAAGTGAGGCTGCTCTACATCTACAGGAAAAACTGTTCATACTGTGTGCAGAAGACATTAACCCAAAGCCATTCTCAAGGCCTTTGCTTGCCCTCCTTTCTCTGTAAAGGCCAAAAAGGCAGTGCTCACTTTTCCAGTCTCTCTTGTAGTGAAGGGGAAATCATATGATCCAGTTGTGGCCATGAATCATAGAAAGAAGTGTGCAAGAAAGCCTCTAGGATAGCGATTGCTTTCCTGATGAAAAATACATGTGAGAGGAGAGCTCTGTAGCCCGTCCTTTAACTCTTCTCTCTACCTTGATTATGGATGTGATGTCCGGAGTTGCAGCAGCACACTTGAGGCAGCGAGGCTACAGAGTGGAAAAAACTCAACACCCTAAGGATAGCAGAGAAGATAGAAAAAGCCTGGGTCTTTGATAAGATGGCTGAACAACTGCCCACCTATGTATTTCTTGTCAAGCAAGAAAAATAACCACTCATTTAGAGCATTAGTTGTGCTTTCTGTTACTTGCAGCCTAACATATAATTAGTTTTTATTTTATAGATTGTTATAAATCTTGTAATTAAGCCTGTCTTTGTCTTAGCTTTGGCTACTACAAAGTTACAAAATTGTAACTGATGTTTACCATGAGAATATATGCTCTGTTAATTTTTTTCCGGATTCTGTGGGGGTTTTACCCATGCTTTTATTTCACTCCAATTCCTCCAAGTGCTTATCTTGTTATTTTGTATTATATGCATATATGAATGGAATTTTTTTCTAGAACAGAACAAGGTATAAATAATACATAAACAAAAAAATCCAACTGGAGGATTGAGGAAGTCATTATTTGAATAAAGTTTTCTCAGAGGGACAACATCTGTGCCTCACTCTTTAGTTAAAATTCAGTAATTACAGTAACTCCTGAGATTGTAACTGAAGTGAATCAGTAAGCAGTTTAAATAGTGGGCTATTAAAAAATTGTATCTCTATTAAATTCAGAACTCTAAGATCTTACAGTAGGGGGAACACAGACTTCAGGGGATCTATAAACCTTCTGACATAAACAGAATTTTGTTTATACACACAAATGTGCATTTTCCTGGGTAAAAGCCTGAAGCTTTCAACAAATATGCAAAGTCTGTTATTCAGAATAAGCTTAAGAACTTCTGGGTTAAGTTACATTTACCCTTTTTGAGTTCCCCCACCCTGAAACCCAGAATCACCATTTTGGTTCCTTTGGATTTTTGCACTTCTGTCAAGACCCTACACTCTGTCACAGTGTTGATGCCTGCTTCATCCTGAGGGTACACACTCCATCAGTGTTAGTTGACTTGCATTGATATTTAATTATTTACACTGCATTTGGTGTCTGGAATGGCAGTCTCTGGTTGATCATTCTGGAGGCTCTGAATCCATTGGCTGCATCCCAGTGGGCTTGGTGTGTTGTAGACCCACAAATCAAAGTAGTGTGATGGAGGAGGAAAATCATTCCCTTCTAGGATAATGCATTTTTCATGAGAAACAGGTCATTAAGAACCATTGCCTGGTGCTCACTCTCATTCTACCTTTTCATCTTTCCTCTCTTGTCAAATTATTGTGCCTCCTTCTTCTCTCTGTGTTTCCCCTCTGCTTTATTTCTCTGTATTTGATTATCCTGCCATCTCTTTCTTTCTAATATATTTAAATGATTTCTACATGATATGCATCTTTGAACTATTTTCTGGCCTGACTTTTGTTCTTTTTCCATCACATGGCATCTGTCTCTTCATTTGCTATTGTACATGATACTCACATTCTAGCTGATATAGTGCATAGATTTTTCCTAAACTTATAATTTCAATTCCCAACACATAAAAAGACAATGCTCATATCCTGTTTTTCCGTGATACTTTGATACTCCCTGAAGATTTCATTTTACTGCCCATCATCATATTTTTCTATTCCCTCTTACGTCTGTGAATACAGACTCAATAATTTACTTGTGCCGATTTTCTGTTCTGTCATGCAAATTTTGTGGCAGTTTCCTCCCAAATGATAGACTTGAAGTGATCAAATCCATCACATTTCTCAGAGCAGCTTTCTCTTCTCTGGTTAAAATCAGGGGTGGGTTTAAATGAGTCAGAGATTTTTGAGGAAGGAGATTTCTGTCATGAGAGAAGTGATACCGTGAGGGAAAAAATATATCTCACTGAAAACTTCTTTTGTATTTCTGTTGACAGTTCTTTTTTTAAAGCAACTGAGTCAGTTATAATTTTTACTAAAATTTAATTACATGCAGAGAGTAAACATCTGGAAATCATCCTGGATAATCAGTGTGAATTTCTACGGTAAATCAAAGACTTATATGCCAGAGTTTAGAGATTACGATCTTAATGATCTGTATGTTATTCATAAAAGCCTTTGTTTTCAATCTGTCTTTAAGATATAATTTGAATTCAAAGCATTTATGAAACAGGAAACTTGCCACTTTATTTCTTCCTTTATGTATATCTCCCTTGGGACAGTGGGGTTGTTGGAAGAGGGGGTTAAGTACTGATTTGTTTTTGGTGTGTATGCTTTTTTCTTTAACTCATTTATTTGTGAAATTTAAGAAGCAACAGGGATTCTAAGTCAGACAAGTAAGCTGGAAAACAATAAAGCTTGAAAACCACCTAGGTGTAAAATCCCCTTGAACTAAGGAATGCTTCCAACATTAAGTTCTCTGTAAGTATGAACTATAAATGATAACATTCCAAAATTAGTTTGTGAAGGAAGGGTCATAATAGGAAACTTGGATCATCTGAAATTAGCCCAACCTACCTTCTTACTAACCTAAAATAATAGCCTCCACCCCTACCCAATATGACCTAAAAATAATAGACTGCATCTCACCCTAAAGTAACTTGGCTTGAATCCAGGAATTAATACATACATGACACTCAGAATTGCAGCCAAGAAAAGAAGCGGCATTCTCTTTCTCGTGATCTGTCACAGTGCGGTAAGCCTCCCTGGCTCGATAATCCTAATTAATGTTCATCGTCTCCACCGCATTCCAATGTGAAAAGCAGAGTGGTGACACTCTTTGCTAGGAATCAGGCTTTCAAGAGGCTGCAGTTTCAGAAGGTGTGTCTCAGACTCTCTATTCTGAGTTCTCCATTCTCTAAGGGATTATGTGTCTTCTCTCTGAAAGCTGATAACCTAAGGAATTAAAAGGCTGAGACAGAAAAGAAAAGCTAGCACAAGGAAAATGCTTGTTTTTGATTTTTTTCACTTTACACGAAAGTGTCATATGGATATAAGCCAGAAAATGCTAGAGTTAGGAGAATAAGAGGTCTAAAAGAGTAAAGAGTGGGGAGAGGCGAGGAAGAGATGGAGGTATAGAAAGTAATGGAGAAGAAAAAAAAAATGTTGACTAAAAGGGAGAAGCCAATAGAAGACACACAGATGCTTCTGACTTTTGTGGGCCATGGGCGCTTTTCTTCACAGGTTTCTTTCTCCATAAGCAGATACTAAAAATTAGATGTTACTACAGCATTGGAATAAAGGTGAATATATTAATTTTTTAACCTGAAAGCTCATTTTTTCGTCTGATTTTAAAAGAAATAAAAACCCTTTTGTGTGCTTCTGTATTATTATGGGCTCAAGGCACCTTTCTCTTATGCCTACTGGAGAAGTGGGCCTTATAGACAGAATGAGGGAGAGAGAGCAAGAACTCTGCTCAAAAGTGGAGGAAAGGGCTTAAAGTAGCAACATATAAATTAAATAAATACAGGTATCAGTGCATCACCATAGTCTAAATCTAAATTATATGTTAAGATATTCTTAATCATGCCAGCTAAGCTTTACAGAACCATGTGCTAATGTCACATGCTTTATCTTACTCGTTCCACACAACAGCCTGAAAGTTAAGCAGATGAAGATGTGTCTTGAAGCTTTAGGGCTGCTCACATGTTCTGTTTCCTTGCAAGGCTCAGTACCCAGTTTTTAATGGAACTTCTCAAGATTATGGGGCTTCCCTGGTGGCTCAGCTGGTAAAGTATCTACCTGTAATGCCAGAGACCTAGGTTCAATCCCTGGGTTGGGAACATCCCCTGGAGAAGGGAAGGGCTACCCACTCTAGTATTCTGAACTGGTGAATTCCATGGACTGTGTAGTCCGTGGGGTCACAAAGAGTTGAAAACGACTGAGAGACTTTCATTTCACTTCACTTCTCAAGATTATATATGCTTCAAGTCCTACAAACGTGAACCTGTTCATATAGATGTAGGTGTATAGTCAGTGTAGACCAACTATATCCCCCCCAGTTCACCATTCAGCTCACTGAAACACAGAAAGGCTGAGATGTGTAGACTGTTCAGAGTTACAGGGCCACTCAGTTAAAGGATAGCCTTAATAAGATCGAGTATGACTAAAAAAACTCTTGAGTCATAGGTTAAAATTGGATGCAATCATAAGTGTAATGTGCCTAATGTGCCTAGAACTCTATTTTCAGCCAGTGTTTCCCAGGTAATAATATCCTCAACTTTAGCTATCACCCAGTGGCTGGTGACCAACAAATGTGCAGCTTCAGCTGTTTAATTTAGGATGCTTTCAACTGTCATTAACAAGATCCTCACCCAATGATCATAAAAAGACACATGAATGCTCCTGTGAGAGGCCATCAAGAGACAGAAAAAACTTCCAAGATGGCTGGTGCATAGATTCAACAACATCATCAAGGTCACAGCTTCTCTCTCTCCACTCTCCAGTCTTTAGTGTTGGCCTCATCCTGTGGCTTGGTACATTTTTCGCTGCAGGAAAACTGTAAGGAGCACTGAGGCTGTAGGCTTCCTCATCCAAATCCATTGAGAGAAAGCCTGGCTTCCCGCGACTTTCCTAGAAGCTGCCTGCAAACACATTATTGCCTCTCACTGATGGAAATTAGATCATGTGACTTTTTCTGAACTAATTTCTAACAAGTAGGATGATTTTTGGATCAACACTCTCAGATCAATCAGGCTTTCCTTTGAGATGAGGTCCATTTCCTTAATCACTTTGAAAGAGTAGTAGGATGGACATTGGGGAGTCAGCAACAACGTCTGCAGCATCAGCTCCAGATCTGGTCTGCTAATGGCCCCATGAGCACCTCCCCATCTTACCATCCACAGTCATATTTGGCGTAACCTGTTCAAAGCTGAACTCATGGTCTGTCTCTAGAGACTGCTCTTCCTCCCAGGTGACTTAGTTGGAAAAATACAAAACCAGAACTCAGAAAACAATCTTCAGTTCCTCTTACTTCTTCACCTCCCTCATTACCCAATTATCAAGGCTAACCCCGCCTTGATGTATCCACCACCAGTATCCTTAGCATCACCCTATTTCATCCCCTCATTACTCCTTACTTGAATTATTGCACATGGCCTCCTACATGGCCTCCTTTGACCCATATCCCTGTTGCTACCGGATGTATGTTTACAGATGGAGTAATAAGGGAAAGAAAGCTCATGCCACTACTTTACATGACTTCCATTAGTAGCTCCCCTTTAGCTTCTGGATACAACTCATTTATTCTTTTATTAAACATATACTTACATGGAGTTGCCTTATGTCAGACTCTGGGCTCAGTGAGACGAATAAAAAGATGAAGAAAAAATCGATGGGGTCCCTGCCTTCATTGGAGTTAACAGTCTAGGGGACTATGGAGGGTGTGGATATGAGGACTTCTAAAGGAAAGTCCTGATCTGGTTTGTTTGTTTTAATTTATTTATTTGGCTGCACCAGGTATTAGTTGTGGCATGTGAATTCTTTGTTGCAGCATGTGGGATCTAGTTCCCTGACCGGGGATGGAACCCGGGCCCCCTGTATTGGGAACTGAAGCCTTAACTGCTAAACCACCAAGGAGGTCCCCTAATGCACTTTTTATAGGAAATCGGCACTTTGAGCTTGTGTGGGGGAGCTGGGAAAAGAGAAACTAGCAAGCAATGCTCCCAGAATCCACAGAATTTCCAGAATCTTAATAAATTACTTGTATTGTCCTCATAACTGTTTATAGCCCCATCTCTTCCTTTAGACTATGGTCTTGCTCATGTTTGTATCCCCAAAGCCTAAAATTTCTGTGCAGCTTATTTTTTCACGTCTTCTATCTGTTTATTTTTTCCTACGTTGGCTCCTCCCATCAAAAAAAAAAAAATGTCCCTCCCACCAAAAAAAAACACAAAACTGATCCACAGTAGAAATGCAAAAAATACTGAACACCTTTACAAGTAAAATGACCCTGAGACCCAGAAAGTTTAAATCTGTTTACCAATGTCAACAAGGTAAAATTCTTCTGAAAACTTTTCCTCTGAAAATTAGAAGAGTTATCATGATAGGTGAGTTCCCAATCACAGGAAGTGTCTGAGATAGGCACTAGATTTGTGGGTCATTGGTTATCCAAAATCACTGCAGATGGTGACTGCAGCCATGAAATTAAAAGATGCTTACTCCTTGGATGGAAAGTTATGACCAACCTAACTAGTATATTAAAAAGCAGAGACATTACTTTGCCAACAAAGGTCCGTCTAGTCAAGGTTATGGTTTTTCCAGTAGTCATGTATGGATGTGAGAGTTGGACTATAAAGAAAGCTGAGCACTGAAGAACTGATGCTTTTGAACTGTGGTGTTGGAGAAGACTCTTGAGAGTCCCTTGGACTGCAAGAAGATCCACCCAGTCCATCCTAAAGGAGATCAATCCTGAGTGTTCATTGGAAGGACTGATGCTGAAGCTGAAACTCCAGTACTTTGGGCATCTGATGCAAAGAACCGACTCATTTGAAAAGACCGTGATGCTGGGAAAGATTGAAGGTAGGAGGAGAAGGGGACAACAGAGGATGAGATGGTTGGATGGCATCACTGACTCAATGAACATGAGTCTGAGTAAACTCCAGGAGTTGGTGATGGACAGGGAGGCCTGGCGTACTGCAGCCCATGGGGGTCGCAAAGAGTGGGATGTGACTGAGCGACTGAACTGAACTGGTTATCCTTAGGTTCTTGTGGTCTTGTTCAAGCTGTGATTCTACAAAGCACAGTACAGATTAGTGATTCATAATCCCTTACAAAATTTCTTAACTTCAAATACATTTTACAGTGATTTTATCTCTTATGTTCAAGATTTTAGCTATTTCAGGGAATTTGGGGTTAATATCTATAAATAGTATTTATCTAAAGAAGTTAAAAAAGTCTACAAGCCAATACATACTCTAGGGAGAATTCAAAATTGTGTTTATATAATGTAAGTTTTACCTTTTAGGATACAAATGTGTTTGATAAAGACAGCACATTTTGATTCTTGTCCAGGAAAGCAGTTTCCAGTGAGTGAGTTGTGTTGAATGCCTTCGAAGCAGAATGTAACTTCTGGAAATCCCATGGAGGCAGCCAAAGTTGTCAATGAAACAAGAAGTAATCTTGAGGGATATTTTAATATACAAATGTTCTTAAAGAGTATGCTAAAATCATGTGAGATATCTCTCATCAGTATCAACAATTTCTGAGGCTTGTCATGCAGCTGAAATACTCAGGATACAAAAGCATTAAATGTCCAAAGGCTGGACATTGCCTTAGGATGCCCCTTGGATTCTTAAGTGAAATTTTTATTTAATTGAAGTTCATAACCTTTCATTGGACATTCTACGTCCAAATTGTAATTAAAGTAATTGTGAAAATTATTGTTCTTATTGTGACTGTGCAACCAAAATTTCTGGAATACAGTTTGTATAGAGCAGGGTAAAATCATTATAAGTGTTAAAAAAAAAAAAAAAACTTTGAAGACATTTTGATAGAATTTTCCTCTCATAAAAACCTTTTGATCTAATCTATGATATCTAGCTGAATAGCACTGCACACATTCTACTTTATCTATTTAAAGAGTTACTTGTAGATTCTATGAAGAGCATTTTCTACCTCTCTTGAGATGCCAGAAATATTTCTAAACCCATGAGATATGTTAATATTTTTCTAAAAATCTCTTAGTCAAATGCCTCCTTTCCAGGCATTTTCTGCTTTGTGTTAATGAGCTGCAAAGACCTGGCAATTTAATTCTCAATTATAAACAAAACCTACTTGTCTTAAAACTTGGTCAAGACAGAGCTCTATCCATAAATCTCATTTCAAATTGTGCCTAGTAATTTGCTTTGTGTTTGTGGAAAAACACAGCTTGTTAATGGTAGGGCTCAAATACTAAACTTAGAAAGAGCATCCTAGAGGAAGAACCCAAGGTAAACAGAAACTTCCAAAAGTTGTAAATAACAGACGACACACAGATGATGTGTATTTCATTGAGTTGCCACATCATAGGCTCATAGTAAATGAATACAACATGGCTTGAGATCTATGTGTACAGTTCCTCTATTACCTAATGCAGTGTAGACACACTTACCACACTCCAATCCTTGCTTCCACTAAGAAAAGTAAACAGTGTCATGACATCATTCACAGCCAATCAAAGCTCAGACACAAGGACAAAGGAAGTGTTGGGAGAATCCTTTTGCAACTCGGAGTCAGGGTGGGCAGGCAATATGTTTGATAAGTTGTCCTAACACATCCCTGGGGGGTTCTGAGTTGTATTTATAAAATAGCATTTGCTGGTGGCTCAAAAACTGTCTTAGGAGGCGGGCAGTATGTCACATTCCACAAGAGCAGCGATTGTGGTGACGTACCTAAGGTGACCAGGAGCAACCTTTGTTCATTGTTCCATCACATGACTCTATAATAAATATTAGTCATCCAATGTACACATAGGATGTGATGAGGCTTCCTGAGAGGGCAAAACCTTCTTCCAGGGGTCAGAGTACACTCCCTGTTCTAGCCAGTTCCCTAATCAGATTGGCTATCTTTACCTCGGGAAAAAACCACAGCTTTCCCATTAAGCAGAAGCTGTCGCGGAGCAGCAGCATTGGGTGCCTGTATATTACCATCACTTTCAAGTTCTCCTTTTTCCTTCTGAGTTCCAAACAGTTCACGGTTCCCTGGTTTTGATTAAACCAGATTGTATTTTAAAGTTTTGCTTCTCTCTCTTATCTAGCCTGCCCTAAGTTAATATAAAATGTTCCGAATGATCTCACCTTGTGGTTTCATTGACTGGAGATACCGCAAAGCCGGGAGGCACTTCTATTATACTTGGAGGCATGGGCTCTCTATCTCTTCCATTCTCCATGAGAACACAGTTCTCTCATCACAAGGTTGTAGAGCCTTTACCAGACTATAGCAGAAGTTTAAAAAAAAAAAAAAAAGACACTACAATATCATCAGCAACACAAAAACACTGTATTATTTCTTTGGCTGAGTTTTACTTAAAAATATAAATATACTGTGGTTTTGACTTTTTCCCTAGGTAGAATAGCCTGTTTTCCCAAAACTCTCAATATATAGGACAGATCATACTTTATCTCTTCCTATTCAAAAAACAAGTAGAGAGTTAGAACTGAAATTAAAAACTGGCACTTGGGACTTCCCCCGGTGGTCCAGTGGTTGAGAATCTGCCTGCCAATGCAAATGACATGGGTTTGATCCCTGGTCTGGAAAGATCCCACATGCCACGGGGCAACTGAGCCTGTGTGCCACAACTACTGAGCCCGTGTGCCCTTGAGCCCCATGCTGTGCAACAAGAGGAGCCAAAGAACTGAGAAGCCCACGCACCACAGGGAGAGAAATCCTGCTTGGAGCAACAAAGACCCAGTGCAGTCAAAAATTCATTCATTCGTTCATTTAAAAATGAGACAGAGAAAGAAAGAACTGGCATGTGATACCTACTTGAGGTTTATGGAGAAAAATAATCACACACTATATACTCAGAGAAAATACTCTGAGCAGGTTTGTTGTTTACTCTCTTAGTCATGTCCATGTCCAACCCTTTTGTGACCCCATGGATGTAGCCTGCCAGGCTCCTCTGTCCATGGGATTTTGCAGGCAAGAATACTGGAGTGGGCTGCCATTTCCTTCTCCAGTGGATCTTCCCGACCCAGGATTGAAGCTGCAACTCCTGCATAAGCAGATGGATTCTTTACCACTGAACCACCAGGGAAGCCCCAAGCAGCTTTACTGACTAGCAATATACCCATTTTATAGATACTGCCACATAAAGGATAGAGCCTGAGGGAAGGTAGTTCCTTCATTATGGATGTTGCCTTTCTAAGGATTATAGAGATAGAGGTTTAAGGGAGGCCAGGATCCTGTCTGGGCAGCCTGGTGACTGTAGCAAGACTTTCTCTTAGTTCCCATCCCATCCTTCACTTCAACCAAGCACTTCACACTTGCTCTGATCCTCCTAGACAGAGAGAAATATTAATAATTAGAACTCAGTGGCTATTTAGAGTCTCTTGATATATTTTAAATTCCTCCATCTTGAATAAAAAGCTTTCTCAGTGACACTGGCATTTAATAAGATCTACAGCTCGTTCTGCACATAAGGAGCTTGAAACTCACCACTCTGTCCTAACAAGCAAAAAGCTGAACAGACTGAAAAATCAACGATTGTTCTTGGACCTGTAAGAGCAGGGAGGACACAGTGCAAACCACTGCTCCCCAAATGGAAGAGACAGACAAGCAAACGCAGGGAGTCGCTGCTTACCAGAGCAGAGACTCGGGAATGGAAACCACCCATGGAAGGTAGAAAAACCTGCTCTGTAATTGATGAATTGCTGGAGGCCAAGTGAGAACAAGTCTGAGGGTTAAAAACCCCAGGAGGATCCAGTCATAGAGGGACCTACAATATTGTTAAGGTTTTCCTCCAGGAGCTTGACCAGGTCCCCAAAGTAAATATTGAAGAAAAATCTCCTTCTGCTTCCTGGAGGAGAAGGGAAAAAGAAACTATTTTGAAATATACCACAGCGTTCTGTTCTTGACAAAGATTGCCCTTAAGGACAAACTATCTAATCAGACCCTGTCTGCTAGGGTTGTGTGTGTGTGTGGGTGTGTGCGTGCACGCCCAGTCGCTTCCTGTGCTTGTGCTTAGTCGCTCCGTCATGTCCGACTCTTCGTGACTGCATGAACTGTAGCCCGCCAGGCTCCTCTGTCCATAGGGATTCTCCAGGCAAGAACACTGGAGTGGGTTGCCAAGCCTTCCTCCAGGGAGTTTCCCAACCCAGGGACTGAACCCAGGTCTCCGCATTGCAGGAGAATTATTTACCGTCTGAGTCACCAGAGAAGCCCAAGAATACTGGAGTAGGTAGCCTATCCCTTCTCCAGGGGATCTTACCAACCCAAGGATCGAACCAGGGTGTCCTACATTGCAGGCGGATTCTTTATCAGCTGAGTCGCTTCAGTGGTGTCCACCCATTTGCAATCCCATGCACTGTAGCCTGCCAGGCTACAGTGTTCATGAGATTCTCCACGCAAGAATACTGGAGTGGGATAGCCATGTCCGCCTCTAGGGTATCTTTCCAGTCCAGGAATCGAACCCCCATCTCCTGCTTCTTCTGCATTGCGGGCTGATTCTTTACTGCTGAGTCACCAGGGAAGCTGCTAGGATATTACCAGAATCTAACTGACACAGGAAGGAAAGACCCAACTTCAGCCCATTCTATCCATTCTGTCTCATATAAGAGGGGAGAAAAACACAGAGAAATACTTGCCAAATCCTTAGTCTAGAAGCATAGTTTCACTAAAAGCCTGAGACCTAATCATAGGATTATTGAATACTTCCCCTCTCCCCACACCTTATTGCCACATTACTAAAGGCCTATTTAAAGCAGTTCCTTGTATCCAGTACATCACGTCCAGCTGTCAACAAAAACATACAAAGCATACTGAAAGATTAAAAAAAACACAATTTGAAGAGATAGAGAACAAGAATCAGAATGTTGGAATTATCAGACCAGGAATTTAAAACTACAATGATTAATATGCTAAGGGATCTAATAGACAAAGTAGAACTGCTGAGCCATGTAAGCAGAGAGATGTGAATCCTAGAAAAAAGAAATCAAGCAAACTGGTGGGAGGGATGTTCAAGTGGGAGGGGACAGGGGTAAACCTATGGCTGATTCATGCTGGTGTTTGGTAGAAACCAATACAATACTGTAAAGCAACTCTCTGTCAATTAAAAATAAAGTTAAAAAAAAAAAAGAAATGCTGGCGATCAAGAATACTGTGATGCAAATGAAGCTTATTAGTAGACTGGACGCAGCTGAGAAAAAAAATCCCTGAACTTGAGGATATCTCAATAAAATCTCCAAAATTAAAAAACTAAGAGAACAAAGATGGAAAAGAAATAGAAAAGAATATCCAATGATTACAGCATAACTAAAAGGATGTAACACATGCATGATGGAAATACCAGAAGGATAAGAAAGAGAGAAAGGAACAGATAAAATATTTAAAATAATAATTTCAAATTGCTGAAATTCATGAGTGATATTCAAAACTGAGAAGTCAAAAACTGAGAACTGCACAGCGAAATAAAAACGGTCAATGCATTTAAAAAAAAAAAACAAAAAAACCTGAGAATTCTCCAACACAAACAGCAGATCCAGGAAGCTCAGAGAATACTGAGCAGGCGAAAAAAACACAACAACAACAAAACAAAAATGTACTTAGGCATATCATTTTTCAAACTACAGAAAATATAAAGTAATACAAAATACAGATAAAAATACAGAATACAGATTTAAAAATTCAGGTAAAGAGAAACAATATGGAAAGACGCTAAAGGGAAAAAACCTTGCCCACAGAGGAACAAAGATAAGAACTACATTCAATCTCTTTGAAGACTGTGCAAGGAAGAAGAGATAGATGCATGTGTGTGTGCTAAGCCGCTTCAGTCATGTCCGACTGTTTGTAACCCTATGGACTATAACCCACCAGGCTCTTCTGTCCAAGGGATTCTCCAGGCAAGAACACTGGAGTGAGTTGCTGTGCCCTCCTCCAAGGTATCTTCCCGACCCAGGGATCAAACCCTAGTCTCTTAAGTCTCCTGTATTGGCAGGCAGGTTCTTTACCACTAGTGCCACCTGAGAAGCCCAAGAGAGTAGATAACAATCTAGAATTCTGCACCCTATGAAATTATCCTTCAAAATATAAGGAGAAATAAGGACTTTTTCAAAGAAAAATTGAGAAAATTTGTTGCCAGTAGACCTGTCTTAAAAGAAATGTTGAAAAAATTGTTTAGCGAGGAGAAAAATAATATAAGGCAGAAACTCAGATCTACAGAAAGAAAGGAAGTGCATCTTATTCCAAAGAAGGAATAAGTGAAAGTAAAATAAAATATTTATTTTTCTTAATTTTAATTGATCTAAACAGACAGCTGTTTGCTCAAACATGTACATATCTCATGCATTTATATGCTTATATATAAATGAAGGACTTCCCAGGTGGCTTAGATGGTAAAGAATCCGCCTGTAATACAGGAGACCCAGGTTCAATCCCTGGGTAGGGAAGATAACCTGGAGAAGGGAATGGCTACCCACCCCAGTATTGTTGCCTGGAGAATTCCATGGACAGAGGAGCCTGACGGGCTATGGTCCACAGGGGTGCACAGAGTCAAACACAACTGAAGCGACTTAGCACACGTGCACATCATAAATGAAATAAATAACAGCAATGATACAGGGATAGGAGGGAAGAATTAGTATTATTTTGTTCTTATAAAGCACTCACACTACCCATGAAGTGGTAGAGCGTCATCTGAAAGTAGACTTAGATTACTATATTATGTATATTGCAACTCTTGGGCAATCATCAAGAAAAGGGAAAAGAAAAATCATAACTGCTATGCTAAGAAAGAATAGAAAATGAAATTGTATAAAATGCTCAATAAAACTACAAAAGGCAGAAAAAAAAAGTGGAAGACAAGAGTAGGAGCAAAGAACAAGGGCAATGAATATAAAACATAGTAAGTAATATAGTAGATATTAATCCCACTATATCAATAATCATTTTGAATGTCAATAGTCTAAATGTACCAATTAAAAGACAGATTGTCAGAGTGGATCCAAAAACAGGACCCAACTATATATCTTCTACAAGAATTTCACTTTAAATGTAAAGGAATATATAGATTAAAAGTAAAAAAGATAAAGAAAAATATATCATGCTAACATTAACCAGTAGAAAGCAGGAGCAGCTATATTAAATTCAGACAGAGCAGACATCAAAGTAAGGAAACTTATCGGGGATAAGGAGGGGCATTACATAATGATAGGGGCCAAGTCTCCAAAAAGACGTAACAATCCTCAGTATGTATGCGCCTAATAGAGCATCAAATCTCATGTGGCAAAAACTGATAGAACCAAAGAAGAAACGGATGAACCCACTATCATAGTTGGAGATTAAACACTTCTTTAGAAGAAATGGACACACCAAACAGACAGAAAATTAATAAGGATATAGTTGAACTCAATACCAGTATCAACCAACTGGGTGTGGTTGACTGTTTCATTGAGTAACAGCAATATACATGTTCTTTTCAAGGTCATATGAAACACTCCCCAAGATAGACTACATTCCAGGCTATAAAATACTTAACAAATTTTAAAGAATATAAATCATGAAGTACTTGCTCTTGGACCACAATGGAATCAAACTGGAAATCAATAACAGAAAGATAACTGGAAAATCCCAAAATATATGAAAGTTGAATAACAGACTTCTAAACAACACATGGGTCAAGAAGAAATCTCAAAAGAAATTAAAAATAAGATTTACACCTACCACACACCTAAGATTCAAATTTGTTCTTGGCCAGAAGTCGCTCACAAGGCTTGGTAATTCAAAGATCACTGTGAATCATCTATGGTCAATTCCATTTTACCTGTATCTCATTCCTCAAGGTAGCCTTTACCTTTGCTTGCCTACTTCCCTCTAATCTCTGGGAAACTTCCTACTCTGCTGATCTCCCACTGTTCTCTATAAGGTGAATGTCATGTCTCAGACCTCCAGCCACATATGCTATCATAATCAGGATCAACACCAGAATGCTAGGACCCCCCAGGCTGAACTATATCTCCTCCACCTCGTAGATTTGCTCATTTGACTTCATTCTGATCAGAGTTTAAGGAGAGGGTGAAGGAGGGAGGTGAAGTTACATTCTGTCAACCTCAAAGCTTATGGGCTTAAGCAAAAAGGATTCTGGGGACAACTGATCACAGAGAGTTCTACTCTTTTCCATTCTTGCTCCCAATCCGAGAAGAGATTTTATCCGAGCATCATAAAATAATATCAACAATCGTGCTCTGTTTCACTCAGTACAAGTCAGTTATTTAGTGATTTTGCACTTCCTGATATTTTAAAGGACTTTTGAAAGAGAGTCCTAAAATTTCTTTTGACTTTGTTAAAAGAGTTGTTTTGGAACAACTTTAGAAAACATTCCAAGATGGGAACAGGAGAAAAGAGCTATAGGCATAATATGTTTTATATTTAAAGATATCAGATAAGATTGTGATATAGAGAATTCCTTTCTCTTATGTTTATTTTTTTAACTACATATTGCTTACTGAGCCCCAAACTTCTTTCTTACAAGGGGCAGAAAATGCCCTTCCTAGAGAGAAATGACATCTCTGAAATGGAGCTGTTTGTGGAAATTCCTAGGTTTCTCAGGGGGAATTTTTCTCTCACTCAGAAGGATTGACCACAAAGTTGGTGGTCCACGCTCTGGTGAGCTCCTGGGCTAGCCTTTGGCAAAACTGAGTAACTGGCAAAGTTAGATATTGCTGAATCATCCTACACACCCACCACCTAGGCATACACCAAACACCACAGTCCCTAGTCTGGCCAATGTCCAGAACACCCCCTACCTCTCTTCTCTCCTCTCTGTGAAAATGCCCTCTCAGGAGGCTTAGCAACTATAAATAGAGAAAATAGGCTCAAGTTACAGAATATTGAAAGTCATTGGAGGTTACAGTTTTAAAAATCATCGAGTAGAATTATTTTCAGAATTATTCATTTTTAATATTTTAGCTGCAAAACTTTTTCTTCAAAAGAAACCTTGAAAAGAAAAGAGCAGTATATAATATAGAGTAGAAATATATATCTAAGAAAAGCAATATATAAAAGTAAAAACCAATATATAAATAAGGTAACCAAGAGCTACTCTGTTTAGTTTCCATTCCCAAGGGGAAACCTGAAAGTCCCCAGACTTAGAAAACTAGCAATCTAATTCACAGATGACAATCTTGAGCCCCAAAGTAAACCAGCTTGTCCAGCATTGCCCAATGAAACACCAATGACAAAGGTCAACTGCTCTTCAGGAGCATGTCCTTGCTATCACTGAGCCTGACACAGGTCCTCAGAGACCCTGCAATTAACAGAGACCCTGTTAATTATCTGAATTCAACAATTTATGCTAGTGTTAATGACTGGCACCATCTTTACACAGGAGTCCTCTTAGCAGTGTTTGCTTTCATTTAAACAGGATTCACCTTCTTAGATCAAAGAAAGGAATATCTAAGAGCAAATATACAGATGTCACAATAGGCTTGTTGGTACAGAAAACTGAGTGTAGGATAACAGAACCTCCAGAGAGGGCTATTCTGTCATTTGAAAATCATGTACAATTTTATAATTCATGGGTTGGCTCAGGGGCAGGGGGCAGAATCAAAAGCAATACTTGTTGTTTTCATAAAAGTATCTAAAATAAGAAAACCTAAACCAAATCACATTGACTAGTCTGATGTGCTAAAGTTAGAATGAAGAAGTATTCAGAGTTAGTCCTACATTAATTCGGGGTAGGACAACTTTGTTAGCTACTTCTGATGTTAACAGCCATGTGGTATAATATACACGGTTCTATATCATAACATGAACATAATGTTTTCTGTTTTAAGATGAGTGTAAGTTTTATTTTAAAGTTTGCCTTGATTTTATAGTAATATAGTACAAAAATAAAGCTTTCAGGCCCTCAAAATGTATTTCTGTCTCTTATTCTATTTCTTCCTGTCCATATACTGGGAAAGTTGCAAGAAATAAGTAGAGATTATCAAAGTAAATGATGACAGGTATTATACTACAAGTAAATGTATTGATGAAAAATAAAAATTCAATTTCTTGGAGATCTAGACAGATTGAGTCTTTGGAGAAAAAACAACTATCACCACCAGCAGCCTCATTCACTACTCAACCAAGCTGACTAGACACTTTCCCTTCAGTACTCCTCATTTTTACATTGTTATTATTATTTGGAATGTGGTTCGTTATAACTGAAAGAAAAAAAAGAAACTCATGTCAATTATGGTTTCTTGTTTATTGCAAAAAAAAAAAAAAAAAAATTCAACTTCCCAATGTGTTGTAAATCTCAACACTCAACAGGACTGTATGACTATCATCTTGATAGACACGAGTCAGGATCATGCAAATTTAATTTAAAATGCTATGAAGTTGCTTATTTTTCTTCAAGGCACAGGTGTCGGCAACACATGAAACTGAATCAGGAATTCACAAAAGTGTTGCAAGTTTTCTATCTTGAAGTTAGAAATTTAAAAGAAATCCACTTTACATTGTGCGTTCTGTCAAAACTACAGCTGGGGAGAAAATTAAGAAAAAATTCCAAAATATTTTCTGGTCCAATTCTACCATCAAATGACAAACATCAATTTTTGCCATCAATCAAATCATTGTCCTTTTCAGCCATTTTGATGGTGGCATCAAAATGGTGTTCTGTTCAATTGTTTGCTCCTATGACCAAAGACGGTGGGGAGGGAAAAATTCTACAGTGAATCCTTCAGACAACACAGGGTTGAACTACTCAAAGCAGCGAGCTGTGCTCAGTCGTGTCTGACTCTGTGACCCCATGGATGGAGCCCACCAGACTCCTCTGTCTATGGAGTTCTCCAGACAAGAGTACTGGAGGGGGTTGCCATTTCCTCCTCCAGGGGATCTTTCCAACCCAGGGGTCAAACTCACATCACCTGGGTCTCCTGCATTGACAGGCAGATTCTTTATCACTGCACCACCTGGAAAGCCCGAGTTTGAACTGCACAGGTCCACTAATACTAGGTTTTTTCCAAAAGTGGATTCTACAGCTTACAGTACTACACCATCTGTGGTTGTTTGAATCCAGGGATTTGGAACCATGGATATGGAGTCCCAACTGTGAATTTATACTGGCTTTTCAACTACTGCCCAAATTCTCACCTTGTTCAAAAGTCAGCTAGATTTTGTTAACTACTGGAGACTATCATTAGAGCTTACAGTTTCTTTAAATTAATTCAAAAGTAAAAATGATTAGAATATCCACAGAAGGTGCTCCGAGCATTAGAATTCTTGTCGAAAATCAAAGGATGAAAGTTATGTTTTGTTGCCAAACATCAGAGTCCAAATTTGGCCGAGGCAACTACAGGAAGACCTCAGCTTTGCTCTCAGAACACTAAATTGTCCACCTTGCTTTGCGAAGATTTGCGTTATTTATCACACAGTGCTAGCCTTTGTTGAGTTCTAGATTTTTTGAGAAATATGATTAGCTACAGTCAAGAATTAAAAGATTCAGTTGCCCTATTTTTGGAATTCAGAAAAAGGACTAGGAATAAGTCTTCAAGATACTAATCATCAGTATGGCAGGGGCAAGGGCAAGTGAGGACCCATGCTGGCCACAAATACTAGGTATGGTTGTGTTGGACCATATGTGCTGAGTACCAGTTATTTCATCTTTCAAAAATAACAATGAGATTGAAACATGAGTATCAACATGGAAAGATGTCCAAGTTATAGACAAGTGAGAAAATAAAGTTGCATGACACAATATATAGCATGACTCCACTTATAAATGTTAGACGAACATAAAGAGACTTACTAAATACTCCCACAGAAGAATTCTGACAAACACTCGCAGAACCTTGGGCAATAAGATCTCCTGAGTCTGATTCCTAAATTCTAGTCCTGAGTCTACCACATTGCTTAACCCTTTCAAGCTTCAGGTTCTGAACGATCAAGGAGTTAGAGAATCATTTCACCTATTTTCAGTTCAATCTACCCGCAATGCAGGAGACCCCGGTTCCGTTCCTGGGTCAGGAAGCTCCTCTGGAGAAGGGATAGGCTACCCACTCCAGTGTTCTTGGGCTCCCCTTGTGGTTCAGCTGGTAAAGAATCTGCCTGCAATGTGGGAAACCTGGGTGCAATCCCTGGGTTGGGAAGATCCCCTGGAGAAGGGAAAGGCTACCCACTCCAGTATTCTGGCCTAGAGAATATAGTCCATGGGGTTGCAAAGAGTCGGACACGAATGAGCAACTTTCACTTTTCATTTTCAGTTCTAGTTTGCTGTGAGTGTAAAAGTGTTCTTCCTTAATTTCCATTTATGAAATAAGGGGTTGAAAACATCTTCCTCAGAGTTTTTTGTGAGGCTATATACAAGCAGATTTGCAAATGTACTTGGTAAACTTATATTTTATTATAACAATAATAATCCATAGCTTTAAAAAAGCTTCCACTATATTTATATGTTGTTTTTACTAGTTCTTCCTAATTGCAGCCCTGTTGGGGATATTACCAACACATTTTCTTCATTATAAAGCAAAAAGCTTTAGGTTTAAGGTTATTTCAGGGTCTGAACCATATCAAGTCAAACATCAGCATCAGGAAGAAAAATCAATTGTAGCAAGGCTGACAATTAACTTCCTAAAAGTGAATCTCATTTTCCCACTGATGTCTTAGTGAAATCAGAATTTTGTTTCCTAGAAAATATTTCAGTGGATTAGGTTGCAAACTCATCTTGTTTGAAGAATTATAGGAGTTGGCTTAATCTTTGCAGGGTCTCTGTCAGCTAAAATAGTCTACGGTTCTATTTTAGAAATTCAGCCCAGGAGGTAACCTCTCTCAGACTGAGATGTCAGAGAATAGGACCTGCTCAGATTTTCATCATGTCTTAGGAATGTGTATTCTTTCTTGATGTCAATTCAGCAAAGCTGAGTTTATTCTAAATTTGTTTCTTATTTAACTGTGTAAGGACAGAAATAGGATTGGTGATGGATGTCACTGAGTAACCAATTTAATATAAAGAACTTTCTAACAGCCAGAGTTGTCCAACATAGAAAAAGCCTGCCATTGGATGAATTGAGTCCCCTAGGAGGAGAAATAAGTGGTTGAAAGGAGACTCAACAGTCAGAAGAGGGATCTCACTTCTTATTGGGGAAGATTATCTATTTTGTGTAGGGTACTTGTGCTAATCTTTTAATCCTTCTAATTAACTGTTGTCATGCTGAGGACAGGTTTTTTTTTTCCTTTAGCTCATTTCTAGATTTCTACACACATTGTAAATGTTCAATAAATTTATCTTTAACGAATGAAGAAATAACACAGAGAGAAAACATGCATTTATCAAACAGGGGCATAGAGGAAGTTTAAGATCCCTTAATTGTGAAATTCTTGGAAGTGTTCATCATCCTTGGAAAAGTAAATTCAGTAGTAAAAATGCAATGTCATAATGAGTGTTTTGAAATTTTTCAGAACTCGTTGCTAGTTCCAGACTGTTGTCCATTTCTTCCTTCCAGTTTTCTGCTTAGACTATTTGCTTTACTATTTCAGGCCCCAATTTCATACTTGGACCTTCTAGAACTCAGAAATCATCCATTTCATTGTACTATGTATATTTAAAATAACTATATTGCCAAATAATTTTTTACCAGTGGGAGCTACATATTGAGTGCCAAAAAATTGCTTGATTTCAAAAAGTTCGAAGTCTTATGTTACAGCAAATAAGTAACAAAGTTAGTAACTTCTGAATTTTACAAAAACTTGTCTGCTTCAAATCAAATATGCTTAAATCTCATATTATTCTTGAGTCCATCCAGCACCCTGGTTTGTTCATGTCTGGGTTTCACACACTAAGTCTGAATTCTTTAGTTGGTGGTAAAATCAATTTAGTGGGTTACAAACCAGAACTTTCAGGAAGAAAAGATTAAATGACAAATATCAGAATGTATCATACCTATTAATGAAAAGTATTTTTTTCACAAAACTTTTTAGTAATTCAGATTTATTTGTATGTGTGCCTATACCTGTGTTGTGATGTAAAATATATTTCTTACAATGGATCATATGAGCAAAAACAGTTTGGAAAAGCACTGGTTTACAGGCTGCTCCAGGACCCTTAAAATAATGTCTCTGGTTTAAAAGGTCCACTCACTATCCAGTTTTCCCAAAAGATTCTTTTGATACATAATCAGGTATATACATGGTAAAATTACTCAGTTCAAATTTTTTTTTCTCAGTAGTAGGAACAGATGACCTAGTTCTCAAAGTTCATACACTTGAGCCAACTGTAATGAAAATAAGAAGTGTAGGGTGCTATTTATTTTACTTTGTCCGCAGATGAACAGGTCAAGTGCTTCCGAGAGCCAAGGGTCCCGACGTTTACAACCTGCTTCCTTCTCTGGTGTCTATACCCAGGCATCCTTCTCCCCAAGATTTACCTTTATTGACATTGTTCTTTCCATCTCAATAACCCACTATTACAGTCTCTCTCATTTCTTTTTCTCAGGCACTTGGCAAATACAGGAGGCAAAGTTTACAAGGGTTAAATATTTCTAAGAATCTTACTTTTAAAAGGTTGTTAGAAAGTAGCCCTTTCATCTACACTCCTGACATTTTTTTCCCTCCTCTTCCCTCCACTCTCTCAAAACCACAAGAGAAAGAGTGGTTAAGGCCACTCCTGTTGTTTAAATTGGCCCCTGTTGCCTCTAGACTATAAAAGATTCTACATCTGGTGGCAGTGGTTGGAATTAGTCAAAATTTAAAAAAAATAAGTGAATGCAAAGTTTGAAATTGCCTTTTTTCTGTTTTCTTTCAAGTACCTTCACACAGCTATAAGTAATATACGGTTCATAAGAAGAAGAAAGTTAATTCTTATAAATATTTTATTCTTTCAACAGAACTCAATGTTGAATGCATTTCAGTTGGTAATATATTCTCCATTTACTGGTCGTTTTCAAAAGAGCTTCCCCTCTCCCCCATTTCCATCTTATCAGTATGGTGCGTAGAGAATATTTGACTTGAGGCTGAATCTATTTTCCCAATTTTTTGGAGTATCTATTCTCTAAAGAAAGTATTATTAAAAGCAGACGTCTTCAAAATGTACTTTAACAATAATTATTTTCTTTGAATATGAGAAGGATATTTTGATTTCCCAAATGCATGTTAACTGAATTCTTGAACTGGATCCTTTTGCGGCTCTTTTCTCTATTTTCTCTGGTAATAGAAACATGACATTGTCTCCCAGAGAATTCTAAAGCTTTAGACTCCTTGGTACGTGTCCTGAATGAACTAAAGCTGAGGATATCAACTTGTTTTTCTACTCGGCTATAGCTCCTAGAGGTTACCATTAACTTTTGAACTATGGACAGGCTCAGTTTATCTTCTTGTCAAGCTTTGTGAGACAGCTCTTCAGAGACACCAAAAACGACTCAAGTTTTCTGTTAAGGGACCTGTGATGGTGGAAAAGATATTTTGTTTTTTGTGGCCTCAGTAACCTCCACTGTATAAAATGAGAAAGTTAGCTAGAATAATCTTCAGAGACTAAACAAAAACTCTTTAGCTCAAAAACACTTTGATTCTGTTAACCAACATTTAATCTTCAAGTTGACAAAAGCAATTTTTACCTTATTGTAGTGTTACAAACATATTACGATGCTTAGAGTAGACTTAGAAACATATTGAATTCCATTGTATTATGTGTAAATCTGAGCATTTGTTAATGGGAGAAAAAGAGGAAAGCTAACACTGGCTCAATTATTAAGTAAGCAAAGTGAACATGGTGGAGGAGTGTGAGAAAATTTTGAGAGAAGACAACGTTTGAATATCTTCTCTCTTTTGTGGAGACATGTGACCAGTAAAGGGCTTCCTTAGTGGCTCAGATGGTAAAGAATCTGCCTGGAAAGCAGGAGACCTGAGTTCGATCCCTGGGCCAGGAGGATCCCCCGGAGAAGGGAATGGCAACCCACTCCAGTATTCTTACCTGGAGAATCCCATGGACAGAGGAGCCTGGTGGGCCCCTGTCCATGGGGTGGCAAAGAATCAGACATGATTGAGCGACCAACACGATGACCAGTAAAATGTGCAAGATCAGAAAAGACAGATCAGATAGTCTGGACAGTGGCAGTCCACGCCCACAGGACACAATACAATATGCTCGAGGTACGCTAGTTTGGTTAAAAATCTTATCTTTCTTCTATTCACCGAAGAAGCAGCTTTATATATTTGCTTTTTTCAAAGGCTCAAAGAAAGGAAAAGTTGCCAACATGATTACCAAAATAATTAATGAAAATCTGGCTTAGTCAGCAACAGCTGATTTGAGTTGACCTGTATCCCTGGGCTTCCCAGGCGGCGCTAGTGGTAAAGAGCCCGCCTGCCAGTACAGGTAGACATGAGACCTGGGTTTGATCCCTAGGTGGGGAAGGTCCCCTGGAGAAGGAAGTAACAACCCACTCCAGTATTCTTGCCTGGAGAATTCCATGGGCAGAGGAACTTGGCAGGCTGCAGTCCATAGGGTTGCACAGAGTTGGACACGACACAGAGTATCGCTGGAGACAACAGGAAGAAAGACCCTTGCAGCACCCTCCTCAGGCAGGAACGCTGCCATGATCTCATTCAGACAGAAAAACACCTCCCCCACCGCATTCCCATGGATTGCTGAAACTAAAGGTCATTTCCCTCCAACCTAGAAAACAAGGTAAAGGGAATTAAGTTAGGGAGCTGAAACATAACTATTGAGAAATTTCCAGAAGCCTTCATTTCTGCCTAGAAACTCCTTAAGAGGAGGCCTGGGGCTAGGGAGATAAACAGGACTATCACATTGCTGATCCTAGAGATGCTTTCTCCACCCCCGCTTGTCTTTGAAGTAAGGGACACAGAAGCAAAGAAACAAAAAGCCAAACAAAACACTTGGGAAAGACCCAGGAACTAATAACAGGCCTCTATCTCTACCCGGAGAAGGCAATGGCATCCCACTCCAGTACTCTTGCCTGGAAAATCCCATGGATGGAGGAGCCTGGTAGGCTACAGTCCATGGGGTCGCTAAGAGTCTGATACGACTGAGCGACTTCACTTTCACTTTTCCCTTTCATGAACTGGAGAAGGACATGGCAACCCACTCCAGTATTCTTGCCTGGAGAATCCCAGGGACGGTGGAGCCTGGTGGGCTGCCGTCTATGGGGTCGCACAGAGTCGGACACGACTGAAGCGACTTAGCAGCAGCATCTCTACCCTACCAGTCTTTTTTTTTTTAAGTTTATATAGTGAAAATTTTCTAATATATAGAAAAGTAGAGAGTATAGTATAAAGCAGGCCCATGTCCCCATCGCTCAGTTTTATCAACTGTCAACTCCTGGCCAGTCTTGTTTATCTTCACCCATCCCATACCTGCCCCCTCACAGGTTATTCTGAAGCAAATCTCACACATGACATTATTTCACAGATTTTATAGATGACTTTTTTCAATGACTTCATTCTAAGTCCTTCATCTTTCTGAGGTCAGCAAATCCAGATGAAAGGAGAAAAATGAAAACTTTAGGTAAAATAATGACTGTGATTAAAATAAATTATATAAACTTGTTATAACCCAAGTGGAATTTTAATTATATCCCTAAAATGGATGTCTGTTAATCATCTGTCAGTCAATTTATTGAGTATCTCTTCTGTTCCTGAGAGTGTTGTCACTCAGTCGTGTCCTACTCTTGGCGACCCCAAGGACTGTAGCCCACCAGGCTCCTCTGTCCATGGGATTCTCCCAGGCCAGAATACTGGAGTGGATAGCCATTCCCTTCTCCAAGGGATCTTCCCATCCCAGGGATCGAACCTGGGCCTCCTGCACTGCAGGCAGATTCTTTACTGCCTGAGCCACCAAGGAAGCCTGGTTCTATCAAATCACATAACCTTTAAAAAAAAGACCAATAGCTCTGATGTATGAATATAGAATTATTTTCCTACGAAAAGACCAAAGGGGAAAAAATGGAAGTACATGCATATTCACTAAAGAAAACAGGTTTCTGTGGTCACAAAGTTAGTAACCTTTTATTATTTGTTAGAACTTGAAAATGACATGAACTTAATTTATTCTCAAGGATAATAAATGGAAGATTTGAGATCACTCTTGGTAATCATCCTTAGATATGTGGTAAGGTTTTCTGGTGGATTTTTTATCTAGGAAAAGTGAGAAACCAAGGCCCTTCTGATTTTAATAGGGCTACCTTTTCCCAGCTAGCCTACCAGGAGCCATTGCAATCTTATCCACACAGGTTTACATGCACCTACATTCCTGGAAAGATTGCAATAAAGGTAAAAAGGCAGAAAGACCTTATTATGGGGCCACTTGACATTTCAAGCTGCAGTTCTTTATAATCTAACAGCCCATCTTTACAAGCTAGTAGTGAGGTTTTCTTTAAAAAAAGAAAGAAAAAAAGCTTAGCAATAAAGATTCTCTTATCTAAAGAATTTATTTTTCTTTTCTTTACTCTATATTCTATTTTCTGATGAGTTGAAGATTTCCTCCATCCTAAACTGGTTCATTAAAAATATCCATAGACTTCCAAATTTACTTTAAGTTGAAAAATTTTTACCTTGGTTTTGCAAGAACTGTCTCCTCCAAACATTCCCACTTCTTCTGAAAGCTCCCTACCTCAGGGAGAACAAAGTTTCAGCTTTCAGTAACCCTCTGAGCACAGCTCTCTGCCTCAGACAGAGCCAGATTCTCACAAAACCGCAACAGAGAGGAATGAAACACTGAGTTCTTATTAGGTCTCACTGAAAAACTCATATTAACCCTTTCTAATGTCTTCTAGCTATTGGACAGTTTGGGTACAGTTTTGTTTTATGGCAGAATCTGTATTAACTGTTGAAGTTCTTATATTCACTATCATATACATTTTTCTCAATCTTCATTCATTGAACCAAAGTAGAAATATAAAACTTGTTGGGGGAAGCTTAGTAATCTTTTCTTATATTTTCATCATCCTCAAATGTCTTGAACACAAACTGAATATTTACTAAATAATGCTTTGTGGTCCTTTGAGTCAAATTGCTAAAACTTGATATGTTGAGAAATTTGACTAAAGGAAGCTCCAAGCCAAGGGGAAGAAATACTTCAAGAATGAGCTGGTATGTCTTCAGTTTGAAAAATATGTAAATATGAACTTCTTTGACCTCTTCATGAAATAGATGTTTTTCTTTGAAAAAGAATTATTCATACAATTACTTATACCATAAACAAATCTCTTTAATTCCATCTTTGCTAGTCATGTGGTGGTGGTGGTTTAGTCACTAAGTTGTGTCCGACTCTTTGCGATCCCGTGGACTATAATCCTCCAGGCTGCTCTGTGCATGGAATTCTCCAGGCAAGAATACTGGAGTGGGTTGCCATTTCCTTCTCCATTGCTAGTCATAAAAGGGCTATTTTCCATTCCTACCTCTAATATTACCAGACCACGACATGCAGCATGCAATCTTACAACGCTGAAAAGGTATTTAAAAGCCCCACAGAAAAAGATCTGATAATCAAAAAGTGAGCAGTCCTTGCAGAATATTCTGATGATAAAAAAATAATGCCCAATTCACAGCCTCTTTTGGGACTTAATGTCCAAAGTTTATATAGTTTATAACATCCTAAATCTATAAATGGGAAAATTAGACCTCAAGGCATTATGCTGTTTGCCTAAAGTTTTAATGGCAAAAACCACTGGTTTATATCAACAAACATTTACTGAACATCTGTTCTATACCTGGTGCTAGACATGTTTTGGGATAAAGAGACACAGTTCCTGCTCCTACTTTCCCCGCCCTACCCAAGTTGTTCATAGTCCAGTAGGGATGTGTAAGCAGACATACAAAGTGATAGGCATCTTTAAAATATATATATATATGTGTGTGTGTGTGTATATATATATATATATATATACACACACATATATTTAGCTGCATCAGGTCTTAGTTGCAGCACACCGGATCTTCACTGGGTCTTAGTTCCTGGACCAGCAATTGAACCCATGTTCCCTGAACTGTAAGGTGGATTCTTAACCACTGGACCACCAAGTAAGTGCTCAGTGATAGACATCTTGAAGTAGGAGGCCACAAAGTGAACCCCAAGACCCAGAGAGCAAGAAATCAGATAACACTTTCTGAATGGGGTAGACTGTGAATTGGTTCTTAAAGAAAAAGGACTGGCTCCCTGGGTCTTTCTGCATTCACATTAGACTATGTCTACTGTTAAAATATTTGGAATTTGAGTTTCGTTTTTGTCAGTGAATGATTGTTTCTCTCGGTTAGAATATGGTGTTAAAAGAGCAAAAGCCACAAAGAGAAGGAAACCCAAACCAGCCTGTAGGTCTCACACCGACCACAAGGAGGAGTAGCTTAGAGATGATTGGATTCGGGCAAATCACACATCACTCTTCCTAAAAAACTTTGAGTTAGCAGGTTACATGGGCAGAACCTTCCTAATAAGTGATAGCTTTGTTTCCTGACATTCATTTTATCAGTCTGTATTCTTTTCACTTTTCACAATCACTTTGACATGTAGAAAGACAATAGCAAATCTTCAGGAAAGAATACGTAAAACACAAATTCACTAATTTGAGCATTTATTGAGCTCTTGTTATTTGCAGTGTAGATATTTAAATATTTTATTCATACTTTCAAACTTTTTTAAAGAGATCTTGGTCTCTGGGTTTTTCTCATTTTTTTTTGTCTATCCAGCCCCTGGCTCAAAAGCATTCCTAGACTAGAAAGATTGTTACACAAATAACTCCAGGATGATACTGTGAAAATTACACTTGCCTTACAGATAAGAGTGGATCAACGTATAGAAGATGGAGCGCCATTGACTGAAGGAGACCAATAGACTAAGTATAGATGAAAAACGATGAGAAGAGTGGCTGAAGAACACCCTCAAAACAGCTATAAATGACACAAGTTACCAAAAGTGGGATTTCTGGATATTTTAAATTTGTGTGTAGTGCCAGAGTGTGTAGAGTTGGAGAGTGGTGTTGGAAGTTCATTTATTCTATTTATGGAGGAACTACTCATGGAGGCTGCGGGCTCTTCTCTGTCCTCCAGACTCGAAACAACAGGCTATCCTCTCGACCTCTGGAAGAGAGACCTCATTTCTAACCAAAATTTAGGACCTATGGTCTGACAAATCTATGAGGAAAATGTGTTGAAGATTTTAAATTGAGATTGTCACAGAAAAGCCAAAATGTATGGTTGCAATGGCCAGCAAACCTTTATGGGCTTCTTGAGGGGTGGAAAAATCATGCCTCATGGACAAGGAAGTCCTTTGCCCTAAAGATAAATATGGTAAACAGCAAATTATCAATCAAAACTGGGTCACTTCAGACCTACTTCAAACTCATTCCTTGTCAGCTGTGTGAATTAGGCTCAACCAAGTAAAGTAATTTTCCACTGTCAATGGATCCCACATTAAAACAATATCACAAAGACTTAGCAAAGAGTACTGGTTGCTGGAAAATGTAGAAGTTGCTTTTGTTTGTTTTTCTCTAATCTATCCCAGTCTACAAATATTTATATTTTCATCAGCATTTACTAGAGAAACTATTTACCAGATATTTCCAGCTCTCCACAATCTGACATGTGGTCATGTTGCGTGTTTTCCACCCTTTTTGGTTGGCTCAGGCCATGTGAATGTTTCTGACAGAGAAATTGAAAAAAATGAAATAAATCAGAGCATTTAATTGCTGTCCTCAGCGCACTCTTTTGTCTGGCACAGAGGTCAGTTATGTTCAATATGGCAGCTCCTCTGTCAGCCAAGGTCCATGAGGGAAGAAAAAAATTTAACCTTCTTCTCATGGTCTACAGCCAGACCTAATTACCCTTCAAGACACATTCCCACAGCCTGGTGTTTTCAACGACTGCTGTTAGTTTTCCTATATTACCCCAAAACTGAGCAGTCTCTTCACCTCACTTCTTTCCCTTAAAATCACAGGCTGTCATTTCCAAAGATCAAATCTGTTTATGTCTTCAGTTGATTTCTTGGAAGGGGCTTTACCTATACGGGAGATATTTTTCCTTTTCTTTGGTCTACAACACTGACTAAATGTCAGAACAGAAGCTGGACTAGACAGTAAAATAACAGCCAGTGGGGGTGGCATGGAAGGATCACCAAAAGCCTTTAAATACTCCTTTGGCCCTGAATTCTCAAGACAGAAAAGAAAAAAGTGGAGAACTAAAATCACTAAAATTTAGTAAGGACTTACTATGTGTCAGGCATTGTTCAAAGTGCCTTTCATTTAATCCTCACAACAACTGTAAGAATAGATATATTATTACTGATTTAACAGCTGGGTATCAAGGCACAGAGAAGTTGGATAACACACAAGATCACCCAGACAGCAGAAGAGTGTGACAGGACTTCATCCAAGACAGCCTCGCTCCACAGTGCATGGTTTTGACCATCCCTCTACACTCACCTCAACCCTGAATATTCATTGGATGGATTGATGCTGAAGCTAAAGCTCCAAAGCGGAAGCTTTGGCCATCTGATGCCAAGAGCCGACTCATTGGAAAAGACCCCGATGCTAGGAAGGATTGAAAGCAGGAGGAGAAGGGGATGACAGAGGATGAGATGGTTGAATGGCATCACCGACTCAATAGACATGAGTTTGAGCAAACTCAGGGAGATGGCAAAGGACAGGGAAACCTGGCATGTTGCAGTCCATTGGGTCTCAAAGAGGTGGATATGACTGAGCGACTGAACACAACTACTACACTCACCTGATCATGCAGATGGTAAAGAATCTGCCTGTAGTGTGGGAGACCTGGGTTCAATCCCTGGGTCAGGAAGAACCCCTGGAGAAGAGAATGGCTACCCACTCCAGTACTCTTGCCTGGAGAATTCCATGGACAGCGGGGTCTGGAGGGCTAGAGTCCATGGGGTCACAAAGAGTCAGACACAACTGGGTGACTAACACTTTCACTACACTCACCACTTCCTTAGGAATTGGGCAGGAGATGGGGAAAATGCCATTCATATTTTGATATAACATTATCAAGCTTGAAGATTTATTGGGTTAGAAGAGAGGCTATGTTCTAATCCCTTTGAGAATGACTTTAATTCCATTTACTTATCTCACAGTTTTGGAAATTGCAGCTTTTGTTTTACTTAACTGTGTTTTTGCCTTGTCTCTATACTAAGATTTTAACCTGTTGAAGACGATCCTTTGAAACCCTCTAGTGCCTAGAACAGTGCCCCTGGTATAGTCCAGGAATTAGTTGCTAATTTGAATTTCTATGAGCAGTATTCTGGGGATCCCAGGTGGCACTAGTGGTAAAGAACCTGCCTGCCAATGCAGGAGACATAAGAGAAGTGGGTTTGATCCCTGGGTGGGGAAGATCCCCTGGAGAAGGGCATGGCAACTCACTCCAGTATTCTTGCCTGGAGAATCTCATGGACAGAGAAGCTTAGGGGCTACAGTCTATGGGGTTGCAAAGAGCCAGACGTGATTGAGCAACTTAGCACGCACGCACAAGCAGGATTCCATCTCAGCTTCCTCCTCTCCCGCCCATCCTGCTTAGGACTCTTATTTATTTATTTGACTGCACTGGGTCTTAGTTGAGACATGCAAGATCTAGTTCCTTGACCAGGGATCAAACCCAGGCCCCCTGCACTGGGAGGATAGAGTCTTAACCATTAGATTCCCCAGGGAAGTCCCCTTAATCTTTTTTCTTTTTTTTCTTTTTAAAGCTTCATTTAGAGCAGTTTAGTTTTATAGCCAGATTGAGAAACAGGTACAAAGATTTCCCATATACCCCCTCCTCCCACACATGCATAACCTCCCCATTATCAAAATGTGCGGTATCACTTACCAGAATGATATGGTACATTTATTGTATCATCCAAAGTCCATTGTTTACATTAGGGTTCACTCTTGATATTGTATTCCTTTGGTTTTAGACAAATGTATAGTGACATATGCATCATTAGAATATTGTACAGAGTATTTTCACTGCCCTAAAATTCCTTTGTGCTCTGCCTATTTATGTCTCGCCACCATTCCTTCCAACAACAAAAATATCCCCACCCCATCCCCGGCAACCACTGATCTTTCTATTGTCTCTAAAATTTTGTCTTTTTCAGAATGTCATACAGTTGGAATCAAAAGCCTGTAGCCTTTATAGATTGGCTTTTTTCACTTAATAACATGCACTGAAGTTTCCTCCATGTCTTTTCATGGCTTAATAACTCATTTCCTTTTAGTGCCGAATAATATTGTATTGTATGGATGTAGCACAGTTGTTGTTGTTGTTTTTTATCCATTCACTTACTGAAGGACATCTTACTTGCTTCCAAGATTTGGCAATTGTGAATAAAGCTGCTTTAAACATTCTTCTGCAGGTTTCCGTGCAGACAAAAATTTTCAGCTCCTTTGGGTAGATACTAAGGACTGTGACTGCTGGATCATATGGTAAGACTATGTTTAGTTTTGTAGGAAACCACCAAACTGTCTTCCAAAGTGGCATTTTGCACTCCTACCCACAATGTGCGCGAGTTCCTGTTTCTTCGTATTTTCACTAGTGTTTTAGCTATTTTCCTGAGTATGTAGTGGTATCTCGTTGTTTTTATTTGTATTTACTTGATGACATATGATATGCAGTATCTTTTCATATTATTTTTTGCCACGCATATATCTTCTTGGGTGAGATACTGTTAAGGTCTTTGGTCCATCTTAAAATTGAGTTATTTTCTTGTTTTTGAGTTTTGTGTTCTCCGTATATTTTGGATAACAGTTATCAGATAGTCTTTTGTAAATATTTTCTCCCAGTCGATGATTGTCCTTCTGTTCTCCTCATGGTATCTTTTGAAGAACAGAAGTTTTTACTTTTAATGAAGTCTAGCTTATCAACTATTTCTTTCCTGAGTCTCATCTTCCATGTTTTATCTAAAAGTTCACTATCAAACCCAAGGTCATCTAGGTTTTCTTCCACTTTCTTCTAGGAGTTTTATAGCTTAGCATTTTACATTTAGATCAATGATCCATCTTGAGTTAATTTTCGTGAGGGGTGTCGGGCTGTGTCTAGATTCGTGTTTTTGCATGTGGATGTCTAGTTGTTCCAGCATAATTTGTTGAAAACACTATCTCTGTTCCATTGTATAGCCTTTGCTTCTTTGTCAAAAATCAGTTGACTATATTTGTGTGGGTCAACTTCTGGGCTTTTAATTCTGTTCCACTGTTCTATTTGTCTAGACTTTCACCAATATCACACTGGCATGATTACTATAGCTTTATAGTAAGTCGAAGTTTAGTAGCATCAGTCCTCTACTTTGTTCTTCCACTTCAGCATTGTCTTGGCTATATAGGCATTGGCTCTTCATATAAACGTTAAAATAAGTTTGGTGATGCACATAAAATAACTTGCTGGGATTTTTATTGGGATATGGGGCTTTTTTTTAATTCATCCTCTAATTTCTTGGGTAGGGGGACTTTGGGATTTGTAAACATATTTTAGAGAGGCCCTGTCTTCTCCTTTCTCCTCCTCTTTGTCCTTTCTTTCTCTTGTGAAGCTTTTAGTAAGACCAAGAAGAGGGTAGGATCAATAGGACAGTAAAAACAGTTCATGTCTGCCTTAAAATTTTAGCTGTTTTCTTGGGATAGAATGTGGAGGCAACTGAGATAGAATGAAAAGAGAAATGATCTAGGAGTCAGGACACAAGCTGGAATCTGGCTTTGCTGCTAAACATCAGGATGTTGTGTACAAGTCATTTGGTCAACATGGGCCTCAATCTCTTCATCTGTAGGAAATAATAACAGCTAATATTTGTTAAACATCTATTCTGATTTCTGATACTGTCCTAAGCACTTTAAATGAAAGAGGACAAATAGATCAGTGTTTTTCAAATTTTACTTTCATTCAAGGGAACCCTTTCTTAAAATAAAGTCTCACATGACTCCCCAATATATAGAACAGATAAAAGGGGAGCATCTATTTTATTTATAAGTTGAGAAGTATAACATTTCCCAGTGAGACAATGTAAAAGACCACAATCTGTGACCACCATTGCATCCAACTCTGGTCTATAATATATTTGAATAGCATGCATTTTCTTAGTTTTAAAATAACCAAAACTAAATTCACTTAAATTCTTGTGGATCCCTAAAAGCAGTTTTGTGGGATCTTTGGCTTTCACAGAGCACAGTTTAGGAGCCACTGGATGAGTTTATCTCTGAAGTCCCTTCTGAATCTCATGTTCTTTCTACATCTGAATTTGGCTCAAGTAGCAAAAACTGCTGCCAAGAATACACACAGGCCAGTCACTTTTCTCCACATGAAGGAAGATGTCTCCTTTTCTCTTTTTCCCATAGACCAATGCCCAATGATAAAAAAAAAAAACAAAAAAACAACCATCACTAAGACTTTTTGTTCAGTTGCTAAGTTGTGTCTAACTCTTTGTGACTCCATGGACTCCAGCACTCCAGGCTTCCCTGTCCTTCACTATCTCCTGGAGTTTTCTCAAACTCATGTCCATTGAGTCTGTAATGCTATCTAACCCATCTCATCCTCTGCCCTCTTCTCCTTTTGCCTTCAGTCTTTCCCAGCATCAGGGTCTTTTCCAATGAGTCAGCTTTCCCCTTCCACAAGTGTTGGTGATGAGTAGTAGTACTTATAGCTGTGACAGTCAAGCGCTGCTTTGGGTTTCAGTGTGGATTCCCTGTGTGTAAATCTGGGTATTTTCAGAGGCATCAGTTCAAGCTCTTAAACTTTTGGATGCCATCAGACCTGAAATTCAGGGAAGAGGAAGTCTGAAATAATATTACATAGTGAATGTCAACAATGTTGCTAGGATGGAAGGAGGACTTCCCATCCCATTATTTACCTGTGGGATCCTGGCTAGTTGCTTTATATTTGGGGGCCTAGTTTCTTGAACCAGAGATCAACTCTATGCCCTTTCCAGCTGAATCCTTTCTTCTCTAAGTAGGTAACCTGCTTCTGTGATCAGCTGCACTGCCTTGGGTCTTCATTGCTGCTCAGTTATCAGAAGTGCTAGTTTCATGGACAAGTATCCTGTGTATTCAAAGGGCCTCACAGTCAGGGGGTCCTGTGCTTGGGTAATGCTAAGCTGTTACAATCTTGAAATTCTTCATATTTTATCTTTCAACTTGTGTTTTGTAAGTGAAATCCAATGCACATAAACAGAAGTGATACAGGCAGGACACATGTTCACCATTGCTCCTTGCCACCTTATTAGCATAACCTTCAAGATGTCCACTGGCACAGAATTCCAGTGAACCAACAATGCATGGAAGTTCAGTTAAGACCCAATGCAAGTGCAAAGTGTGTTATATCTCTGACTGGGGAAGCAGGGGTGCTCACAGCTCGGAGAAACCAAGCTTTCTATTCAAACCAGAACTTGCTTTAAATATAGACGGAAAGCTATGACATTCTAAAACACATAAACGATCAAGAAATAGTAACATATTTTTCGTTACTCATTTTATTTCTCTGTATTAGCTAACCACTTATGCCGAAAATGATGACAAAGAAGGAAAGAGGAAGATAGGGAAACTCATTTACATCTTTTTTTTTCAGTCCTTCCTTGCTCATCAGTAAAGCGGATGGCAAAGAGTATTGGTAGAATGTGTGAGTATCAAGAAGTGAAATAAAAGCCGTTGAATTAATTTTGTAAAGCTTTCCCACTATTCTGTCAAGAGCAAAATACATATGCAGCCACAAACTATGAAAAACAAATTGGATAATTTTGGTAATTCCACATATGAGTGAAGTGTTCTTATATTTGCATTTAAAGCTGGCATTGCATGACATAAAATCAATGTTAAAATTCTTCGTAACATTTTAATTTTTCTTTACTTAGAACAACATTAAATAGCAAATAAAAGACACAATGATATATATGTAGGTATAAAGTTAATAAAATATGTATAAGATCTCTGTGAGGAAACTATAAAACTCCAATAAAAGAAATCAAAGTAAGTATAAATAAAAGAAGAAATATTCCATGTTCATGGATAAGATTTAAGAAAGCATATTCTTTTCAGTAAATGGTACTAGAACAAAAGGACATCTACATGCAATTTTAAAAAAATAATAATCTTAATAATCTAGGGCTTCCCTGATGGCTCCGTGGTAAAGAACTTTCCTGACAATGCAGAAACCTCCTGTTAGGTTAGATCCCTGGTCTGGGAAGATCGCACATGCAGTGGGACAACTAAGCAAAGCACCACAACTCCTGAAGCCCAAGAGCCCTAGAGCCCGTGTTCCACAGTAAGAGAAGCCACCACAATAAGAAGCTGGAATGCTGCAACTAGAGGGTCACCCCCACTCACTGAAACTAGAGAAAACCTGCACGCATCAACGAAGATCCAGTATAGCCTAAACAAATAAATAATAAATGAATAAATCTTTACTTTAAAAAATTAAAAATAATTTAGACCCTGGTCTTATATCTTTCATGAAAATTAATTGTAAAAAGGTCATAGACCTATATGTAAAATACTAAACTATCAAAATTCTAGAAGATAACATGATAATACAGTAAAAAAAATCATATGTTAGAAGATAATATAGTAAAAAAGAAAATAGGCATATGGAAAAATCTCTCCTAGATTATCCTTTCTTTTTGCACTGCTACCACTATTCACTTCACTTTTGACCCTAGATGTGTGTGCTTTCCACACATCAAGGAAATCTCCCAGAATTTCTTGGGTATCTTACAATTTAATTCAATTATGACACTGTCTATCTGGAGATCACATCATATCTCACAGGTTAAGGGTTCAGCCCTACAAGACTGCCCTTCCCCCCTGGCAGACATCAGTTGAAATTCTCAGTTACTTCTGACTGATCTGCTATAAATCTACATTCTCACGACCTCATCTTTGGGTTCAATAATTTGCTAGAATGACTCACAGAACTCAGGAAGACACTTACATTTACTGATTTATTATTAAAGGTACAGATGGAATAGATTCATAGGGCATGGTATGGGGAAGAGTCCTAATCACAATAGCTTCTGTTCCAGTAGAATTGGGGTAAAATACCCTTCACCCTGGAGTAAGTGAAGTGAAAGTGAAAGTGAAGTCACTCAGGTGTGTCCGACTCTTTGTGACCCCATGGACCCCATGGACTGTAGCCTACCAGGCTCCTCTGTCCATGGGATTTTCCAAGCAAGAATACTGGAGTAGGTTGCCATTTCCTTCTACAGGAGATCTTCCCGACCCACGGATTGAACCCCAGTCTCCTGCATTGTAGACAGACGCTTTACCATCTGAGCCACCAGGGAAGTCACCATGGAGTAGGAAATAGCAACCCACTTCAGTATTCTTGCCTGGAAAAGTCCACGGACAGAGAAGCCTGGAAGACTGCAGTCTAAGGGGTCACAAAGAGTCAGGCATAACTGAGCAACTGAGCATGATACACGCAACATCCTTCCAGCATACAGATGTGTTCACCCAACTCTACCTTTGGAATTCTTATGGAGGCTTCATCATGTAGGTATGAGCAACCACTAACTCAACTGCCAGTCCCTGTCCCCTTCCTAGAGGACTGGGGAGAAGGCGGTGGTGAGGCTGAAAATCCTAATCATGGCTTGGTCTTTCTGATAACAGGCCTCCATCTTGAAGTTACCACGAGTGAACCAAGAGTCACCTCATTAGAACAAAAGACACTATGATCACCCAGGAAATTTTAAGAGATTTAGGAGCTCTGTGTTAGAAACTGAGGTCAAAGACTACATATTAGAACTAATAGTAGAAATAGTAGACAAAAGAGCTCCTGGTGCTTTTATAACTTAGGAAATTACTACAGTTTTAGAAGTTCATTGCCAGGAACAGGGGCAGAGACCAATGTATTTATTTTTTCTGTTATTTTCCACTAGATGATCTTGGGCTTGGCAGTGAGTTTTTAAGACGTAATACCAAAACAAAATCCATGAAAAAAATTAGTTGTATTTCATTAAAATCTAAAAGCTCTGCTCTGTGAAAGATACCATCAAGAGAATGAAAAGACAAGTCACAGATTAGGAGAAAAATATTTGTAAAAGACATATCTGAGAAAGGACTTGTGTCCAACATATACAAAGAACTCTTAAAATTCAACAATAAGAATTGTTGATTAAAAAGTGTGTACAAGATCTAGACAGATACCTCACCAAAGAAGATATACAGATGCAAATAAGCATATGAAAAGATGCTCAGCATCATATATCATTGTATATGTGTGTATGTGTGCACGTAGTCACTAAGTTGTGCTCAATTCTAACCGCATGGACTATAGCCCACCAGGCTCCTCTGTCCATGGGATTTTCCAGGCAAGAATACTGGAGTGGGTTGCCATTTCCTTCTCCAGGGAATCTTCCTGACCCAGAGATCAATTGTTTTAAACTGTGTCTAAAACAACAGTGAGGTACCTCTACATACCTACTGAAAGGGCTAAAATCCAAAACATTGGCATATCAAATGCTGGCAAGGATGTAGAGCAACTCTCAACCCTTGCTGGTCAAAATGCAAAATGGTTCAGTCACTTTTGAAGACAGTTGGATGGTTTCTTACAAAGCTAAGCATAGTCTTAGATATGATCCAGCAATTGCACTTCTAGGTATTTATCCAAATGAGCTGAAAACTTATGTCCACACAAAAACTACAAATGAATGTTTATAGCAATTCATAGTAGCCAAAAACTGGAAGAAACCAAGGTGTCCTTCCATAAGTGAATGGATAAACAAACTGTGGCACACCCACACATTATATTATTCAGCAATAAAAGAAAGTGAGATATCAAGCCATGAAGAGTCTTGGAGAGGAATCTTAAAAGCTTATTGCTAAGTAAAAGAAGGAAGATTGAACAAAAATTACATTTTGTATGATTCCAACTACAGGACATTATGAAAAAGGCCAAACTAAGGAGACAGTAAAACGGTCAAGTGGTTGTCAGGGATTTGGGGGAGCATGGGGGAGGAATGAATTGATGGAGCACACAGGAATTTTATGGCAGTGAAATCAGTCTTGAGAATATTGTGATGGTGGATATATAACTGTGCATCTGTGACAACCCATAGAAGTGTACAATGCTAAGAGTGAACCCTAATGTAAATTATCATCTTAGTTAATAATTGTGTATTACTATTGACAACAAATGTATCACACTAATGGAAATAAATACATTAATAAAAGAGGAAACTGGAGGGGGGAAGGGTATATGCGAACTCTGTAGTTTCTGCTGGATTTTTCTATAAACCTGAAGCACTCTAAAAACATAAAATCTACTAAATAAAAACAAGAACAATGTCATGACCAGTCAAGAAAGAGAGGGAATGGAATAAAAGAAATGTTTTATATTTTAACACCTTCAATGGTATTTTTCCTGCATTTTAAAAAAGGGACCCCACATTTTCACTTGGCCTTGGGGCCTGAAAATTATGTACCTGGGCCTGTTTATTACTTTGTATGAATAATAATAGCTAATGTTTATGGGGCACATACTATGCACCATGTTCTATGCAAGGTTCTTTTCATATATTATTTAATTTTTACAACAACCTTATGAAGTAGATAGTATTTTCATGCCCACTTAGAAATAAGGAAATCAAGCTTGAAAAGTCCAGTGTCTTGATCAAAGTCACTTAGCTAGTAGGAGAAAGAGTTGGACTTGAATTAAGCCATCTGATTCCAGAGTCAGTCCCAGGCCCCACCCACCAGCTAAAACACAGTGCCATCTTAGATTTCAAGCTTTCTGAGCTACTTCTTTAGCTATGCCACTGACCACCAAATATAAACCTCACTGATTGCAGCGCTCAGGAATCTGCCAAGAGGACAGTCTTGCAATTTTAATCATCTCGGATGTAATGTGAATATTCCCAGCCAGCAGATACTTTTAACAAAACCCCTCAAATTCTTTGGATAATGCAAGCTGCATAAATGCACAGGAGTCTTGTGAACATCATGGATGGTACGTCTTCAGAGACTGATCAATCACGAAGAATTTAATTTTCCCTAAGCAAACATGCAATAGATACATGCTTTTATAAAGCCAGCCTTGACAATTTTGATACTGCACTGAGAAGACACACAAGAAACAAACGTCAGGTCAAGAACAAGAAATCAAAATGAATCCTCTCAGTTTCTTTGCATAAGTTTTTTCCACACTTATTCCTGCTTTTTTTGTTTTTAAACTTGCTCAGCACATAACTATGGGGTTAAGCAAATGAGAACTTGTCATATGCATGAGTTTTGAGGCACAGTTGTCTGCACAAAGTTCAGGTCTCTGACCATCTCGTTGGCATCAGTTCTGGGGCACAGATGTGTGCCTCCACTTACCAGATAGACTCAGTTCTGCAGAAACCAACCTCTCTCATAGTAACCACTGGTCTTAAAAGGAATCTGATACGAACTGGTCTGCTGAAGTGGGTTCTGTTCTTCTGATGGAAAATCACATCAAACTGAGTGGAGAAGGCTGTCATGGGAACCTTTGGAGTTTTGAAGTTGATGTGTTGTATCCTGCTGTGATAGAGCCAGCTAGCCCATACATCTCTGTTCTTTGGTGCATGATGGAAGCATGGGGGATATGTTATGATAAAAATCCCAAATATGCCTGCCACCATCTGTTAATAGCATGTGCTTGTGGACATGCTGCCAGGAAATATCGAGAACAAAGGAATGAGAGGCTCTCATTCCACAGAAATGAATCTCAGCCCCCACTGACGCTTGCTGGTTTGGTTACAGATGTGTCTGTGTCCTCAGCGCCCAACTCCACACAGCACAGAAGACTGCCTTGGGGAAGCCAGACCAAGCCAGGTCTGTTCCGAAGATGGGCTCAGTGAAAGGCAGTATTGATGTTTTTCTTGCAATGTCTCAAAAATACAATTAAAGCAGAGAGAAAGAACCAACTAGTTGCTGCTTTATATACCAATATGACTTGCTCACTGATAAAGTCATTAAAAAGAACCACAGTACTCTTTGAGGAAAAGGCATGCAAATGGCATCTTTTCAATCAAGGTTTATAAGAAGATAAAAATGCACTGTTTAAAATATGTAGTCTGAAACCATCATATCTTATTACCTCAAGAGAATTTTTCCTTCCAGATGATTGAGAATAACTATAATAGACATAAAACCATCTGTAGAAATAACCAATAACTTAATATAACTAATGTATATAGATAGATAGCTAATAGATAATTAGAACCCACATTGAACTATTAGTATCAGACTAACTAAACTAAACTAGTATCAGAGCTAACAACTAGTGAAAATTCTACTATATTTTTTAGATTCGTCTATTTTATAATGTGATCCTAGAAAAGACATGGATTTTTAAGAGACATGTCTGACGTACTCAAGAAATTATTGAGTTCCAGGAAACTGATAGTATATATTAGAACATGCCTGATTTACTCGTTAGAACATGTAATCAGGGATCCTGGAGTGCAGACCACATGCAGAAATTCCTTGATAGAAGTTAGAAATGTATCTGTAAAAGCAAGAGCTCTGCATCTATGCATAAAATAAAACAAAATTGAAGTCTTAGTTTTGTCCCCAAACATCCCTTTGATGATATTTCTGAGTTTTTTAATTAGGACAAGGCTTTCTTCGAGCATCATCACTAAATAACACTTTCCTATATTCCCCTTGCCCAAATTCACTTCCCCTCTAGCAAGCTTTCCTTCTCCAGCGTCTTCTGGCCCTGCCTTTCATTTGTCAGGTGAGCTGCATGCTGTACACCCCGCCCCTCCACCCCCACCCTGCCGGCCATTTAACTCTATTGGCTGTCCTCAAGAGGAAGGTCTCACAGAAGTTTGTTTGGTTTTTTCGGTAAGATTTATTTATTTACTTTTTGGCTGTGATGTGTCTTCATTGCTGCATGAGGACTTTCTCTAGTTGCAGCAAGCGGGGGCTGCTCTCTAGTCACACAGCACTGGCTTTAGGTGAGTGGGCTTCAATAGTTGCATCTAGGCTCTAGAGTGCTGGCTCACTGGTAGTTATGGCACAGGGGCCTAGCTGCTCCGTGGCATATGGGATCTTCCCAGGCCAGGGATCAAACCAATGTCTCCTGCATTGCAAGGTGTATTCTTAACCACTGGAACACCAAGGAAGCCCAAAAGGTCTTGATTAGAATGAAACCCAGGCATCACTTTCTAGTGTAACCTACTCACTTTAGAGATGAAATTGATGCTCTCAAAGTGATATGATCATCACATGACTTCTCAAGTTAGCTGCTAGAAAGAGAACTTCTGATTCTCATTATAGCGTTCCTTCTACTATCAATATATTTGCTGCCTTTCCTTATCCATTTGTCTTCCTACCTCTCTACCCTTCCCATCCCCAACTCCTGACAGAACCTTTGGCCCCATCAAATCGGGATGATTAGTCTTCTTTTTTTGTTGTTTTTAATTTTTTAGCCTTGTCCCATGGCATATGGGATCTTAGTTCCCCAACCAGGGATCGAACCCACGCCACCTATACTGGCAGGCAGATTCTCAACCCCTGGACCACCAGGGAAGTCCTGCGATGGTTACTCTTCAATCCCATTCTTACAGGATTGAAAGGAGGTAGAAGGGAAAGCCCTCCCCTCCCATTCTTTCTTCCTGTATCTCTTCCCTCTGTCACCTCTGTAAATAAAATTTTAAAAGAGTTAATGCCTAAGCACATTATCTTTAATGGATTTTTAAATTAAGAAGTTAGCACTTCATTTTCATAGAATAAAATACTTGAAAGGTACAATTATAATGAAGAAGACAAAAGCCACCTCTAAATCCACAATGGAAAGATAAACCTGTGAAGATATTGATTTATTTTCTTTCTAATATTTTTTGCAATACATAGCTGTGTTTTAATATTCTTGAGACTATCTTAGAGATAAGATTTTAATGCCAACTTTTTTTTCTCATGTCACAAAGTAATTTAAAGCATAATTGCAATTGTAATGATTGCTTGTATTTATTGTAAACTATGTATTGAAAGGATTGCTGACTCCTGGTTAATCATTATACTGGACTCTGTCTTCGTGGAGTGCTGGTAAGTTGGCTTTCCCAAGGAAAAGCCCTAATATTTAGTGTTTGCCAATTTCCAAAGTGTAAATACTCTCCCTATAACTGATTTCAAGCTGCTGAGATTTAACAAATGATTTCCCCAAATTTCTGAAATTTTAACAATAGCTCTTGCAAGCTTACATGAGCCAGTGTTCACACACCACAGACTGCGTGTCATCTCTCTGCCCTCAAGACACCAAGTAGGATGGCAAAGATGCCCTTAATAGGCAGGGAAATGGCCTTAAACCCACGATTGCCTTAGTTCTCTCCTTAGTGCTTTCGTCTAGCTGTGTTCCCAGCTGATGGTCTTCGCTGAGTGACTTGTCTCTACTAATGACCTCAGAAAATGGCAAACAGCATGGAATATCCCCTGCCCTTCCCTTCACATTCCTTACCCTGGACCCTCAAAATTACCTTCCCTAGGATTTGTTTCCTCTCTGCATTGCTTTTCAATCCTAATGGTTTCCAGCTGTGTAACTTCTATTCAGGTGCCTTTTACATCTGTTTTAAACATGGGAGAACACAGTTAATCTGAAATTTAAAAGAACAACTGGCATGTAAGTAAGTCTGTGGGTAGGTGGAATGAGCTTTCAAGCAGCCTTTTTTTCCATCTATTGACTGACTTATTCTTTAAAAAAAAAATCTTAAGGCTGTGACATTAGGATCAAAGGTAGGGCTTTTCTGAAATTTTGAGCTTCAGAATAAATGTGCTGAGTTTGAATTTGAAACTTTCAGTATCCGCATATTGTTACTACTCTTGGTCCTCTTAGCTAAGTAAAAAATTAAGTAAAATCTTCAGATTCAATCTGAATTCAACTTGGTTTCCCCACAAAGCTTAAGTGCAGTGCTTACATGCAATAACATTGGTTAAACACTTGTTACATGTTTATTTGTTAATAAACATTTGTTAAATGAATGAAGACTGAGTTTGGGCATACAATGAATAGCAGTAGAGAAAAGGTCAAATATTACAGTGTTAACTGTGTCATAAATAAGGTTTAGGAAGCGAAAGGACCCGGGTTAAAATCCCAGTTCCCTATTTACCAGCTGTGTGACCTTGAATGAGTCATTCCATCTTGCTGAGCCTGTTTCCTCATCATAAATATTTGGATAATACTTATTTTTATAGGGTAAAGATTGTTAGGTGTTCTGATTATTTATTGCCATGTAACTGGCTACCAAAACTTAGTACTTTAAAAGAGCCATTTATTTGCTTTCAATATTGTAGGTCAGGAATTTGGGGAGGGCACAGCTGGGCAGTTTGTCTCCGTTTCAGCCACTGAGTTCTGGCATCCATTGAGTTGGCTGGGCTGAAGGTTGGAGATGCATGACGTAGGTGTATACCTTCATGTGTATGAGTGCCTTAGTGTTCCCCAGCCTTTCCTTCTCTTCCTCTAGGGTGGGAGCTTGGCAAACTTTTCCTGTAAAGGGCCAGATAGTGAATATTTTAGGCTTTGAGGGTCTTATGTTCTCTGTCACAATTATTCGACCCTGCTCTTAGTGTAAAAACAGTCATAGACAATAATGTAAACAAATGGCTATTTCAATAAAACATTATGATGTTGACATGTAAACTTCATATAATTTTCACATACTACAAAATGTTATTCTTCTTTTGATTTTTCCCCCTAACTGTTAAAAAGCATTAAAAACCATTCTTAGCTCATCGGCCCTACAATACAGGTAGTGGTCTAGATTTGGCCTGTGAGCCATAGATTGCTGACTGCCTATTTCAGGGCCTTTGCATACAGCTTGGGCTTCTTGCAGCATGATGGTCACACTTCTTTATGTAATGGCTGGCTTCCAACAAATGTTCTCGAGAAAGGAAGCAGAGGCAGCTAGGCTCTTGAGGCCTGGGTCCTGAGACTGGCACAATGTCACTTCTGCCATATTCTCTTGGTCAAAGCAGTCACAGAGCCCACAGAGATCGAAGCGGGTGGAGAAATTAACTTCACTTGATAGGGAAGTAGCAAGGTTACAGTGCAGAGCCAGTGGGGAAAAAAAGAGATATTACTGCGGCTACAAATATACCACATGAGGATCAGGAATAATGTGTATAAAGTGAACTTAGTCGCTCAGTCGTGTCCAACTCTTTGCGACCACATGGACTATAGTCCAACAGGTTCCTCTGTCCATGGGGAGTCTCCAGGCAAATATTGGAGTGGGTTACCATGCACTCCTCCAGGGGATCTTCCCAACCCACGGATCGAACCAAGGTCTTCTTTACCATATGAGCCACCAGGGAACCTTCTACCTAACATGCACTCAGTGTATGATGACTCATGTTCCTATTAATAGTATCATTGTTAACTCTGAGAGGAGAGCAGTTAGTACTGAGATTCATACTTAGCTTCTTTTAGGAGAAATGTAGTGAAAATTGTTCAAAACTAGGCTTTGAAGAACTCACTTGTACTTTCCTCATCTTCAGTAATGGGATTTATAAGAGTACTTATATTTCAGAGTGGTTTTGAGAAGTTAGTGAAATAAAATATGAAAAGTTCTTAGGTAGAACAGGCCTGGTATGAATGAAATAACTGTTGTTATTTTTGTTGTTGTTATTATTTTATGGTTTGATAAAAGATTATTATTTTCAGTGATCTAGGCTTTTCTAGGACTTCTAAAACCTAGGCTCTAAAATGCAACAAGGTCCCAAATCACCTTGTAACAACTTCAGGAATTGTTAACTGATACATTCGAGAAAAAGAGTTTAAAAACTAGTTTTGCTCTATTAAAAATTATACATATAAGAATATGATCATCACAGCTATATACACCCATTCATGTGCATGTTGCAATCAGATTTTGAGATAAATTTTCCATTTGCTTCACATTTTTTAACAACTAATGAACATGTTTGAGATGCATTTTACAGAAATAAAGTGCTCAGCAACTTTGAAGTATTGATATTGATCACAGTAGTAGCAATGGCAAGGAAAGAGAAACAACAAAAAAGAAAAGAAACTGATTTTGAATGGTAAATAGCGTGCAAACTGAAGCCTTTGGGATTCTGTTAATTGGTATTGCTTTCAGTTGGTGAGTTTCTAAATTAAGACAGCAACTGGATAAAGGGATCAGGACACGAGTGAGAGGTCTAAACAACTGCAAATAAACTAGATTCCCAAGTAATAAATCTTGAATCTTGCTGTTTGATCACCCTTATCAGGCAGAAGCTTGAGAAAATAGAAGAGCTCTCCATTCTACCCGGAAGGTCAAGGACGCACTTGGCATCATCAGCTCCACATTCCTGAGGGGGCGACCCTCTACTGAGAATGCAAAATATGGCTCCTTGAACTAGACCAAACCCTGGCTTGCAGCAGGGAGGGAGGGAGGGACTGAATTTCCACTTGGACCATGACAAGGCAGCCTGTGGCAGCTTATGACTTAGACTTTGATGCTATTCAGCCATTCAACATCTCCAATGAGAAAACAACCCTGATATATTGTTAAGTGAGAAACTCAAGTGCAAAGCTAATGGTATGATGGATACAGTTTTCATCAAGCCATACACAATAAATAGACACGAAAAAAAAACATCACAAGGCCTCACCAAACAGGACAGAGACTGTCTCTGTATGACAGGATTTAGGATGACTTATCTACCTGCTTCCTTTGAGTTTTTCTTTTTTTCCATTGCTATTTCTAAGAGAGAAAACTTATTTTAAAATATAACTAGAAGAGAAAGAAGTAAAACCAACAAGCAAGTGACATTGAGAGTAAATAAGACAATCTGTTTGACAGTACTTGCTGAACAAATCAATGCCGTATCTCAATACATAATATCTCAATTCAATCACAACTCTATGTTAAAGATTTAATTAAAATTTGTATGTGAGTGAGGCTCAGTTAAGAGATATTATAAATACTGTGTAGCTGTTAGGTATTTAAGTAAATAATCAAAATGTATCAAGAAAATGCATATGAAATTGCAGTTTCCAACACAGCCACTTATAGCAAATTTGACCTTGGTGACTTACACCACTTAAGGATCTTCAGAAAAAAAACACCATCTTGTTGGAAACTGTGACATCATCACATCTGAATCACAGGTCTATTCAAAGAGACTCTGGTTAGAATACAGTTTGGGCCAGGAACAGGAGATTAGACCAACAATATGCATGTTATCCCTTCAAGGACAAAAAAAACAACAACAAATGTCACTGGAGGATTGAATTTCTTTGTTTCCCTTAGATTATGCTGGCATCACAAAATCCTCCTTTCACAAAACAGTTGCTCCGTCTTTTATTTCTTTATCACTAGTACCTAGTGCTTGTTCACTAAACGTGTGTGCGGCAAAGAGGGCCAAAGTCTTGTTACAGGCAGTGAATGTACTAAAAGCAATCCCAAGGTTCGTATTATAGAAACACTACTTTCAATTAGCATTGTGGCAACACACAGCACACTTCAGTTACTATTCAACTGATACAATTATCCCTGTTGATAAGAACTAATCTTCATTTCCTTACACTTGTTCTGAGGTTGCTTAGTCACTGACCAGTCATCAGTCACAGGCTACACAAGTCAAAAGGAAAAAACAACTGCTGGTTCGTACTATAAATTCTCTTAACAATACCTGTGTGATTTTCATTCTGTCCCTTCACCTTTCAGAAACTTTTTCCAACCATGAAAAAGAGAAAGTCTTTTGGTTTAGCCTTATTTTCCCTGACTTGATGAGATAAAAAACAGTTTTGTATCTAATCAGATCTGTATATCAGTTTGGGAATATAGATTCTCAGAAAGCGCAATTTTGCTCTTTGATTTTGTTTGAATCTCCTGTGCTACCTTGCCTGTATAGCTTAATGACCCAGGACTATGCTGAATGCCTAGCTTGATTGCTGAAGTCCCTTAAAAAGTGATACACTTTTGTCCATGTCAAACTGTTTGGGAGCATCCTGTAAACTGGGAACTTAGCTTGTGAATGTTAATTCCCCACATACCCTCACAAATGAAGGACTGACCCTGTTGTTCCTATATTAAAAGCAAATCCAGGAAGAAAGAACCCTTCACGTGCCTGTGTCCATTTAGCTCATTCCAATGGAGAAGCACACAGATCATTCAGACTCCCTTCCAACTTCGCTAAAATTTAGGATTAATTCCTCTGTGCTCTGATTCCAGAAATATTTAAGTGTTGACAATATACAGACCTCTGTGCTAGCTTCTATGAAGATATGCCGTTATAAAAGATACACTTCTAACCCTCAATGAATTTATTTTAGTCACTAAGTTGTGTCCAACACTTTTGTGACTCCATGGACTGTAACTTGCCAGGCTCCTCTATCCATGGGATTTCCCAAGCAAGAACACTGGAGTGGGTTGCCATTTCCTTCTCTAGGGGATCTTTCTGACCCAAGGATCAAACCTGTGCCTTCTGCATTAACAGGCAGATTCTTTACCTTTACCACTGGGCTGCCTGGGAAGCCCCAATAAATGTATATTACATGCCAATTTGCAATTCTGTTATTACAGGCAAATTCTTGTCCACATAAATAATACAAAAATGAACCTAACCGTCCCGAGTCAGCGGCCTACCTATTTCAAGAAATACTTGAAATTGCATCATGTCCACATGATTTTTTTCAAGTGTATCTGCAGAGTGCCTTACAGAAGATGTGAATTGTTGATCCCTAGGCACAAATTGAAGTTCCTGCTGTTCTTTCTTAGGACACGAGCTGTCTGGGAACCTGGGCCCATCAAAAGGAAGCTTGACCCATGGGGACCGTGTGATGTGGCTTCTCTACTGTAAAATAGTAATTCATCAAAGTAAAGCCAGAAGTCATTTAACACAGCTCTTTGGCAACTTGAAGACGTGGCCCCTGTGTGTTTTACTCGGACCTAGATTTCCTTAAGCAGTAGGGTATTTCGGTTCCTTCTTTGTTTCTCAATTCCTCAACCCTCTCTCTGTGACATCCTTACCCTTCTGCTCAGACTGCCTCACCATTAGTTCTCTAATGTTTTTGGCAACACTGTCTAATTTCTTTCACAAATCATTAGAGGCTATTAAATGTCTATTCCAGAAACTCCTCCAATGCACATGTCATCAAGGCAGGGAGAAAAGTACATTTGCAGAAGATATCCAGGAAGAGGAGCTCTGAGAGCCAACTTTCCAACCCCACGAATGAAAGGGGAGAGCCAGTCCTCTAACAAACCCAAATAACTGTGGTTAATGATCTTAGCCCAATTATTCCTATCATCTGCTTTTTTTTTCTTACTACCTGTTAATTGGATTTGCTGTTGTTCGATCACTCAGTCATGTCGGACTCTTTGCAACCCATGGACTGCAGCATGCCAGGCTTCCCTCTTCCGCATCATCTCCTGCAGTTTGCCCAAGTTCATGTCCATTGAACTAGTGATGCCATCCAACCATCTCATCCTCTGTCACTCCCTTCTCCTGCCTTCAATCTTTCCCAGCATCAAGCTCTTTTCCAATGAGTTGGCTCTTCCCAGCAGGTAGCCAATGTATTGGAGCTTCAGATTCAGCATCAGTTTTTCCAGTGAATATTCAGGGTTTATTTCCTTTAGGATTGATGGGTTTGATCTCCTTGCTGTCCAAGGGACTCTCAATAGTCTTCTTTAGCACCACAGTTCAAAAGCATCAATTCTTCGGCACTCTGTCTTCTTTATGGTCCAGCTCTCACATCCATACATGACTACTGGAAAGGCCATAGCTTTGACTATATGGACCTTTGTCGGCAAAATGATGTCTTTGCTTTTTAATACACTGTCTAGGTTTGTCATAGCTTTCCTGCCAAGAAGCAGTCATCTTCTAATTTCACGGCTGCAGGCACCATCTGCAGTGACTTTAGAGCCTAAGAAGAGGAAATCTGTCACTGCTTCCACATTTTCACTTCTATTTGCCATGAAGTAATGGGACCGTGTGCCAGGATCGTAGTTTTTTTAATTAGATTAGGCCACGACATGAAGGTAGGTTATAAAGTGAAAAAATGATTATACTAACATCTCTGAAAGCATCAGGGAGTTGCAGTCACCTCCCTATCTCCTGACCACATCCCAGGTCACTATAGTAGAGTCAATGTAGGCAACGGTCTAAAGCTGGTAGTCCCTTGACTCTGGGACCCCTTTTAAAAGCTGTCACTTTCCCTTACCATTTGATAAAATCATTTAGTACAAAGGGTGAGGGACTTATATGTTTCCCTGCATGAATCTTTTTTTATAGACTTAATTTTGTAAAGCAGTTTTAAGTTCATGGCAATACTGAGAAGAAGGTACAGAGATTTCCTATATACTTCTGCTCCCATATCAACATCTCCCACTGAGCTATACATTTGTTATAATTGACAGACATGTACCAGTTGTTATACTAAAAAGTTATTATTACCTAAAGTTCACAGCTTACATTAGGGTTCACTCTTGGTGGTGTCCAGTTTAAGGGCTTTGACAAATGTGAAAGGAAATGTACCATATTCGCCATTGTAGTATCATATGGAATAGACTCACTGCCCTAAAATCCTCTGTGCTCTACCTATTCATCTCTCTCTCCTCTCTAACCCTGGCAGCCACTGATCCTTTCACCGTCTCCAAAATTTTGCCTTGGAAAGAATGTCATATAATTGGAATCATATAATACATAACCATTTCAGATTGACTTCTTTCACTTAGTTACACATATTTAAGATTTCTCCCTGTCTCTTCGTGATTTGATAGCTCATTTCTTTAATGTTCTATTGTGTACACTATTGTGTACATGTACCAGTTTATTTATCCACTCACCTACTGAAAGATGATCTCGGTTGCTTCCAAGTTTTAGCAACTGCAAATAAAACTTCATAAATAGCCATGTGCAAGTTTTTGTAATGACGTAGTTTTCAGTTCACTTAGATAGGTACCGAGAAATGTGACTACTGGATCATAGAGTAAGAACAATGCTTATCTTTGTGAGAAATTGCCCAAACTGTCTTCTAAAGTGTTTATAATCAATCTGAATGGTTACAGCAATGAATGAGAGTTCCTATTGCTTCACCTCCTCACTGGTTTTTCATGTTGTCAGTATTTTGGATTTTTGCAATTCTAATAGGTGTCTGGTAGTATTCTATTGTTCTTTTAATTTGCAATTCCCTATTGACAGGGTTTCCCTAGTGGCTCAGTGGTAAAGAATCCGCCTGCCAATACCAAAGATGTGGGTTCAAACCCTGGGTCGGAAGACCCTTAGAGAAGGAAATGGCAACCCACTCCAGTATTCTTGCCTGGGAAACCCCATGGACAGAGGAGCCTGGTGGGCTACAGTCCATGGTGTCACAAAGAGTCAGAAACCACCGAGCAACTAAACAACAACAAATGACGGGTGATGCTGCGCATCTTCCCATATGCATGTTTGTCATCGGTATATCTTCTTTGGTGAGGTGTGCATTCAGATCTTTGCCCATTTTTTAATCAAGTTGTTTGCTTTCTTATTATTGAGGTCTTTTTTTTTCTTTGTATATTTTGGATCATAATCCTTTATCACATGTATTTTTTGCAAATATTTTCTCCCAGTCTGTGGCTTGTCTTTTCGTTCTTTTGACCCTCAGGTATCTTCAAATGGAAACCAGAGGACAAACAGTGCTTAATCCAAAGCAGGATTTCTCAATTTCAGTACTATTGACATTTGGGGTTGGATAATTCTTTGTTGTGGAGACTATCCAGTGCATCGTAGAATGTTTAGTGGCAACTTGACCTCTACCCACTAGATGCCAATAGCAGCATCCCTCCCAGTCATGGCAGTGAAAAATATCCTGACATAGTAAATATCCCATTGGGTGGGGAGGAAGGATAACCGCTGACTGAGGATGTCCAGTCAAAAGGAATGAATCAGTATTGATGAAATTTAAGTCATCAATAAGGAAGGAAGGTACAGAAATATTTTGACTCAGAGGCCTTCCTGGGGCCCCAGGAACCATCGCTAGCGTGTTCCCACCAATCCCATCCTATTAAGTATAGGGATCATACATCTTGACTTATTTAGAATGTGGTCACACCTATGCCAGCAAAACTATTAATGGTACTCCCTTTTACTCTCAAAGATATTCCACTTCAGATGATAAATTATAAATAAAACCCATCTGGCATCTCCAGAAACCATAATCCCAATTTGGGCCCCTTTCAGCTGTCCTCTGGTCTGTAGTGTCTCGAGTAACTAGTAACTATTGGGGTACAGCTGGGGATCCCGAAGAAGTGGAAAATAGTAAACTTTCCCATAGGGCCTCAGCTGTATATTTTAAACAGCCCTGGAATACAGGCCTAAAAAAGGAGGGGTCAACCAGAATGTTTTGTGTGTCTGTATCTGATTTCATGAGTACTCATTAGTGCCTAAATGTTCATTTTCTTCCTTGTTCACTAGCAGCCAATTAACCATGGTGTAACTCTACAGTGTGAACGGAAAATTACTGTGTAATTTTAACAGCTGCTGAAATCTGTAACATTAGACTGTACTTTCATCCAATTTATATCAGGAGGCTATACCATAGGTCATAGTCAGGGCAGAAATTAAGCAATCGGTTCAAAAAGACCCTGTCTTTGCATTTCAGATATATTTATTAGCAATAATAGCCCTCCTTTCATTTTCATTTTGGAACTTGTACAAATAATCAGGCAATAACATTCAAAAATGCTCTTAATCTTGAATTTTTTTTAAAGTGAGAGGTATTATTTCGCTGTAATTATTATTAAACTCAAGGTTACTATTGCAACTGAACATAAACCATGACTTCCTGGCATTTAAAGCAAAAAATAAAATAAGAATTCAAAATCAATTATTCATCTGCATTTTCCTCATTAAAGGAGGACTGCCAGTTTATCAGGAGATGTAAATTTGTTTTTCTAGCTTGAATGATCTCACATGAATTTGAGTATTTTCCATGAGAGACACTGAAAAGTAAAATGGTGGTAGTTTTACAATAATTGCAAAAACATCTTCCTGTGATAAAGCAGTTTCTTATGTTGTTCCCCAAAAAGTGCTAAGGGCAGTGTGCAAAAGCCTGAAGGTGACAGCTGATGTGGACTCATTGGTGAAAATCAGGTGTTGCACTAACAGCTTTTACTGTTTTAAGTGACTTAATATTTACAATATCTTAAGAGGGTAAAGATAGAATTCAAATGCAGGGTATCTGTGGCAGAGCCCATGACTTCAGCATTGCTACAAGGAGCAGGATTCAAAGGCATAGCTTCCTGGTGATGTGACATGCTACAGAGTCAGAGCTTATTGATGTTAGAGAAATGAATTGTTAGCACACACCATAGACTCCTTCCAGATTCTAAAATTTCAGTGCTCTCATATGTTCGAGTGAGAGAAGGCATTTTCTGAAAATTCAGGGCTCAACTTTCTTGGCATTCATCTGAATTGCAAGTTGTGTGTATATGTATGTGTGTGTTTATGTGTGTTTAATTGGATTTTCAATTTAGAGTGAAAAAACATTACTTCTCACTTCAGCAACAGAAGATTTCTAGAAGCTTTTTCATGAAAAAGTCATGAAATGACACGTCTTTCAGGAGAAGACTTCTGGAGGCTCAAGAAAGCTATTTAGACATCACATGACTCATGTGACTTTTTGAAAACAGGGTTTTCTTTAACTGAGTGTAAGTATTTAGTTTGTGCTAGTTGCTCAGTTGTGTCTGACTCTTTGGGACACCATGGACTGTAGCCCATCAGGCTCCTCTGTCCATGGAAATTCTCCAGGCAAGAATACTGGAGTGGATTGCCATTCTCTTCTCCAGGGGATCTTCCCGACCCAGGGATCAAACCGGTGTATCCTGCATTACAGGCAGATTCTTTACTGTCTGAGCCACTGGGGAAGCACAAAAGGAGCATAAATAAGATATAAAAACATAAGCATTATAAATGGGTCAAACCCATAGAATGTACAACACCAATATTAAACCCTAAATTAAACTATGGACTCTGGATGACAAAGATGAGTAAAGTAGGTTCAAAACTTGTAACAAATATAGCACTCTGATAGGAGATGTTGATAACAGGAAAGGTTATCCTTGTATGGGAGCTGAGAATATATGGGAAATCTCTATACATTTCTTTCAATTTTTCTGTGAACCTTAAACTTCTCTATCAACTAAGATCTATTTTTTCAAAAGCTTTCAAATAAAATTTTTTATTAAAAATAAACATAAGGATTACATTTCCTCTAAAAAGCAACTGTTTAAAACCAATAGAATGATTAGTGCAGGAAGAAACCTATACCACCCCAGATGGCTCATCCTGTCCCGCTCCTGAGAGAAAGCCTGTCTTAGTTCTCTTTCAGCTGTGACAGAGGAAGGCCCTGCCAGGCAAAGTGAAATTTCAGGACACAAAACTGATTAAAGCAGTAAGAAGGACTCGTGAGCAATCAAAAGAAAATTTTAAAAATAGGTAGGAAGCCATGGAGACCTGATAGGAAGAGAGTGAAGCTGCATGAATCCTGGGGCAAGGATTCATAGATATTTTGGTTGTGCTTGAATGCTAAGCCCGAGAGAGCAAAGCTAAGGTGGTGAGGGCAGCTCCCCTCTGTAAATGTCCCCAGGCCTCTTTCTCTGCCTCAGCACTGGGGAAAATGTTCGCCTTTTGCAGAACTCCTTTTCTGTTTATTCCCCAAATTAGCTGTGAATTTTTTCCTGCCAACTTTAAGTCTTCCTCGGCTTCTCTGTTCTGCCTCTCTTCATGAGTTAGATTCTCTTCAAGGCCAAGACCCCTGGAATCTTAGTTCCATTTCCGAGGTAATTTCTGCAGGAAAGCAAGTTTGGCAAGTCAGTTTTTAATATATGCGGTGGCAGATGGTGGGGGAGGAAGCAAGAGAGAGAGAAAGAAAGAACATAGTTCTATTAGCCTTGGAAACCTAACTGGAACTCCTATTAGTGATATTTTTCGAAACTTATTCATTATCCAGATATAGGACAGACTCCAGTGAAGCACTAACACTTCATATAATAAATTTTGGAAGACTAACAAAATACAAAAACTCTCCTGGGCAGCCAGGACTCCCAGATGTTCCCCTGGGACTTTGGTAATTTTTCAGGAGGGTGGCCCTTAAAGAATTTAAGAGGTTAAGTGTGGGATACAGGCAGTGAAGCTCCCTGTCACTTCCTTAAAGCCTCAGAATGAAGCCCTGGGCTGGCAGAGGAACATCGGTAGCAATAGTCTGGCAAGGGCTTGGCAAGGGCACAAGAGACTCTCAAGGAGACCTTTAATTCCTAGACAATGAATGGGCATGGAGCTACAGGTGGCTTTGTGAGGGAAAGAAATGAAGTGCTAAATCCAGCTTTTCTCAGCTGAGCCCAGCCCAGGGGCAGTTGCCTGGGTAGGTCTCATCTGTCATCACAATAGGAGCTAATCCAGGGGGCAAGGCCAGGAAGGATTTGGTGACCAGGTCACGGAAGCTTCCTGGGTACTCTGCATTCAGGCCAGCACACTCACCAAGGCAGATGACGCGCAAGAGGTCTTGGTGACATTTGCTCAGGTGAAAAGGGCAGAGCATGGTGCTATCAAGGCTTTGTTTGGCTGGGCAGTCATAATTCTCCCAAGGTCACAGGATCTTGAGACTCAGATAGCTTGGTTGGAAAGGCACGGGGAGAGAGCTACCCCTTGTTTGGGAAGGTCTTTAAGGGTCACCTTAGATACTATGTAAATACAGTATCAGGAAAACATTCATTTGTATTATTTGTGCTTTTAGTGAAGCATGGACAACAGGATTATTCCAGGTAAAAATTGAAGTTTCATGATTAGCCAAGGGTAGTTCCTGACCACAGTTTTTTGTTGTTGGTTTTTGTTTTGTTTTTTACCTTCATCACTTGCAGAACTTTTTTCCCCAGTTTTTACATTTAATAAAATAACTTCCTCTTGATCCCATTTTTTGATGTTGTTCAGTCTCGCTCAGTCATGTCCAACTCTTTGCGACCCCATGGACTGCAGCATGCCAGGCTTCCCTGTTCATCACCAACTCCCAGAGCTTGCTCAAACCCATGTCCATTGAGTCAGTGATGCCATCCAACCATCTTGTCATCTGTCATCCCCTTCTCCTCCTGCCTTCAGTCTTTCCCAGTATAAGGGTATTTTCCAATGAGTCATCTCTTCACATCAGGTGGTCAAAGTATTGAAGCTTCAGCTTCAGCACCAGTCCTTCTAATGAATATTCAAGATTGATTTCTTTCAGGATTATCTGGTTTGATCTCTTTGCTGTCCAAGAGATTCTCAAGAGTCTTCGCCAATGCCACAGTTCAAAACATCAATTTTTCAGCATTCAGCCTTCATTATGGTCCAACTCTCACATCCATACAAGACTACTGGAAAAACCATAGCTTTCACTAGATGGACTTTGTCGGCAAAGCAATGTCTCTGCTTTTTAATAAACTGTCAAGGTTTGTCATAGCTTTTCTTCCAAGAAGCAAGCGTCTTTTAATTTCATGGCTGCAGTCACCACCTGCAGTGATTTTGGAGCCCAAGAAAATAAAGTCTGTCACTGTTTCCATTGCTTTCCCATCTATTTGCCATGAAGTCGTGGGAGTGGATGCCATGATCTTCATTTTCTGAATGTTGAATTTTAAGCCAGCTTTTTCACTCTCCTCTTTTACCTTCCTCAATAGGCTCTTTAGTTCTTCTTCACTTTCTGCCATAAGGGTTGTGTCATCTGCATATCTGAGGTTATTGATATTTCTCCCAGCAATCTTGATTCCAGCTTGTGCTTCATCCAGCCTAGAATTTCACATGATGTACTCTGCATAGAAGTTAAATAATCAGGGTGACAATATACAGCCTTGACGTACTCCTTTCCCAATTTGGAACCAGTCCATTGTTCCATGTCTGGTTCTAACTGTTGCTTCTTGACCTGCATATGGGTTTCACAGGAGGCAGGTAAGGTGGTCTGCTATTCCCATCTCTTTAAGAATTTTCCATAGTTTGTTGTGATCTACACAGTCAAAGGCTTTAGTGAAGTCAATGAAGCAGAAGTAGATGTTTTTCTGGAACTCTCTTGCTTTTTCTATGATCCAATGGATGTTGGCAATTTGATCTCTGGTTCCTCTGCCTTTTCTAAATCCAGCTTGAACATTTGGAAGTTCATGGTTCATGTACTGCTGAAGCCTGGCTTGAAGAATTTTGAGCATTACTTTGCTAGTGTGGGAGATGAGTACAATTGTGCAGTAGTTTGAACATTCTTTGGCATTGCCTTTCTTTGGGATTGGAATGAAAACTGATCTTTTCCAGTCCTGTGGTCACCGATGAGTTTTCCATATTTGCTGACATATTGAGTGCAGCACTTTCACAGCATCATCTTTTAGGATTTGAAATAGCTCAGTCAGATGTATAATTCTGTAAGTTTTAACAAATGCATAAATTCAGGGACACCCCCAAAGTGTTCCTGATTCTTCCCCTTTGGAAGAATCCCCCCGCCCTTAGGATTTAACAACTCCATACTACAGTTTTGGCTTTTCCAGGATGCCATACAAGTTGAATTACATATTATGTAACCTTTTGGTTCCAGCATCTTTTACTTAGCATAACACATTTGAAAATCACTGATATTGTCGTTTCCAGTGTTGGCAATTGCAAATAATTATAGATTATAAATGTTTCTATAAACATTCGGATGCAAGTTTGTGTGTGAACTTGAGTTTCATTTCCGTACAGTAAAAACACCCAGAACTGGGACTCCTAGTCATGTTGTTTGTGTATTCCTTATTTCATAAGGAATTGCCAAACTCTTTTTGAGACTTCCCTGGTGGTTCAGGTGGTAAAGCGTCTGCTTGCAATGCAGGAGACCCGGGTTCAATCCTTGGGTGGGAAGATCCCCTGGAGAAGGAAATGGCAACTCACTCCAGTACTCTTGCCTGGAAAATCCCATGGACAGAGGAACCTGGTAGGCTAGAGTCCATGGGGTTGCAAAGAGTCGGACACGACTAAGTGACTTCACTTTCTTTCTTTCTTTTTGAGAATAGTTATACCATTTTACACTCATTCCAGCAATGTCTGAAAGTTCCAGTTTGCCAAAATCCTTGCCAATACTTAGAAGTATCAATTTTGTTTTTATTCTTAGTCATTCTAATAAACGTGTAGCAATACCTTGTAGTTTTAATTAACATTTTCCTTATGACAAATATACTTTTGAGCATATTTGCATGGACGGAGGAGCCTGGTAGGCTGTAGTCCATGGGGTCGCTAAGAGTCAGACATGACTGAGCGACTTCACTTTCACTTTTCCTGTTCATGCACTGGAGAAGGAAATGGCAACCCACTCCAGTGTTCTTGCCTGGAGAATCCCAGGGATGGTGGAGCCTGGTGGGCTGCCGTCTATGGGGTCACACAGAGTCGGACATGACTGAAGCGACTTAGCAGCAGCAGCAGCATGTACTTATTTGATACCTATGTATCTTTCTTTAATGAAGTATCTGTCCAAATCTTTTGCCTCGTTTAATCGGGTTGTTTTCTTACTGTTTGAATTTTTTAGAGTTCTTCATATAGTCTGGATATAAATTCTTCAACGGATATGTGATTTCTAAAGATTTTGTCCCAGATCTGTAAATTGTCTTCTCATTCTTAGTGTGTCTTCTACAGAGCAAACTTTTATATTTTCTTGAAGACCAATATATCATTTTCTCTTCTGTGGATCCTGCCTCTTGTGTTTTATCTAGGAACTTCTTGGCCAACCTAAAGTCATGAAGATCTTCTCTTTTGGTTTCTTCTAAAAGTTGTATAGTTTAGCTTTTTACCTTTCTATACATGACCCATTTTGAGTTAAAAAATTTTTAGAACTTTGGGGAAGGGGGTTACTTGTTTATTGAAACCACCATGCCCTTTTACATTTGGTCCCTGGTGTATAAACTTAGAGCTACAAGACATCTTTATCACCCAGTATTCATGTTCTTTCATTAATCAACAAATATTTATTAACAATGGCATCTCACTTTCACTGGTGCCTTCTGAGAAATTTAGAACAATCCTGGTTATACATCCTGTGTCCCTAGTTCATGTTTCTGGATTTCATTGTCCTCACAATTAGTCCCATAGAACTGAAACTATTTTCATTAGAAGCCCACTGACAGATATCAAGGAGTTTGGAGTACAAAGGGAAAAAAAAAACTGTCTTATATCTCTCCCCAGTAAAATTCCATGTATTTTTCTCCTCGACAAAGAAAGACTATCTACACAAGCAAAGTGAAGAACAAAATGGAGGCAATTGGTCAGATAATTTAATTATAAAGTTCTACTGATATTCTCCGTCTTGACCACGTGCATATTAGCAAAAGCAGCTTGGAGTTCACTTCATCCTAGTCCTTTATCCGACCACTTAACCAAGCCAATAAATATTATTGCTGAGAGCATCCCATGAGCCAGAGGTTGAGTCCATGCCAGATGAGACAATCAAAGCCTAGCCAAGTGAAGGGAGCTGCCCACAGCCTGGGGCTTATCCAGGGGGCACTAAATCATGGTCCTCGAATCTCTATCCACTGCAAACTCGCCACCTTGTTCCACATCCTCCACATGCCGTAACCCTCTGATTCTTCTCTCCTGGAATCAGTCCCACCTCCACTGACGAATGACAAGATACGTGTGTCTTTTGGTTTCAGAGAGTGGACACTAAGGGACTTAGATTTTGGGGAAAAGACAGTATTTGGGAAATGAGTTTAAAGAGAAGTTTTGGAAAGGAGGGCTGTGGTTTGCGAGAATGAGGTAACTAGAAAGAAAGGGCCAGGGCCTGTGGTTTGGAAAGAGAGTTTTCAGAAGGGAGGTAATGATTTAGTAACTTTTTGAGAGGAGGGTCTGTAGTTATTGAGAAGGAAATAAGGGGAAGAGGTATGTAGTTAGGGCAAGGTAGTTAAAAGAAAAGGTAGGAGAACGAAGAGTAGTTTTAAGAAGTGATCTGTGGATTCTAGCCAATATTTACTTACCTTAGCCTTGAGTTTACAATTAGATACATTTCAAAATTGTACCTAAAATAACAAAAGTACAGTCTTGAGTATTATACAGTGAGTATTTTAAAAAACACTAACTTTGTATTTTTCCTTGTTTAAAGTAAGTGTTTAGGCAGTATTCTCCTGCATTAATGATGGTTTAAGAATGAATTTTCTCTCCCCCTGCCACTTTAAAGACAACTGTGCAGGCAGAGCAGTATGCACGAGAGCTGAGATCCCACCTGTAAAATAACCTCCCAGCTTGACACGGAGAGGTGGCAGCCTCAGCCTTGTTTGTACCTGGAATTAGAAAGAAATATCCAATCTTAGGTTAAGAAACTACTAAGTAGGAACTCAGTAATGGATTCACTCCAAAGTCTGCAAAAAGAACAATAACAAGTTGGCTATCAAAAATTATGTAAGGGGACTTCTCTGGTGGTCTAGTGGCCAAGACTCCACACTCCCAATGCATGGAACCCAGGTTTGATTCCTATCCACACCCCCCCAAAATTCATATGTTGAATTCCCACTCCACCCCTAATGTGATGGTATTAGGAGGCAGGTCTTTGGAAAGTGGTTAGGTCATAAGGATGGATCATTCATGAATGGGATTAGTGCCCTTATAAAAGAGACCCCAGAGAGCACTCTTGTTCTCTTTCTGCCATCTAAGGACACACCAACAAGATGACAATCTGCAACCCAGAAGAAGTCCTCACCAAAATGCAAACATGCTCGCATCCTGATCTTGGATTGCTAGATTCTAGAACTGTGAGAAATAAATTTTTGTTGTTTATAAGCTGACCAGTATACAGTTTTTAACATAGCACCCTGAGCTGACTAAGACAGATGGCTGTGGGTAAACAACCGTTCATAGCAGTGTCATTCACAATAATCAAAAGATGGAAAACAACCCAGATGTCCATCAACTTGATGAATGAATCAACCAGATGTGGTATATCCATACAGTGGGATATTATCTGACCATAAAAAGAAATGAAGTTCTGATAGATGCTACAGAATGAATGAACCTTAAAAATATTATGTTAAAAGTGAAAGAAGCCTGACACAAAGGCCACATATTATGTGATTCCATTTAGATAAAATGCCTAAAATAGACAAATTGATAGAGACAGAAAGTAGATTAGTAATTGCCAGCAGCTGGAGACAGAGGAGAGATGCTAGAGAGTAGGGGGTTTCTTTATGGAGGTGTTAAAGTATTCTGCAATTAGATAGTTAGTGGTGATGGTTGCCCAACTTAGTGAATAAAAAGAAACCCACTAAATTGTACATTAAAAAATAAATAAAATAAAATCAAGAAAAGATGCCCATGGGACATCTCTTTCTATAGTTTCAAAAAAACAAAACATAGCCTACTATTTATTCTGTAGCTGGCACTTCCCCTGCATAGGCAAAGATAGTGTCGCTGTGCTTATCTCTACCCTACACTCCATCCAGACAGGGCCATGTAATGTTTCTCAGCTCTGGGCTTCTGCTCAGGCTGGTACATCCACTGATCACCCTCTCTCCTTCTCTACCCTACAGAATCTGTGACCCCTTTGAATGCCACCCAATCCAGGAAACATTTTCCTCCTGTAAGAAGGCTCCTGTATATTTCCTCCTATAAGACGGCTCAAACTTTCTGTTCACCCTTCTCTCTTTCAGCCCTCAGCTTATTCCCTCCAGCATCATGGGATTTGTGTATTCCATAAGCTTTACTCTACCCTGCCCTGGAAGCCTCCTGACAGGCACAACCCTTGTATCTCTTGTTGCTAGCCCTTTGCTTACCAAGTGATAAGAACCAAATAGAGGGACTTTCCTGGTGGTCTAGTGGTTAAGAGTCCATTAAGCGTAGTGCAGGGGATGCAGGTTTGATCCCTGGTTAGGGAACTAAGATCCCACAAGCTGCAGAGCAACTAAGCTCACGCACCGCAACTACTGAGCCCCTGTGCCACAACGAAGGATGCAAGTGATGCAACAAAGATCCAATGCAGCCAAATAAATAAATTCAGTTCAGTTCAGTCGCTCAGTCGTGTCCGACTCTTTGCGACCCCATGAACCGCAGCACTCCAGGCCTCCCTGCCCATCACCAACTCCCAGAGTTTACCCAAACTCATGTCCACTGATTCAGTGATGCCATCTAACCATCTCATCCTCTGTCATCCCTGTCTCCTCCTGCCCTCAATCTTTCCTAACATCAGGGTCTTTTCCAAAGAGTCAGCTCTTTGTATCAGGTGGCCAAAATATTGGAGTTTCAGCTTCAACATCAGTCCTTCCAATGAACACCCAGGACTGATCTCCTTTAGGATGGACTGATTGGATCTCCTTGCAGTCCAAGGGATTCTCAAGAGTCTTCTCCAACACCACAGTTCAAAAGCATCAATTCTTCGGTGCTTAGCTTTCTTTATAGTCCAACTTTCACATCCATACATGACTACTGGAAAAACCATAGTCTTGACTAGACGGACCTTTGTTGACAAAGTAATGTCTCTGCTTTTTAATATGCTGTCTAGTTTGGTCATAACTTTCCTTCCAAGGAGTAAGTGTCTTTTAATTTCATGGCTGCAATCATCATCTGCAGTGATTTTGGAGCCCCCAAAAATAAAGCCAGCCGCTGTTTCCACTGTTTCCCCATCTACTTGTCATGAAGTAATGGGACTGGATGCCATGATCTTAGTTTTCTGAATGTTGAGCTTTAAGCCAACTTTTTCACTCTCCTCTTTCACTTTCATCAAGAGCCTCTTTAGTTCTTCTTCACTTCCTGCCATAAAGATGGTGTCATCTGCATATCTGAGGTTGTTGATACTTCTCCTGGCAATCTTGATTCCAGCTTGTGCTTCCTCCAGCCCAGCATTTCTCATGATATACTCTGCATATAAGTTAAATAAGCAGGGTGACAATATACAGCCTTGACGTACACCTTTTCCATTAAAAAAAAAAAGGGACAGAATAGAAATGACCTCTAATGGGTGTACCAAGCATACCTCTCCTCTCTATTGCTGTTACAGGGGAATCCTGTGTCTAGCCCTCCACCCCTTACTGTTTCCATTCCCACAGGAGTAGAGTATAGGGTCTCAGCACCCAACACACCCCTCACTCCCCTCAAGGCCTCCTGCAGCCTCTTGGACCACATAAAGACGCCTCTGATGGATACATGAGTCCTCCGATTAAAAATGGTGAGGTCATTGTCCTAGTCTTTGTGCACTAGCATTAGGCGATGTCACCAGGCTGCACAACATCATTTCTCTTTCATCACACCCTTCAGAGTCCCCCCTGCCTCCGAAGTGGCCCAGGAACCTAAACAAAAAGGAAAAGCAGCAAGGTTTCCAGGAGTGGGAGAGAGGGTGGGGTTGGGGCAGGAGCGGGGGAGGGGAGGCCCTGCAACCAGCTCAGACTGCCCAGCCTGTTGGAGGTGTCCGTAGGCAGGAGGGCACCTCTGCTAGAAGCACGACTCTGTCTCTGTATTCCACGGATGACAATGTTTCATTAGTAGAGTTTACTTTTCACATTTTCTTGATTCCAACTTGGATTAAAAAAGCTAAACCAAAAGGCCTGTAAATAATTTGAGCCCAATTTACAAAGTTTTAATTTACATTTCCCTCATAACCAGGGAAAATTACTGAGAACTGAATCAGATATTGAGTAGCTAGACAGCGTTCTGTTTCAAAGAACCATGTGGTGAACTCATTTGTAAAATGAACGGTCACTTCCTAGTTTATTTGCATCTAAGTTTGGGGTTTTGCGCATTGGATTTCCTCTCAAGGAGGTAAAACTTTCCTTAATAGTAAAGCTTTAAAAAAGCTTCTTCTTATTACAAAAGAAATGGATGTTCCTTTATCATGTGTGTTTTAAAACATAAAAGACTGACTGAGAATTTATTGTGCTTTGATTATGCTAACCACTCAATAAATAATATTCAAATAAAAGCTAAAATGAAAGAAGAAATCATTTGTATTCCCACCAGCCAAAGGTAACCACTGCTAACTTTGCACTGTCTGTCCTTCTAGACTTTTCTGTGCCTATTTCCAGTGTATCGCTGTTTTATATGCTGCTGTTTTCACTTAACAGGGCGTTGTGAACATTTTCCAGATCACTAGCAAGTTGCAAGGTATTCCCTTGTTCAGCTGGATGCAGTCTCACTGTATCTCAAATGCTGACCCACAGGCCTCTTAGCCAAGGGTAGGAGGAGACACCATCAGAATTATCTCCTCTCTGTGGAGCTGGCATGACACTACAGTAACACTTTTCTGTCCCACCCCAACATACTAAGTGGAGAAAGGAAAATACACAACCCCAGCAAAAGGGACGGCTGGAGCCCGTTTGTGAACACAGTACTTGGCAGAAGGTGTGTAGGTCAGTCACATGTCATGTTCTACCTGCTGGGTGACATAGTTTGTTTTTTTTTTTAAGCCTCTGGGCGTGGGAGGAGCTGATGGCAGCTTGATCTGTCTCCTGCCAACCACGAGGAAAGAAACCCCCCCCACTCATACTGCCCCTTATCACTGGGCCTGTGCCCCACAGATAAAGTCATTTCCTCCCTCACTGTGTGTCATGGATTATAGATTCTCAGTGTTTTCACTGACCTCTGTGATTGAGGGAAGAAGGTTCTTTCCCAGGAGCACTAAATTTGTTTTGAAATTCCTGCAAGGGGACTCAGAATGCTGCAGAATGCTAAGCAGGCTGACATCTGCACAAAAGAGCTGCATGCCCTTCGAAGTCAAAGCTCTCCTTCCAAGGTGATGTTCAAGAATAATTTATTGTTGTTATTCAGTTGCTAAGTTGTGTCTGACTCTTTGAGACCCCATGGACTGCAACACTTGTCTGGCTTCCCTGTCCTTCACTATCTCCCGGAGTTTGCTCAGATTTACATCCATTGAGTTGGTGATGTCATCCAACCATCTCATCCTCTGTCGTCCCCTTCTCCTCTTGCCTTCAATCTTTCCCAGCATCAGGATCTTTTCCAATGAGTCAGCTCTTTGTATCAGGTGGCCAAAGTATTGGAGCTTCAGCTTTAGCATCAGTCCTTCCAATAAATATTCAGGGTTGCTACAATAGTTACATGGATCTAGCTTGCTTGTCGAGTCTATTCAGGTTTAGGGTTTCCGTAGCTGGGGATGTAGTATAATAATTCCACCTGAGAGTCAAAATGTCTTGGTGACTGCCATTTCCTAGGTAGGTGACCTTGTACAAGTTCCTTGACTTCTCTATCATTCAAGTTCTTCAACTGTATAATAAGGATAAAAAATACAAGTCTACATCCATTTCAAAAAGCATCTTGTCTAGATTGCATTAGGCAACGTGTGTAGGCACTTAGCACAGTTTCCAATTCACCATAATGGCTTTATGGATGATAACTATTTTTATTGTCATTGCAATTGAGCCCCTGTCTTGTCTAATGTTAAGTGATGAGTGTCTTACTGTGACCTGGGATTTAACCTCAGGGTCTGCAGCTTCGAGATAAAAACATGTAGACTACACTCAGTTAACCAGGGGCTCATCCCACACACATACTGCTCTGACTCCGTTTTTAGGAACTGGAGTAGGGGAGGGAGAGACCAGTTTCTACATCAGGAAATAATCTTGCGAAAAAGAAAAGAATTGATGAGGTAATTGGGATCAGTCCAGTATTATTTGTAAACAGACACAGGAGTTTGGCAAAGATGCTAGATTGCAAGGCTTAAACAAAATTTAAAAAGCACAAGGACTTCCAGTCACTTGACTTTACCACTTCATGTTACCAGTAACTCAGAATGGCTTGCCCCAAAGGTGCTGCCATCAGAGAATTTGGCAAATAGTCATGGCTGCCATGCCCCTCCTTCCCCATCCACTTTCTAGCATGGGAGTCTTATGTTGCCCTCCCACTTGACTCTCTGCTCCTACCAGCCCTTACGAATTCTCATTTTGTCCGAGACCTCCATGGACTCAACAGCTGGGCCCAGGCTGGACTCTGTGTTATTCTGACTTGGCAACTTTGCATTAGTAGATCCATCCATCCCCTGCAAGTAGCTACAGGATAGGAATCCTTGCAGACTCTGAAGGGTTTGGAGCTTCCAGAAAGAGCCTAAGAGCTGGGATCCAATACTTTCGGTTCTTCCTTTCCCTCTTAATGAATCCAAAGTCACAGAAAGCCAAGCAAGAGTAATTCTCCTTGCTAAACACTGATCTCTACTTTTGTTGGAACCATCAGATGTATGCCTGCCAACTATCAGTCAAGAAGTACTTTGTGGGATTTAAGAATCTCTAATCAAGAGTTTGTCTCTTTCATTCTCAGAATTCTAAGACTTTCTTCCTTGCCATCACTAAAAAAAACCAAAAAGCCTATTTTCATAAACTCATGTTCCTTGTTCATAAAGATATTCCCAAAAGCTAATGTGTTTACCCTGAAAACTGCAGGTAACTACTCCTTCCTTTCTTCATTCCTCCCACTTTTGCTCAAACCCTCTCTCTCTTTGTCTTTCTCTCTTGCCCATGTTCTCACTCTCTCTGGATCTCTCTCGCACTCTCTTGCCTTCGCTCCCTCCTTCCTTCCTTCCCTCCCTCAAACCTTTCTTTTGATCTCATCTAACCTTCCTTGACTCTATTTAGGCCCACAAGATTATCCCATGCTAAGAGTTTTGCTAGATCCTTAGTCTACACACATCACTCCCTCATCTCAGCTCAGTGTTTTCCTTATTATTCACTGTTGACTACTTTTACAGACACACTGTGTATGCTCCAGTTTAAATAATGTGAAGTTGTCTCCCTAAAGACAACAAGACAGATTTTGTCTTCCTAAATTAGGAGACAATCCACAACTGATCAGATAACTAACTACTGAAATTGCTGTTACTTGTGCCTGATTTCAGATAAAGTGAAATATTTTGTTTAACATCCATTGTACACCAATATTTATATCTGCTTTAAAATATCTTAATTTGGGAACTTCCCTGGTGGTCCAGTGGCTAAGATTCTGCCCTCTTAATGCAGGGAGCCCAGGTTTAATCCCTGGTCAGGGAAAAAGATCCCACATGTTGTAACTAAGAGATTGCATGAAGCAACTAAAGATATCACATGCCACAACTAAGACCTGGTGTAACCAAATAACTAAATAAATAAAAATAAATTTAATAATAAAAATAATGTTTAAAAAAAGAAAAAATATCTCAATTTGGACTTGAGAAAAAAATAATTTAACAGTGAAACTACACTTAGTGACTGTAGCAATTTTGCTGTGGATGTATCGTAGACTCATTTCATTACTTGGAAGTATATATTTCAGAGTTCAGCTTTATAATTTCTGAAAATCTATCGATGACATGGAAATGATCAGACTGTATTTTTAATTATAGCTGTTTATCTAATGGCTTGTATACTCTTTGGACTTAGCTCGCCAAAACTTTTTCTCACCATAGCCAAATGCTCAACTTATACTTGAACTGTACTCATATTTTAAATCCTAGGGCTAACTGCTAATATAAATTTTTCATTATCCTTTTAATATGATGAGCTCCATCAATGAAGCCAGTTAAATAAAGGGCTGAAGAATCAGTTATATAAAGAAATGTTTAACTATGAATTATCGGGGCAGTTGAAATGCCATAAGGCATTTTGAACTTGAAAAGGAGTTGTTTCCTCTGGGTGAATAAAAGGCTAAAGAATTCTCCAGGTGAACTCTGCCCTTCCCTGCCTGCACCCAGGGCACAAGTTCTTCGGTGAGTGAAACACAAACTAGATGTTAGTGCCCACTTGCCCAGGCAGCTGCACAACCAGGTACAGCAACAGGCTGTAAAAATTAATTTACAAAGCTGTTGACCTTTAATTTGTTCCACCCAGTGCATATCCATCGCTAGGACCTAGCCCAGAAATGGGCATTCTGAACAGATGATAATCACAATTCTCAAAAAAAAAGGAACATAGGAGATGGTAGAATCATGAGTGAGTCAAACTCATGAGGATATTTGAAAAGGTAAAACCAAAATTAAACGACATATTTCTGGGGTAAAGACCAGTTGGGTATGGGTACATTTGATTGTGTCATGTTAGTTTCATGGGACTTCTGTATTTGACTACTTTCATTTAAAAAGAAAATTCATGAAGATAAAAATTGATTAAGTCTTCTCACAATATGATTTGGAAGTAGCTATCAGAAATTTGAATGTGCAAATTCAAAGGATGTTGAATCTTTGACCCAGCAATTTATTTCTTGGAATCTATCCTAAAGAAATATTCCTGTATACCTGTAAGCAGTACAGGGATTATAGCAATGTTTTAAACAGCAAAAAAAAAAAAAAAAAGGAAACTACTCAAAACATCATTATTAATAGGTTGGTTAAACAAATTGTGCTATGTCCATATTATGGAACACAATGTAGCCATTCATTAAAAACAGAAAGGCAATTCTATTTGAACTGACAAGGATTAGATAAAATGCATATGTCTATATATTTATATGTTGATGAAATCAAACCAGTAAGTTACAGAATGGTAGGAATTCCATTAACATAAGAAACAAATGTATGTGGTTCTCATGCACATGCATGTTGTGTGTAAAAGATGACAGAGGCATCTAGAAGGACATATCCATAAATTATTATCTCCAAGGAAAGAAATGGAATCTGATGAGAGGAAACAGAGACAGGAAGGAGAGTAGAAAATTGAAGGAAGGGATTATTGGAGGACATTTACTTTCTCTTTATATACCTTTGCAATGTTTACCTTTTTTTTTTTTAACAATAAGCATGCAGTCTGGTATAATTTAAAAGTCATTTTAAAGAATATTTTAAAAGACTAAAAAAGAAAAAATAATCACTGTAATTGGCTCACCCCAAAGCAACTATTTCCCTCCATCTATGGAAGCTGTGGCAGGAAGACTTTACTGTAAAGAATTTTTTAAAAATTTTTATTGGAATATAGTTGACTTACAATATTGTGTTAGTTTCAGGTGTACAAGCAAAGTGTATCAGTTATGCATATACATATACCCACTGTTTTTTAAGATTCATTTTCCATATAGGCCATTACAGAGTGCTGAGTAGCATTCCTTGTGCTATTCACCAGGTCCTTATTGGTAATCTGTTTTATATATAGCATAAACATAACTATTTTTATTTTTTTGTGTTGTTTTCTAGGCTTTTAATATGGGCCTAATTATGTGGAAAGCATACAAAATTGCAAATTATATAAGAATGTCTATACATGATCATCTAATTTAAAATTTTTAGTATAAAGTACATAACTGTGGGCTTCCCATGTGGCTCTAGTGGTAAAGAACTCACCTGCTAATGCAGGAGACATAAGAGACACAGGTTCGATCCCTGAATTGGGAAGAGATCCCCTGAAGGAGGTCATGGCAACCCACTCCAGTATTCTTGCCTGGAGAATCCCTTGGACAGAAGAGCCTGGTGGGCAACGGTCCATAGGGTCACAAAGAGTTGAACACAACTGAAGGGACTGAGCATGCATGCACATAACTAGAGTCTATTAATTGCCATTTTGTTGCATTTAACTATCATCTGGTATTTGGTATTAATTCATTTACATTTGATTGTTGTACCAGAATATAAGTACACAGATTGGCTGCTTTGGACTTTATAGGGTTCTCATGAATAGTGCAAAAAAAATTAAGCTTATAACATGTTATCTCTTTGAATTATATCTTTATCTAAGTAATAAACTTATCAAATTAAACAAGAATTTAAACATTTTATAGCTCATAATATATACTGTCCATTTTCCAAAGGATAGTTCTAATATTATTCCCACCAAATAAAAGTGTTTTGGTTTTATTCCATCTTCATTAGCATTGGGTATTAATTTTTTAAACTACTTTGGTAAAAGTTAATGTATTTTTGGAAAAAAAATATAAATTTGAGCATTTCCCTTATGTTGATTTGTTAATTGCATCTGGTGAATTGACCATTTAGTTTTTTCAGTTTATTTAACAATTTTTTTGTTAATAACAATAATAGCAAATCCTACTGAGTGTTTATCAAGTGGCACTGCTTGAAGTACTATAGAGGCATCTCATCATATTTTAAGCTCACAAAGCCCCAATAAGTGTTATTATTGCCATTATTTTATAGATGAAGAACTATTAAGTATTAAGTGAAGTCACTCAGTTGTGTCCGACTCTTTGCAACACCATGTATTGTAGCCTACCAGGCTCCTCTGTCCATTGGATTTTCCAGGCAAGAGTACGAGAGTGGGTTGCCATTTCCTTCTCCACAGGACCTTCCCAACCCAGTGTCGAACCCAAGTCTCCCACATTGCAGGCAGATGCCTTACCATCTGAGCCACCAGGGAAGCCATAGATGAAGAAACTAAGACATAAATAGTTTCACATTATGGGAAGTCCAACATCAGGTCTAAGGCTTTTGTTCTCACTACACTATATGACCTCATATGAATGTGTTAAATAACTAAGATATTGTCCTTTTATCTGCCACATTTATTAAAAGTATTTTCCCAGTGTGTTGCATTTTTTGTGTTATCATGTTTCTATATGCAGAACATAGTAATATTTTTATAATAAACTCAATATGTCTTTGTCTTTGTGATTTCTTCTATCATTTCTAAGCTTATAAAGATATCCTTACTCTAGAGATGTGAGAAATTTTCAAATATATTTCTTTCCAGTATATATATGCAATATGTATGAATATATGTACATGTATGTGTATGTGTACATACATAGATACCAATAGGTAAATTCTATAACCCACGTGGACATTATCTTGTTGAACAGTATGAGACATCAAGGGTTTTTTTTTTTACCCTGAAACTGTTGCTGGGCAGAGAATTCCTCTGCCAGTGTCCGGAGGAGATACTGAGCTACCAGGATTTCAGTCTTCAACTTACCTTTGCTCCAAGTGATATGGTTAAGCCAAGATTATTTAACTCAAGCCCCAATGAGTCATTCCAACCCCTTGAATCATTCTGACAGACCTGACAAAGCTTCTGCTGAATTACTGCCTTGGAGAATTCTTTGCATGACTAGCTGAACATCGGATGTCTGCAAGCCTTATGATTTATAGCTCTTCATCATCTGGGCACACGTCTGACCCAATAGGCACACCCATTTTATTTCCAAAGAGAAGAAATATTTTCAGTATTAAATTAGCAGGTGCCAACTGGTGCTAAAGTGTAGGTCATTAGACCATGCATAGTGTATGTTACCATTTGCATGTGGGGAATTATGCATCTTTCATATATAGAAAAAAAGGAGATATAGGTTAAGATATGGATATGGGTAAAGACATAGATATAGGTAGACATAGATATAACTGTACATAAAGATGTATAGATACATAAACAGATACACACAAAAAAACTGACCAGAGAAGTTGCCTCTGGGTAAGAGAATCAGGTGGCTAGGGTTGGTGAGGAGTAATTGAGACTTTTCACCACGGATTCTTAAGTAAATTTTGAATTATGTTTCATGTGTCTGTATGACCTATTCACACATAATTTTTATATTAATAATAATGAAAGTTAAGTTCAAACATTTCACTGGGGATGTGGTAACATTCTCTAGTCACTTTATGAAAATAATGCAGTATTGATAATATGAGGGCTTCCTAATACCAAGGTGGTTGGTAACATCTTGCATTATATAAAACTTAGCTATTTGTGATGTGCCATCCACATTCGGTTTCCTCTCATATAAACCCAGCAGTCCATTTTACTTGTTGGGAGCTACCTTTCCCAGGTTTATTTTGACTTCCAGTTTCCAACTAGGTTCAGCCAATGGAAGTAAGGACACTAGAATGAGGGATGAAGGAAGGAAATAACTAGGGTATTTTTCTCTGTTTGCAGCATTAGTTATTTGGTCTCAGCTCCAATTGCAAAGCCTCCACTATGGTTCTGGCTCCCACTGGAAGACCCTGATCTGGGCTCTGATAATGCCACTTCCTCCTATGGTCCCTCCAGTATTAAGCTGGGAGCAGCTTTCTACTGTTGCTCAACTCTGGAATTCCTTTCTGGATTCCATGTTTGGCTTCTCAGTCCTTCATTTCCAAGGGAACCAATTCTCTGTATTAAATTCCCTCTTGGGAAAACCTGGAATGGCTTCTGTTTTTCTGTTCAGACAGCCTGCTGATGTTCTTCAGAAGTACACGTTTTCTAGTTTCTGCTTTGCAGCCACTTGCCCTCAGGATTCTTTCCTATAATACATGATCTTGGATTCAGATTGCAGAACCCCAAACACATGGAGCATGTGGTGTTTTGGACTCCACCCCTAGGTTTCACAACGGCCATTCTTTATCATTGCCCAATGCCGTAGATGGCCTTTTCAATGACACCATTTGTAGACACACACTTAGCAACAACAGCCTCTGCATTCTTTTCAGAGCCAGAACACAGGGCATTAAATGTGGAAAGCCCTCGATCAGACTTAGCCTTCATGCTTTAGCTGAGCTATGGAAATTCAGAATCAGAGCTTCTCCTTGTGAGAGATTTCAGAGGGGAAATGACTACATGATACTCCAGTACAGACTCTCCCTTTCTCAGCTGGCTTTGTTACCAGCTGTTCTAGCATAAGAAATCAAAATCCCATTTCACCTGTTCCTTGGGAGGTGACAAAGCCAGTGGCCTTTATTTAAAGATCACGGGTCTGCCTCTTGTCTCCGCAGGTTACTTGCTAATGTTTAACCTAAGCCTACCTACTACACATGATTTATAGGTTCATGAGCATTTGCTAACAAATTGCTGTAAATGATTGGGTTTTCTCTCACAGCATTGCCCTTCTGGACTTGGTGGGACCCCGCTCTTCCTCACCACACCTGCCTCTGTTGCTTCTTTCCTCCACCTGCCATAGGTGAGAATGTATTTTCCCTTCTTCCCTTATAGTCCCCTTCCTGCTGCTGACCCAATCTTTCTACCTCCAAATCACATAACATGTTGCGAATCTGCCCTCCTGCCCCTTGGCCCATTTCAGTCGTAGAATCTGTCCCCATGCCCATCCATCTACTCTTAGCCTTTGAACCAGTGCTGCCAATTCTATCACTGACCCTGTTAATTTTCCCCCACTGCCACCCCAAAGGCCTGTCCCTCCAACAAGTTGCCCTTAGCTCCAACTATCCACACTATCCCTGACACAGGAACAGAAAAGTGTGTGCATGCTAAGTTGTTTCAGTCGTGTCTGACTCTTTGCGACACTGCGGACTGTAACCCCTCAGGTTCCTCTGTCCATGGGATTCTCCAGACAAGAATACTGGAGCAGGTTGCCATGCCCTCCTCCAGGGGATCTTCCTAACCCAGGGATTGAACCCAGGAGTCTCCTACATTGAGGGAGGATTCTTTACAACTGAGCCACCAGGGAAGCCCCAGGAATAAAAACCCCAGCTGTCAAAAAATGTCCTGTCTGTTAAGGTCGTGAAATCTATCGTCTTCATCCTTCAACTGCCCCCCACCCATCTTCACCTCCTCTGTCCAACCTCCCATCCATCAATTGTTACCCCTGGCCAGATCTATCAGAAGTATAGGAGCAGATTTACTGGGATGCCACTGAAGTTTAATCTCCAGGGGTCCTCACGCAGCTCCCTTCTGAGGTCCCATGGCTAATTCAGTCTTCATAATGGTGTATTCTTTTTCTTAGAGAAGGCCCCCACATGCTATAACCTTGGACCATCACAAAACCCAGCCCTGCCCCTGTTTGGGTGATTGCTATCTCCGTTTTCTTGGAATTAGGGGAACATTCCCACTTCTCTGCCTGCCCCTTCTAGGAAAAAAAGTGCTTCCAGAACCACAAAGTGAACTTTGTATGCCCTCGCCCTGCAACACAGTGTTAAACCTAGTGGTTAGTTTTAATTATATGACTGGTGCTTTGTTACAGGTACTTTTTTAGATTAAATAGGTTTTCACTGATTGGCTTTGGAAACCAACCACCAAACAAGTGACTTGTAAACAATCTTGTGGAATGTAAGCCATTCCTAAATTACAAGCTTCAAGGACTCGAGATTAATGAAAGCCCATAAACCACGTGTGGAAACCTATGTATAAATACTGATATTTTGTCACATGAAAAAAGTTACTCATTAAATTCAATCAAGGGACATAGCAAAATTTGCAATATCCAACAAGTCACCATGTGTAATTACCCCAATCAGTCATCTATATTTTCTGGGGCAGTTTCCACTTAAAAAATTCTGCTCTCTTTTCACCCCTGGATGACTCTGTAGTTCATCATTATAGGCCCAGAAACTAGTACAGTGCCTGGCACACTATAGGCACTCAAGCAATGCATGAAAAACCAGTGATGTACCCAGCTTTTGGTTTTAAAACTATGGTCTCTAACTATATAATAGATATAGATAAGCAACTTAACATATCTTTTTATGATTTTTAAGTCTCTATGTTGACAATTATGCAAATTATTTAATTTTCCAAATCTCATTTGTCAAAAAAATTTTCTTGGATGTCCATGGAAGATGTAATATATACATTAATGTCTCTGTCCTCAGTAAGGCAATTCTTTACCAGAAGATTATACAGCCTCTTCCAGAATATTGTGTTTATTTTCTTATTCATGCAGAGGAATGCTTTTATATCAATTTTGGCATGTAAAGAGTTTTATTTTTAAACAACCAGTATAGTTACAGCATTCTAACCTCCCACATAATTACGCTAAATGCTACAAATATGTTACACACACTCCAGTTTTCAGTTTAAGAGCTCATTAACTTTCAGTGAGACTATGGATTTCCTCCAGCAAGGAGATTAACAGGGTGAGTTTGATGAAGAAAAAATTCTATGTAAATTTTCTTAATCCTTTTAAGAATCCAAAAGGATTAATTATAATAGACTGATGACCAGGAATGTTTTGATTTCTGGATTCCTGGACCACACCAGGATGACAAATTGGTTGCAGCTTCTCCACTGCTTTTTCTCTCTCCTTTTCCATCCCTTCACCCAAAAAAGAGAAGTGAATAGTCGACTGTTAGTGTTTGGGGAACATTTGAGGAAAAAAAAACAAGCAATTTAAAAAATTCTTTAGATTGAAAACAACTTCTTGGTCCTAGGAAAATTTATACCTTTGGAGCTAGTCTAGCAATGGAACAATTCATTTCTCCATCAGAATACCAGTCATCAGCACAAAGATATGTTCTCCTGATACCATTGGTCCTTTTCCCCCACCCTATCTCCCACCCACCCAAGAACACTCCAGAAGAAAGCTCTTTTCCTGTCCTCTTTTATTCACCACAACCAAATTTTCATTCCAAGTCACACAAAAGCACATCAGTACATCTCTTGATCCTATATTGCAACATATGTATGTGTCCACTTCCTTTCCTGACTTTTAGAATCATCCCTTCCACCTTCATTCCTCATCTTTGACCAACAGAATGAGAGATAGAGCCAACTCCCTTCTCCACAGAGCATGACTCATGCTTTTCATGGCTGGGAACTTACCCAGAACAGACACAGAATGCAATAGATCTTACAGATTATTCTTTAAGTACATGAGTGGTCTTCACCCAAGCTACAAAAGTTGCTGAAAATCTGAAGAGGTTTTCAGAATACCTGAAAGCCAGATTCCACTTAGCCGTCCGTTCCTTGAGGAAAAAAACTTCAGGCATTGCAAAGGAGCAGATCTTCCAGACAACTGACTGTTCCCTCTTCAAACCAGTTACCATGCTCCCCACCCACCTCCCCACCAGAGGGCTATTAGAATACTGTTTGAAATAGTGGTGGTTTTTCAGAAAATACCAGGTTCTCCCACTTCAAAGAACAGCCAGCCAAGCCATGAGTTATTGCTTCTTCCAGAGGAGTTCTCCCTGCCAGGGTATAAGGAGACAGTCTCATCTTTTCCCTATTCTTCTCAGGCAGAGGCGGAGGATTTTTTTTTTTTCTTTCTAGTTCCTGAAAGTAGCCCAAAGAGAATTCCTCATAAAGAGCACTTAAAACAAGATTTCCGAAGATCTCAGGCCTACTACCTTGTTTTATGATTAGAGAGGAGAAAAAGTGGGAATTGTGGGGGAGGAGGCAGTGATGGGTTTAGTGCTTTTTAAAAACAGACCTCACTAGTGAAATAGCTCATTTTCTCTCCTGCAGGAAGGGGGTAGGAGGGTAGAGCGTGGAATGAGGCAGCCTCTTGATGACCTTGGTACTAGAGGAAGAGGAAGCAGTTCCATCTAGTTCTACAGAAATAACCATGAAACTCTTTGCTCACTTACTTCCACCCATTTGGGGTCTTTAATTACCAGTTTGTGCTCATGGAACAGGAGAACTCAGCAAGAGGCTGGAAACCAGAGCTCTAAACACTAAATCTTTTTTGCCTAAGGCTTGCTGGGGCACCTGATGAATTCCTGGCCTTGTTCATAAAACTTGTTTCCAGCAAAGTCAAATGGAGCAGCCTTAACACTTTTGAATATCTGGCTATATTAACCATCTTGCCTTTTAGAGCAACTTTCCACTTAGAGCACGAGCCTCCATCTTTCAACTCCAGGAGAGAAAACAATCTCTATAATCCAAGTTGGGAAACCAGAAGCAAATTGTCAGTGGACTCAGAACACTCCCTTTCCAATTCTTCTTGGTTCGTCTCTGAATAACTGAGCACAAGTTTTGTCTCAGAAGTCATTCTGGGATGCAGTGGGGCTCATCCCCTCCCTCCCTCAAAAGCTGCTTAATCTCCATGCATTTCCTACAGAAGGATCTCCATTCGCTTAAGAAAAGGTAGGGATGCTCAATAGCTGTAGGCATCAGAGAAATGCAAATCAAAAACAGCCAGGAGGTAACACTCCGGAACCACTAATTTAAAAAGACAGACAATAAATCAGATAGAAAAATACAAATCATATTATATCGCTTATGCGTGAAATCTTTTTAAAAAATGGTAGAAATGAACTTATCCACAAAATAAATAGAGTCACAGATGTAGAAAACTAACTTATGGTTGCCAAGGAGAAAAGTGGGAGCGAGGGATAAATTAGGAGATTGGGATTGACATATACACGCTACTACTTATAAAATAGGTAGCTAATAAGAACCTACTGTATGGCACAAGGAACTCTACTCAATACTCTGTAATGACTTATATGGAGAAAGAATCTAAAAAAGAATGGATATACGTATAACTGATACACTGTGCTACACAGCAGAAACTAACACAACACTGTAAATCAACTATACTCCAATAAAAGTTAGTTTTTAAAAAGACAGACAATAGCTTTTCAGTGGGGATGTGGCGAAATTGAAATTTTCATATATAGCTGTGAAAATGCAAAATAGTGCAGCCATTGTGGAAAACACTCTGGCAGTACCTCAGAAGATTGAATGTAGAGGTACCATATAACCCAGCAGTCCTATCACCAAGAGAAATGAAAATATGTCCACATAGAAACTTACACATGAATGTTCATAGCAGTGTTCTTCATAATCACCAAAAAGAGTGGAAAACCCTAACTGTCCATGAACTGGTAAGTGGACAAATAAAATGCAGTATATTTATACAAGGGGAAATTATTCAACATTAAAAAGGAATGAAATACTGATACATGTTAAACGTGAATGAACCTTTAAAGCATTACGCGAAGTGAAAAAAGCCAGTCATGCTAGACTATATATTGCTTGATTCCATTTCTGTGAATTATCCAGAATAGGCAGATCCATAGATACAAAAAATAGGTTAATAGTTTCCAGGCTGAGGGGTGGGTAAGAGAATAGGGAGTGACTATTGACAGGTACAGGTTTTCTTTCTGGAGTGATGAAAATACTCTGGAATTAGATAGTGGTATTTGTTGCACAACTCTGAAATACTAAAAACTGTTGAATTGTACATTTTAATGAATGAATTTTATGGTACATAAATGATATACCAATAAAGGTGTTGGAAAGAAGGAAGGAAAGAAAGGAAGCTGACTGGTTGGGATAAACACTGACTATATTTAGTCTTGCCCCTTAAATATCTCTTTCCCCAATGAGCCCCTCCCTGGAGTTATGGGGAGGGAGGTCCCTCTTCCTTTAGTTGGCCAAATTTGCCCCCCAGCAAATGAAGTCTTTACAGTCAGTCATGACCTCCCAACCTCCTTGTAATTACTGAGGCATACCTCAGTCACATCCCCCTGCCCCAACACTGCAACTTGGCCACCCTGCTATAGGCTTCCCCCAGAGCCTTGCCCTGGGCCCTCTGCCTGCAAGACCCTATCAGGGTTTGCCAGTCATCTCCAGGCCATTAGAGCTCACCACTGCTATCTGGTTGAGAAAGGTCCAGCCTCCTGGTTAGTCAGGTAACCAGTCCTGTTCAAACTCACCTAGATAGCAGTCTCTGCCTTGAGCAAAGCAGAGGGTGAACTGGCTGCTAGATTTCTGCTTTTTTCAAAAAAATTTTTTAATTAATTTTTATTGAAATATAGTTGCTTTACAATGTTGTGTTAGTTTCTACCATACAGCAAAGTGAATGAGCTATATGTATACATATATCCCCTCTTTTCTGGATTTCCTTCCCATTTAGGTCACCCCAGAGCGCTGAGTAGAGTTTCCTGTGCTATAGAGTAGGTTCTCGTTAATGATCTATTTTCTACCTAGTACCAATAGTATATATGTGTCAATCCCAATCTCCCAAATCCTCCCACCGCTTCTTTCCCCCTTAGAATCCGTATGTTTGTTCTCTATGTGTCTCTAATTATCCTTTGCAAATAAGATCATCTGTACCATTTTTCTAGACTCCACATATATGTGTTAATACATGCTATTTTTTTCTCTCTCTGACTTACTTCTCTCTGTATGACAGTCTCGAGGTCCATCCACATCTCTACAAATGACCCAGTTTCATTCCTTTTAATGACTGAGTAATATTCCATTGTATATATGTACCACATCTTCTTTATCCATTCATCTATTGATGGACATTCAGGTTGCTTCCATGTCCTGCCTAATGTAAACAGTGCTGCAATGAACATTGGGGTGCCAGTGTCTTTCTGAACCATGGTTTTCTCTGGGTATATGCCCAGTAGACTTCTGCTTCTTTGCCAGACCAGACCTGCATTTGGCTTTCCCACTTTCCAGTCGTGCCTCTGTGTTGGGGTTATGCTCTTCTCATCATGGTTACCTGGCCCCAATCTGCTGTGCATGCCCCAGGAGAAGCTAGCCCAGCCATACACACCCAACATCTCCAGGTGTCTCCTACTCACCCCACATAAATTCAGGGTGGCTCCTGATTAACCTTTGAAAGAATTGCTCTTCTGAGCCAGGTGCTTAGCATCTATAATTCCACTTAATCTTCACAACAGCTCTATAAAGAAGGTATTATTATCCCCAATTTTCAAGAAGAGGAAACAGATTCAAAGAGGGTAAACAACCTAAAGTCACATGGATTGGAGTCAGGATTCCAACATAGACCTGTCAAAGCTGACGCTGTTTCTATTTTCTCAGATAACAATTCCTGTCCTTGGTTGAGTACCTATCGTATACCAGGTAGTGTTCCAAACATGTTAAAAATATTATTTCATTGATTCTCATAACATCCCCATGAGACAGGTATTAGCATCCTATATAAATAAATGAGAAAACTGAGGTTCAAAGCAATTAAGTAATTGTTTTGAGATCATATGCACTTGTCACTCACTGAAAGCACGGGAGCTTGGTAAGATTTTTGCTGATCTTGATTAAGGTGAAAGCTGCAAATAGTGCTGTCCTCTTTCCCCTTCTTCTTGCCTTCGAGCAACTCTCTTGGCTGGTCCCATGAAAAAAAAGACAACAAAAAATCGGAAGTATTTTCCTAAACATCAACTTATTTAAAAACTTACCTTCAGATCATTTATTATGTAACAAAACTAAAGTTCTCTTTGTTTAATCTGCTGTGGGTAAGCTTTCTGTTAATTGTAGCTAAACATTTCTTAACTCATACAGGAAGGTCCTTTTATCACCTTACAGATCAAGAAACAAATTAAAGGGGCACAAAGAGATCAAGTATTTTTCTAAAGCCACACTAATAGTGACTGTGGTCTACTGATAGTTGACCCCTCGTATTCTTCTCTTAATAATTTCCCAAATTATGCTGGGCATGTGGCTTGCCAGCAGAAGGTTCACATTTTCCAGGCTTTTTTGAAGCTTTGTGGTCCATATAACTATATTTTTGTTAGTGGGATATGAGTGGCAAGGAGGGATGTTATTAATTGCCAGGTCATGCCCTCCAGTCCCTTTTTTTTCTTTTTCCCACCAGCGGTGATGATGAACCATTTTCAATCACGGGGACCAGAGTAATACCGCAGGAGATGGCAGAGCAACAAGACAGAAGGAACCTGGGATCCTGAATGACCTCATGGATTAGAGTTGCCCTCCATCCTGGGATCATCGACCAAATTAGCCTTTTAAGTGAGAGAGAAATAAACTTCTATCTCATTTAAGCTACCTGTGTTTTGCTGTCTCTTTAAAGCACCATTATCTTAATCAATATCATGGCCAACAAATTTTCTAACATAGTCCTCTGTAATTCCAAACTTGGGTAATTTCCACTACAACTCTCAATACCTAAATCAAAGTCTGCAAAACCCCAGTGCCCACAGATGTCAGGTAGATAACAAGTCAGCAAAGAAGGCTGAGTGGAAACTATGGTAAACTAGAGAACACATCTGTGCTTACTGTGCAGTTACCAAACTATTTCCTTTTCTTCCTGCTAGTTTACCTTGTAAACTTTCTCAGTTTACCTTGTAATTAGGTGGGGCCATGTGATTGAGTTCTGACTAGCATCACGTGGACAGGAGGAATGAATGTTACATCCATGCCTCATCCATGAAAAAGTTCTTGTTCAATCATGCCCTTTTTTCGGGGAAATCTTAGGAGCCATGCAATGGTGCAATGGACATGGCAGAACCATAGGCTAGAAGAAGCTGGATCCCTGGGTCACACTTAGAAAAGAGCTGCCTAAATTACATCAACATGTAGATTTTGATGTGAAACTAAGAAACAAAGTTTTGCCAAGTTGATTGTTTACATGATCAGGTCTATTGTAACCACAGCAGAGAGGTGTCCCCTAATAAAGCAAGGGGACAGCCCCTATAGAAATACTGGCTTAGTGCTGCCAGATTCTTGGAATTTTTTAAAAGAGAAGATAGAAATCCTGAATATTATTAGAAAGTTGCTGATTATATGTGTTAACTGATTCTTTGGAAAAGACCCTGAAGCTGGGAAAGATTGAAGGCAGGAGGAGAAGGGGGCGACAGGGGATGAGATGGTTAGATGGCATCACCAACTCAGTGGATATGAGTTCGAGCAAACTCCAGGAGACAGTGAAAGACAGGGAAGCCTGGCGTGTTGCAGTCCATGGGGTCTCAAAGAGTTGGATACGACTGAGCAACGGAACAACAACAACAATCAGTGTTAGCCAATACTGTGAAGGTCAAATGTGACTAAGATCCAGATATATATGTGTTTTCCACCCCTGCCTCAGTTGGGTTTCCTGATTCTGGGCCTTCAGGCAGCCTCCCCCACTGATCCCAGGCTCCTGAGCTACAAACCCAAACTCTTTATAATAGAATCAGTTCCTGGAATGACAACTGACTCGTAATTAGTGCTCGGTACAAAGGTTTATTATTCGTTTTGTGATTGTTGTTATATTATTTTGTTTCACTTGTTGTTGTTGTTTAGTTGCTAAGTTGTGTCCAACTCTTTCCGACACTTTGGAGTATAACTCACCAGGCTCCTCTGTCCACGGAATTTACCAAGCAAGAATACTGGAGTGGGTTGCCATTTCCTTCTCCAGGGGATCTTCCCATCCATGTATCAAACCTGCATCTCCTTCATTAGCAGGCAAATTCATTACCGCTGAGCCGCAAGGGAAGCCCTTGTTTCACTTGGTGTGCACCTTAATCAATGGTTCATCATAAGGGTGCCCTGCATTGTGTGGAAGGAGGTGGCCAAGGAGCAATGAAAGCAAGAGCATTGTCTGCAATAATTGAATTCAGAAAGGTTGACTATCTTATTTACAAGAACAGACTCCTTGGAGAGAGACTGTCTGGGCCCCTATTCCGCTTACCAGCTGAACAACTTTGGGCCAGTTACTGAACTTCTCTGCCCCTCAGTTTCCTTAACCATAAAATGGGAGTGATAATGATAGTGACAGTGTGTTCATTTGCCAGGGCTGCCATAACAGCATGCCACAAACATGAGTGGCTTAGACAACACAAATTTATTGTCTAAGAGTTGTGAAGGCTAGAAAAACCGAAAATCAAGGTGTCAACAGGATTGGTTTCCTCTGGAGGCTGTGAGGGAAGGCTCTGTTCAAGGATCTCTCTTTGGCTGATAGATAACAGCCTTTTCCCTGTGTCTCTTCACTCTGTCTTTCTCTGTGTGTGTCTGTGTCTGTTCAAATGTCTCCTTTCTGGGTTAGTGCCCACTGTAATGACTTCATTGTGACTTGATAACTTCAATAAAGATTTTATCTCTAAATAAGGTCACATTTGAGGTATTGTCGGGGGTGGTTAGGATTTCAGTGTATCAGTAGGAGGGGAGCACAATTGAACTCATAACCACATTACCTGATCAGATTGTTGTGAAGATTAAATTAGCTAATACAGGTCAAACACTTAACAATAGTCACTGGTACAGCATAAGCACTCGAAAACATTTGCTGTTGTTGCTCAGTTGCTAAGTTGTGTCTGACTTTTGCAACCCCATGGACTGCAGCACGCATTAGCTGATGGTATTATACAACTTAAAATGTTGTTATACCAAGGTGACCCATCCTTAAAAATAAGTTGGTAAAAATTCTGCTATTCCAGTATAGATGTTTTCGGGGAGTAGCTGAGGAGAGGTAGGGGTGATTTCAGTTCTTGATCTTAGAATACAACCAAATGAAAGACGTGCTAGTTCCCAACATTGATTATACAAAAGAAGACAGGACAAGAGACAGAGAATCATTGTGCTCATCATAAGCTTGAAAATGACTCAATTTGAGGGGTATGTCATACATTTTCCTTTGATTAATTACTAGGTATTGTTAATTCATTTCTGGTGATTATCACTAACTCAAAAGTACAATAAAAGACTTGAATTTTGCAAATACTGGAATTTGACCTTTCTGAAACAGAGATTGGCTCAGAGTCTTTTAAAATAGTCTAGAGTTATAATTTAAAAATAAGTCTCTGAGGCCATTTGATGGTTGTGTAGTTCAAACAGACTGAAATGTAGCCCAACAAGCCCTCAAGGTACAAGATTTAAAGCCATTAAGTGTTTTCTAGTAATGCCAAGAGTTGCGAATCCCTGAACTGTAAGCATCTTTACAAAAGAGAGAACTCTCTCTGATGGGTAACACTGATCCTTCTTTTAACAAAGGGGAAAATGTAAAAAGTCAGCTCCCAATGTTTTGCTCTTATCCTCTTGAGAACCCATCAAAATTTTACTTTTAGTTCATCTCCTAGATCATTCATGAATGCAGTTCTGTGATGATGTGGTTTATACATTCTGTTCAGTCTTGACAGCATTTTAAAAGTCTGGCCTCTGTAAAAAATTCAGTACAGGTCCCATTGCATTTATTGATTTTACAGATGAATAGATGTTCAGTAGGGAGAAGTCAGCCTCCTCTCAAAAGCCCTCTTGAAAGCACAGACTGCTTGGGTGGCATGGATGACCTGAAAATTGCCTGTTTAAATGGGCAGTTAGTGACGCACATACCATCCAACCACATGGGTAACTTACTTCCGAAGTATTATACCAGGTCAAGAAACCTAGCTCATTAGCATGCACCACAGTGATCCTCAAAGTTCAGATGTCCAATTTCAATTATATTCCATTTGCAAATCCAGGCTGTTTTTCCCCACCCCCAAAGTCACGCTTCCATTATTTGTGAGCTTTGAGAAAGGCAGAAGAGTACAACTGAGGACCCTTCTCCTCTCTTCTCCCACCTCCTTCCCTATATCCTCTCATCATTCTCACCCCCACTCACTTCTCTCACTCACTCTTCTTCATGACATATTTGGTCTAAGGATGTAGGCTCAAGCCAAGTAGAATTCAGTTTTTTCACCTTAGGTATAGCCATCAGTCCTGGGGTTTAATTTTTTTTTTTACTTTATTTTTTCTGCTATTTTTGCTGCTGCTGCTGCTGCTAAGTCACTTCAGTCGTGTCTGACTCTGTGCCACCCCATAGACGGCAGCCCACCAGGCTCCGCCGTCCCTGGGATTCTCCAGGCAAGAACACTGGAGTGGGTTGCCATTGCCTTCTCCCTGCTATTTTTAAAATATAGTAAATGAAGATTCAGAAGAAAGTCTTACATAATAAGACTGAAAAATACATTGTTTTCTTATTGTGTGTATGTGTGTGCTCAGTTGTGTCTGACTCTTTGTGATCCCCTAGACTGTAGCCTGCCAGGCTTCTCTGTCCATGGAATTTTCCAGGCAAGAATACTGAAGTGGGTTACCATTTTCTCCTACAGGGGATCTTCCTAACACAAGAATCAAACCCCACATCTCATGTGGCTACTGCATTGGCAGGCAGATTCTTGACCACCATTCCACCAATATTTTCTTACTACAGAAGTAATTGTGCTTATTGTAGAAAATTTAGAAATACAAATATGTACTTTAAAACAAAAAGGAAATAGAATGCCTCACATCCTGAAATCCAGAAATAAACATGACTAACATTTTGATGCATAGTTTGTCAATACACGTTTACTCTTAAAACTGAATAACCGTGCAATCAGATCACCCAACTAGTCTCTTTAGAAAGGTAGATGCAGAAAGGGCAAAATACCAAGATAGTGACCTCCCCCTACCTCTTCCCACAGCACCCACATTTCAAGAGTTTTCTAAGGGATTACACCAATCAACTTCCAAACTCTTTCAAGACTTCTGTCCTGGCTACTAAATCTCCCCACTTGGCTCCAATCAAACATTACTCCAATATTGGCTACTTGGACTCAGATGAGTTACTAACATGCAGACTAAATGAACAGTAAAAAGGAAAAGACTCCCCCCCAAATTTTTGAAACGAGAAAAACAACTTTCATTGAGACTAATTCAATGCAGTACCTGGTCTAGTTCAGTGAGGAAATACATACTCTGAATATGTGCATGCCATATTTTGAAAACTCAGCTCATACTGAAATTTACATCTACCAAGAGGAAAAATAATGTCTCTTGCTAGATATTACAATGCCAACACTTAAGAAATGTATGTCCATGGACGTGTTCAGACTCATTGTCCATATATACAAACTTGCACATTTTAAGAACATTTAGTAGAAAATAATATTTTAACTATAAAGTATCCTCAGAAAGAAAACTAAGGTTATAATTCAAAAACTGGATGCTATAAAAAAGGAATGACCCAAGAATTAATAAGAGTTCTCTGAAATTAAAAATATGATAGTTAAAGTAGAAGTTTCCAAGAAAGTAGAAAATAAGGATTAATTGAAAATATGAAAGACTAAATTATGAAGTATAATCCAAGAGGCTAAAGTACGGTGAATAGAAGCTCCAGAGAGAACAGACAAAATGAGAGGAGAATATAAAGAAAGAAATCATAAAGATTTCTCAACTGAAAAACATGATTGTCTGGATTGAAGAAAGAAGGAGGGAAAAAATACTACAATGCCAGAAACACTGAATGAAAAATGACTGATACTCAGTCACAGAATGGTAAAATTTCAGAACATCAAAGTTTTTTAACATCCAAGAACTTTCCAGAGAGAAAAAACAAATTGTATTTTTTAAAATTGAGAATGGCATCAAACTACTCTTTAGCAATACTGTATGCTATGAGAAATGGAACACTTCAAAATTCAGAGAGAAAATTTGAGAGTAGAATAAAGATATTCTATGTCATAGAAGAACTCAATACATTCACCTCCCACATCCCCTTTCTATGGAAGTGATTCAAGAATGTGTTCCACCAAAGTAAGAGAGTAAACCAAAAAATGAGAAGTTCAAGAAATAAGCCAATCAGAAAGAAAATAGAAGGAAGACTTAAGAGCGACAGTTTTTCATCAAATCTAGGGCATAAGAGTCCTATCTGGAGCTGGTGGAACGAGGCCTCCAAAAGACAGGTGTCTAGGAAGAGAATGTATATAGGCAGAATGAATTCACAGATTTGATACTATCATTAAGAAGTTGAACATAGAGTTGCAAAAAAAAAAAAAAAAACCAACTCAGCAATGCAGGAAATGAATGGGGAGGAGGAAACAATTAGAAATTCCAAGAAACACACAACTACTAAAAAGGATATGCAATCATAGTATACTATGTAGCTGAGCTGTGACCAATCTTTACATAGTCATAGTGTTGCAAACACTGTTGGTCAATTTTTAGCTTCTGGAATCAACCTACAAGCCAGACAAAAGGAAGACTTGGATCTGGTTGCAGAACAAGGTCCCTGTTTTCTTTCTTGACATCATGAGTTAAAATTAAGCAGTTGATTGTGATAAGAAGGCCTACAACAATGAAGAAAAGGGTAAGAACATTCACATGTTCACCTCACTAAGCATAGAGTCAAGAGACACTGTCAGTGATTAATGGAATTAAACTTGAGGAGGTGAGTATCAATTCAGTTCAGTCGCTCAGTTGTGTCCAGCTCTTTGCGACCCCATGAACCACAGCATGCCAGGCCTCCCTGTCCATCACCGACTCCCAGAGTTTACCCAAACTCATGTCCATTGAGTCGGTGATGCTACTATCTAACCATCTCATCCTCTGTTGTCCCCTTCTCCTCCTGCCTTCAATCTTTCCTAACATCAGGGTCTTTTCAAATGAGTCAGCTCTTTGCATCAGGTGGCCAAAATATTGGAGTTTCAGCTTCAACATCAGTCCTTCCAATGAACACCCAGGACTGATTTCCTTTAAGATGGACTGGCTGGATCTCCTTGCAGTCCAAGGGACTTTCAAGAGTCTTCTCCAACACCACAGTGCAAAAGTATCAATTCTTCAGCGCTCAGCTTTCTTTATAGTCCAACTCTCACATCCATACATGACTATTGGAAAATCCATAGCCTTGACTAAACGGAATTTTGTTGACAAAGTAATGTCTCTGCTTTTTAATATGCTGTCTAGGTTGGTCATAACTTTCCTTCCAAGAAGTAAGCGCCTTTTAATTTCATGGCTTCAATCACTATCTGCAGTGATTTTGGAGCCCCCCAAAATAAAGTCAGCCACTGTTTCCACTGTACAAAGCTATATTTTACATAGTTACAAAGGCAACTGATAAAAAGAATCTAAAAATAGTGGCATAATCTTAATGAAGTAAAAGAAAGGATGGCCAGAGATAAAAGATCAGTGGGCTAAATCCATATCCATCATCAGAGAAATCAACAGATAATATCTAAAACTGTTAAATAAAGAAATACGTAAACAATAGTAATGTACTGAAGGATTTATAATAGGTAGAAGCAAAATATATGACAACAATGGCACAAAGGCCAACAGAGAAAAAATAGAGTTATCTTGGAGGTTCTTACACTATACATAAAATGGTGTAACATCACTTAGAGGAAGATTATAATATGTTAAAGAAATATACAACACTTCTACTTCCAGTCAAATGGAGTAGAGGAGTCAGATTTACTATCCTCTCTGAAAAGATTAAAATAGCAGACAAAATATATGAAACAATAGCACCCCAGACATTGGACATTAGTCAATAAATGACAGTGATCATTGAAAGAGGGAAAAGAGAAGAAAATATATGTCCATAGAAGCATTGTGCACAAATATTCATAGCAACTGTATTTGTAATAGCTCCTAATGTCCATGAAAAGATGATGAATAAACAAATTGTGCTACATTCATGCAATGGAATATACAACTTAGCAATGAAAAAGAATGAAGTATACATACAAACAACCACATGGGTGAATCTCAAATTAATTATGCCAAGTCAAAGAAGCCACAAAAAAACTAGTACCTATTGTATAGTTCCATTTATCTAAAATTATAGAAAGATAAAACTAATCTGTAGTGACAGAGCAGATCAGGGACTGCACAAAGAAGGGGAAGGGTGATTTTAAAGGGGCATGAGGAAACTTTCAGGTGTGATGTAATGGTCACTATCTTGGCTGTGGTGATAGTTTCATGGCATATACAAATGTTAACACAAATTGTTCACTTTAAATATAAGCAGTTTATTGTATGTCAATTATATCTCAGTGGCTAAAAAGGAAAAAAAGATATGGCATAGACATTATGATAATAAAAAATAACAAATGTGTTATATATATTTATGTATATATTTGTACATGCGTGTGTGTGTGCTCGGAGAAGGCAATGGCAACCCACTCCAGTACTCTTGCCTGGAGAATCCCAGAGATGGCAGAGCCTTGGTGGGCTGCCGTCTATGGAATTGCACAGAGTTGGACATGACTGAAGTGGCTTAGCAGCAGCAGCAGCAGTGTGCATGCTAAATCACTTCAGTTGTGTCCAACGACACAACTTTGTGACCCTATGGACTGTAGCCCACCAGACTTCTCTGTCCATGGAATTATCCGGGCAAAAATACTGGAGTGGGTTGCCATGCCCTCCTCCAGGGGATCTTCCCCATCCAGGGATCAAACCCATGTCTCCTGCGTCTCCTGCATTGGCAGGCAGGTTCTTTACCACTGGTGCCACCTGGGAAGCCGATATTTATAAAACGTTAAAATATAACAAATAAACAAGAAAAATAAATCATAAACAATATGGCATAAACATATTATTTTAGAGATATGGAGGTAACTGCCAAAAGAACTAAAAAGAGAAACTTAAAAGTTGTTCCCTAGGCCAGAAACTAAAAAGCTCTTAGAGGAAAACATAAGCGGTACACTCTTTGACATACATCACAGCAAGATCCTCTTTGACCCACCTCCTAGAGTAATGGAAATTAAAAAAGTAAACAAATGGGACTTAAACTTAAAAGGTTTTGCACAGCAAAGGAAACAATAAACAAGATTAAAACACATCTCTCAGAATGGGAGAAAATAATTGCAAATGAACTGACTGACAAAGGATTAATTTCCAAAATATACAAGGAGCTCGTTACCAGAAAAACAAACAACCCAATCAAAAAATGGGTGGATGACCTAAACAGACATTTCTCCAAAGAAAACATACAGATGTCCAACAAACATATGAAAAGATGCTCAACCTCTCTCATCATGTGTGTGTGTGTGTGTGTGTGTGTGTGTGTGTGTGTGTGTGTGTGAGTTGCTCAGTTGTGTCCGACTCTTTGCAACCCTATGGACTGTAGCCCACCAGGCTTCTCTGTCCGTGGGATTCACCAAGCCAAGAATACTGGAGTGGGTTGCCATTTCCTTCTCCAAGGCATCTTCCTGACCCAGGGATCGAACCCAGGTCTCCTGCATTGCAGGCAGATGCTTTAGAGAAATGCAAATCAAAACTATAATGAAGTATCACCTCACACAGCTCAGAATGACCATCACTAAAAAATCTACAAACAATAAATGCTGGAGAGGATGTGGAGAAAAGAGATCCTTCTTGCACTGTTGGTGGAAATGTAAATTGATACAGCCACTATGGAGACCAGTATGGAGATTTCTTTAAAAGGCTAAGAACACAACTACCATATGACCCAACAATCCCACTACTGGGCATATACCCTGATAAAAACATGATTGTAAGAGACACATGTACCCCAATGTTCATGGCAGCATTTTTTACAATAGCTACAACATAGAAGCAACCTAGATATTCATCGACAGATGAATGGATACAGAAATTGTGGTACATACATACAGTGGAATATGACTCAGCTATAAAAAAAAGAATGTATTTTTTAAGTTTGTCCTGATGAAGTGAATGATCATAGAGCCTATTATACAGAGTGAAGTAAGTCAAAAAGAGGAAGACAAATATTGTACACTAACACATGCATACAGAATTTAGAAAGATGGTACTGATGAAATTATTTTCAGGGCAGCAATAGAGACTCAGACATCGAGAACAAACTTGTGGACACCGTAGGGGAAGAAGAGGGTGGGATGAATTGAGAGAATAGCATGGAAATGTGTACATTACCTTATGTAAAATAGATAGCAAGTGAGAATTTACTGTGTGATACAGGGAGCTCAACCCAGTGCTCTGTGACAACCTACAGGGATGGGATGGGGTGGGAGGTGAGAGGAGAGTTCAGGAGTGAGGGGACATTCGTATACCTGATTCATGTCGATGTGCGGCAGAGGCCAACACAATGTTGTAAAGCAATTACCCTCCAATCAAAAAAAAAAAAGAAACACTTGTTCGCTAGGAACTTCCCTGGTGGTCCCGTGGTTGAGACTCCCTGCTTTCACTGTTGGAGACAAGATTTCAATTCCTGGTCAGGGAACTAAATAAAATGAAATAATAGAAGTTGCTCCCCACGTGAGGAAATACAGAGACAGGGTTAACCAAGGCGGGAGAGCAGGGAACTGTTGCTCTAAATATAAGCCCTTTTGGATTAGGTACAACAGTTCAGATGCTCAGAGAAGCAGAAGCTAAGATGGGCTTTGATAGTTGAGAGATTATTGGAGGAAAGCCTGTGAAGGGTGAAAGGAGGGAGGAAGAATAGATAGAAGAGCAGGCAGACTGTGATCACACTCGAACTTGTGAAAGAAGAGAGGGAAGAAAAAATTGGAGAGAAAGAGCCTTGGAATCCAGAAAGTTCTGAGAAATAGTTGCCAGGCTGATGGGGAGTGTCCCAGCAAAAGTCACTGGTTCCAGGAATCCGACGTCAGGCAGGACGGGCCAGCACGCACATCCCGTAGCTCATCAGTGTTTAGTCATTGGCTGCCCAGAGGGGCGGGGCTCAGCGTGAGTGCCAGTGGTTCCAAAGTCGTGGCAGCTGTGCTTGTCACTCGGCTAGGCACCCACAGGAGACGTTGATTTGATTTTTAAATTTCAAAAAGTTTTTGAAAGAAAAATAAATTCCTCTGATCAACAGGTGAAGTGAGTAAACATTCTGAGAACTGCATCATCCTTAAATAGAGCCATTCACCTGATCATCAGTACCGCCTGATTGGTATTACAGATTTTTTGCATTCGCTTTTTGTCCAAAAGTATCGTGTTGCATGCTTCCCGGCTGGAGCAGCGGTGAAGAATCTGCCTGCCAAGCAGGAGACACGGGTTTGAACCCTGGATCAGGAAGATCCCCTGTAAAAGGAAATGACAACCCACTCCAGTATTCTTGCCTGAGAAATCCCATGGACAGAGAAGCCTCGTGGGCTACAGTCCATGGCGTCGCAAAAGAGTAGGACATGACTTAGCCACTAAACAACAACAAATAAAACTAAATTTATTTGGTTCTTTCTTAATTGAGGGGTCAGGGTGGATGCTGGAGAGGCAGTCATTTTCTCCAAAAAGCATCCACTAGTTAAGGAAAAATGTTCCTGAGCACAAAAAGAAGGGCCTCTTGAGAACCTGTGAATTCTGATGAAATAGCCCTGGAAATTATTAATACATACAACCATTGGGAACAGATTGAGCTCACTGGGTGCCCTCTATTTCTGTAACTTTCATAGCTCTGAGTTTCCTAATGACTTAACAGATCAGACGAATGCAAAACAAATAAATTAGGGTCACGGTACAAACCAATTGTTTTATTTTATTTCTTTGTTGAAGTATGGTTGACGTACAATATTATGTAAGTACCAAGCAATTTTTAAAAATTGTTTAACTGTATATATGGTTTGCAATTCAGAAACCAAGAAGTATATCCAACATGTTAGGTCCTGAAATGAATTCAGTCTTTTGGGCCATTGAGAAAAAGAATACAAAATGTATGAAAAATTAAAATGCTCACCATCAGTCAACTCCACCCTGTGTGAAGGAAAGTATTGGTGTTGCAGGGCGGGGGCAGAGCGGAAAGAGATGGCAGTCTTTGCCAACTGTGATTAAAGTTTCTTTCTTTTGCAAATTTTGTAAAAACCTTGGACCATATGAACACATTGCCAGCATCCCTCTCTGGGCCTTAGAAAGGGCTCTGCTACTTATTATGCTTCATCAGCATCCCAGTAAATCCACAGCCCTCTTGGAAAAGGAAGAGAGAATAAAGGGGTGTAGATTCCCTTAGGAAGTTGTTGAGGGCAGGGAGAGGCCTTTTACACATGTTAGTTCTGAAAAAAAAAACAACACACAGAAGTGACTGCTATTTGGTATAAGTCATCTTCCATGCATCTGACACCCCCAGTCACTGATCACTCCCTGTCAGAGCTGGGCTCCAACCACAGGACACTCTGGTGCACACACAGGGCACAGACACACTTGATTTCCCTGGGAACTTGTCATCCCAAGCAGGGAGCTGGACAAGAATAAACAAGGAACATTATTGGATTTTATTAAGGAAAATGAATTTCATGTGTCGAAAGCATGGCATATCACATGTGTCACAACCTCTTTTAAATACTCTGAAAGAAAAACAGAGGGAAATACACTCAAATGTTAACGATGGTTCTCTTTGGGTGTTAAAATTATGAATAATTATTTTTTTTAACTTCCCCCTCCACATTTTCTTTAAAAAGCATGTAGTTCCTTTAAAACAGAAAATGAACTTCAAAAAGTATTTAGAAAAAATGTGTTAGCTTTATATATATATATGTATATATACATAAATATATGTATTCATTAATGCATGCAATGTACAGGGAACTAAAGAGATTTAAAACTTCCCAAGATAGTCAGTAAGAATATTTCACATGGCAGATATTACCAGGGTGATGTGAGAACCAGAGAATCAGTGAATCTCAGTTTTGAAATGGCCCAAGTATTAGTTATCTATTGCTGCATAACAAATTATCCCAAACTCAGCAGCTTAACCCAAGAAACACTTATTATTTCACACAGTTTCTATGGGTTAGGCATCTGAGTGTGACTCAGCTGAGGGTTCTAGCTCAGGGTCTGTCATGAGGTTGCAGACAAGCTGTCAGCAGGGCCTGCAGTCATCTAAGGCTTAGGCAGGGCCAGAGGATGGACTTCCAAGATGGCTCGTTGATATGGCTGTGGGCAGGAGGCCTCAGCACCTTGCCATATGATGATTCACAGGGCTGCCTGAGTATCCTCACAAGGCAACAGCTTGTGTCCCCCAGAGGGAATGACCAGAGAGAGAGAGAGAAAGAGATCGAGAGGCAGAAGCCAGAATGTCTTTTATGATCTTTCCCAGGGAAGGACATACCATCACTTCTGCCAGATTCTTTTGTCACACAGACCAATCCTGTTACAGCATGGGAGGGGACTATGGGGGCATAAATACCTGGAGACAGAGAACACTAGGGGCCCTTTGTCCCCTCCCCATGGCATGTTTGAGAGACTAGAAATGTCCAAAATGTCCAACACAATGAGAAATATCAAAACTGTCAAAGTAGTTTAAGCCCTTCAAGGAAATCAGTGTTTTCCAGTCACTCGATCGTGTCTGATTCTTTGCGACTCTGTGGACTGCAGCACACCAGGATTCCCTGTCCTTCACCACCTCCTGGAGCTTGCTCAAACTCATGTCCATTGAATCGGTGATGCCATTCAACCATCTCCTCCTCTGTCGTCCCCTTCTCCTCTTGCCTTCTATCTTTTGTAGCATCAGGGCCTTTCAGGGTCTGATCAGAAATGGCTCTTTTAGGACATCCCTGGTGGTCCAATGGTTAGGAGCCTGTCTGCCAATGCTGGGGACATGGGTTTGATCCCTGGTCCAGAAAGATTCTACATGAAGGGGCAATTAAGCCTACATGCCACAACTCTTGAAGCCTGCATGCTCTGCAACAAGAGAAGCCACCACAATGAGAAGCCTGTGTACTACAACTAGAGAGTAGCCCCCACTCCCAACAACTAGAGAAAGTCCACGCTCAGCAATGAGGACCCAGTGCAGCCAAAAATAAATTAAAAAAAGAGAAATGGCTCTTCTAAAAACTTACTATATTACTGGTAATAAGAGTAATGTGATTTTAAACTTTTCATTGGCTTTCACTTCCTGGAAAGTTACAGAAGTTTTTCCCCCTCTCTTCAGAGAAGACTGGGTAGGACAAAATTGAGATTTTTTTTTTTTCAGAAAGATTTCTTTTGGTTGTACGGCTGTTAGCTAATTTTCTCAGAGGTAAAACCAACCAAACAAAAACCCTATTGTGGTTTTTTTTAAGACCGTCTAGATGCCTTTGTGCGTGAGTGCTCAGTCCGTTCAGTCATGTCTGACTCTTTACAACCCTACGGACTGTAACTCCTCTGTCCATGGGATTCTCTAAGCAAGAATACTGAAGTGGGTTGCCATTTCCTTCTCCAGGGGATCTTTCCAACCCAGGGACTGAACCTGAGTCTCCTGCATTGCAGGCAGATTCTGAGCCACTGAGCCACTGAAGAAGCCCCATCTAGATGCCTAACTGATAAAAAATAATCCATCTACCTCAGCAGATCAAATCTCTAATACTATACATGGATTCCAACATGGAGGCTCATGAAATCAACACAGAAACCATATTGCTAAAAAAAAACAATCAGAATGAAAGGTTTGTGACTTGGGGTTTTCCTTTCTAATGAATTAATTCATTTAGGTGAAAAAGTCTTATAAAGAGCATAAAATTAAACCCCCTTGTCTACATTTAATGAACCACTTTTATTTAAAAGAGTAAAATGCCGTGAAATGAAAAATGCCTTGAAATTAGAGACATAAGGTTACGGAAACATGGGGTAGCACATCCCTCCTTCAGAACTGCTCCTCCTAATGGGAATGCTTACCTTGGGTCAGTATTTGAAATTACGTCCAGACTTCTTAAGAGGAAACCCATGGCTGATTCATGTCAATGTATGGCAAAAACCACTACAATATTGTAAAGTAATTAGCCCCCAACTAAAATAAATAAATTAATTTAAAAAAAAAAGAAAAAAAAGAAGAGAGAAGGAATTCTCCTGTATTCATCTTCAAATCCCAAATGCCCAGTAAAATGCCAGGCATAGAGAAGTCATGAAGTACTCGCTGAATGAATGAGGAAGGGAGAGTAGTAAATGTTTGGGGAAAATGCTACAACTACAAAGCCAGTTCTTACTCTAATTCCCATTCCCCACTTGGCCCCCTGTGTTCCCAACATCCCCTGACTTCAAAGAGTCCCCAGGAAGAGAACTGGCCTTGGCATCAGCAAATCACCAGGTTCCCTGATGACTCCTGACTCGGCATTCCACCAAGTCCAGTGAATTCCCTGTTCAAATTGATATTTTAAATCCTCATCCACAGTACTAAAGGAAAATGAATCTTCCCAATTCCTTGTTTTGGCATCTATTTTCAACACCATCCCATAATGTTCTCTGCATTGACTCTCTTCTGCTAGTATGAGAATGGAACATGGGTTCTTGAGTTGATGGATTCCGTTTCTTGCTTTTGTGTCCAGCTGGAAAGCTACTTAGTTCATCTTCTTTTAGTAACAGATTTTCTCCCAGGACTAAACTTCCCAGCAAGTTCAAAGGCACTCTCAGCTCCCCCAGATCTGCCAGTTAACTTACTGCAGCTATATAGTACTGCCTTTGATAATTCAGCTCTGCTCAGAGTCAGGCTTTTCTCTATCTCAGGATAAAACAAGGTTTTATCAAGCTGTCAAAGCCCTGGATTTTGGCATTGTTTCCAAAAGGGTGTTAAAACATTCCCAAAGGATGAACCCTCTTGAACTAAGGAATCACTGAGGGGAAAGGAATGCAAGCAGGTCTGACGGGCTCTGCTGTTCTCCCCTGATTTATTGCACATTGCTTTATAGGGACAAAATGTTCATCCTGCTGCGTTCAGTAAAGATGAGACACTCTCTGTGAATTGAGGGTTTCACCACGTGCAACTGGGTCATGTTTATCAAAACTCAGGTGTGCTCATCACTGAGTTAGTAGTCTCATTATTCACTTGCCTTCAGAATGTTTATCCCAGCACGTACTGTACCACTCTAGTGTTTTTTCTTTTTAAAGCTGAGATTTTTTTTATCAGCATTACATTTTCTGATGAGCTCTTTAGAGTTTAAAGTACATATTTTTTAAAAGTCAGAGCTCTACATCTGCAAGTGCAAGCTGGTTCAGGATAAATGAGACCCATTCAAAATACAAGGATTATGGTTAATCTTTTTGTTATTGTTGTTAGAAAAGTAGTTTCCCAAATTGCAGAAAGGAAAAAAAAAAAAAAAACAGAAGAAAAATACAACAAATTATTCTAGGCTGTTCTTTTGGTGTGTTTCTTTTTAGCCTTTTTTTTTATAAATAACATTTTGAATATTTTATTAACCTGTTACAAGTGTGTCCCCATTTTGCTACAGAATCGACTTTATTTATAACGATAGGTTTTATACAGGTGACTTTTGACAAGGACAGGTTTTAGTGAACAAAATTAGGCTAGGAATTACAAAAAAAGTAAAGAAAGAAATCCAGGTCATCAAACATTTTTCATTACATTATTTTTCATCATTGTAGTTCATCATCAAATTATTTTTCAAGTGTATTTCAGAGTATTGCAGTTTCAAGCAACATTTGTTAGTACATTGTGTATATTTGAAGGGAAATCCTGAACTTGTTTTAAAGTTTATTTATTCAGCCAAGTTTCAATGACTCTTTACCTTTTTTCTTAAAAACTGAAGAATCCAGTGACAGGGAGGAGGGTGAACTCCCAGAATTCTGAGTTCTATGGGAAACTAGTTGGTTGGAATGTGTTCCCCAAGGTATACAAACATTTGGCCAGTCCCAATATTTGTTTATTAAGATATAGTTGACTTACAATATTATGTGTTTCAGATGTATAACTTAGTGAATCACAATTTTAAAGGTTAACTCCATTTATAGTTTTTATAAAATATTGGCTATATTCCCTGTACTGCACAATACATCCTTGTAGCTTATTTATTTTATACATAGTAGTTTGTATCTCTTAATCCCCTTCCCCTATCTTGCCCCCCCCCTTGCTTCCCTCTCCCCACGTTGGTAACTACTAGTTTGTTCTCTAGGTCTGTGAGTCTGTTTCTTTTTTGTTATATTCACTAATTTGTTTTATTTGTTAGATTCCACATATAAGGGGTATCATATAGTATTTGTCTTTTTCTGTCTGACTTATTTCACTGAGCATAATACTCTCCATGATGTTGCAAATATAAAAATTTCATTCTTTTTTACGGCTGAGTAGCGGTCCATTGTCTGTGTGTGTGTGTGTGTGTGTGTGTGTGTGTCTTCCACATCTTCTTTATCCATTCATCTGTTGATGGACACAGGTTGGCTCCATATCTTGGCTATTATAAATAATACTGTTATGAATATTGGGGTGCATGTATCTTTTCAAATTGATGTTTTCTTTCTTCAAATTTATGCCCAGGAGTGGAATTGCTAGATCATATAGTTCTATTTTTAGTTTTTTTGTGGAACTTCCCTAATGTTTTCCACAGTGGTTGCACCACTTTAAATTCCCACCAACAGTGTAACAAGGGTTTCCTTTTTCCCACATCCTCAGAATAAGAAGATCTTATTAGAATCTAATGAATGACACAATGCAGATAGCCTGTCCCAAGTCCCTTGTGCCCTCAAAATTCAAATGTAACATTCCACTTGCTCCACTTTAAAGTTTAAAGAAGAAAAGTAGGTGATATATTGGAAGATTTGGGAAAGTGAGCAAAGATGAAAGGAGCAGTGTTTTATGTTTGTATTTCCGTTATATTTGATATCCTTCCATATTAAAGAGGGAAAGAAAATACACAAGAATACGAGGGGCAGTGTTTTTAATAAAACTTTGGCTGCTTTTCTGTAGGAATCAATGCAAGTAATTTTATCTCTTTGCGGGTCATTTTCAAAGCAAGGGGGAAGAAATAAGTTGACAGGATCCCATAAGGTACTTGGAAAATGCACTCTTGTTGTGCTTTATTTAAGTCAGCTAGGAGAGGGAAAAAAAAAAACTGAGTAAAAAGGCAAGATTCCACTCAGATCTAGTTCTGCTTCCTATTACTTTTAGGAAAGAGGGAAGGAAGGAAGTAAAGAAGAAAGGGAGGAAAGGAGGAGGGAGGTAGAGGGGGAAAAAACCCCTCTCAAACCCCATACCCTGTATTACAGCATTCACAGTGGACTTCTAAATGGGTAATGATATATCTCAGTATTTTTTCAACTAACATTTGACTAATTGTACACATTTGAGTTTCAGATTTCTTTAGTGAAGAAAATTGTAATTATAGTTTTCTGACATGATTTGAAAACTTAAGTCAGCATGGAGACCCTGCTGTCAAGCTGTGCTGCCATTTGAGCTCACGGGGAAGGAAATCCTTGGAAAAGTATTTTATAGTCCTGCCCTCAGCAATTCAGCTGTGCTTCATTTCAAGACGCATTTCTGCCTCATGTGTCATAATAACCAGCTAAACTTCTCGCCCCTTGGAGGGGCACTTTTGGAAGATCAATAAGAGCGTGTACTTGGGCCACATTCTCTCCCAGCACAGCTACAAGGCAAGCTGCCATAGAAAAGCAAACAGGGCACATTTGACCGGTTCTGGGTTTCCTCCTGAAGGCAGGATGTAGACAGAGCTTTCTGACAGGGTCACAGAAGTTTGCAAAATCCTCTCTGCCCCTGGCTGATTGAGTGAAACAGAGCTCATTGCTCTGATTGGAAATCATGTGAAACTTATTTATGCCATTTTTTATTTTCTCTCTTTAAACTCCCTATCAGACATTGAGCAGAGGTTGCATCTGAATCTGGAGCTAGTTACAATCATGCTGGAAGTAAAATTCAATAGAGGGTGAGAAGCCAGGTGAACCGAAGTAAACACGGGTTCTTTGTGAACCAAATCACCACTGTACGCCCCTCTTTAAAGCCTATGAACTCCCGAGTAGTTCCCATAAATCCCAGCTGCGCTGGGAAGATTTGAGCCAAGCCTTCCACCAGTAGCTTGCATCCACATGCATCAGATTCGGCTGTCTCTTAAATCTGCAAAACGTTATCTGCCCCACCGTGCACAAACTACTGTCCCGGACTGTATTCAATCCAGATGAGCGGCTTTATGACTTCCTGACTTCCCTTCTGTTGCAAGTATGAATATTTTGAAACCAGGCAACTAGGAGGCCAATATCCCAGCTGAATGGGAGGTGTATACTGTTCAGGGAAAGCTTTTTAAGTGGCCTCCTAAGAAATGAAATAATGCCCCCCTTTCCTCCTGGATGTCTGGAATTTTCAACCCCCCAGAATGTGCACCAGATCACATTTACAAAGTACACATTTTGGGTGTGCTCAGGGTCACACACACTTCTCAGTAAACCAGCTTTATCCTCATGTCTTTTGCTCTTACTCACAAAGGCAAATTAGAATGCAGATGAAGTTAATTGTCACAAGAATAAGCTCCAATCTATTTTTTAAAACAATTTGCAAACACTGGCACTTCACTATTCCTAACAATAATTTACTTGTGACAGTTGATCAGGCTCAGAGATATTTCAACCCTGATCCACTCAGCCCACCACTACTCCCAGAAATACCTCCAACTGGGCACACATCAATCAAATATAAGATAGCAATTGGTTTCTGTGTCTACTTCTGCCCCAGGGATAGGGGCCAAGTCTTAACCATCACTTTGAACCAGTGATAGTCCAGTGCCCAGGCTGTAGCAAAGATTCAATAACAATTATGAAAACCAAAGGAAAGATACATTTATGCCTGGAATGTCTCTAGAAAGATCCACACAAAAAAACTGATAATGGTGATTGTCTCTAAGCAAAGGAACTAGGAGACTGGGGATGAGAAACTTGCTTGTCACTGTTTATTATTTTATACTAATTGAAATTTTTACCTTGTATGTTGTATTTAATAGATTCCGATAGATGTTTATTAAAGGAATAAACAATAGATGAATGAACAAGCTACAATCCAAGGTTGACGCCTGAATATTTTTAGCTGCAGCAACTTAATGGCAATGGCTTTTCCTAGCCCTGAGTTTCAGATCCTTCCAGTGACTCATGGTAAGTTGTGTGCCAGGTCGAAAGAGTGCTGACACCCCGACTGACTCAGTGTCCAGACATTCTTGGCCGAGGAGGAGACAAAGAACTGTCACAAAGCCTAGATTTCATTGGTCCCATTTTGATCCATTCAGCAGAAATGGAAATACTGTTTCTCTCAATATTAGATGTCCTTTGTCTGCACTGAGCTGCTATAGTTAGTTCTTTAAAATAAAGCTCTAATCAAAGCTCAAGAAAAACCTGGAATGCTTTAGGGAAGAAGCCCATTTGTTTCATGAGTTTGTGGCTCCTTTTAGCCCCACAGAGGCATTTTTTTTTAATTTTTTATTTTATATTGGAGTTCAGCTGATTAACGGGGCTTCCCTGGTGGCTCAATGGTAAAGAAACTGCCTGCAGTGCAGAAGACCTCGGTTCAATCCCCGGGTCGTGAAGATTTCCTGGAGAAGGGCATGGCAACCCATTCCAGTATTCTTGCCTGGAGAATCCCATGGACAGAGGAGTCACAAAGAGACACAACTGAAGCGACTTCACATGCATGCATAGCTGATTAACAATGTTTTGATAGTTTCAGGTGAACCCTTTATGGCTAAAGGGATTTAGCCATACTTACATGTGTCCATTTTCCCTCTAAACTCCCACCCCATCCAGGTTGCCATGTAACGTTGAGGTGAGTGCCCTGTGCTATACAGTAGGTCCTTGTTGGTTACCCATTTTAAATATAGCAATCCCACAGAGGCACTTTAATATAGTCAATCTAAAAGCACTGGCTTTGAGATCAAGTAGAACTTTCCTAACTGCCCTGGGCTCCAGAATCCTCAGTTTTATATAAACTGGGAGACAATGATATCTATCTGACCAACTTCCATTAGGCCTAAATCAGCTAATGTGTTTAAAATCTGGGGACACAGTGCTCCAAAAGTAGTCCCTATTATTTTTATCCTCAAATAGTTCCATGGTCCCTTTTCCCCTTAAACTGGCTGGGATGAACACCAGTCTTTGCTTTGAGACAAGCTCTGAGGCATCTGAGACGACCTCTGATGTCCAATGACACTGCAAGTTGAAGAACGGGTCACTCCCTCCTATAATGAACATACTGGGACTTCCCAGGTAGCGCTAATGTCAAAGAACCCGCCTGCCAATGCAGGAGACATAAGAGACACGGGTTCCATCCCTGGGTCCGGAAGATCCCCTCGAGGAAGGCACAGCAACCGACTCCATTATTCTTGCCTGGAGAATCCCACGGACAGGGGAGCCTGGTGGGCTACAAACCATAGGGTCACAAAGAGTTGGACACAACTGAAGCAACTTAACATGCACACACATAATGAATATTCAGGAGTTTCCCTGGTGGCTCAGATGGTAAAGAATCTGCCTGCAATTCAGGAGACCTGGGTTCGATCCTTCAGTAGGGAAGATCCAGGAGATAGCGAAGGACAGGGAGGCCTGGCACACTTGCTAGTCCATGGGGTCACAAAGAGTCAGACGCAATTTAGTGACTGAACAACAATAACAACAGTAATGAATATATGGGAAGCCTGGTGGCTCAGCGTTAAAGAATCTGACTGCAATCCGGGAGATGCAGGTTTGATCCCCGGGTCAGGAAGAGCCCCTGCAGGAGAAAATGGCAACCCACTCCAGTATTTTTGCTGGGAAAGTCCCACGGAAAGAAGAGATTGGCAGGCTGCAGTCCTTTGGGTTTCAAGGAATCAGACATAAGTGAACAACTGACCACACACACAAAATGAATGTATGGTGTGCATGGTGTTTTTGACCTGTCACTGTTTTTTTCTTTGGCTGCACACTGCAGCATGTGGAATCTTAGTTCCCCCACCAGGAATGGAACCCACACCCGTCACACACCCCCGCACTGGAAGGTGGAGTCACAGCCACCACCGGGAAAGTCCCTCACCTGTCACTCTTTTGCCTAGAGTTGTGAGTAGCAATAAGTCTGCTAGTTCTCATAACTCCCCATGTTATCTGTCTACCTATCATAATCCCCAATCAGTCACCTTCCAGAGTGCCCCATTTTATTCAGCCGTGCCAAGATTATATAGTTTGGAAGGTGGAGCAAGCAGCTTAAAAAAAAGCAGAATTATATAGTTTGATGGCTGCCCCAGTACTGTTGGAAATTTGTCAGCTCTGCTGTTTGAAGGGTGTTAGAAAGATGTCAGCACTGGATCAGACTTTCTAGCAGTCTGTCGTGCCAAGAGCATTTTTAATGACGGTTTTGTTTTGGGGGGGTTTTTGAGTTGGGAGATGAGAGAACCAAGACTAGACTTTTCGAAACCACAATCCCAAATTCCTGAATGTTTGGCAAGTTTGCCAGGAGGTATAAGCTCTGCTCAAGCCTGTCTGGCCGCTGCTGTCGTCCAGGCCATCTGATGACTGGCTGGGGCCGCCAGGGGCCCTGCCTTTCCCAGCATGTAAGTGTGCAGCGCTCCCCACACTCCCTTCCCTGACAATGCCAAGAATCAGAAACAAGGGCCCAGACTGTTAGCCGGCCCCGCATGAGTGGCAGCTTAGAGGGCCTTCATTGTGCCTGGTGCACCGAGAGCAGATTGTTATTCTGCAGGCATGCATTAGAGCCTGGGCAAAAGGCGCCACGCTTGCTGGTACCCAGGGCTGGGCCCTGTCCTGCTGCTTCTGGAGAGGGGAGAGGGCTGCCGTCCTACAGAAGTTTAGTGGGCCACGTTCCAAGAATTGTCTCTAGAGAGTCCATTGGAAGGGGGAAGCATTTGTTTTCTGAATTCAAAACACCCTCCAATTCCATGCGTCTGTTGTTTTCCCACACCTTCCCTACCTCCCCTGCAGCAAAATAGCATCAACGCATTAACCCCACTTTAGTATAGTTATAGGCTCACTACTCCATTTATCATCACTTGAAACTTTATATTTCGCATGAAGCTTTGTTAGATAAAGATTTCAGTTGGAAGCAGTTGTTCCCATTGTCTGTTGAATCATCAGTGAGACAATACTCCCTGGAAGGTTAGCCTCTATAGATTTTAGCCCAGCTGCTGGAAGAATAAACATACTCTGTTTTTATAGTCCTTTTCCAGACTAGAGGATTCTGAGGCATCTGTCCATGAAATGACTCCCTCTTTCCTCCAGGTATTGAAATCCCTGGAGGAAATTTGAAAGCTCTCTTTCGCTTTCTCATTGGCCTGAACGCCTAACAACCAGATTTGTGCAAAACTTTGAAGTCAGCTACGAAGGTCTACTGCAAAGTTAAATGATCACTGTTTTTAAGAATCTTCCTGATTTCTCTGCCAGCAGAGATGTGCTAGAATCAGCATCACGCTTTTGGTGATGAAGTGCTGAAAGGCTTTGCAGCAATCAAAAAATGAAGGAAAACATCTGGGCAAAGTGAGTGGCAGGACATGGTGACCAAGGAGATTGGCAGAAGCCATTTTGGAAGAAAAACTGTAAAGGATTCAACATACACATATCACATGCTCTACTTCACCTGCCCCCCACCCTCTACCCTCATCCCCCCAAAATGGAATTCATCTCGTTCATTGAAGGAGCAGAAACTCCAAGTGCAGAAGGGTTGTTCAGGTTGGAGTCTGCAGAATTTTCCACTTCTCTTCTCTCACTCACCCCCTTCCATCCTGAGCCTGGAATATCAAAGACACCAAAGGTCTTAACACTCTTCTCCCACTGACTCAGCCTCACCATCGTGGGTGGGGACAGCAGGGAAGTGTGCATGAATTTCTCTAAGCCCTTTTTCTGGTTCAAGCAAAAGGCAAAGGAAGTGAAGGAATCTGATGCACAGAGCACAGACTATGATTCTCCTCTAAGACATGTGCTCACAAGTAGGCTATCATTATTTGAGGCAACTGTGAGTATAATTAAAAACCCTTCAGCACTCCAGTCATGTTTCCTGTCAGAAGGGCAAGATGACACAGTGAGAACCGATCAGACTTAACTCTGTAGGCAATGAAAGCAGTGGGGTCATGGTATGAGCGTACCCCCTCATACACATATGTGTGTCAGCCAAAATGAACACGCTTCAACCATTCTTGAAAACTATTACATTTTATTCAAATAATTTTTACAAGGAACAGAATTAGAGAGATGTAGAAACCTTTCATTCACGCACTCACGATAAATATTTTTGACATATAAAAGGGGGTGCCTATTATTGAATAAATGAAATAAAGGTTTCTAGAACTCTTCAACTTTAGTCCTGAACTCATATACTTAATTGGTATATTATTTTAGAGTGACATTGAAAATCAGTCTCAGTTAAAGAGAATGTAATAACAAGGTGGTAGGAAATGTAATCTCTAGGTAGGAGATTTTATTATTGTTCCTCTACTTAGCACAAGAAAAATTAACATGAATTAATAAAATAATAAAAATTAATATGAAGACTAGGGAAAAAAAACTGTCCACTTCATGAAGCCTTTGCCTGGGAAGTCTGATGCCTGTTTTGGATGGGCTTCCCTCCAAAATAAGTTTGATAAATGTACATGCTTCTGAGAAAAGTCACTTTCTGGAGTTCTGGTGCCTGAGCTTATAAAAGGAGAACATATCAGATGAAAGAGAATAGGAGAATGTAAGTAGGGGCACCAAGAGTTCCAAAGCCCCTCTCCTCTTCTACCAGTCTGGAATTCAACTCAAGACCAGCATGCACGTGCCCAAAGTGCCTTCTCTTCAAAATATCAAAGTAAGATCTAGGAAATCTAGTTTTAAAAACAAATAAACTAATCACAGGTGAGATTTATTTATCCACCTCCAAAGTAAGGGGTAACAACAGTTCATTCCTCCAGAGTATGAAAAAGTGCATACAATTTTAAAAGGCCTCTTAGTTACCTCTTTTGTACTTCATCTAATTATTAATGCCAAAACTTGGTAAATGTGGTAGTAATGACTACTACCAGTAATGTTCTCTGAGCATTCAGTATTTTGCTAGCTGGGAATAGGATTTTTTAATTGAAATACAGTTGATTTACAATGTTGTGTTAGTTTCTGATGTACAGCAAAGTGATTCAGATACACAGGTAATATATCCTTTTTTCCATTATAGTTTATTATAGTATATTGAGTATAGTTCCCTGTGCTATATTGTAGGTCCTTATTTATTTTATATATATTGGTGTGTATCTGCCAATTCCAAACTCCTGATTTATCCCTCCTTCACCCCCTTTCTCCTTTGGTAACAATACATTTGTTTTCTACGTGTGTGAGTCTGTTTGTTCAGTTCAGTTCAGTCGCTCGGTCATGTCTGACTCTTTGCGGCCCCGTGAATTGCAGCACGCCAGGCCTCCCTGTCCATCACCAACTCTCGGAGTTTACCCAAACCCATGTCCATCGAGTCAGTGATGCCATCCAGCCATCTCATCCTCTGTCGTCCCCTTCTCCTCCTGCCCCCAATCCTACCCAGCATTAGGGTCTTTTCCAATGAGTCAACTCTTCGCATGAGGTGGCCAAAGTATTGGAATCTGTTTGTATCTCGTAAATAAGTTCATTTGTGTCGCAGTTTTAGATTTCACATCTAAGTGACAGCATGTGGTATTTGTCTCTTTCTGACTCACTTCGCTCAGTATGGTAATCTCTAGGTCCATCCACGTAGCTGCAAACGGCATCAGGAAATAGCATTTTCAAAGCATGGCATCTACCTTGAGGAAGTTCACCTAATCAGGAAGAAAAAAATTTTGTTTGCTGTCTAGATGTATGATTAATTATAATGACTCACTCTTCTATTTTGAGCTCTGCCAGTTCACCCTGGGCAGCCCAGGGCAAATCACTTAAATCTCTCCATGCATCAGTCTTTTCATCTGTAAAATAGAACTAAGAATACCAGTCTTCCGCAGCCATTCAATGAGAAGTAATTAATATATGAGATCTTCGGATGAAAGACTCTCTGGATGTGCAGAGGGCTATTACACAAACAATAAAATTGCACCTATAAACAGCTGGGCTTGATTCAAGTGAGAAGAGACAAATTCCTGAAAGTTCTACATCCTGTCAAGACCAGGATATGTATCTACCTCTTGAAGGTATAGGGCTTAGACTCTGTCCAGCAGAAATATAATGTGACCCACGTATGTAATTTTAGGTTTTCTAGTTGCCAAATTAAAAACATAAAATGGAAAAAATAAAAATGATTGTAATAATTTATTTGATTTCCCTTAATATATCCAAAATATCATTTCAACCTGTAATCCAGGTGAGCAAGTGCTAATGAGCGACATACTTCTTTTTTTTAAACTAAGTCACTGAAATCTGGTGTGTGTTTTGCACTCACAGCATATCTCGATTCAGATTAGCCCAGTTTCAAGTGCTCATGAGCCACATGTGGTCAATGGCTCCCATACTGGAGAGTTCAAGTCTAAGAGCTCCTGAAGCCCCAGGTTGTAAGTAATGTCCACTGACCCACGTAACTTTGGTTTCACTTAGGTTATAGGCCAACACAAATATACTCCACTTTCTTCCTCTGTACTGTTGGGCTTCAGAGAGGTTGATGCTAGAAAGTCCCTCCTAGTAGCACTCAGGAGATTAGCAAGATGGTAGTGGAAGATGCTACAGAAAAAAATAAATCCTTTCCACTTCTCCCATCCTCATAGAGAAGTGTCTTGAGACATTTAGGGGCAAGTTTCTTGTGTTTTCTATCATGATCTCCAAAATCATGGCATCCCACAGAGAGCACACAGACTCACAGCATCATCTCCCCACCCCCAATCTCAAAAGAACATTCAGAAATGATTCCCAGGATCACTGGGACTCATTTCTAAAATTGAAATGATTCCCAGTAAAGTTGATGAGAAGTTGAAGTGCAAAAAACAAAATTTGTTTTATTTTTGGTGTTATTTCACCTTTTTGGAGGGAAATGACTGTTGGATCCTTGGTTTCTTTGGTTTATATTCATAAGAAGAATCAACTAGCCAAAGAAAGATACAAACTAATTAACCAAAAAGAGAGAGAGAATTGTATCAAATTATTAGGGACCTACACCATTATTGATTTTAAACTTGAAACACATTTGTTTTAGATAAGTTCTAACTCAAAGGATTTTTCAGTCAATTGGAAACAACCAATCCACAATGTAATACTACATAATGGCTTGCATAGTGCAAAATGGTCCAGAAAAAATATGCCTAATGTGGACATGTTAACCATGTCACCATTCCACTGAAAGACAATGCTAAAGAATACTCAAACTACCACACAATTGCACTCATCTCACACGCTAGTAAAGTAATGCTCAAAATTCTCCAAGCCAGGCTTCGGCAATATGTGAACCGTGAAATTCCAGATGTTCAAGCTGGTTTTAGAAAAGGCAGAGGACCAGAGATCAAATTGCCAACATCTGCTGGATCATCAAAAAAGCAAGAGAGTTCCAGGAAAACATCTATTACTGCTTTATTGACTATGCCAAAGCCTTTGACTGTGTGGATCACAATAAACTGTGGAAAATTCTGAAAGAGATGGGAATACCAGACCACCTGATCTGCCTTTTGAGAAATGTGTATGCAGGTCAGGAAGCAACAGTTAGAACTAGACATGGAACAACAGACTGGTTCCAAATAGGAAAAGGAGTACGTCAAGGCTGTATATTGTCACCCTGCTTATTTAACTTATATGCAGAGTATATCATGAGAAACGCTGGACTGGAGGAAACACAAGCTGGAATCAAGATTGCAGGGAGAAATATCAATAACCTCAGATATGCAGATGACACCACCCTTATGGCAGAAAGTGAAGAAGAACTAAAGAGCCTCTTGATGAAAGTGAAAGAGGAGAGTGAAAAAGTTGGCTTAAAGCTCAACGTTCAGAAAACTAAGATCATGGCATCCGGTCCCATTACTTCATGGGAAGTAGATGGGGAAACAGTGGCTGGCTTTATTTTTGGGGGCTTCAAAATCACTGCAGATGGTGATTGCAACCATGAAATTAAAAGACGCTTACTCCTTGGAAGAAAAGTTATGACCAACCTAGACAGCATATTGAAAAGCAGAGACATTACTTTGTCAGCAAAGGTCCGTCTAGTCAAGGCTATGGTTTTTCCAGTAGTCATGTATGGATGTGAGAGTTGGACTATAAAGAAAGCTGAGCACCGAAGAATTGATGCTTTTGAACTGTGGTGTTGGAGAAGACTCTTGAGAGTCCCTTGGACTGCAAGAAGATCCAACCAGTCCATCCTAAAGGAGATCAGTCCTGGGTGTTCATTGGAAGGACTGATGTTGAAGCTGAAACTCTAACATTTTGGCCACCTGATGCGAAGAGCTGACTCATTTGAAAAGACCCTGATGTTGGGAAAGATTGAAGGCAGGAGGAGAAGGGGATGAAAGAGGATGAGATTGTTGGATGGCATCACCGACTCAACGGACATGAGTTTGGGTAAACTCTGGGAGTTGGTGATGGACAGGGAGGCCTGGCGTGCTGCAGTTCATGGGGTTGCAAAGAGTCGGACATGACTGAGCAACTGAACTGAACTGAACTGATTTTTGGGAAACACTATCTTCTCTTTCTCATCTCCAAATATCATATTGAAACCTTTAGTTTCACCTAAACTCCAGTCTTGAGTTTGCCCCAGGATTCTCCTTAGTACCTTGACCTAAGCCCATTCTCTGTGACCCTCTTCATGCAAATTGCTGCCTGATATTGAGTCTTTCCAAGCTAACCTCAAGTCATTAGATGTTTATTGAACAGCTACCAGGAGTAAAACTTTGTGCAGGGCACAGCAGGGACCATAAATATGACAAAGGACTTACTCAAGCTGCATATATCTAAAAGAAGTACTAGAAAACATACATTATTTCACCCAAAGGAGAAATACAAAGAATCTTTTATACAAGAGTATTGTAATCAGCTCAGGCTGCATAACAAAATAGACAGGGTGGCTTAAACATCAAAAGTTTACTTTCTCACAATTCTGGAAGCTCTAAGTCCCAGATCAAGGTCCAGCAGGGTTGGTTTCTGGTGAGAGCTCTCTTCTTGGCTTGTAGACAGCTGTCTTGGCTCCCATGGCCTTTCCTGAGTACATGTGGAGACAGACAGCAAGCTACCGGGTGTCTTTTCTTATAAGTGCACCAATTCCTCAGACCAGCACCCCACCCTCATGACCTCATCTAATCTTAGTTACCTCTCAAAGGCCCCATCTGTAATGCCATCACACTAAGGGGTTAGGACTTCTAGGTATGAATGTTGAAGAGACATAAACATTCACTCCGTAGGGGTCTCAGAGTAAAGAGACACTACCCAGTGGGTTGATCAGAAAAAGATTTTATGATGGAGGTTGCACCTGACATAGCTATCAAGGTGCCCTCCCTTCTGGGCACTAAAAAGTCATGCATCAAGGGTCAAGGGAATGAAATACCTTTTGTACATCAGTGCAGCTATTTCTGGTTCATGAGTCTGTTACCCTGGATTCAGTTCATGTGGCCTTCACCCCTCCTTCTTGAGCTCCAACCCTGTGTGTCCCTCTATCTTCTAGACATTTCTACCTTCTTGACCCATAAGTATCTAAAACTCAACATCACCAAAACAGTATTCATTATCTTCTACCACCCAACTTGTCCTTGCTCCTACCTTCCCCTACATTTTGGTTCCAACACCCTCCATTACATCATTCAACTGGCAACCTCCTCCTTTCTTACCTAAACTGTCAAATCCACTCTTCACCCTTCTCATCTCTATCCCTCCTCATAATTTCCACTGCCTATACTTTGGTTCAGACCATCATCATCTTTCTTATAAACTACTGAAGGACTGTCATTGTAATATTTTAATAATAATAGCTGTCATGAAGCAGGAACTGTGCTTGACCTGCTTTGCCAGGCATCACCACGTGGTGAGCGGGCAGCCAAGGCCGATGGCTTTGTATGTGCTATTCATGGCTGTAATTGTAAAGTCTGGAGCTCTATCCAATACACAATAAAAACTCAATAAATATTTTTTGAGGCCAAAAAAATAATAGCTGCCATGTACTGAGAGCTTTCTAGATGGCAGCTTCTGTCCTGAGTACTTTATAGGTGTTGTTTCCTTTAAACTTCACAGCTATCACAATTTGCATTTTACAGATGAGGAAACCAGGTCAACAGAGAGGCCAAAAAAGCTTGCCCAAACACACAGCTGCTAAGATAGACAAGCAGGTGCTGGATCTCAGCAGTCTGAATCCAGAATTCTCTCTCTTATCATGACCCTAATGTATTAACATTTTACCTTCTCAGCAGTGGAATCCCTCCTTCCAGACTCTGCATGCATGCTAAGTTGCTTCAGTCATGTCCAGCTGTTTGCAATCCTATGCACCGTAGACTGCCAGGCTCCTCTGTCCATGGCAGTCTCCAGGCAAGAATAATGGACTGTGTTGCCACGCCCTCCTCCAGATGATCTTCCCAACCCAGGGATCGAACTTGTGTCTCTTATGTCTCTGGCATTGGCAGGTGGGTTTTTTACCACCAGTGCCACCTGGGAAGCCCCCACCGTCCGTTCTTCCTCTGTTGCCATAATGATCTGTCTAAAATGCAAATCTAATGTTCTCATTCCTGGCTTCAAACCATTCGACAGTTTCTGTTTTCTATATGATAAAACTCCATGGAGACCTGAGGCCACAAAGCCCTCCAAGACAGTGGTTCTTTCTTCCTCTCCAGCTTTGTCCACTCTTGCTTCCCCACCTCACTTCTAAATACTTACATTCTCAGAAGATGTCTTTCCACTGCATGCCTCCAAGAGGTCCCATGTGCTGCTCTCTCTTCACAGAATATCTTTTTTTCATCAATTCTCCAAGTTCCTTCCCCTTCAAACTCCTATGCATTCTTTATTTCTCAGCCTGAATAGAGCTTCCCCTCAAGGGAGCGAGCCAGTTAGTTAGAAATCATTTGCCAAAAGGGAATTCCTGAATGATTACTGTGTCAAGTGACCAATTGACCAAATTTAACAAAAAATTTAAACTATTTAGAAAGTTTACAGCAATTTTATCTTGGATGGAATGGATTCTACACTTTTGAAGATTTCTGTGGAGTTACAGTTAGCCAGGTTAATCAACCGATCACAGGACCCTGGCCTGCAGATTTTTTTTTCTTGTGTTGACTGATGCATGTTATTATGTTTGAGATCCCAGGAGACTGTGAGTGCATAGAGTCTAGCTATGTGTCTTTATCTCTTCTCCTTGTATCTAGTGGAGTGTGGAATATGCTAATGCTTTAATAAATGCCATATTAAGCTGAATCTTATGTCGTCAGTAAGTGAGCACTTATAGATACTACTACCATTAATCCATCAGAAAAAGGTAATTGCTAAACAAAGCAAATATACATCCTAGAAACTTTGAAGTCATAGAATATGTATATTCAGGACTTTTCTTAACACATTTGGGACCCACCTTGAGTACAAATGGAAGGCCACATACCTACCATATGCAGAATATTTTGATGTTATAAAAGCAAACACAAATATTAAATTAAATGTATTCTCTTTACCTAGAAAAAGGTAGCTTAAAAATTGTTTGGAACTCAGGATTGAATTCAGATTTGAATTCAGATCCTTCCCATACCATTGATTGTCAATGGTAGTGTGGGGATATCCAACCCCAAATCCTCACCCTTGGTCCCTGGCCCCTGACCTGTGGTCCATACCTCTTTCTGCTCTCAGCTCAGTTTCACACTGTGAAGTCTCTCTCTCTCTCTCACACACACACACACACACACACACACACTCACATGGACATCCAGCCACCTAAAACAACTGGCCCTGTGTCTACCTTATGATACCACGGTGGTGCAGCCCACTCCCCTCAGGAGATGAGGCCCTGGAGTGAGCTGACATCATTGGGGCAAGGGATTCCCAGTCCCATGGAACTAGAATCCCCTTAGCTCACCGTTATTAAATACTATGTTGGAAATGGAAATGTATCTATGGTATGTTAAATTTCAAAAGTGGTGTTTGAAGCTTTTAAGACATCTGCTTGATAATCTATTTTTATAAAAATTATATATGTATATAAAGGCATAGTACATAAAAAAATCTAAAGAACTATACATCAAATTTATTATGGTTATTATTATCTCCAGATGCTGGGATCAAATATGCTATTTTTTTATTATTGCTTACTTGGATTTTATGTTTTCACTATGAATATGCATGACATATGTCATTTTTTTAATAATAAAAGTTAAAATAAAAAACATTAAAAAATAATCTACTTAACTCTGAGATCATTCCTACGCTATTTAAGTGAAACACGGTATTTTTCAAAACCTCAGAAATTTAGTACTTCCTATCCAGTAATAGCAGAGGATTTATAAAACACACTGGAGAACTCACTGGCTGGTGAGCAAACTGCATGAGGCTATTGACGGCCTCCTATTTACAGACATGTGCTCATGAGGCTATGAATGTATACATTTATACTAAGTCATAGAAAAATACTCAGAGTATACAGTGCATATGTGTCCATTCTGGTACCCAGAATTCTTCTAACAGAGAAGTACTCTGTTCTCCATAGAGCCTGTCACTAACTCACTGTCTGAATGTGGGCAAACTGCTGTGGGCCCCAAACAGTGGAGTCAAGATCTAAAACTAGTCATTAGCAAGATGCTTGCAGAGTCTCATGGAATGACCATCCACCTGACTAATATTACTGCACTAACATGGAAGGGAAGGATATTATTTGTTAATAATCCAAATAATTTTAAGGAATGTTGTGTGTGTGTGTGTGTGTGTGTGTGTGTGCTGGCATGCACGCACGCATGCACCATATCCCATACACATATGCAAACTGTAAAAGGAGCCTGGATGTTTATATGCATGGCATTTCAACAACCTTAGATATTGCCAGGTGTTTTTTCCATTGAAAGTAACCTTTTGCCTAGAAATAGAATCAGAATAATCATATACATTTTCAACAGTTTTAGTGAGTACAAATTGACCCAAATATTCCCTCAAAGTGTTCAAGCTATAAATTAATTCTAAACTAAGCTTCTCTGAACTTATTTTTAAGAGTTAGTTTAAATTAGCATTTCCTGCCATTTGTAATGAAAAAAGGTGTCATATATAGACAAGAATGTGATAACGTTTCTATTTTCAGGGGATTCTATCTAGACTATAAATATTCACTTCAGGATAAACACCTGATGGGGAAAAAGTCCATTTCCAAAAGAACTGTTTTATTCTTTTCATATTCTAAAAATTGATCTGTTCAAAAATAAGAAAGTACTATACATTCAGAAGTTTTATGATTTTATTTCTCACAGTACTAATGTGAGAATGTAATTGCTTTCTTGAGCTACACTGGTTGCAAGTGAGAAATCAAAAACAAAAATTCTATGGTGAAAGAAAATGATAAACATTGAACATATTGCCATAACAGGCCACGTTCACAGTCAAAATCTTGTATCTATTCATTGTATTTACTTGTCTAGGCAGCTCTCTGCTGATTGGAAGGATGCATCCCTGAAGCTGGGCATTTGGGCTTTACGGAATGTGTGTGTGTGTGTGTGTGCGCGCGCGCGTGCGTGTTCAATATTAAGCTTGGTGCTTGGGTTTACAAGATAGCCTCAGAAGCCTATACCTAACCTACAACAGAATAGGCTAGTCTTGGAAATGCACCATGATTTATAACATTATTACCACGAGGAAATGAATTCTAAAACGTAGCTCAGGAAATCATTTAACCATCCTCCTTCTCCACTTGCTTGCACTTTCAGACACAAGATGAAAGAAGCACAGTGACTGAGAATTGCTTCTGGCACCTCAGGGTTAGAGGGAGATGGTCTGTGTCTCTGTTTGCTATTTGTTTATTAACTGTGTTTTGTTCTAATTATAAAAGAAATGTAGTCCGTTATAAAAATTAACAAGGTGGAATATAGAACTTAAGAAATGAACATCCTATTTCTCAGCTATACCCACACTATCAGTTTGGTGTAGTCTTGTGGTTTTCATATATGAGTGAAAGTAGTGGTATCTCACATTTTTTTAAAATCTATTATATCATATATAGTATTAAGTTAGAACCCTTATACGTTGTTAGATGGAAGGCACATCCACTATGGAAGAAGTCCAACGATTTCTCAAAGGGTTGAAGTAGAGTTCTCATATGACATAGACATCGGTCTTACTGATGATCCCATTTATATGAAACGTCCAGAATAGGCAAATCCAGATGGAAAGAAAGTAGAGATTAGCTGGGACAAGGAGGAATAAGGAGTGGAAGCTAATATGCACTGAATTTCTTTTGGGAGTTATGAAAAGGATCTAAAGCTAGACAGTAGAAGTTTATGACTGTGAATATACTAAAAACTACTGAACTATGTGCTTTAAAAAGCACACAGTTTTTAATGAATTTTATGCTGTGTGAATTATATATCAATGAAGTATTATTAAACCATATATATTAGCTGTGTGAACTTATTTAATCTCTGAGTCTTAATTTCTTATCTCTGTAGGGTTCTGTGAGGGTTATATATATATAATTTAGATATAAGTTTAATAAATATATATATGTAATCTGATGTTTATGCGCATATATGGGTTTCTCCAATGGCTCAGTGGGTAAAGAATCTGCCTGCAATGCAGGATACAGGAGATGCAGTTTCGATCCCTGGATTGGGAAGATTCCCCAGAGGAGGAAATGGCAACCCACTCAAGTATTCTTGCCTGGGAAATCCCATGAACAGAGTAGCCTGATGGGCTACAGTCCATGGGGTCGCAAAGAGTCAGCCATAATTGAGCAACTAAGAACTTACTTACTCAAACATATATAATCACTATTTTAAGTTATATATATATATATATACACACATATATATATATATATAAATGTATACATATACATGTTATGTATGGTTATATATATATATATATAAATGTATACATATACATGTTATGTATGCTTATATATATACATACATATAAATGTATATACATAGCTATACATCACTTAACATTTTGCTGGGCACAGAGCAGCCCCTCTGATAAAGATAGTTATTACATTAAATTCTTTATGCTACAGCAAATCTCCTTTCTAACATCAATTTTATGTATTTTCTCAATGTAAACTAGTTATCCAGTCTCCATATAATTTCTTCATCTTATATTTGAAAATCCTAATTATTAAGCTACTCCTCAGTTCACCTCTCTTCTCAATGAGTAAATCTAGATTTATAACACTTACCTGACTGGTGGTTTTACATTTATCTGCTTGATTTCATTAAAGTGTGTCTTGTACTAAACCATTCCAAGAAGGCAGGGCCCATGCCTGTTTTTGTTCAATCCTGAATCATCAGTGCTAGCCCAGGGCCAGACACATGTTAGAGCTTAAGAAATAGTTGTTGAATGAATGAATGGCTGGCTGGATGGATAGATATTGTATCTGCTCAGTGAGCAGCCTTCCTGGAAATGGGTGGTTCTCAGCAAGAGTTGGGGTGTGGAGAGAAGGCAGGTTGTCATACAGGATACAGGTTGTCATATCTGAATCACCTGGGGTGATTTTTTTGCAGTTACTGGCAGCTTCTCCCCAAGACATACCATATCAGCGCTTACTGTGTGCTACTTCAGGGGCAGGAAGGCCCACTCCACCCAAAATACACCTCATGCAACCAGTCACTAGTGACAGAAATTTCTTTCATAGGATACAAAAGCTTTCATTCATAATCAGAGATAAAGGTTAAGGTACAAACACCTTTGGCCTCTGTGGTATGATAGAAACACCGCTGATTAGACATAAGCACATCTGGTCTTAGGTTTGACTTGACTTTGGATATGAATATATGACCAGAAGGGCTTCTCAGGTGGCTCAGTGATAAAGAATTCACCTGCCAATGCAGGAGACGCAGGCTCAGTCCCTGGGTTGGAAAGATCCCCTGAAGAAGGAAATGGCAACCCACTTCAGAATCCCATGGAGAGAGGAGCCTGGTGGACCACAGTACACAGGGTCACAAAAGAGTCAAACACAAACAACAACATAATGCACAAGTTTAATACCTGCTTTGGCATCATCCAGTGATGCTTCTACACATAAGCTGCAAGAATAGTTTCTTGTCTACTTCATTCTTATTTTCCAACATGTGTTCATTGTTTTTAACAGAGCCCTAGTTGCTAGTTCATATTCACCTTTGATGCAGCTTAATTTCTAAGATCCTCTGCTGTACTCAAATTCTGTTTTTACCTTTTTTAACTGTAAAATATAGCACCTATTTTGCATAGAACACAAATGTTCAGTTTAATGCATTATTGTAAAGTCAACATCTGTGTCACTAACATAAGTTTACATTATACATTACTTACATATGTACATTATGAATATGTAAAGTGTTGCATTAACTTCATTAAATGTGAGTTAAACCTCAATAAGAATGATTTTTAAAGGAAAAATAAAAAGAAATAATATACTATAAACACCTCAGAAAATCCCCACCCATGATTCTTTTCTAATCACAACTCTTATATTCTCTACTAAAGAAACTATTATTCTGACTCCTAAGGTATTTACTTTTCTTGCTTTTCCTAATGGATTTACCACTTAAATATACATCTCTTAAAAACAGTTTAATTTTATCTACTTTTGAACTCGCCATAAATAGACTCATATAATCTATGCTCCTTTATGCTGAATCTCTTCCACTAGACATTATTTTTTGGATTCAGTCACATTATTGCCTGTAGCTATAGTTTTTTATTTTTATTTATATCTAGTATTCTAGTGAATGAATGATCCATACTTTGTTTATATATTCTACTGTGAGTGGATACTTGGGTTGTTTCCAGTTTCAGGCTATTATGACTAATACTGCTATTAACATTCATGTAGATGTCTTTCAGTGTCCATGTGCACCTATATCTGTTACATATATGTCTAGGAGTGGGATTATGATAACTTATCTGGTGGTATGTATATCTTCACCTTTATTAAATAATATCAAACTACCTTCTGAAATGACTATCAATGTACTTTCTGACCAACAGTGTTTAATCCCCAATACCTGGCATTGTCAGACTTTTACATTTTAGCTGATCTGGAGAGTGGTAGGCTCTCATTCCTAGCCCATTTTGAGGGTATACTTTCTTTCCTAGTATTTACTCTTAATATTTTCTAATGATTTCTTTCCTATCTACAAGCATGAATTCATCCTTTACTCCTGTGTAGCAAATTATACCCACAATTAGCAGCTTAAAACAAATAAACAATCTCACACACTCATTTGCGTAGCTCAGGAATGCAGGAAGGCCTTAGGATCTGATTTAGGGTCTCTCCTGTGGTTGTACTCAAGAGGTCTACCAGGGCTACAGTCATCTAAAGGCTTATCTGGGACTGGAGGATTCACTTCTAAGGTGCTCACTCATACTCCTTCCAAGTTAGTGAGGGCCATTGCAGAGGGCCTTGGTTCCTCTCCACATGGAGCCTCAATAGGGCAGCTTGAGTGCTTCAGGACATGGCAGCTCACCTCCCCCAAAGCAAGTGATTCAAGAGAGGGAGAGCAGAGAGGAAATCACAGTGCATTTTACAAATTAGCATTGGAAATCACCTCTGCCATTTTGTATTCACTGGAATAGAGGTGCTAAGAATAGCCTACATACAAGGAGAGGGGAAACAGGCTCCATATCTCAAAGGATGAAATACCAAAGAACTTGTGGACATGTTTTAAAACCACCACACAACACAGTCTAAAAGCTCTTGACTGTCACCATTTGGCAAGCACTGGTTCAGTTGGTAAAGAATCTGCCTGTAATGCAGGAGACATGGGTTCAATCCTTGGATCAGGAAGATCCCCTGGAGAAGGAAATGGCAACCCACTCCAGTATTCTTGCCTGGGAAATCCCATAGACAGAGGAACCTGGCAGGCTACAGTCCATGGGGTCACAAGAGTCAGAAAAGACTTATCAACTAAACCACCACCAAAGTTATTTGTTATTTCAGGCATCAAAAAATGTTAAAATAACTGAAAGTATGATTAAGAAAACAAATAAGAGGGAGTTCCTTTGTGGTCTATTGGTTTAGGATCTGGAAATTTCCCTGCCATGGCACAGGAAAAATCCTTGGTCAGGAAACTGAAATCCTGCAAGCTTTGTGGCATGGCAAAAAAACAACAAAAAAAAGAAATGTGTATAGTCTCAAAGTATCTTCTCATGAAACAACTTAACAATTACAAAGTGAATCATAATAACTTGCAGTAGAAAGATTTAGCAAATGCGACCTTGACCAAGTTATCAGCACTAACAACATCAATAATGAGTCTCAATATCATGAGACTTCCAATATGATGCCCTTTCAGTGTTATTCTTGCCAAAAATGCATAACTTAGATTTAATAATGAGAGAACATCTGATAAGCTAAACCCAAGTTGGCGAACATTCTACAAAATAACTGGATAGTATTCTTCAGTAGTATCAAGGTCATTAAAGACAAAGAAGGGCTGAAAAATTGAAAGGAAACTAAGGAAACATAACAACTAAAAACAAGATGTGATTTTGAACCAGAAAAAGAATAAATACACTAACCAGACAACTGGTGAAATTTGAATAAAGTTGGTAGACTGGTGTAAAGTGTTAGGTCAATGTTAATGTCCTAATTTTGATATTTGCACTGTGGCTAAATAAAATGGTAACATTTGCAAAAGCTGGATGAAGAGTATGTAAGAATTCCTTGTATTCATTTTGCAAGCTTTTGTTAAATCTGAAATACTTCAAAATGAAAATAAAAATTTTAAATTATTATGAGAAAATATATATCAAATTAAAGGATCAGTGAAAAGCAATATGATTGATATAGTCAGTCAGAAGCTCACTAATCTTTAACAGGAGTAGCTACTGAAAAAGAACTAGTAATTTTCTTTATGGCCTCCATCTCTCCCTGCTTCTAGTTTTACTATGCCCACATGATGAAATCCTCAACCGCTGCCTGTCTAAAACATATATCTGATCACGTCAATTTCCTGCTTAAACTTTGTCAATAGCTTTTCATATCTTAGAATAAATCCATCTTTCCTAGCAAGGACTCCTCACACGAATGCTTGGCCAAAACTGTATGGAACTGAACACACTCCCTATGACATGACACAGGTCTCCCCACTCCAGGCCTTTGCATATGCCATTCCCTTTTCTTTGCTAGAAAAGTCCTGATTTTTCTGGTATATTAATCTGCAAATATCTGTTTGGAAAGCTTTTTGGACTCTTTTTCTCTCCAAATAGAGATAATTGTTACATCTCCTCTTCCCTATGGCATTTGGTAAGGATCTCCCTTGCAGCATTGTTGTGTTTTAAGTAGATGCTTACGTATCTATTGTTGTTATTGGCATTGCTGTGTTGTTTTTCTGAGAACTATGAGCTTCTAGAGGGCAAAAATCTAAGCCATCTTCATTCCCAGCACCTGGCACAGAAACAAACAAATGGTAGGCTTATTAGTTATTTACTGCTATATAAAAAATTACTCTAAAAATTAGCATCTTAAAGCAACAGTTTCATTATAATTATCATACAGTTTCCAAGGGTCAGGAGTCCAAAAGTAGCTTAGATGAGTGGGTTCTGCCTCAGGGTCTCACAGGGCTCAAATCTAGGTGTCAGGCAGGGCTGCAGTCATCCAAAGACTTGACTGAGGCTGTTGAATCTTCTAAGATGGCTTATTCACAAAACTGTGGACAAAAGATCTCAATTCTTCTTCAGTTGTTGGCAGAGGGCCTCAATTCCTCACATGGTCCTCTCCATAGAGTACTAACTATCCTCATAACATGGCAACTGGCTTGCTTCAGAGAAAGTAGTCCAAGAGAGAAAAGAAGGCATATGTCACAACTTTTTTATAATCTATCTCAGAAGTGACATATCATTACTGTTGCTGTATTCTATTGGTCACAGAGAACAACCTTGGTAAACGTAGAAGAATACTACACAGGGCATGCATACCAAGATGCAGGGATCACTGGGTTCCTTCTTAGAGGCTGACAGCCACAGTAGTACTTACTCAATGTCTAAAGGGATGAATCAATGAATGAATGAAGTGACCTCCTCTGAACCATATCCCAAAGTAATCGAAGAACCAAAATGAACTCATTTATCTTAAGGCAGCCTTAGCTATAATAAAGTCATCTCCAGATACTGACTAGGACCACAAACAGCACTTGAAAGAGGTCCCCATGTGTAATTCACCCACTTTTTGAATAGAAGGACCTTGTCGTATTTCAGGAAAATTAACTCAGACCGAAGAAGATGGGGTGATTGACCTGAGGTCACTGAGAAGGTCAAGAAAAGACTCCTTGTCTACTGAGAATAACCAGCATGAGTTTTAGAGTCTCACACATCTGAATGCTGTCCAGCTGTTTAGAATGCTGTTGTTCTCTCTTCATTCAAAGGTGATTCATGGGTCCAAGAAATGGTCAACTCATAGCACATCAATATGTTAAAATTTTTCCTTTTCTAATTTTGTTATGAGACACACTTTCCCACTAAATCCTAATCTTTGGTATAAAATCTGCCATCTCTACAGATTTTTATAGAAGATTCTGACATTACTTAGAATCTGTGTACCCTGAAGAAGGTTTCATGACCTTTTAACTTCATTTTAACCTTTTGTGTTACCCCACTTCCCTGTATGGACTGTCCTTTCTTCAACTTCTCGTATAAACTGAGTGTAATTCTACCAGTTCTTCCAGTTCCAGCCAAAACTCTTCTCCTTTAAGAAGTTTCTCTGAAAAAAAAAAAAAGAAGTTTCCCTGATTATTCTCATCTAGAGACTTTACTTCCTTATTGGACCAACCCTATCTGATAGTTTGTTTCACTATATGGCATTTGAGTTTGTTTTATAAGTATTTAGATACAAGCAGGACATGTCACACATGCTGTTGTTCAACACACACTCTTGATTTCCTTTAATAGAATACCATTTTTAAAAAGCTCTTTACTCTTAAAAACTCTAAGGTAAATATTTTTGCAGTATGCAAACTTTTTCAAACTTTGGTTGTTTTTTAGGTTGTTTGGTTTTTCTTTTTGTTGTGATTTCAGATTTTTTCAAGTTATTACACTCTTGAATGCAGGACAGGTTATACGTGTGCAGTGTTGATATGCTTCTCCTTTAACAAAATTGAACTCACTAATCACATTCATTTCTAAAGCCCTTTGAAAATGTGTGTCATGCTTATGAGTGGCCACATTCCAGAGAACTGAATATGTGCTGTGAAAGGAAAGGAGGCTGGGAGTGGGGAGGAAATCCTTACAAGGCAAGAGAACTGAGCATATGCAAAGCTCTGCACAAAGAAGAGCCAGAGAAGTGCAGTTTTGGAAATACTGAGGCTAATGGAAAGAGAAAGGGAATTTAAGGGAGGGAGGGGAGTTTGGCCACATTCAGGAGATCCCTCAGAACCCCCAAATGGAGAGTGCACTCAAGGAAGGGTACCTCTGACTGCCAGGCCTCTTCTAGCATCTCTTTATCAGCTCCCACCCACTGAGGATGCTCAGGCCTAGCTCTGGCTCCTCACACTCAGTGACTCCTGAGATTCCAGCCCTTTCCCCGACATGTAATCTGTCACACTGCATCAGACTTGGAGGTTTGAGTTTTGAGAGGTAGTGTGGATTCTACCTTAGGGTCTCATGAAATTCAATGGACTTGGAAAACTCCTAGCTCTGCTACATAGAAGCTGACAAGTTATGCAATCTCTTGTAGCCTCAATTTCCTCCTCTATAAATTGGGGATAATAATACCTACAATACAGGTATTATTGTGGATCACAGGTATTGTGAAAATCACACATTAGTAGATAAATAACAACAATGAAAAGCAATGTAGCTTGGTGGTTGAAAGCTTGAAATTTGAATCTAGACTGTCTGGGTTCGAATTTTTGTTTCATTACCTACTCTCAGTGCGATTTGTTTCCTCTATGCCTCAGTTAACAAATCTATCAAATGGGAATAATTAGGTATAGTTTCCATCTGACAGAGTTGATGAAAGGATATGGATGGTTATAATACAGTGCTTGTCACATCAAAAACATTCAGTTGATGGAAATAGCAGGAGCAGTTGTTTTGTTGTTGTTGTTATTATTATAAAAGATTCAGTGGAGGGCAACAGTCAAGACTGTGTCCTCTAGTTTTGAATGACCTGGGTTCAGACCATCATTCTGCTCTTTACCAGCTGCACAATCCCATAGCCTCCATTCCCTCACCTGTAATTTGGAAATAATAATAGTATCTACTTCATAAGATGAAATAAATTCCTATATGCAAAATGCATAGTGCTGATGCACCATAAAGAATAAACGTGAGCCATTATTAGCATAAATTCCAATAAGCCATAGCTCCAGTTTTTATGCATGTCTGTGGGTAATATTAAAGCTGGATATTGTGTGCAATTAAATAGACTTAAAGTTTATGTGTTCTGTGGCGATTAACCTGAACTACTAGTTCCTTTGGAAATAAGCCAGGCTTTTCACCATCAACGGTTTTCAACTGGATCCCAGCTGACCATCTTTTCAGCGTCTATGTAATAGCAGATGGTGAGCTGCATTTCTTTCAACTATTCCTCCCAAAGAGAAGACTGTAAAGTTCTCAGAAAAATTAAATACCCTCATGACAAAAGCGTGCCATGGTCTCAGTCCTCTCACTCCACTCTTTAGTGACTGGCACTGTGGAGTCTCACAGAAATGGACTACATCTCATCATTAGCCTTGTTGGAGTCTAATACGAGGAGAGTCTCCTCGTATGCTACAGACTGTGCTTTTCAAAGAGACACCAAAAGCCTGCCGCTTCAACTCACACTTTTTCTTTGCTCTCTGGCTGTACTGCAGTCACAGTACAAGTTGTCCGTTCAGATACCGGAAAGGCTGACAGTCCAGGAAACTTTTTTTTTTATTCCTTCAGCCAATAATCTTGTAGCCTGGTGATGTCACTCAACAATTATGCAATATGACTTAACTGTTGGATAGGTGACAGGAATTCCACTGACACCAAGATCACAATGAAACTGCTTAGCTACTAAATTAGTCACATTGTACATTACCGATAAGTCACTTTTCAACTGTGATTAACTGCCAGTTCAAACAGCACCATTGTCTAATGAGGGAAGTCAGGGGCCCATCACTCATAGTTTCAATGATCACATTCATTTATGTCAGCATCTGAACAATGCAAATGAGGTGGTTATTGAGCTCCACAACATCAGAGGCCACTTAAAAAAGGAACATGGAAAAAGAAAACACTTTTTATCCTCTATTTTTAGGGGAAAATTTGTGCAATATTTCCTCGACTGTATTCTAAAATTAGTCATTTCAATCTCTTGATTTCCCCAATCCAAATAGGATGAGAATAGGATCCTGTTCTTCAACGAAGACAGGAATTATTCAGTGTTGTTCTCTCTTCTAACACAAGCTGGCTTTCTGTCCTACAATTCAGCTACACTATGAAAGCAGACTTTTTTTACTGACCACAAGCTACAAGGTAGGCATCAGTTATTCCACAATATCAGTTGTTAAAATAATTTTAACAACTTTAAATTGTTGAATTTTATTCAATTTTCTCATTCAAAAAGGAGTAGATGCATGTTAGAAAAAGTTTAGGAAATACTGAAAAGTATAAAAAAAGAAGACCCCACAATCTCACCCTCCCCCTAAAAAAACCATAACTAAAATTCTGTAAATTTCTTCCAGTCTCAATAAAGAATGAATACAACAACCTAATGAACTCCTTGCCTGGCAGTGCAGTAGATGCTGAGTGTAGAATGATATGTAAGATTCAATCCTTCTCCTTTAAGGGGCACACAATTTAATGTAATGAGGTATCTGAACACAAAAGAGGCATTGAGTGCAAGCTGGAGAGAACAGAAAGTGGAGTGGAGGAGATGGAAGGGACTATCAGAACAGACTAGAAAAATTCTAGAGCAGAGCTACTCAAATTGTCGTCCACAAGGTAACACCAGATCTTACAAGCTACTTACAGAAAATGAGAGAAAGCGTGTGAAACTTTTAGAGAAATTTGACAGAGTGATTGTCTGTTTTTTAATCCAATAATAGTTTTTTAAATTGGACCTGTATTTTGTAGGTATTTTTTATTTCATTTTTGTTGTATTTATTTTTGTCATATTTTTTAAAAATCAGTCCCTACAATAGATAGGAAATTAAAAATGTATATCTCCTCTGTCACTATAAATAGTTTGAAAAACACTGTTTCCAGGGACACAATAGCTTAGCTAAGTATAGGGTAACCAACTGTCCTGGTTTGCACTAAACTTGGCAAAGCCCCAGGCATACCAGGATGAGTTTGCCACCTTACAAGGGTTTAATTCCAAAAGTTAGCTCATGAGAGAATAGATGAAGGGGAAGCAATCATCAGAGAAACAAAAGAAGAAAATTTCTCTGGGGTGAGAGAGATTTTAGTCTTCAGGTCCAGAGGGTTCGCTAATAGCTACATAAGATTATTGAAAATAGAATCACACTTAGCTACATCCTGTCACACTTTCTAAATTCCAAGGATCACAGGAAAAATCCTACAAGATTACATACACACAGCAAATTGAAATGAACAAAATAAATTAGTAAGGTGGCAAAACACAATATTTATATTACATTCCTTTAACAAAAAGATATTTGCTTTAACTCCCTGAGCTAAAGAGAGAAAAGAAAGAATTGTCCTTTAAATACTAATATAACCCAAGGGTCACAAAATGGAAATAGAAAACAATACCTCAAAAGAGGAAAATGCAAACATGTTGACGTTGTTAACATAATTTATTTGATTTGGCATCTAATTTGACTCTAAAACTTCCTGGTTGGTGATGAGAAGGTCAGGAATTACAATCATTCAAATTGCTGTTATGATGAAGGAAGAAGCATATGAGTTTCTCAGCAAGACATTTTTTCCTGGAGCTGAAGCCTAAAACAAATTCTCTCAAAGAGTTTAATATTGGAAGTATGAAGTAGGGTGGTAGACTGTACTCGACACTCAAGGACATTACTACAGCAAAAAAAAAGAGTGAATTTCACATACATGCTTCTTATAGGAATTGTCATTAAAGTCAATGAAAGACTTCAAGATATATAAATAGGGAATTTCCCTAGGGGGCACATGTTCAATCCATGGTTGGAGAACTAAGATCCCACAAGCTGCACGCTGTAGCAAAAAAATAAAAAAAGAAGAGATATATAAATACATTAGAGCCTAAAGATATTATTTGATCCAAAAATAGAACTTTGAGTACTCTAGAGGAGAAGATGAATAGTATATTACTTAGTGTTCTCTGAATATTATTTTTCTCAGCCAGACTAATGTAATAACATAATTTGAGGTCTCATAATGCCTGAAAAGAACTTAACTATTGTGCTCTTCATTGCTGATTGAAGGTGTATAAAAATTGTAGTTTCAAAGGAAACATAGTTAGTTTTGTATACCCAATCCTTTTCAGCACTGGTATTAGCATTGGACATCAAATTTGTGTGAGATTAGGCTATTGTGCTTCACATAATGAATGTTATTTCAGTGGATATAAATAGCATTAACACTCATTCATTTTACTTCTTCTCTGTCAGTCTTAATAAATTGAATTAATATTGTAACACTTTCATTAATGCAAATAGAGTTGTTGATCAAAATATTGTTATAATAACCAGTCCTAATAATTTTAAGATAAAGAAACTTCTTTCACATGTCATCTGTTGAGAGAGCAAAAATCAGTTTGCAAATCAACTATGTACATTATGATCACTTTCAATAAAATGTACATTTGTACAAATATAATATTTATAAATGCAGCTGCCCCTTGAACAACACAGGTTTGAATTGTGTGGGCCCACTTATATGCAGATTTTTTTCAATAGTAAATACTACAGTACTACACAATCCCAGGTTGTTTGAATCCATAGATGCAGAAGCTTCCATTGAGAGGGTGGACTGTCAAGTTACACATGGATTTTCAACTGCTCTGAGGGACAGGCCCCTAACCCCCAAGTTGTTTAAGGGTTAGATGTACACAAGCACACAAAAAAGCATTAGAGAGATAAAAATATTAACTCTGTTAATCTCTGGGTGGCAGGATTTGGGTAACTTTTTTTTTTGGCCACGCCACTTAGCATGTGGGATCCTAGTTCCCCAACCAGGGATGGAACCTGAGCTCCCTGCACTGGAAGCTCAGAGTCTTAACTCCTGCGCTGCCAGAAAAGTTCCTGAGTGACTTTTGTTTTCTTCTTTTTACTTTTTCCATAGGTGTGAATAACTTGTATTATCTTTGCAAGTAGAACAACAACAACAGCAAAACATTGTTGCTGTACTTAAGGCCATGTAGTGGAGGAGCAAGTGATGTCTCTACTCACCCTTAAAGCACATCAGCCAGGTGACCTTCCTGTACCACCATCTACATCTTGCATCATTAAAGTTGCCCTTTAAGGACTTACATGATGATTTTAAGGGTTGGCTAGTTCAAGAAGGGCTTCCCCAGTGGCTCAGTGGTAAAGAATCTGCCTGCAGTGCAGGAGACACAGGTTCGATCCCTGGGTGGGGAAGATACCTAGAGGAGGTATGGTAACCCACTCGAGTATTCTTGCCTGGAAAAACCCATGGACAGAGAATCCCGGTGGGCTATAGTCCATGGGGTTGCAAAGAGTCGGACAGGGCTGAAGTGACTGAGTGTAATTTAATTTCTTAAACATAGTTAAAGAAAGAGTGCAATTTGTATTAGAAACAATCTCACATTTTACATCATAAGCAGCTATGTGATTTGGGGCAAATTTTCACACTTTTGATTCTCTGGTTCCTCACCTTCAAAAGGGAGACTGGACTGTTGTGAGCACAAAATAAAATCAGTGGGACATAGTAAAGTGCCTGGAACAAAATAGGTGCTGAATAAATACTATATGCTAATCTGCTTGCCTCAGCCCTCAGAGAATTTATCCTGTTTCTACAGACTCTTCTCTGTAGTAATATCACATGAACCTGATTTCAGTTCAAGGAAAGTGTTGGAAGAGTGAGAAAGTCTCTCTTTTCTCATGCTCACTAGTTGCTCAGATACTCAGTCATGTCTGACTCTTTTGCAACCCCATGGATTGTAGTCTGCCAGGCTCCTCTGCCCATGGGGTTTTCCAGGCAAGAGTACTGGAGTAGGTTGCCATTTCCTACTCCAGTTCACTAGTTAGGAGTAGAGAAAATGAGAAAAAGGAAGACTTACTGAGGATCTACTGAGAATCAGGCACTATGTTGTCTGTGTTCCTTTGCTTAAGGAAGCCTCCATATTTTCCTAAATACTTGAACATCTGTGAAGTCTCAAGTTTCTGTCTTATTATTAATGCATTTGCCTCTTGAGAACTACTTATGTTATATCATCATTTACCCTAAAACAGCCTCTGTATTCCTATTTTAATCTTCCAGACTTCTAGTTGTGACACAGAACTTTGGTTGGTCACATTGTTATGACAGGTCATATTTTCAGAACATTGCATAGCATTTAGGATTCTAGAATTGTAAATGATAACTTTTTATCATTTCACCTATGTGTCAAAATATCTCCAATTTTTATTTTTTACATTCATCAGTTTGTAAGCAGTTCCTCTACTGCACGTGTAGCATACCTTACTTAAATGAGCCCTATTCTATATGGCAGGGGTCCCCAACCTCTGGGTCATGGACTAGTACTGGTCAGTGGCATTTTAGGAAACAGGCCACCCAGCAGGTGAGTGACAGGTGAACGAGCAAAGCTTCATCTAATACTTACCACCTCTCCCCACTGCTTGCATTACCCTCCATGGAAAAATTGTCTTTGGCAAAACTGGTCCCTGGTGCTAAAAAGGTTGGGGACCACCGCTACATGGAGAAAACAAGACCAAAAGATAATGGAATGCATGCCAGTTGCTTCAGTCATGTCCAACTCTTTGTGACCCTATGGATTGTAGCCCGCCATGCTCCTCTGTCCATAGGATTCCCAGGCAAGAATCTTGGAGTGAGTTGCCATTTCCTCCTCCAGGGGATCTTCCCCACCCAGTGGAAGAGTAAATCTAATCATCAGGCCCCAGTATTGAAAGTTTGATTAGCTTTATCCTTCTAAAAAGAACTGAATCTCATCACATTTTCAATGTAGAAGATTTCAGAACAAAAATATTTCTGGGTCTATGACAACTTGTTTTCTTCAACAAGAAAACTTTTCTTCAATATTTCAGACAGAGACAGTTAAGCAATTGTAGAGAGGCCTGCAAGACTCAGGAATGGAGCCTCCTCCTAATGATCTGTTGCAGTTGTATTACCCAGGGATTGCACAATAAAGATTTCTATTTTCCTACTTTTTTTCTTTATCACGTGTCAATTAAGCCCCCCCCCCCCCACTTCACTCCCTTAAAGCCTCACCCTTCCAGTACTCTTGCCTGGAAAATCCCATGGATGGAGGAGCCTGGTAGGCTGCAGTCCATGGGGTAGCTAAGAGTTGGACACGACTGAGTGACTTCACTTTCACTTTTCACTTTCATGCATTGGAGAAGGAAATGGCAACCCACTCCAGTGTTCTTGCCTGGAGAATCCCAGGGACGGCGGAGCCTGGTGGGCTGCCGTCTATGGGGTCGCACAGAGTCGGACACGACTGAGGTGACTTAGCAGTAGCAGTAGCAGTTTCTCATCTTTTACACCTCTGTTTTCCCTGATGTGAAAACTCTAAAAAGGCAAATTGCTAATTGCATTCCTTCAAAAACCCCAAATACGTGTAACGAGCCAGGCAAACATGACCTGCATCTTTTCTCCTGAAAGCTTTCCCAGCCATTGATCTACTAAAACTCAGGTTTTCTCCAAACACATTTCCTAGGAAATGTCCCCAGATGGCATGTGATCTTTTCATTTTAGACAAGCTGCCTTGATCAGGTGTCACCCAACTGACCTTCTTTTCTCCACCTTTATTCTCAACACAATGTTGTCTCAACAGACAATCCACTAAGTCCTGGTTTTTCTCCACTGAATTCCATTCTTACTCCTCTGCCTGCACCACACATGCCACATGCAGTAGTTGCTAACATACCTTTGGTTATTCCCTCATGATTCTCACAGGGCCTCTGAGCAACCTTGACATTTTGTACCCATTTCCCCATTGTTTTCCTTCAATCTTTTGCCTGTGTGGGGCTTGCCTTCAGGTTTTCACCTCAATTCTGTTTTTGGTTTCCAATTGCTTGGGAGCCAGCCCTCTGCTCTCTATCCTATGCTCACCTTGCAAGCTACCTATCCAGGTCATCTTTATTCATATTTTTTCCTTTTTACTTATTTTTTGCCCACTCTGGGTCTTCACTGCGGCACGAGGGCTTCTCTACTTGTGGCGCTTGGCTTTCTCTTGTTGCAAAGCACGGATTCTAGAGCATGCAGGCTCAGTAGCTGAGGTTCAAGGGCTCTCTGGTTGTGGCACTCAGGCTTATACGTGCCACAGCATGTGAGATCTTAGTTCCCCAACCAGGGATCGAACCCACGTCCCTACACTGGAAGGTGGATTCTTAAGCACTGGACCACCAGGGAAGTCCTCATATTTCTTTCACTACTCAAAGGAGTAAATCCAACTCAAAGTGGTAAAGCTGAGTAAAAGGGAAGAAATTAGTGGGGGCTTCAGGATGCTCGTAGATCACAGATCATAGAGTGGAAGGCATTACAGATGTCGTCCAGTCCAATTCTTCCACTTCACAAATGACAGATCTGGGACCTCAGAGTCTAAAGTCACAGATCATTCAAATGAATCACTACCAGAGCTGCCAGGGAGAGCATTTCCAAGTGGCTAAATTTGTTGACTTTGGAATCATATGGATCTGAGTTCAAATCCCAAGCCATGTGGCCTTGTACAATTAATTTAAACACTCTAATCCACAGTATCCTTACTATTAACATGGGGATGATAACACCTATTTTACTGGATTGTTGAACTGGATATATGGTAACTTAATTTTTAACTATAATCCTGCTCTGTTGACTTTTAGTCTAAGGTTCCTTATAAGATAATGCTATTATGTTTCTAGTCCCAATTTTCCAAGATCCCACTTTTAATCTTGACTAATAGTGATCTGACTTTGAATACCTTATTTACAAAGCTGTGCTTCAGTTCATTAATCCATAATGTAAAGCTAATCATAATGCCTAGTGTACAGGTGGTTGTGTGGATTAAATAGATAATTCTTATAAATATAGCATTTCACACAGTATCTGCCATGTAGAAAACAATAAAATATTGAATGGGTCTATATAGTCCTAAATACCCAGAACAACTGCATGAATGATCAGGATGATCTCTTGCCATGTGCCCTCAGGAACAAATTCAGGGTTATATACTTGGTTTTCTTTGGCCCACAGTGTCAATATTCATTCATTCAAACTGAGCATTGAACAATAGGTAGCCTTAGATGTTGATGTATGGCAGAAATCAAACCAATATTATAAAGCAATTATTCTTCAAATAAAAATAAATTAAAAAAATATGACGATGAAAGAAAAGATGTTTTCCACCAAAGCAATAGCTATGAGCGAAAGAAGGAAAGGGCAACCTGTGTAGCAGGTCTCAAGTACTAATTAATTCTATTTGGTTTCTTTTATATATATATATTTATTTATTTACTTATTTATTTGATTGCATCAGGTCTTAGTTGCATCATACAGGACATTTCTTGTGGCTCATGGATTCAGTACTTGCGGCTCTTGGGTTTAGTTGCTCCAGCTTGTGAGATCTTAGTTCATCAACCAGGGATTGAATCCACGTCCCCTGCATTGCAAGGCAGATTCTTAACCACAGGACCACTAGGGAAGACCCTCTATTTGGTTTCAAAGGGTTCCAATTGATCTCCCACCTGTGGCTTCATGACTTCCTATCCATCAACATTGCTGCTGCCAGAAATAAAACATTTATTCAAGCTTGATTATAATCTTTCCAATTTCACTGCTGCACATCAAATTCAGAACAAAGACCCAACTCCTTAGCCCAGCTTTCCAGTCCTGTTGCCACTTCTTCCTGCCATCTTTGCCAGCCTTGGTTCCCCCACTCTGCCAGTGGCCCTCCCTCAAACACTCACACTTATCTGAATCATCTAACTCACTTTTGGCCCTTTGCAGGGGCTGTTACCTTGGCTCAAAACAGTAATATGTCCTACTTGGCCTTTAAGATTCAGCTCAGCTGTTGCCTGTAAGAAATCTTCTATGCCATGCTTTGCCCCTCTCACCATTGCTATCCAAGAGCAGAATCCCTTTTTGGAGGTCCCAGATCAGCCTACGTTTACCTCAAGCATGGTTGGTAGTACATGGGATTCCATATTTTCCCAACTTTCTCTTTAGAATGCGTGTTCCCTGACCTTGGGAAGAGGTCAGGCCCTTTCCAGGATCCACCATATATCAGGCACAATTGTAGGAACTGGAAACACAATGAACAAGAGAGAGAAAGTCCCTGATATCTTGGGACTCCTGGCCCAGTGAGGTAAATCAAACAGTTCACGAATACATAGGGTGTTCCCTGACAGCCCAGTAGTTGGGACTCCACACTTGCATCGCTGAGGCTGTGGGCGCCATCCCTTCTGAGGGAACTAACAGCCTGAAAGGAGTGCAGCATGGCCAAAAAGTAATTTACATAAATGCATAAGTATTTTCAGATAATGATAGGCGCTATGAGGCTTATGAAATGGCCTAACATAAGATAAAGTGGTCTAATAATTGTATTTGTGCAAAAAAACTAATGGGGATCCAGTGATTCCTGGGAATATTGAGGGTAAGATTGTTCCAGGCGAAAGGAAGAGTAAGAGCTTATAAATGTTTGTAGAAGGAAAGAAGGGATTGGTAGGGATCTACCTCAAGGATGTAAAGAGGACTCAAATTCCTCCCATATAGAAACCAGGATATACTAACTTTTCAGTACAGGAACAAAAGGCAAACAAAAGCACTAATATTATCGGATACAGCTTAGACAGGTTTTTTGTTTTTTGGGGGTTTTTTTGGTGCAGAGGTGGTAAGAGAGAGTGATTAGGAGCTGGCTGAACTGGTGACCTTAGCATAAAGTAGGTCTCTATAAATCAACATTTCTGAAGAATGTTCCAGAAACATTGGACTAGATGCTGTAGTCAACCTAGAGTCATGCTGAAGTCTCCAGTTTGGGAAACATTTCTCTTACACTGCTTCTCCCCACTCTCTACACCTCTACCACCTGGGCAATCACAATGCATATTAGCACATTAAAGGCTCTGAAAAGCTCAGCATTTGGAAAACTTGGTTAACTTTTGTTTCTCAAATTAATTTAACCACTGTATCTGTTTTGTTGCTTTGTTTTAAGACAATACAAGTTAAATCCTGTGGACGGGTATTTTGTAAAACACATTCTGGGAAGCTCTGGTCTAAATCAGTCTCCACAACCCACAAGCCTTGCTGTGGTCATTCCTAGCTTCCAGTTTCATCCTGTTCAGTGGAAGCAGTAAATAAAAACAGGGATGCGATTTTTTAAAAGATACAACAGATAGTTCGGTTTGCAAGTGTGAAAGTAAAAAATGCAAAAGTCTCAATTAATCTAATTTTACTACATTTATTTACCTTAAAATAATTTCAACAGAATTACAAGTAGCTAATACATATAAATATAAATATGTGTAAATACATACTAATACAAGTTCTATGAAAAAATAAGAAGTTTAATTACTAAAGGTTAAAATCCGATTTGAACGCTCATTTATGCCCTGAGGCTTAGTTAGATGTTTTAAATTAAAATTAACTTCTGCTCAGCCAAGTGCAAAAAAAATTAAGCCTATTCATCACAAATCCATCTTCCTTATTTTGATTACAACCGCTTTAAATGGCAGAATTATTAAGCATTTTAAGATTAATTTTTAAAAATCAAATATATCAGATTTTATAATAATATAGATACTTAATAGAGGGGGGGAAATTCCATGTCAAAGATTAATTAACAATGGTGACACTCTCCTGGTGGCTAAAAATAAGACTAATAGCAAGTTTCTCTAATATCAGGCTGTATTATATTATATTTAAAGTCCATTTGGGAAACTGAATTTATATTCCTGGTTAGATTTATTCTAGTAAATATAATTGTGTAAAATAATTGTTACAAACATATAAAATATTAAATTTCAATCATACAGTTCACATATGTATCATCAGAATATACAGAACCCACTTCCTAAATATTATGGCTATGTTTGTCAAATAGCTTTTCATTAAGTTTCCATTTTGTAATACCTTTAAAATTATGAGCCATCTCAAATTAAACTGAGACTTCAAAATAAGTCACTGAGGGAATGAATGCTAATAGCGTGATAACAATAAATATTAATAGTATAATTCCCTGGTGGCACAGTGGTAAAGAATCCGCCTGCCAATGCAGGAGATGCAAGAGACTTGGGTTCAATTTCTGGGTTTGGAAGATCCCCTGGAGTAGGAAAAGGCAACCCACTCCAGTATTATTGCCTGGGAAATTCCATGGACAGAGGAGCCTGGTGAGCTACAGTCCATGGGGTCACAAAGAATTGGACATGACTAATCACACACATACACACACACACATTCTCAGACTAAGTTTCCTCAGGTAAATATCAAATAATTTGTTACATTCCCAAAACTGGTCTTCAAAATAATAAAAGAGAAGCTTAATTATTCAACATAAAATCAGTACATTTTTAACTAAAATCAACCCAAGCCCCAGAAAATACTGATTTATACAAGCAGTCAAAATTCACTTTTTAAAGTTAACCTTTTATTTGGCTCGTAATGGTCAATTCAAAATTATAACTAAGAGTTTTTTTAGCCATATTTTAACAAATGCTTGGCTGTTTTCAGCATCTTGATATTCTTTATAAGTACTCTAACACTCACACCAGTAATTTTTTTTTAAGTTACTCAAGCTATATATCAAGGAAAAATATGCAAGAAAATGCTCAATCAAAATGCTCTCCCAAGTGGTTAAACGGCATATCTAGATATGGCAGGCATGCTAAGCCACTTCAGTCATGTCTGACTCTTTGTGACCCTATGGACTGTAGCCTGCCAGGCTCCCTGCCCATGGGATTCTCTAGGCAAGAATACTGGAGTGGATTGCCATTTCCTCCTCCAGAGGATCTTCCTGACCCAGAGATTGAACCCAGTTCTCTTATGTCTCCTGCACTGGCAGGCAAGTTCTTTACCACTAGTGCCACCTGGGAAGTTCCTTGGCAGGCATGAACCCATGTAAAACTCACATTGTTTAGGGAAGGAATTGTACCTTCAATAAAGGACACTGGATCGATTAGATACATAGGTACCTAATTATTTTTTAAAAGTCTTGATTCCCTACCTCAAACCACATGTAAAAATTATAGATGTAAATGTAAAGGTAGAATAATGTAGCTTTTAGAAGAAAACGTAAGAGAATATCTTCATGACCTTAAAATAAGCCAAGATTTCTAAAACAGAACACAGAAAGTACTAACCATAAAAGAAAAGAGTGATAATTTGGATTATATTAAAACTAAGGACTTCTATTCCATAAAAAAATCATCATTAAGAATGAAAAAGCAAGTCACAGAGAAGGTATTTGTAGGACACATCCAGCAAAGGACACCTCCAAAGGTATAAGGAACTCCTAAAAGCCAACATGAAAAAACAGACAACCCAAGAGAAAGATAGGCAAAACACTTGAACAATCATTTCACAAAACTGGGTATTCAAATGGCTGGTAAATATATGAAATGAAAATTAAAACTGCAGTAAAAGACTATTATCCATCTACCCAAGTGACCAAAATTTGCTTGGATTTCTTTAAGTGAACATATTGCTATTGTAATAATAATAATAATAATAAATACTTGTTGCTGCTATTGTTGTTCAGTTACTAAGTTGTGTCTGACTCTGACCCGATGGACTGCAGCACACCAGGCTTCCCTGTCCTTCACTGTCTCCTGCAGTTTGCTCAAATTCATGTCCATTGAGTCAGTGATGCTATCTAACTATCTCATCCTCTGTCACCCTCTTCTCCTTTTGCTTTCAATCTTTCCCAGCACCAGGGTCTTTTCCAGTGAGTTGGCTCTTTGCATCAGGTGGACAAAGTATTAGAACTTCAGCTTCAGCGTCAGTTTTTCTAATGAATATTCAGGGTTGATTTCCTTCAGAATTGACTGGTTTGATCTCCTTGCCTTCCAAGAGAGGGACTCTATATGATTCTGGAGAATATACACAAAAAGAACAAATATATAGGCCTTATCTGTCTAGGCAAAAGAAGAGTTTCTAGTAATTACCTTCGATGGCCTGGACTTTTTAAAATACCAAGTATTGGCAAGAATATGAAATAAGTGGACTCAGACATTACTGAAGAGAGTGAAAAATTGGAAGTGCCACTTTGGAAAACTGTTAGGCATTATCTAATAAAGCTTATCATATGCCTTACCTATAAACCAACAATCTATTTTTTTTTTTGGAGAGAGAGAAAAGAGTGCATATGTCACCTGTAGCTGCATACAAAGATGTTCATAGCAACACTATTTATCATACCTCAGGAGGGGCAAATGCCCATCAAAAATAGAATGGGCAAATGCCCATCAAAAATAGAATGGTTCAATAAATTGTGGTATAGGCATATAAGGCAATACTATACAACAATTCAGATGTGCAAACTACAGCCATACACAAAATGGAATAAATCTCACAAGCATAATGATATGAAAAGGTAGACAAAAGCAAAAAAAGTACATACTGCAGTTCTTATAAATACTTTAAATATACCATATATTTTATAAATATATCATTTGTATAAAGTTCAAAACTGGGAGGGGTGGGGAAGTCTATGTTTTAGCAGTCAAGATAGCAGTAACACTTGAGATGGAGCACAGTACTTGTAAGGGGGCGTGAGGGAAGCTTTGGGGTGCTGGTATGTTCTGTTTCTGGGGTGCCTGTTGTGTTCTGTTGGTTACATGGGTGTGTTCACTTTGTGAACATTCATCAAGCTGCTCACTTACAATCTGTGAATTTTCTGCATGTTATACTGCAATAAAATTTATACTTTAAAAATCCTAAAGTGTACATAGTAATAGGTCTATGGTGTGTGTGTATGTGTGTATTTGTGTGTGCTTAGTTGTGTTCAACTCTTTGAGGCCTCATAAACTGTAGTCCACCAGGCTCCTATGTCCATGGGATTTTCCAGGCAAGAATACTGGAGGAGGATTGCCATTTTCTTTTGCAGGGGATATTCCTGACCCCAGGATCAAACCCATATCTCCTGCATTGGCAGGCGGGTTCTTTCCCGCTGATCCATCTGGGCTGTGATGTAGTATTAAATAAAAAGAAGGATTCAGTGTAGAATGATCACCATGATCCCTACTGGGGAAGAAAAGGGAAAGAAATACATGTGTGGATAGCAGCTGATTGGATGGATAAGCACCAAATACTAGGCAATTCTCTCTGAGGGTTGGTCCTTTTGTTTTTCTTTTTGGTAGTTTTTCTGAGTTTCCTTAAGTGAACATATCATCAATGTGATAAAAAAAAAAAAAAAGATAAGTGTTATCTGTACACCCCTGCCCGGATTTATACAAAAAGAATAAATCAAATTTGTCAACACACAGACCTTGTCTATACAGACAAAAGCAGGAGTCTTTGGCGATCACTATTAAAGGCCTGGAAAATGGAGTCAAAACATCAACCTGATGGGAAATGTGTATTATATGAAATATATTATTGAGGAGTTTGGAAGTAAATGTGGATAAACGTGGTCAACAAATGACTCTCTCTTCAAAGTCAGGAACTTCTCGCCTTAGGGAGTATCTGAAAAATTGCCTCATTTTGCCCATAAACTCCTAGTATATCAATAGCTCCCCTACCATTTGGACATTTCAAATATCTCATCAGAGGTCCAGTGAAATGCATTTTTAATGCTGTAAGGCACAAGATAATTCAGCTTCATTCTAAAAGAAGAACTAAATGAAAGAGTAAATGTTTCCTCCTCCTCACCTTCTTTCCCCTCCGCCACTGTCTCTCATACCACAGCCCGCTCCCTCTCTTCCCGTTTTCCTGGGACTGCCTTGCTCTGCCCTGGTGTCTCATATCTTTCCTCCCTTTCCCAGTTTGGTCTCAGTCCTGGGGGTGCAAACGGGACAGATGGGTCCTAAGCTTTGTTATCCTAGTGTCCTTGAAACCCCAGCTGAGCGGGAGATTTGCCTCTCCTCACTCTAAAATTGGAAGTGCAAAGAGAGAAGAGAAAGTGAACAATTTTCAGCTTCTTCTCCCTCTCCCAGCTCCAGTCCCTCCCCCTCAGTTCCCCAACCCAGGCCCAGCTCTAAGGGGAGATGAATGCTGAGACACTAGCTGTTCACACTGCCCAACACTTTTCACGTGGTAGGTCACGGGACATTAGGGGAAAGGGAAGTGGTGATGTAATATCCAATGGCCATGCTGGGGGTGGGGGACCAGAAAGTTAAGAAGGAAATAAGATGCAGACAGTGGGATGGAGCGTGTACTCCAGTGGCTAAGAGTGGCCCTTCTCAGTATAGCAACAGAAAGTGCAAAGCAGGTGCCCTGCACGCTACAAAAACAAAGGACAGAAAAACAAACAAAAGATGATAGACACTCAGACAAGTGAGATTACATATATCTAAGTTATTCAAAAACCTTCCAAATATCAGGGATTCATTACAGTTATGAAGATAAATGCTTTAGGGACTTTCAGAGCAACTCATATATTTAAAAAGAATATAAAAGCTCAGGAAAATAAATAGACATCCCAGAAATTCCCCCAACAGAAACTCTGAGAGCTGCCCTCTAGACTTTCCATTTCACGGAGACAAGGAGTAGGGTGGTTTCCACTGAGCCTCAGAGAAAGGAACAGAAAGGTTGCCTCCTCCCAATCGGTAAATATCTGAAATCCCCCCACGCAAGATTGTCATATGAGGCTGGAAGTCACAGAGCACCCAGGGTGAGACTTCAGACCAGAGCCAAGAGATCAAGAATCCGCTCACAGAAGACACGAGCAAAGCTACCTTATTGGCTCTGCTGTCAACCCACCCGGGCAGGAACAGAAAAACAGTAGAGTAAGATTGTGCTGTGGCCAGGCTGCCTGGCAAAACTGTGGAGTGAGAAAGTGATCTGAGGGCCCTGACTAGACTGGAGTATTTGATGTCTGAGGGGGACTTGGAACGGGGCAAGAGAACAAACTGATTTGACAGGAAAATTCTGAAGGCAGATGAAAAGGACAAGGGGGGACTTAATGTTGTTTAGTCACTAAGTCCTATCTGACTCTTTCGCAACCCCATAGACTGTAGCCCACCAGGCTCCTCTGTCCACAGGATTTCCCAAGAAAGCATACTGGAGTGGGTTGTCATTTCCTTCTTCAGGGGATCTTCCTGACCCAGGGATCAAACCCCCATCTTCTGCATTGGCAGGTGGATTCTCTACCGCTGAGCCACCTTATTGTAGTTAAATATACTCTCATATTAGTTTAAAGCACATTCCATATACATTTCATTGTTGCTCAGTCGCTAAGTCATGTCTGACTCTCTGTGACCCCGTGGACTGCAGCCACACCAGGCTTCTCTGTCCTTCACCATTTCTCTGGCACTTGTTCAAACTCATGTCCATTGAGTCGGTGATGCCATCCAACCATCTCATCCTCTGTTGTCCCCTTCTCCTTTTGCCTTCAATTTTTCCCAGCATCAGGATCTTTTCCAATGAGTTGGCTCTTCCTATCAGGTGGCCAAAGTATTGGAGCTTCAGATTCAGCATCACTCCTTCCAATGAATATTCAGGATTGATTTCCTTTAGGATTGACTGGTTTGATCTCCTTGCAGTCCAAGGGACTCTCAAGATTACATATGTATCTCTAAAAAAAAAGATTCTTTTTATTCTCTTTAAATAACCACAATATCAATATTATATCTTAAAAACAATTTCCTAATATCAAGAGATATTTCGAAGGCATTTTTACATTAAAGTCTCTCCTGTTGCTGTATGTAAAGGCACTGAGCATTTTAGAAGAGTTTAGAAGGACAAGAACAAGTTTTAGCACAAGAAGGGACCAGGAAATGAAGTTGTAGCGGGAACTCTGAAAAGAGCTAAGATCCAGCAAGAGAAGACTGTGTTTGATAGGTTTTCGTATAATACTGGCCTTTCTAGGCTATGTAGTAGGGGACAAACATCTTGCAAGACTTCATACATAGCTCTAGAAAACTCTGCAGCAATTGATAGACACATAAAAAACCAATATCTGAGCTGTTTCAGTGACCATAAAGGATCAAGAGACATAAGTAATAGGGAAATGGGTCTTTTCTGTTCTGCGTATTTCTAAGGTTGGGAAGATTTTGATGATACATCCGCAGACTTAAAAAAAAACTTTTGTTGTATTAATACGTGCACCATAAAACATTTTAAAAACAGATTTTGTTAGAGGATGATATTCAAAAATAAAGATAGAAGTTCTCATGTTTTCCTCATAGCCTAAGAAATCATCTTGGACTCCTCTCTTCTAGACCACTGCACTTGACTGTCAGTTTTCCCAGCAGCCATCCTTGAGCTGGTGATAGGGGAGTCAAGTTTAGTAGGTTGAAAATGAGCATGGGGATACCTGTACAAAGAAAAGCAGAAGTCAGTGGTCTCAACTCTGCTTACATTATTAGAGTGAGCCTGAGAGATTTTATGAAATGTGAACAGCCAGGCTCAACCCCATTCAGCAATTCTGGGGTGAAATTTGTGTTTTTTGTTTGTTTGTTTGTTTTAAGTACTCCAGGTGATTCTCATGCACAGGCAGATCGAAAAACCACAGCTAAATGTGTTTTTTAAAAGTTGTTTAATATGAGAATACTAACTCTGATTTTCAAGCATTCTATTCTCTACTTCCCATTTCAAAGTGGGGAAAATATTTTACTCTACATTAAAGAATGGGTGCAGGATAGTGAGAAGAAAAGAAATGCAGAGAAATTTTAAAGTAAAAAACCATATCTAATAAAATAGCAGTAAGGTTCTCTCAGAAAAGGCTGGTTTCTGCTTCCATATCCCAGATTCTAATTTATTACATCTTAAACTGCTCCAAATTTGACAGACCTTATTTTCATTTAGCCCAAAAAACACTCATCCTATTAGATTAATAAAATTATCTAATGACTATTTCAAATTGCAATCACAGTTTTTCATATGTCAAAATTATTAATTCTGACTACTTAAATCTTTTCTGTTTAATCAAGTTTATCTCTCAATTGGGAAGGAAGAAAAAAAACCTCTGACCTTAAAAAAAATAAAAAGACATTTTCTATCTCAGAGGAACTGACTTCATCGAATTATCCTGGAGGGAAAAGCAAGTACAAAAATGTGAACTACAGGCAGCTGGAAAGCAGAATGTGTACAATGAATGACACACCAAATCCTGCAGGGAAATATGCACCACAATACATATTTCCTGTGGCTTCCTGCCTGAGGAGCACTGAAGAACAGTAAAAATTCTTCCAGAAATTTTTTTCCTCAGCTGTCTCACTGATGGATTTAGCATAGGTATTTGGTCAAAATGTGAAGTCATGGTCAAATCCAAATATGTATATTTACCAATGTTCATACATCTAATCACAAGGGCCACTTGGTTCCTTAAAATGAAGGCTAAAAGAAACTTGAATTACATTCTATCACAAGTCTGGAATGTTGCAACAAGGTGATAAATTCATTCATCTGAGTGAAAAGCTTATAAAATCACAGGCCTTAACTTTCGCATCCTTAAATTTCGTCATTTTACCAATTACACACAAGTTATATAGACATGATCATATGTGCTAGAAGTAAAGTTAACTGTCTTCTGCAGGATCCTTAACAATCAAATGGACGATCTAAGTTTATCTTAGGATGTTTAAAGATACTAAAACGAGCTGGTTCCACACATAGCTTCCATGATAAACTCTGGGGAGTCACGAGAGGACTGTTGGATGGTAGCACATACTTACTGTAGAAGGTATTGTGTATTAGATTGGTCACAGGAAATCTTCATTTAACTAGAGATAGCTTGTCACAACACATTCCAAGTTAGGACAGATAATAAATACCAATAATTAATATCTTTTTATAATACAACATAGTGCTTTACATTTTGTAAAATGTATTTATTTATTTGGCTGTATCAGGTCTTAGTTGCAGCATGTGGAATCTTTCTATGCAGCACACGGACCCTTTAGCTGTGGCGTGCAGGCTCCAGACCTCCCAGCTTCTAGTAATTGCAGCGCAGGGGCTTAGTTGCTCCAACCAGGGATCAAACCCATGTGCCCTGCATTGCAAGGAGGACATTCTTTATCACTGGTCCACTAGGGAAGTCCTAGTGCTTTACATTTTTAAATAACTTCTGATTCCTTACCATCCCCTCCTTGACAGATTTATTATCACACGCTCAAGAACTCTGTGTGTATCTCCCACTTGGGCAACCAACTACCCTCTCGCCTCACGCTAGCCCATCCTCACTGCCGTCAGTGTTTTCTTGACAATCCATCTTGGAGCCTCTCACTCCTATTACACACTGTGGGATGTCCTGCTTCTTATTTTTCCACCTCCCATATTTACCTCCACCACCCTACCATATTTACTCCTTACCCTAACCACAAGCAGCCTCATGCCATTCCCCAAACGTACTGTTTGGTTCTCAACTCTATTCCTTTACCATATACCATTCTTTTGCCATCCTTCACAAATGTCTTCATTGTCCCCTTTGCCTGACTGGCAAACTCTCCCAAAGCTTTCAGGACCAAACCAGAACTTCACCTCATCTGTGGGAGACTTTCTGAAAATTCCCAGAGTTAGTCTGACTATTAATAGCTTTTGTGCTATCTTAACCTTTGTATACAATTTTACTGTCATCATGATCTACTTCCAAATCTAGGTTTCTCTGCCTCCACCATCATTCCTAAGTAGAAAATGAGATCCTCCAGGTCAGCTACCCTGTCACAGTCACCTGATGCTCAATTCAAGTGTGTCTGTTGCTCAGTCATGTCCAACTCTTTGCGACCCCATGGACTGTAGCCCACCAGGCTCCTCTGTCCATAGGATTTTCCAGGTAAGAATACTGGAGTGGGTTGCCATTTCCTTCTCCAGGGGCTATTCCTGACTCAGGGATCAAATCCAGCTCTCCTGCATTGCAGGCAGATTCTTTACAGTCTGAGCTACCAGGGAAGAATGGCTCCCAATTCAAGGGATTGATGAATCTAATTGATGAATGGTTAAAAGGAATTTTCTTTCTGTTTGAGGTAGGGAAAATGAAATAATACAATATAGAAACTCAATAATACAAAGTAGAAACTATTTCACCTATATTAAAGGTGAGAAATCTATTTTACTGTGAGTCAATTCTGTAAAAATTAAAATAATTACTGGCTACATTTTAAAAATTTATACCTTTATTGAATGGAAGCATTTCAATTGTGAAAATAGGCACTCCTATCATAGGCAGTGAGCTGTCAATATCTGTTAAGAGCATATTTGAGAGGCAGCAACAAAGAGATGGCTTTTGTTGTCGTTTTTTAATCTTTCAACTGGAAATCTATTTCAGGCGGAATCACAAAGCTGAGTAAGTGGCAAGTTGCTCTTCAACCAAGATCAGTTATTCTTGGCATCTAGATTATGGAGGACAACAGGACCACTTGGTCCTTATTCCTTAGGAAGACTTTTCTTCAAAGGCTGACTTTTCTTTGCCATCCTCTCTCTGCAGTGGGCTTCTTCAGATTCTCTTTCCAAGGGGATTCTTCTCCACCCTCCCTCCCCTCTGCCCTTGTGAGCCAGGTGCTAGAGTTAATACTTAGCAAGGAAAAAATGGTTACTTTTTAGCTGCCTCACATAAATAATAGCCTAAGGAAAACACCTGTGTCTATGAATAGTTGTTTATAAACTCTGATTCACAGGGTCTCAAGGGGCTATAGTGCAATTTGGGAGACTGGTTGGATGGGACATGTTTTGACTATTCCATCACCTACAGGTTTGGAGCCTTTCTGAAGTCCTCTCACAGAACTAGGCCACATGCAACACACAGACACTCAAGTTGTATCTACAAGACATCAAAATGGGAACTTCCTCGGCAGTCCAGTGTCTAAGATTGTGCGTCCAATCCGGGGGCTGTGAGTTTCATCTGTGGTCGGGGAACTAAAATCCCACATGTCATGCAGAGTGACCAAAACATTTTTTAAAAAACTTTAAGACATCAAAATAGCTACCTAATCTGAGCAAATCAGTTGCTTTCAAAGCATCTTCATTCAGAGTGGGAGAACTAGTTGTTTTATATTATGTTAGAAGTAAAACAAACATATAGGCATAAAGGTAAAACAGAACCCTGGCTTTGTAGACACAGAGCCCAGCTCAATCCTATGTTATTTGTGTGACCTCAGAAAAGTTACCTAACCTCTCTGAACTGTAATTTCCTCATCTGTAAAATGGGGCTATGTGATACCCACCTCAGCAGTGCTGAGTGATTAAATGAAATTATGTTTGTGAAGCACTTGGAAGATATTCAAAACGTTTTAGTTCCTTCCTTTCAGAGGTAGTAATCTCCTCACAGGTGCAGAGCAATAATAATTTGAATATTTGAGTGTGTGCATGTATGTGTGTATATATATATATATATATATATATACATATGCATATATATTTTTTAATTCTATTCTTGATTGTATGAGTTAAATAGATGCCATCATAATATGATTCAAATTATTATTGTTCTGTCCTTCACACCACACCTCTGCCAGAGGCCCACAGAGTTATAAGGAACCCAGAAGATGAGCCAAGGCAATGCATCTCGGACCTTACTCCATCACTGCATGTAAGCCATGCCAGACTGTTGAGTGTGGATTGTTAGTCCCACACAGCTCCAGGAAAGAAAACACCTCATTTGTTTAGAAACTCCTTTAAATCAACCCTTACTAGAACAGAGCATTAGCCAAAATCCTAACTTCACAAATACAGCAAGTACTTACCACTCTAAGAAAACACAGATTTTCCCACATTTGGAAATATTATTAGGTAGCTTCTTAACTATATTTTTATGTTAATGATTTTAATGTTAATTTGATTTCTTTTTTGGTTTCTTTTAATCCTCCAGGCAAGAATACTGGAGTGGGTAGCCATTTCCTCCTCCAGGGGATCTTCCCAATCCAGGGATCAAACTCTGGTCTCCTGTATTGCAGGCAGATTCTTTACCATCTGAGCCACCAGGGAAGCCAATCAAAATAATTGTTGTTCAGTTGTTAAGTCGTGCCCAACTCTTTGTGACCCCATGGACTGCAGCATGCCAGGCTTCCTGTACTTCATTATCTCCCACAGTTTGCTCAAACTCATGTCCATTGAGTTGGTGATGCCTTCCAACCATCTCATCCTCTGTCATCCTCTTCTCTTGCCTTCAATCTTTCCCAGCATCAGGGTCTTTTCCAATGAGTTGGCTCATCTCATCAGGTGACCAAAGTATTGGAGCTTCAGATTTAGCATCAGTTTTTCTAATGAATATTCAGGGTTGATTTCCTTTAGGATTTACTGGTTTGATCTCCTTGATGTCTAACGGACTCTCAAGAGTCTTCTCCAGTACCACAATCTGAAAACATCAGTTCTTTGGCACTCAGCCTTCTTTATGGTCCAACTCTCACATCTGTACATGACTACTGGAAAAACCATAGCTTTGACTATGCCGACCTTTGTTCGCAAAGTAATGTCTCGGCTTTTTAATATGCTGTCTAAGTTTGTCATAGCTTTTCTTTCAAGGAGCAAGCATCTTTTAATTTCGTGGCTGCAGTCATCGTCCACAGTGATTTTGGAGCCCAGGAAAATAAAATCTGCCACTGTTTCCACTTTTTATCCATCCAGTTGTCATGAAGTGATGAGACTAGATGCCATGATCTTACAGTTTTTTGAATGCTGAATTTTAAGCCAGCTTTTTCACTCTCCTCTTTCATCCTCACATGTACATAATTTAAAGAATCCAATTTATACAGCTTGCTGTGAAAAACAGCAGTCCCTTGTGTCTCCCATCAGTACCTTTCTCCTTACACCATATTCAATGTTTTTAGCTATTTTGTTTTATTTGTTTGAATTCATTGGTTGGTTGATGTTTTTGGTGTTTACTCCTACACTTTTGAGCTTCCCTGGTAGCTCAGTTGATAAAGAATCTGCCTGCAATGCAGGAGACCGGGGTTCAATCCCTGGGTTGAGAAGATCCCCTGGAGAAGGAAATGACAACCTACTCCAGTATTCTTGCCTGGAAAATCCCATGGACAGAAGAGCCTGGAGGGCCACAGACCATGGGGTCACAAAAGTTGGACATGACTTAGCAACTAAAACTACTACCACCACTCACAATTTTAAGTATGCTATGATTGTCTATAGGAAAATTTGATTTTTGAAGTGCAGGATTATGCTAAGACCTCTTACTGTGGAATCTAATACAAAGCTTTCTCTACCACCCTCTTCCTGCCCATCACACACATTCTGCTCCTCGTCTCTTCATCCATTCAATATCACCAGATCATAATCTTGGTTAGATTAATACTTAGTATCTATGTTAGTGTCAGTATATAAGTGTTATTTATACATAAGTTTTGTCATCTATATACTATACTTCTTTCTTTTTGGCTCCAACTTGTTTCCTTGGAGTTGGTTTTTGTGTGTTTTGTCAAATATTCTGTGTACTATCACGAATTGAACCCCAAACTCTCCATCAGCTTGTTGAACCTTTTTTTTTTCTTTTTTTTAAGATGTTCAAACACATTAGAAATTCTTTCATGTTTACCTTCTTAAAGAAGCCTTTCCTTGAACCTTGTAACCTGCATCAGTGAGAAGGATGGTCCTGGACCAGGTGCATACTGGCCACCCAGGCTATCCCTTCCCTATCTCCTGGGAATTCCCTTTGCCTATGTCCTGAATCCACTGTCATCTCCTACCTTGATTCATCCCTTCATTTTGGTGAAGCACATCAGGAGAAGCTTCTGAGAATGGGTGTAAGGATGATAAACATTTTTGAGAAATTACTTACATGACCAAAATTCAACTTGTTTTCTGTCTTTACATTTCTCAGTTTCTAGTCTTTTGTTATTTTCTGTATCCCCTGAGTCTTATCCACCTTGTTAAAAAAAAAATCTCTTCAACTGGTAGGCCCAAGACTGATGGGAGAATTCTAGTAATGGTCTGGAGAATGTAATGCAAGAATCACTTTGTGATTCCTGAATTTGTACTCTAAATTCCTTTCTGCCACAGTTGCACATTGCAGCTATTGTACATCTGTCTTTCCTACCTACATGTGTTCCTGTTTAGGATTAACAACTCTGCATTTTGCCTAGGTCATTTTGAATTCCATTCTTATAATCTGAAGTGTTAATAACCCTGTTTCTTAGCATCAACTATAAACTGAGCTTTGTAAATATCATCCATATTTATAATAAATAAAGTACACATAGTACTTCTAGACTTTCAAACTTGCAGCCATCTCTTCTAATGGCTAATTTCAAAAGATTTCTAAATAATTGGATTTGCCATCAAACAATGGCAAAGCTTGATACATATTTGTTTCTTCATAAAGAATACTTTGAGGGCTGAGTTTTAAATCTGGGGGATTTATCTTGGTATTTTTGCAAGGTTATTCAGCTTCTGCTTTTCAAAGGAAATCTCTTACCTTATTTAAAATATTAGGTGGTACATAATTCTTTTTCCAGAAGCATTCTTTTGGTTAATACTAAACAGATGTAATTAAAGAGGTAGCAAGGCATAGTAAAAGAGTACTTACTTGAGGAAGAGGACTACTGTTACTAATGTTTCTCTACAATCCAATATTTGTTGGATATACTAATAATCCAATATCCATTCATCCATCAAATGTGTACTGAGGACCTATTATGTCCAGGTACTATGTTAGGCACTGGAGCTGCAGAGTGAAAAGGACAGACATGGTCCCAGCCTTTGTTAAATAGAACCACAAATACTGAGCAAATAACAAGTTGACCATGACAATGACTTAATCTTGAGACTCACTCTCCTCATGAGTAAAATGAAGAAAATAATAGTACTACTTCATCAGTTCAAATGAGGTAATACAATAGAAAAACTTTATTAGCTCTCCTTTTCTCCAGACAAACTACAAATATCTACTAGTTATGATTCCCTAGGAGTAGGGAGTATATCTTACTCATCTACTCATCTTTGTAATGTTAGCAAGTAGGCAGTGCTCATTAAGTGGGCAGGAAATCAGCAAGTGTGTAGAGTAAGTGACAACTCTGAAAGATGAATCTGTATTTTCACACAATTTTAAGTCTTTTCATTTTCTTACCAAGGTTATCCATCCATTCATAAACTAACAAACTTTATGTCATTCAAAAGCAGAAGGTAATTTTATAGTAAAATGTTTCCATTTAGTATGTATTCATCATTAAGGTATATATATTCGAATAACTGAAATAGTATAACATTTAAATTTTCATCTATTTCATTTGATAGAGCAAGCAATTTTCCCTAAAATAATTTCTGAAGGTCCAGCACAGTTTTGGGGGTGTTTGGCAAAATTCTTTGAGATTTTAAAAGCACCTAAATAAGACACTCAAAACAAGTCAATTACATTTCAAAATGAAATGTTACAAAAAAAAAATTTAAATTTGACTCTATTCAGCCTACAGAAAAAAATGTTTAACTTCACCAAAACACATTCAAGTAAGTGTATGGAAATGTCAACTGACCTGCTTCCCAGAAAGTCTTCAGGATTAATGGACTTTAAATCTTTGGACACTAAAATTTGTATAGCAAACAGAGAGTTTTACCATGGAAGGTAATTCCTTCCATGTTGCTTTATTCCCCCAAAGGGCCTAAGGGATAAACTGTGATTTCTGTTCTTTTCATGGAAACGCATGGAAGAAGCAACAGAAGGGGTTCTGGGAATTGTTCAGTTCAGCCTACTTATTTTTCAGAGGAGGAAAAACATAGGCCCAGAGAGGTAAGATGATTTGCCAGTTGCACAGCTGAGATTAGAACCAAAGTCTCCCCCTCTCTGGGACAGGAAGTAGCAGCAGCCTGCTGAAAACATTGCCTGGTATCCCGGGAATTTGCTTGTCTGCTGTGTGGGGATAGTCTGACCCTGGAGAGTCTAATTCCAAGACAGTTACACACACATTCCAGCTAAAGATGCATCTTCATTTTAACTGAAATAGAATGACAGACCAACACCTCCAGTTGTTTTGTTTACGAACAGAAAAATAAAATTATTTGTCTCGTATCAGAAAAGCTCTACTCCTTAATATAACTGAACAGAAATAAGTCATCTAGGGAGCCTTATTCAACCTCAGCATAAGTTCTCAACACATCAGCCTAATTGACTGGTGTACCCCAAAACCCGTGCTGCTTCTTTCATTTGGTAAGGAGCTGCCTCTTCCCCACTTCCCTCCCCACTCAAGAACCTCACCAACAGCAACCCTTCTTAAATTCATCCATAACAGATTTAACCACTTTCTCCTGGCCTCTTCTTTCACCATTATGAGATCTCCAAACAAAACAAAAATCCAGAAAGTAGTTCCTCTTCACAAGTTTGGGAACATCTAATCTGGTGGCTGATAAATTATCAAATGGAGCCATGGCAAGAATATGGACCTGAGGGGCACTCAGATCCAGTTCAAATGTGGCTCTGATTCTAAACCCCTGAGGAAATCCTCAATCTCTCTCAGGATCAACATCTTTAAGTCCAAACTAGAGGTGATAATGCTTATCCCGTAGCGTTGTTGTAGAAATTCCATGAAGACACATTTAAGCATTTACCACACTGCCTGGCACATGCTAAACTCCATTTTCAAGGAACTCTGCTAAATATGCAATTGTTGTCACTTGTTATACAATTCTTTCTACTTTTATATATACTGGAATTCTCCATTATAAAAAAGTTTTAAATAAAATAATTTAAAATGATCATTTGAGAATGTTAGCAATGTTTAGTAAATGCAAATAATCTTTTAGCCCTGTAGTTTGGGGTAATAATACATTTTAAAAAGATTAATAATTTAGAGACTAGAGAATATCATGTCATTCAAACTGAGACATAAATATCCAATATTCTTAAGGAAGTTTTATTCCAATATGTCAACTCTCTGGTAAGGCTATAATCACAGATGAAGTTAACTATTACATATGAATTATTATTCTGATTATGTATATACATATTTGGAAATACTATTTTTATCAAAAATATTACCTATTTCTCCTTTCAGTGTATGTAACTCAGAATAATTACAGGATAATTCTGTAATTATCTACAAATAATTTTGTAGGTACCCAAATTGGGTATCTTTTCAAATAAATGGTTTTTTTCTTCATACTTCTTTTTTAAATTAATTTATTTATTTGGGTATGCAGGGTCTTAGGTGCGGCACACAGGATCTTTGATCTTCATTGCAGCATGCGAGATCTAGTTCCCTGACCAGGGATCAAACCCAGACCCCCTGTAGTGGGAGTGTGGAGTCTTAGTCACTGGACCACCAGGGAAGTCCCTCAAATAAACTGATTTTGTCATCAGCTGTCATATGTATGTAGCCTGAATGTTGATCAATAGCTGATGAGATCATATTCAGTTTGATACATTTAAATAAAGTTGGTTAGTTCATGGTTCAGAATAAATATTTGTTTATGTTTTTTGGAAAGTACTATTCTCCACTTAAGAGGCAATATTTTGCCCTTTGTATTAAGAGCTCATGCTTTTTACCTAAGCTATAAAATATAAACATGTTAATCCTTGGTTCTATGTGTTTCTTGGGAGTAATGTGGTTAAATGCTTAAGGCCAACTCACTGGGTCTCTCTAAATTTCAGTTTCCCAAGTTAGATAAATAATAATACTTTCCACTTAAAATAATATCTTTCTTTTAAAGAGTTCATAATGCATTGGACTACTCTATTATTAATTCTGGATCATTCCTGTAGACTTAGTTAAGGGTATCTATTAAATTCAGCCCATTTGGTAAAATTGGGAAGCATGGCCATGGGCTGAATGACTTGTCCAAAGTCACAGATATATGGTTATAAGGGTGAAATGATATGATACATGGCAAGAGTTTAACAACCATAAAGTGTAAAATGAGTGCACGGTGTGATCAGAGATGTGAACAGTTACATAATTAGTTCTTACAGTTATTGACTGCTATTCTCAATACTCTTTTCTCTTGATTTTCTAGCCAAAATTAAAATAATACTTGCCACCAAAATCCTCTAAAACATAGTAAGGAATAAGGAGAAATGGGAAGTATACAGAACTCCTTGGAAATATGGTGCCTTGTTATTTTTATGGATATTAACAGTGACCCTGCTATTGAAATAGCCTCCATGATTCATCTACTTATTTATTTTTTAAGACTAAAACAATTTACATACTTCAACTTTTAAAAAAGAATAAAATAATTAAGTTTGGAATTCTGACCAAACTCTAACTTGGGACTTGACTTTCACTACTTATTCTGAATGTCTCTTGCTGCATCTACTCCATTTCCTACTTGACTAGCAAGTTACTGAGAAATCTCATAGTGCATTTTCAGTATTTGCTACATGATGCCCTCTATGCAGCTACAAAATATCAGCAAAACTTGTGGATTATTCTCTCTTATTCTCAGAACTGTTTCAGAGTATAAGGAACTGCTTCAAAGAGGTCTGAAGGCCTCTAATGAAAGGTGTTTAGGACATGCCAAACACTGGTTGCTATGAAAATTATCAGCCAACTAGAAACATTAGCTATTTTATGCCCCAAACAGTGTTTTAACAATGATTCATTTTTGGTCATTAGATGATTATTCTGAGTTCTCATTATGTTAAAACTATATAGGCACTGAGAAAAAATGTTTTCAAATTTGGCTTCTTTTATGTGACGGTTCCATCTCTCATGTACCAACCATAAATTCTTTGCCTCTGGGACTGCAAATGCTTCAGGATGTAATGGAAAGTTGGTATCACGTGGCAAGACATTTGTTCCCATTGCAGAGTGAGGCCAGCTCTGAAATTGAAACCCTAATGAGAACAAGTATGTAAATGAGAGCAGCCAAACCAAACATGAAGAAAACAAAGCCCAAGGACTCTATAAAAAAGACATTTTTTTTAGTCTAGGTATTCATTAATCCATAACACTTAGACTTTATGAATTCAAAATAGACTTGTTTTTCCAATGTTTGTTACTATAGTGACATATCTATAAGACCTATATTTTAAAAACTAAATAAGGACTTTTTAACCCCTAGAGTGATTCTATTTATTAAATTTTCCTATGTAAAGGAAATGCTATTTAAACTAAACTATTATACCAAATATTTAAAATAATTCAATGTGCCTTGAGTTAAATATGATTAAGAATGGCTAGCATCAAAGGAATGTGTATTCTTTATCAAAATTTCAACCTTCTGTTTTCTACAGAATACTAAAGATGCTGTATTCTCAAGGACTTTGACAAATGATCCAATATATGTACCTTGCATATCTTCTGAAATTTCTGCAAAAATTAAAATTGCTTCAATAAAAATCTTTATCTAATTTAAATATTTTTTCTTTTAAAGATAAATGTTATTGCAGGGAATTTCCCACTGTTTCATGATTTTAGGCATATTGTTTTATTTTCATAATACTGAATGAAAATGTAGGATGTTATAAAAATGGAAAATTCATTTTCTTATACACTATCTATTGAGAATCTAATATGTGCCAGGCTCTATTATAGATCTTGGAAATATAAGAATGAACAAGACAGGTTAAAAAGACTTTGCCCTCTCCCCTTTTCATTTTAGTGTGGGAAGATAGACAATAAATAAAAGAAGTAAATAACATATTAGAAGGGAATAAGTACAATAGAGAAAAACAAAGCAGGAAATAGGGATGGATGTGGGAGGAGCTTATGGTTTTAAAGAGTCAGGGTAGTCACACTGAAAAGATGACATTTGAGCAAAGATTTGAAGAAGGTGAAGGAATTAGACATGCAAATATCTCAGAGGAGGAGCAGAAGGTACAGTAAGTGCAAAGGTCTTGATTCAGAAGGGTACCTTGAGGGAATCAGCCAATAACTAGCATATCTGAGTGTGGCCAAAGCCAAAGCATCCTTTCATGGATCATAGCCTTGTCTCAGCTAAGTGGCTTGTGGAATTCAATGAAGTTATGAGCCATGCTGTGCAGGGCCATCCAGGACAGACAGGTCATAGTGAAGAGTTCTGACAAAATGTGGTCCACTGGAGGAGGGAATGGCAATCCACTCCAGTATTCTTGCCTGGAGAACACCATGAACAGTATGAAGAGGCAAAACATATGACATTGGAAGATAAGTCCCCCAGGTCAGAAGGTGTCCAATTTGCTACTGGGGAAGAGCGGAGGGCAGTTACTGATAGCTCCAGAAAGAATGAATTGGATGGGCCAAAGCAGAAATGATGCTCGGTTGTGGATGTGTCTGCTGGTGAAAAAGCAGAGAGACAGTGGAGGACAAAGGAGCCTGGTGTGCTGCAGTCCATGGGATTGCAATGAGTCAGACACAACTTAGCAACTGAACAACACAAAAGCTAAAGCAAAAATGTCTTGTGGATCCATGTATATGTTGGCTGTTGCACGCAAAACCGAGGCTCCAATCTTGGTTTTTGGAAGTCTAGATTTATAAAATCTTAAAACCAGAAAGTCATCAAAACCAAAAATAGTCCTCTCATTAAACCTGATTATTTTACAGATAAAGAATATAAGACCCAAAGAGGTTATGACCTGTGCAAGGACACATAGCTAGACAGAAAGAAAGCTGCAGTGCATACAATAACAAAGGTGTCCTGACACACCAGTTGTATTCAGCTTTACTTCTCCTATTTTAAATATTTTTCCGTTCATGTCCTTTTAATTCCTTTTTGAATTCCTTTTTTATCTCGTAAGTTTGTTCTTTAAAATGTTTCTGCATTAATTTAATTCATCTGAAAAAGCACTAATCATTCCTACTATTATCTTCTGATGGCATTCAAATATATAGTGCTCATGAGAGGCAATTTGTCTTTGGACAGCGATTATGAAGTACCATCTAACACATATATAAAACTGTAGTCTCATATCTTCTTATACCTTTATGAAGTCTCTTTTGGTTTAGGTGGTGTGTGTGAATACATTTTAAAAACATAATAGTAATACACTGAGATGAAAATTTTATGTGATCATTGCAGAAAATTTGGAAACTATTTTTAAAAATTAAACAAAAAAGCCTATAATCTCATCACCCAGCGATAGTCACCAAGTACAGATATATTTTCCCCCAAATTCTTATCCTATGTGTACATGTAATTTTATCCCAAAGATGAGATACAATTTCGTTTAATGTTTTTTAACTTGATATTTTACCATCATTTTAAAAATATCAAATGATGACAAATGTTCATCTTTAAAATGGTTTTATGTCTCCTGCATTGGTAGGCGGGTTATTTATCACTAGCTCCAGAAAACAACAAAATTCTGTAAAGCAATTATCCTTAAATTAAAAAATAAATTTTTAAAAAATGGTTTTGATTTTTGAAAATAGAAGTAAACCAAATGTAAAATTCATTAATAGGATAGGCTAAAGAGTCTGGGTGACTTTTTTCCACTAATAACAAAGTGTTATTGTAAAGTAATTTGATCAATATTCATAAGCTTCATAATTAAATTGTGAAAACATTTAAGAGTTTCAGAATAGTTAACAAAAATGCAACACTGAAACATATGAAACCCTTTTAAAGAATTTACATGATAACCTTGGCATACTACCCTTTCTCTCTTTTTACTCTTGTTTTTTCTGCTCTTAAACATTTTTTTTTTCAGATTCTTTTCCCTTACAGGTTATTACAAAATATTGACTATAGTTCCCTCTTTTTAGTCTTAATTCTTTATAATCATACTTTCTAAAACACCAAATTCTATGAGAGATGATGGAGGATCACAAAACTTACTGTGGTAATCATTTCATGATGCAAGTCAAATTATTATGATCTACATCTTAAATTCAATAAACAAAAAGTGTTAGTCGTTCAGTTGTGTCCAGCTCTTTGCGACTCCGTGAACTATAGCCCACCAGGCTCCTCCATCTATGGGATTTTCCAAGCAAGAACATTGGAGTGGATTGCCATTTCTTTCTTCAATAAATAAAAAAACTGCCATCAGATAACAAATAGTATGTTTCAAAAGTATTGGATACGGTAAGCAAACTTTCTTTTTCCTTTTTGTTTGAAGTTTATACCAGTGTGTTCACATTTACACAGGGGCCTATTAATGCAAAACATCTAGGTGTTTCTTCTCCCATGTCCAGTTAGGAAGACAGATGAACTTTGGGTGCTCCATAGGCCTATGCATCTATCTCTGTGGAAGCACTCTGACATGATGGCCCTGTTTTGGAGTCTACCATGGTAAGAACTGGAGCGTCCCAGGCTACTGGTAGAGAACCTGCCTGCCAACAACGCAGAAGATGTACGAGATGGGGTGGGGGTGGGGGCAGGTTGGATCCCCTGGAGAGGGCATGAAGATCCCCTGCCTCTTGAGATTTTAAAAGCAGGAAGGACAGGAAGATCCCCTGGAAGAGGGCATGGCAACCCACTCCAGTATTCTTGCCTGGAGAATCCCATGGACAGAGAAGAGCCTGGAGGGCTACAGTTCATAGGGTCGCAAACAGGCAGACAAAACTGAAGAGATTTAGCACGCATGCATGCATAGTAAGGGGCTTCCCTTGTGGCTCAGCTGGTAAAGAATCAGCCTACGATGTGGGAAACCTGGGTTGGGAAGATCCCCTAGAGAAGGAAAAGGTTTACCCACTCCAGTACCCTGGCCTGGAGAATTCCATGGACTGTATAATGAGGTTGCAAAGAGTTGACACGACTGTGTGACTTTCACATGCATGGTAAGAATTAATTTAACCTTCGTACACAAAGGACTGGAATCGGGAGAAGACAAAGGAAGGGGTGAAGAAAGCGGCCACGCCAGTTGTGGCCACTAATACACCAGAGTGAAACCTCCTTAAAGAATGCTATCTTAGTGTTCTCTTGCTAACAAAGAAATAGCCCATGAAACCAAGTAAAACTCCCTAAAGGGAAATTAGCTAGTAATCTCTTAAAGAAACTAAACCCAGCAATACCAAAATGTATGGCCTTGCCTCCGACCTCTTCCAGAACAGTTTCTCCTCTGTGGCTCTTTTACGACTCACTGAATGCTTCAAAGTGTCCCTAGATTTATCTATGGATATTTTTATCTCATTGGAAAAATGAGGCTCAGTTCTGAGCCTCCCTAAAATTAGCTCTACTTGTTAGAAGTTCTTCTTGTCAGGTGGTTCTATCACACTTATCTAATGCTGCATTTAAGCAAAATGCAACTTTTTCACCATTGTTTACAGGTTTCTTTTTCTTTCTATGGGGCATTTCACATTCTTCTCGAGTAATCAAAATCACTGCAATTAAGTTAGTTAGGGTCTCATTGAGAAAAAGATTTCTTTCACGAGTATTAACCTTTCATTTTGATATAAAGTTATTAAATCTCTATATAAGAATTGTCACGTAGATTGTTAGATATTTCTACCACTTTGGTATGACACAATATGATAGCCCTATAAACTTGTCTTTGACTATATAATGAGAAGCTTAGCTTTGTCTATACGTAATACACAACATATTCTAAACTATGAGAGATTAAGAAAACAAAAAGATTTCTTTTTAAATGTAAATTGAGTTACATTAATCCTCTGCTTATAACCCTCCCGTGGCTTTCCATTATATTTAAAATAAAATACAAGTTTTTTGCTTGGCCCCTGCTCCCTGCAGATGCTTCCAGCTCCCTCTCCACCCCACACTGGTTTCTCAGGGTCATTGTCTGCACCTGTCTCTCCTCCTCAAATGCTGGCTATTGACAATGAGCTTGCCCTTGACTCAAAAGAGTCTTTCCATAGGCCACACACCTAAGGTGCCCTGGCTCCTACCTTCCATGATTGTTTTCTTTCTTCTTAACGCTTATAAATATTTGAAATTACAACTTTTTTTTATTTTTGCTCTTCAGTGTCTGTTTCCCTATTAAAACATAAGACCTATTAGAACAAGGGCCTTTCCTTTTCTAGTCTAATTCATAAGTGTTTTCTCCAAGTCTAGAGAAGAGGCCAGCATATAGTGGGCTTCTAAATATTTTTTGAATGAAGAAACAAATAGATATTTAAAGCTGTCTATTCAGGGACTTCCCTTGTGGTCCAAGCATTGAGACTTCACCTTCCAATGCAGGGGTGCAGGTTTCATCCCTGTGCAGGGAACTAAGATCCTACATGCCTAACAGCCATAAAAACCAAAACATAAGACAGAAGCAATGTAACAAATGCAATGAAGGCTTTAAAAAATGGTCCACGTTAAAAAAAAAAAAAATCTTTAAAGCTGTTTGTTCAAAATATAAGGTGAATGCTACCAGGAGATTTTTTTTCTTTCATGAAAATGTAATATTTCAGATGAAATATTAAAAAGCACAACTATTTAAGCACAGTAATTAAGCTGAAAGAAATTGTGGATAATACTTGGATAATGTGAGTGAATCATTACCACATAATTTCTCTTTCTTGAAAATACGCATTTTTGTGGAAAATGTTGATTATTTTTTCCTTTGAGGATAGAACTGCTGTCTTGACAGAGTACCTATACAGCAAGTAAGAATGAAATTTTTATAAACGAAAAATCTAGAATTAGATCAGTCAGTGAATGTATGCAATATGCAAAAAAAGAAAAATTAGTACCAAAATCCAAAAAAGACAGGGTGAAGATGGAGAAAATACCCTAAATATTTGAAGATGAAAATATATTTGTATCTGGTCAATTTAGTTTAAAAATAGGTAAGTGCCACAAAATGGATGCCACAATAACAGTGTTATGATTATTCATTAGGGATTTGATGGCCATAACTGGAATAACCTCTCAGTTAGCATTTCACCTTGATTTTGCACTTTTCCCCAATTTCCCTTCTTTTCCAAAGATCCTAGGCAACAGATGGAAAGAGAAGTATTAACTTGCAGAGAAGCAGCTTGTTACATGGACATTTCAAGTAACACACAAATCCTTGTACAAACATGGATCATGAGAATGAATGCTGTCAAATTTGGATTTCAAGTATTCTAAAGTTAAATGCTAAAAGTGTTTTGTTCCCAGTGACTAAAGAACTAGTTAGTTTTGAATTAAAACATAACTTCAAATACAAAGTAGACAAGATTCCAGCTGTGCCTTTCAACCTTTTGTTCCTCTAAATTAAAAGTAGTCCCATCAGCCAGGTTAGAATGACCATCAGATTATTAGCCAACAACACTTCAGTTCAGTTCAGTTCAGTCGCTCAGTCATGTCTGACTCTTTGTGACCCAATGAACCCCAGCACGCCAGGTATCCTTGTTCATCACCAACGGCTGGAGTCTACCCAAACCCATGTCCATTGAGTCGGTGATGCCATCCAACCATCTCATCCTCTGTCGTCCTCTTCTCCTCCTGCCCTCAATCCTTCTCAGCATCAGGGTCTTTTCCAAGGAGTCAGCTCTTCACATCATGTGGCCAAAGTATTGGAGTTTCAGCTTCGGCATCAGTCCTTCCAATGAACACCCAGGACTGATCTGCTTTAGGATGGACTAGCTGGATCTCCTTGCAATCTAAGGGACTCTCAAGAGTCTTCTCCAACACCCCAGTTCAAAAGCATCAATTCTTCTGCGCTCAGCTTTCTTTATAGTCCAACTCTCACATCCATACATGACTCCTGGAAACACTTAGCCCATCCTTTACATCCAAACAACATGTATATAAGTTTCTACTCAAACATATTTAAAAAAAACTTTGTAAGATGGTAATATTAACATACAGAGGGAACTATAACCCAGAAGTCTAGAAACTAGCAATGTTTTTCAATGTTCTTTTGTGAGTGTTAAAGTCATAACTTAAAATTATAGGCATATCATCACTTGAAATGATACATAATCATAACCATGCATATACCAACTTCATATACACAAGGACAGAATAGACGGTGATGATTCACATACCAAAGGATATGCTATTAAATATTTGTAAATAAATAACTCATCTGTGACAGAATACGTCTTCTTCCTAAAATCAGGTACATCTCATAACTTTCCTTTTAATTAACAAATTGTATTGAAAATATTACTACCAATAGCATCACATTCCCAAAGACCCCAAAGACGCCAAAGATACTATCTTCCCAAAGATGCCAAAACAGTGCTACATGTATATCTTTTTCCATCCATTCTTTCTCTGTCAAATTTGGGGTTGGAATTTTAATACCCCTTTACCACAATGTTGCTTCTTTTTAGTTACAGGGAAACTGAAGGATTAATAAAGACTTCTCAGTGATCACAAAACAAATTGATAGCAAAACTGGAGATTACTCTTGATCTCAAGTTCTCTCCAATTAGGTAATGTAGATTAATTTTATTCCAAGTGGTAAGATAATGTTAAAAAAAAAATGGTGGGGGGGATATATCATTAATAGATTTTCTTATTTAAGCTAGATTTCAAAACCACAGAATTAATGTTTTACATTATAAATTAAGTTCCATAATAAAAGAAAATAGGCTTTAATAGGATGTTATATTTATTATGAACTGTGGTGTTGGAGAAGACTCTTCTGAGTCCCTTGGACTGCAAGAAGATCCAACCAGTCCATCCTAAAGGAAATCAAAAAAAATAAATAAATTAAAAAAATAAAAAATAAAGGAAATCAGTCCTGGGTGTTCATTGGAAGGACTGACGTTGAAGCTGAAACTCCAATACTTTGGCCACCTCATGCAAAGAGTTGACTCATTGGAAAAGACCCTAATGCTGGGAAGGATTAGGGGCAGGAGGAGAAGGGGACGACAGAGGATGAGATGGTTGGATGGCATCACTGGCTCAATGGACATGGGTTTGGGTAGACTCTGGAAGTTGGTGATGGACAGGGAGGCCTGGTGTGCTGCGATTCATGGGGTTGCAAAGAGTTGGACACGACTGAGCGACTGAACTGAACTGATATTTATTATTTAGTTCAAGATACACCCTTTTCTTTCATCAAATTGCTATATTTTGCCTGAACTTCAAAGATCTTTAGGACTCAAGGAAATCTTCACTATTTAAAAAGGACATCATTGTTTGCTAGTATATCAAACTTTAGAAGGGTATCTAATAGAACTTTTCTTAAATGTGAAAATTTTACATACTTCATTCTCAAAGTTTGTACATCTTAATCAGATTATCAGATTATATTTTTCTTTATAAAAGTATTCATGGAATTTCACTAGCCTTAGTCCTCTTTTGTTACATTTTTTTTTCCTTTTTGGAAAATAATATAAAATGGCTTCACTGTCAGGGGTTGTTAATAAGATATTATTCCAGAAATGAGACCCAAGGTAAATCATAGTAATAAATGAAGTACTTATTAATTAGACAACCGATATTTATTTCCAACAAATGCTCCCGGAACCTGAAAATTAGTCCTCTACTTTGTGTTTTTCTAACAATTTAGTGATTAAATTATAGAAAACAGGGACTTCCCTGGCAATGCAGTAGTTAAGACTCTGTGCTTCCACTGTAGGAGGTGCAGGTTTGATCCCTGCTCAGGGAACTAAGGTATGACATGCTGCATGGTGCAGTCAAGAAAAAAAAAACTTTTTTAGTATAGAAAATAAATACAAGTTATTTCTAAATTCCAGAAAAATTTCTTTGCTGGAATACAAACCATCCAATTCCTAATTCACACAAGATAATGCTCAATAAATGTCACTGACTTGTAGCATTAATTCTAAACAGTTACTTCTCTTTACCTAGTCAGTTGCTTCATTTTTACTGAAAGTATAGCTTTCTTTTCTCTATCCCAGAGTGTTTAGATTATGTACTATTACTATTTTAAATATAATATTCATTCATTGAAAAAAAAAAAGTCAGGTTTTCTTGAGTATCTCTGGTTTACATCCCAAGATCTTGTGACTATAAAATAGTTTTACATCTGGGAATCAATGCTTTCGAATTGTGGTGCTGGAGAAGACCCCTTGAGAGTCCCTTGGACTGCAAGGAGATCAAATCAGTCAATCCTAAAGGAAATCAACTCTGAATATTCATTAGAAGCATTCATGCCAAAGCTGAAACTCCAATACTTTGGCCACCTGATGTGACGAGCCAACTCATTGGAAAAGACCCTGATGCTAGGAAAGATTGAAAGATTGAGAAGAAGGGGATGACAGAAGATAAGATGGTTGGATGGCATCACTGATTCAATGAACATGAGTTTGAGCAAACTCAGGGAAATAGTGAAGGACGGGGAAGCTTGGTGTGCTGCAGTCCGTGGGATGCCAGAGAGTCAGACATGACTTAGCGACTGAACAACAAATTGATAAGCGTAGATGAACCAAATGAACATTTCATGCAAAGATAGGCTCGATAAAGGACAGAAATGGTATGGACCTAACAGAAGCAGAAGATATTAAGAAGAGGTGGCAAGAATACACAGAAGAACTGTACAAAAAAGATCTTCATGACCCAGATAATCACAATGGTGTGATCACTCATCTAGAGCCAGACATCTTGGAATGTGAAGTCAAGTGGATCTTAGGAAGCATCACTACGAACAAAGCTAGTGGAGTTGATGGAATTCCAGTTGAGCTATTTCAAATTCTGAAAGATGATGCTGTGAAAGTGCTGCACTTGATATGCCAGCAAATCTGGAAAACTCAGCAGTGGCCACAGGACTGGAAAAGGTCAGTTTTCGTTCCAATCCCAAAGAAAGGCAATGCCAAAGAATGCTCAAACTACCGCACAATTGTACTCATCTCACATGCTAGTAAAGTAATGCTCAAAATTCTCCAAGCCAGGCTTCAGCAATACGTGAACCGTGAAATTCCAGATGTTCAAGCTGGTTTTAGAAAAGGCAGAGGAACCAGAGATCAAATTGCCAATATCCGCTGGATCATCGAAAAAGCAAGAGAGTTCCAGAAAAACATCTATTTCTGCTTTATTGACTATGCCAAAGCCTTTAACTGTGTGGATCACAATAAACTGTGGAAAATTCTGAAAGAGATGGGAATACCAGATCATCTGACCTGTCTCTTGAGAAACCTGTATGCAGGTCAGGAAGCAACAGTTAGAACTGGACATGGAACAACAGACTGGTTCCAAATAGGAAAAGGAGTATGTCAAGGCTGTATATTGTCACCCTGCTTATTTAACTTATATGCAGAGTACATCATGAGAAACGCTGGGCTGGAAGAAACACAAGCTGGAATCAAGATTGCTGGGAGAAATATCAATAACCTCAGATATGCAGATGACACCACCCATATGGCAGGAAGTGAAGAAGAACTAAAGAGCCTCTTGATGAAAGTGAAAGAGGAGAGTGAAAAAGTCGGCTTAAAGCTCAACGTTCAGAAAACTAAGATCATGGCATCTGGTCCCATCACTTCATGGGAAATAGATGGGGAAACAGTGGAAACAGTGTCAGACTGTATTTTTTGGGCTCCAAAATCACTGCAGATGGTGATTGCAGCCATGAAATTAAAAGACGCTTACTCCTTGGAAGGAAGGTTATGGCCAACCTAGATAGCATATTTAAAAGCAGAGACATTACTTTGCCAACAATAGTCCATCTAGTCAAGGCTATGGTTTTTCCAGTGGTCGCGTATGGATGTGAGAGTTGGACGGTGAAGAAAGCTGAGTGCCACAGAATTGATACTTTTGAACTGTGATGTTGGAGAAGACTGTTGAGAGTCCCTTGGACTGCAAGGAGATCCAATCAGTCCATCCTAAAGGAGATAAATCCTGGGTGTTCATTGGAAGGACTGATGTTGAAGCTGAAACTCCAATACTTTGGCCACCTCATGTGAAGAGTTGACTGATTGGAAAAGACCCTAATGCTGGGTAGGATTGGGGGCAGGAGGAGAAGGGGACGACAGAGGATGAGATGGTTGGATGGCATCACTGACTCTATGGACATGGGTTTGGGTAGACTCCAGGAGTTGGTGATGGACAGGGAGGCCTGGCATGCTGCAATTCATGGGGTCTCAAAGAGTCGGACATGACTGAGCAACTGAACTGAACTGAGATGATAACCTAGTAAAATTTGGGGGTATGATGCTCTCACATGATGAAAAGATCTTTCTGCCATAATTGTTTCATGTTTTGTTTTGTTTTTCCCAATCAGTGGAAATACTTCTTAGTTTCTAAGTCATTTTTCCCCCTGCATTGTTCTTCCTAAATGTGCTTCTCATACATTGCTTCAAATTAAGTATTTGAGGGAAGAATCAAGCACAGAACAGTCAAGTTGGAAGTGCTAGAGCAGTAACCAAGGATTCCCACAGTTTCCACCTGCAGTTTCTGGGTCAGGCAAGAAACAAGGATAGTTGCCTTAATACAGCTAGTCTTAAGTTTTGGTACTCCAGAGAGCTTCCCAGTTCCAGTGAGTTATACTACCAAGTTACTTATTATGAACTTTACACACACACACACACACAGACACACACACTTGTTGTTGTTTAGTCACTAAGTCATGTCTGACTCTTTTGCACCCCATGGACTGTAGTCCACCAGGCTCCTCTCTCCATGGGATTTCCCAAGCAAGAATACCAGATTGGGTTGTCATTTTCTTCTCCAGGGGATCTTCCCAAGCCAGGGATTGAACCCATGGGTCCTGCATTGGCAGGAAGATTCTTTACCACTGAGCCACTCAGGAAGCGCTCCCCGCACCCAACACACACATACATACTTGCATGTATATCCTGCTTTTAGTTACACGTTGGCTTTTAATTTTTTGTGGGCCAACCAGAAATTACATAGCTTTCTGTAGTTTCATCATAGTTATATGATTTTTTTGTTCTATATAAAATTTCAAACTTATTTACATAAAGCAGAATTCTTATCATTTCTTAATAGAAATTTTATGCAATGAATTCCTTACACTTTTAAATAGAAAATGTACAAAAGAAGCTAGGGCCTTAAAAGCTTTTAGAAAACTTACTTTCAAGAGAACTATATTATTAGTTTAAACACAAATCCTCCATCAGATAAATAAAAATTTTAACTTTATAAATCTTATTTTTTGATAAGATGCCTTTAACATCTTTAACTCTGTCCTTACCAGAAATATAGCCCATTAGTGATGTCTTCTAAGTTACCTTTGTTATCACTTTCATTTCATAATATATCCTTTAAGGAGAAATAGTCTTATGGATTACTTAACATCTTAAATGTTTCCTTTAAATGTAAGAGTAGCATAACAAGCAATCGAGAAATTGATGTGGGATTCCCCTCATGGTCCAGTGGTTAAGAATCCACCTTCCAATGCAGGGGACATGGGTTCAATCCCTCGTCCAGGAACTAACAATCTACATACCATGGGGCCACCAAGTCTAAGCACCACAACCAAGGCCCTACACAGCCAAATAAATAAACTGTGGATCACAATAAACTGTGGAAAATTCTGAAAGAGATGGGACTACCAGACCACCTAACCTGCCTCTTGAGAAATCAGTATGCAGGTCAGGAAGCAACAGTTAGAACTGGACATGGAACAACAGACTGGTTCCAAATCGGGAAAGGAGTACCTCAAGGGTGCATATTGTCACCCTGCTTATTTAACTTATATGCAGAGTACATCATGAGAAACGCTGGGCTGGAGGAAGCACAAACTGGAATTAAGATTGCTGGGAGAAATATCAATAACCTCAGATATGCAGATGACACCACCCTTATGGCAGAAAGTGAAGAAGAACTAAAGAGCCTCTTGATGAAAGTGAAAGAGAAGAGTGAAAAAGTTGGCTTAAAGCTCAACATTCAGAAAACAAAGATCATGGCATCTGGTCCCATCACTTCATGGCAAACAGATGGAGAAACAGTGGAAACAGTGGCAGACCTTATTTTGGGGGGCTCCAAAATCACTGCAGATGGTGATTGCAGCCATGAAATAAAAAGACACGTACTCCTTGGAAGGAAAGTTATGACCAACCTAGACAGCATATTAAAAAGCAGAGACATTACTTTGCCAACAAAGGTCCATCTAGTCAAGGCTATGGTTTTTCCAGTAGTCATGTATGGATGTGAGAGTTGGACTAAAAAGAAAACTGAGCGCAGAAGAATTGATGCTTTTGAAATATGGTGTTGGAGAAGACTCTTTAGAGTCCCTTGGACTTCAAGGAGATCCAACCAGTCCATCCTAAAGGGAATCAGTCCTGAGTGTTCATTGGAAGGACTGATGTTGAAGCTGAAACTCCAATACTTTGGCCACCTGATGCAAAGAACTGACTCACTTGAAAAAACCCTGACTGATGCTGGGAAAGACTGAAGGCGAGAGGAGAAGGGGACGACAGAGTATGAGATGGTGGGATGGCATCACCAACTCAATGGCCATGAGTCTGAGTAAGCTCTGGGAGTTGGTGATGGACAGGGAGGCCTGGCATGCTGCAGTCCATGGGGTCGCAAAGAGTCGGACACGACTGAGCGACTGAACTGAACTGATACACACATATATATATGAAGTTGATGTAATAAAATAACGTAATAGGACAAGCAGGCATACAATATTTACCTTTCCAAAAGCTGCACATGACATATCACCCATTGATCATCACTTTTAACAATCTAGTAAATCAATCCAAAACGAAGGTAAGTTTTTATAAACTCACATTTGGTGTAACCAGTTGATCTAACTTATTGATGGAAAACTGTCTCTAACAATGATTGAAATTACAGATGTAGTAATGAAACATTCCATTAGCTATTTTTGCCACAATAGCAGCATCATGTTACCCTTGGTTCATTTACTCTCTCCCACCCCCTTAAGAAGCATGGATTTTATTATGTGGTCTTATTTCACATCCTGACCTCAGTCATTTGGGTTTGGAATACATAATTTCTCCTAAAGTTGAATGACGTAGACATATCCTTGTATTTTCAACTAATGACCTAAAAAGTTCTCTGAAATTTTTAATTATCAAAAGATCCTTTGGGATAAAAAAATTTCTCTTCTTCAAAGATTAGACAACTGAATACAATGATTACCTTGATTTATGTCAGTCATGATATGATTGTTAAAGCTGTAATAGATATTAAACTTTGAATTCTATTAAGACACTTTAGGTTTTACCTAAACGATGTGTCAAAGAGCCACCTTCCTCTTTTTTTAAAAACTATTTAAAAGAATGACATTACCATTTTCTTTTGCCAGAGAGTAACTAAATGATGGTTAAGTTCTCCAGTACTTGCATAGCTGCTTTCTGGACAGGAAAGAGTGCTTTCTAACTTGCTCTGATTGTTCATGGCCCAATCCAAACGATCTAACACTCTGGCTCTAACTAAGAGTTTTAGAATAAACAAAAGAAAGAACTACAACTATTTAACGCAGTAGGTTCCACATTTATGGAGCCCATAAGCTGATTTCATGCTGAAAGTAAAAACAGTCTCAAGATGTTTAAACGAACTCTTCGATGCTGGAATCACAACAAACTCAGGAAAATTAGGAATATGTTGGTAACCTCTAATCTTTTTTTAAACTGACCTCATCCTGGGCAAGTAACCATCTCCTGATGCCATTGTTGGAGACAAAAATTCTGGCTGAAAGATCCTTTTTCTGACTCAATCTGGCTTGCTGTTCTTGGTTAATCGTCCCCATTTCTCTCAACCTTTCACTCTTCTGACTATAATGGATAACACTCATTTTCAGGAAAGGCTTTTTATAAGTGATTCGGTTCCTCCAGCCGTCTCCCTCTTTATCCTAGCTAAATCCCCCAACCTCCATTCCTATCGCCTTCTTTCACTAAGATTTTGCTAAACATTAGACACAGCAAGCACATGACCTCCAGTCTTCCAATGTCTCGGAATAAACTGATATAAAAACCTTCAATTGGCGCGGCTGTAAGTGTCCCTAGAGTTGGAATTTAAGAGTCTTTAGCTCTTCAACTCTTAAAGACCTACCGGGCAAAATTTAAATTTAAAAAAAATTTTAAATTAAAAAAAAAAAACCGCTGCCCCGTTTTTAACCTTTAGCCCCGCCCATTATCCCCCTCTCCTCCACGCGAAACTGCAGGAAACCGGAGGGGGCGGGGCGGTGACGTCACGACGCCGGTGCGTCACGGAACGGCGGCGGCTGCGGCCCTGGCTGTGGCTGCGGCAGCGGCGGCATTTTAGTCGGCAGCGGCGGCGGCAGCGGGGCTGCTGCTCCTCCCAGCATCCCTGGCGCGGCCATTTCAGCCCCATCTTGGCCGAGGGGAGGGAGCTGCAGTCGCCGCTTCAGCAGTTTGAATTTCAGTTTCTCCAGGGCCTGCGAACCGGGCGCACCGAGGAAGAGTCGAAGAAGCTACCGCAGCTACCTCGCACAGCCGGAGCGCCATCGCTTGCCGGCCTGCCGGCCGCCGCCCCTCACTCTCTCAGGAGCCGCGAGGGGAGGCCGAGACTGCCGCCACCGCCCGCCCGCAGGGGTGGCTCCCCCTGTATAGGGGAGGACCGAGCCGGCTTTCCCCTCCCCCGGAGCTGGTTTCCGCCTGAGACAGTCGACATGTCCCTGGGGCTGAGCTCCGGCTAGAGCCGGGGAGGGAGGGCCGCCCGCCCGCGCCGAAGCTCCGCCACCCGCCCGCGGCTCCTGGCTGAATCAGGAATCCCTGGCTCCGGACTCGCCACTCCTACTCCTTCTTCCCTCGGCGTCCGAGAGCCCGGCGCTGACGCCGGCACTGGTTCGAAGAGCCGCAGCGGGGCAGCACCGCCCCTCACGCCGCCGCCGCCTCCCCTTCGCCCTCCCACTCCTACCCCCAGCCTAGGCCTGCTGACCGCGCCGAGCTGGATTGACCACGGCGGCCCGGAGACGCGAGGAGGAAGCAGCCGACCCGCCCCTGGGATCGTGCTCTCGCCGCCACTGAAGGGATTGAATTGAGGCGCCGCGACTTCGGGAGTTGAGAAGGAAGGAGGAGCCGCCGCACAAGTGAGACGGGGGCAGAGCCGAAGAGACCGACTCTGATAAGGAAACGGGAGGAGGATGTCTCACGGAGCGGCCGGCGCCCGGATCAGCCCGTGACTCTTACAGCGACGGGCCTCAGACCCCAGCACGGACGCGGACTTTGTCTTTGGGGGCCAGTGTTCTGCCCTTCCTGGTTTCCGGCAAGATCGCGGAGGAGCCGGCGTGCCTCTCTGCCCTCCAGCCTTCCTCACCATGTCCAAGATGCCGGCCAAGAAGAAGAGCTGCTTCCAGATCACCAGTGTCACCACGGCCCAGGTGGCTACTAGCATCACCGAGGACACCGAGAGCCTGGACGACCCGGATGAGTCACGCACAGAGGACGTTTCTTCCGAGATATTTGACGTTTCTCGGGCCACGGATTACGGCCCCGAGGAGGTCTGCGAGCGCAGCTCCTCCGAAGAGACGCTCAACAATGTTGGGGATGCGGAGACTCCCGGGACCGTCTCCCCCAACCTTCTCCTGGACGGACAGCTGGCGGCCGCGACAGCCGCTCCGGCCAACGGAGGAGGAGCCGTTTCGGCCCGGAGCGTGGCCGGGGTGCTAGCCAGCACCCTGTCGCCGGCCGCCACCTCAGTCTCCTCCTCCGGGGCCCCCGGCGCCCCCCCGGCCACGGGCCCGTCCGCCACGCCAGGAACTGCCGCCTCATCACAGCCCCCCACCACTTGTAGTTCGCGTTTTCGCGTGATCAAGCTGGACCACGGCAGCGGGGAGCCTTATAGACGCGGCCGATGGACGTGTATGGAATACTATGAGCGGGATTCCGATAGCAGCGTCCTGACCCGGTCCGGGGATTGCATTAGGCACAGCAATACTTTTGACCAGACTGCGGAGCGGGACAGCGGCCTTGGCGCCACCGGAGGGTCGGTGGTGGTGGTGGTGGCCTCCATGCCGGGCGCGCACGGGCCCGACTCGGGAACTGACAGCTCCTTGACTGCTGTGTCACAGCTACCCCCGTCGGAGAAAATGAGCCAACCCGCCCCGGCCCCGCCGCAGAGTTTTGGCGTTGGGCAGCCGCAGCCGCCGCCTCCGCCCGTAGGTGGGGCTGTGGCTCCAAGCTCGGCTTCGTTGCCGCTGTTCCCAGGAGCCGCTGCCGGGCCGCCGCAGAGGTTGGCAGCCCCACCGCCCAGCCAGGCCCAGGGCACCGGGCCCCCGGGGCCCAGTGGACAGGGCCTGCCGCTGACGAATGTAACCCTGCCGCAGCCCGGCCTGGCCGTGGGCGCTGCCGCCGCGCCCCCGCCCCAGCAGTTCGCGTATCCTCAGCCTCCGATGCCGCCGGGCCATCTGCTGCCCGTTCCGCCCGCCGGCCAGAGTGAGTACCTGCAGCCGCACGTGGCCGGCCTGCAGACGCCCAGCCCGGCGCAGCCCTCTTCCGCTGGCGCAGCAGCGGGTCTCGCTGCGGCCGCCGGTCTCCCCGCGGGCACCGGCCAGAACGCCGCATCCGCTGGCGCGCAGATGATGGGCGCACCCTCCTTGCCCGGAGAAGCGGTGGCCCCTGGGTCGGGCCCCGCGCCCGGAGGACCGGCTGCGCCGAGTCAGCCGGCTGGAGTGCCCCCGGCTCCCGTGGGAGGCACGGCGCCGTCGGGCCTGGTTCCCGCCGCGGCCGGGCAGCCGCAGGCCGCGCCTCCGCCGCAGATGAGTGGCAGCGGCGCGCCGTCGGTCGTGCCCGGCGGCCCTCTTGCCGTGGTGCCCGGAGTTGCCAACGTGCCTGCAGCCGCGCCCGCTCCCAGCGTGCCTAGTGTGTCGACCACTTCTGTTACTATGCCAAATGTCCCCGCGCCCCTGGGCCAGGCGCCGGTCAGCAGGAGCGGCAGCAGCATCCAGCACGTGGGGCTGCCCTTAGCGCCCGGCACAGCCAGTGCCCCGACGAGTCTACCGCAGTCTGACCTGAGCCAGTTTCAGACTCAGACCCAGCCTTTAGTCGGGCAAGTTGACGATACTAGAAGAAAATCAGAACCCCTACCTCAACCACCACTATCTCTCATTGCTGAAAATAAGCCTGTTGTGAAGCCTCCTGTTGCAGATGCCCTGGCAAACCCCCTTCAGTTAACACCTATGAACAGTCTCGCCACCTCTGTATTCAGCATAGCTATTCCTGTTGATGGTGATGAAGACAGGTATGGAAATCTTATTTGAAATATTTGATGGGAATGCTTGACCAAACGTTGTAGTTTAGGATGCAACTGTGGGAGATTCTTTTGTTTGTTTTTTCCAATTTGAGGACCTTAACATTTCTAAATATAAAAGATAGTTTGTATTTAATAAAATCGATTTATCGGTTCTTGAAAAGACATTCGTTTTAGATACTGATGTAAAAATGATAGAATTAATGTCATAGTTGTTTAAAAGCACCAAAGTGGATAGGAATGCAACATTGTTGATTCGAAAGGGTGGATATTAATCTTCTCGATTTGTAAGTGGTAGCTAGTAGGTTATGCCCCATAGGATTGTCCCTTTATTAGATGTCGATCACACTTGAACACTTCATGGCAGAGTGTTTTGTCAGTGTGAGTTTTGAGACTGAGACATAAAATCAGTTAAGACTTTCCCATTCTGGAAAACCCGGAGGCCCTGTAATAGAGAAAGAACCATGTAAGGTATCTCCAGTGTATCTGGAAAGGGTGGAGAGATAATGATGAAATGTCAAATTCGGCTTTGAAGATCCTGTCTTCAGCCCTTTAATAAAAGAGGACAGGTCAGGAGGCTTCCCAGTGACTTCTTTTAAGATGTCTTTTTTTTTTTTTTTAAGGCAGAAAGTGTATTGGAAAGATGTTCTTATTTTCCATTAATCTTTACAGTAGAAAGGGGAGATGTGAGACTCTGACAGAAGGGAAAGCCGTAGTTCTTAAAAATTAGAGTGATTTTATAGTAAAAATATGAACGTTAACAACTGGTTCCTTCTGTAGGGGGGATGCTTTTTAAACAGTTTAAGGGCAGATTGGTGTATTGCCATACCAAGTCCACTACAGTTGATGTTTGGTTATGGTTTAATAAGAATTTTAAGTGGTTTTGAGGAAATGTCACATGAAAATCTGATGTAATATGTATAATGCAAATTTTAAAAAACTGGCTTATTATCAAAAATTACATTTAAAAATCACAGAGAAAGTTTCAGGTACTTCACAGTTAGAAATTTATTTTCTGGGGTTTTTGTTTTGAGAAAGGTTTAATTTTATATGTGGTAAGGGATCAGAAGTACCTTTATAGATTTCTGGAGTAATTGGTATCTAGAATACGATGAGACCTGTTAAAACTTTTTCTTCCTATTTTCTTTTGAGTTTCTTCACATTCTTTTCATTTTGAATTACCCTTGTATTTTTGTTACATACTTCTGTGGGTTTGAAATGCTCACTGAAATTCATCCTCTCTGCTTTTTGTAATTCAAAGTTCATCTTTTTTTATAGATTTGCTTGTGTGGTGTCTTTCTTTCTTTTGAGAACCGTTAGAGAATACCACATGTCCATAAGTGAGCTCAGCTAGTCAGTCAGAAATTTTATGTGGATGGAACTACCAAGTAAAGACTGAGTCCACAAGCCACTCAGAAAAATCCTTCTCTACATTTTCTGCCATATTTCACTTTTCACACATAGGTGCATACCTGAAACACCACTTGAGTTTATTTGTTCACCTTTGGTAATAGTCAGCAGGCATCTTCCCTTTTCTAGCCAGAAGCCAATTTTTTTGATGGGTTGGTAAATAACCATTTGCTTACCTCTCTGTTCCTGTTGTACAACCCCCCCACCTCATATCTCTTCAAGAAATAATGACTGGTTTCTCAGCCCCTCAGCACTCCCAAAAACACATGCACACCTGTGAATTGAATATATTTTTCTCTCCTTCACACCTCTCAGTTTTTTTGCAGTTACATTCGCCAGAACTTTAATGTGATGATATGGTATGAAACAGATCTGTTGATAAGTGGGAACTCTGGGTTGTATTCTTTAGGATATGACCTCAAAGATGCATTTATTTCTTCTCTTTATTAAAAGAGTTGGTAATTTTAAGAATCTTATTTCCAAACATATGACCATCTGAATTACAGATACTACTGTATCAGTGTTCTTGCCAATTTTAACAGTTAACCAGTGCAGGAGTTTTCCTGTGTGTATCCTCCTATTTTAAATGTGGCACTTCCCTCCCCCACCCAGTCTTTTAAAATCTTTATTGCTTATCAAATGTGCATTTCTAATTTTTGCTATAGTCTTTCATCGATTTCTAATTTAACATGCCAGTTTCCAAGATGTAATCTTACACATTTGACTGTTTGTCACTGGACCAACACACCTGGTGAAGGAATAAATCCATTAAATAGAAATAGGTTTGGGTTTTTTTTTAATTTGTTTTTTAATGGAAAGCCTTTGTAAAAGAGAGCACATTTTAAGGTGTATGCTCGTATGCTTGAAATTAAATAACAATTTTTCCAGTGGTATGTTTAAATTACTGAGATGAGTACTGTTGAGGAGATAGTACTAAAAAAAAATCACATTAAATAACTTTAATGTGCTTTTAAGTTGCCTTTAATTAAAATCTTCATACAGTTTTATTTGCAGTTATTCAGATGTAAACAAAATATTGGAGTGAGAGGTCTTGAGTAATTATTAATAGGTTGACAAATTTCAGATCCTGAGAAGATATTTTTTTAAAAGATGTTTGTCTTTTAAAAAACCATTAAGACGTTAGTAAACACAATCTATTTGTTTGAGAAAAGGAAGGAAAATGGAAGATAAAAAGATTCAGGTGGTTTAAGTTGATATATTAAACACTCTATCTTGTGATATTGGTTCTGTTACTTAATACAAGGATCTGTATTGGCTCATTTTGAGACCATTTATTTTAAAGAATCAGACCTTACGTACTATCATATCTTTAAAGGGGCTGATGGTTTTGTATGCCAAGTAAGAAAAGTTGTTCTCAGTTAACATTGCCTGTTGACCTTATATTGTTAATTAGCATAACATTTTATATCATTCTAGCTTAATGGTCAGTTGTTGAGATTACTTAAGTTGATTTTGTGTAAACTGGAGGATATGTGGTTGAAAACATGATTCATAAAAAATGCATAGACATTTCTACAGTAAATGTTACAAAAATTTTTTAAACTACCTATGGGCTTAACAGACTCCTATTTGGTAAAAGGGGGGAGGTGCAAAATATTACTGGCCCTTTTGGAAAAGAAACACAGCACAGATCGTTTTCCATAGATAACTGACCAATGTGAACTCTGTAGGCCACATTCCAGGAACTCATGAATGGCTGCAATTGTGAACTGTCAACTGCAACCAAAAGACTGTTGAAAACCTGATTGTAAGGATCCTCTAGTGGCAGATATCTTTATATCTTGTTAATAGTTTTATTTGTGTAGTTTGCTAATGACTGCTGATAAAAGAGTATAAATTGTGAGTGTTAAGTGATGTGTCCTGGTATGTGCTGTAAACACAGATTTTGTTTGTATAGTTGTATATATAGATACGTGTATGAGATATACATATACTTTTTTAATGAAGTTTTTTTTTTTTTTTAACTTGACATTTAAGAGAGAGAATTATGTAAATGTGTATCAGGAGGCAAAACTGTCACTCTTACCTTTGTTTTAAAAACCTGTAAGTCACTTGCCAGAGCTCTGAAAAAATTTAACTGCATTTTGTCTTTAAAAGTGAAAGCTCCTTACTTGAATCTGTATTTCTTTGGGAGCTTATGGTTCCTTACCAATATTGAATTGTGGAGATAATTTTGCCTTGGGGCTTTATAGTTGATGTTTAAATCACATACTAGATACCATCTTATGCCTAAGTACTCTTACTAAGGATTTTGTAATCAAAGTTTGATTGACATCATATGAGTGACATTGTTATTTAGTATAAAAACTGATATTGATGCATTCATCAGAGTGCCTCACTGGTATGCTTTAGTCATAAAACCTGGCTCTAAGTCAAGGAAATTACATAGATTTCCAGAAAGGCCAATGATCAAAAAGTGCCTGAAATTCTTAAAACCAGGAATTGTATCAGCAGGAATATGGCCTTTTTTATCCACAGTGACACAGTTGTTTAAAAATTTATGTGAACTAAATTGTATGGACTGAACATTGGTTAACTTTTTAGAAAATACAAGGGCTTTTATGTGTGTGGATAAGATACATTGCCAAATAACTAATTTATTAACAGTCTTTTTCTTGGAAGGGATGGAGGGTATCTTGAATTATAGTGAGAAGTTTTTCTTTTTTTTTGTACTGGTAGTGGGGTATATGTTTTCTCCCTTATGAGAATAAATGTAAGACCAGTCTGTTCTTTGGGGATTTTGATAGCACTAATTTGGAAATAATAAAACATGATACTGGATTTATTACCTGGTACTTGGTAATTTGGAATGGAGTTTAGTCTTTCTCAGCACCAGAAGAAGTTGGAGGGCGCTCTAGAGTCCTCTAGTAACAAAGTGCTCCCCACCAGTCAGATGGTAAAGAAACCAAAATGAATCTCTTCCCTGAGGAAGGGTTTGATAGGGGAGTATAAAAGAATCTTGACTTTTTTTTTCCTAAAATGGTAGAAGCTGAGGGGTTTAGGGAGTAGGAAGTAATGGCAGATAACCAAGACAGAAGTAAATATAATGAAATAATGTGAAATATGGTCTCAAAAGGAATAGGAACCATACCATGTTACTAGTAAGGAACAGTGGTCTAATTTCTTCTTTTAATAATTGTTTTAGACCAGTATGTATTTCCTTTCCCAGAAAGATACTGTTTATTTCCTAATTGAATTACTCTTTAAATAGAAGAGAGGCTTTACAAAAACAGGTATATCTGGTTAAATGTAGCCTGAATAATAATGTTCTAAGGAATCTTTTTATTAGTGGAAAGAGCAGATTTTTAATAAGAAATCTTAATTGTTGACAGTGTTGAAGGGATATGTGTATCAAAATTTCTGAATGGAATAAATCCCTTAAGTTTTTTTCTTTATACTAAATCAGTAGTCTTGTGATTTGAAGCTATTCTTTTAAATCATGTAATACAAATTACTGTGTCCACAAAGAAAATGCATTCCTGAGTCATTTGTATAATTAATTAGGTCTTTACCAGAATAATTCTTGAACATACCAGATTATTCAGTATTTGTTATATTCTTAATCTGGCTTTGCTTAGGGTAAAAATTGGGACTCCTCTGTAAAGATTTAGAAACAGTAAAAAAGTATGTGATTGGTTCTACTTTTAAATCAGGTGAATTAAATTTCATCTATGCTACTTTGGACTGCTTACCACTCAAATTTATAGCCTCAAGTCAGATTAAAGTTTTTAGTTTTAGTTTTATGTCTTTGTACTCAAGCTACCTTTTGTTAAAAAAGAATGAACTCATATTCTTTAAGTTGTACATTTATATATGATGGTTATGTGAAAATTTTATAGATCATTGAGTTAATAATATTCACCATGGACATAGACGATTAGTAAATGTCCTGATAATTTATACTCATCAGAGTAGGCAAGACAAATAAGTGAAATCTAAATGTTAAGTTACTTAAAGCCTCCTTTCCCATAAGCTCTTAATAAAATCTGATTAAAGAATATAGATATCTAGAAGAGAAACTGTGATTAATTTGTCAATTATTGTAAATAATGCTAGTGTGTTTTAAATGTTATTTGTAAAGATTTAGGCTATCCATCTTCATTGTTACACAAGTAAATTGTTTAATCTGTGTATGAAGGATACTCAAAGTTTAAGGCTGACTGGTTTCTAAAATAGAATTAGAATTCAGTTTTAATAACTGGTTTTATAAATAAACCAAAACAAACCCAAGTTATGTGGTCTACCTAGCTTTTGAAAACAGAGGGAGCTCTTGATCAAATAATCTATAGTGTGTTTACTTATGTACTATATGGCACATCATATGAGTGACCATTACAGATGATGGAATCAAGAGTCTTCAGTTTTGATCCAAAAATGTAATTGCATGGCATGGATATAGTCAGAGAAAAGGAGACATTGGTTCAGGCCAGAAAAAGTCATGATATAATAAATGGTTCAGAACTTGTGTTCTAATCCTGGCTTTTCTACCATTTAGCTGATTTATTTGGTCAAGTCATTTAATTTTCTTGGTTTTCCTCCTTAGTAAAATTAAAATTTGAGCCTTTGGTCAGACTTTAAGATTCCCTAAGTATAAGTCCATACATGAGAGAGCTGCGAACTTAAACCTTCCTCTTGGTTAAACCCTTTTCCTGCCTTAGACTAATGTGTGACCAAAAAATGAAGTTTACAAATACTCTGTAAGCAGGTTGAATGCCCAGGAAAACATTTGAAGTGGCAATATGTCAATCATTCAACTTTCTCTGTGTTCTCTGAGTAGTACTTACTGAAATACAGAAATAAGACTTATCTTCTCCTTTAAGATCTCAGGATTTATGGAAACAATTACCAATTGTATACTTCATTGTAGACTGTGATGGAATAATTAAGTTACTAATGGGAACAATTTAGGACATCAAGGCAGATTTGTGTAGGGAGGGAATAGTTAGACTGATTCTGTTTAAATTATTCTCTGCATAGGTAATATATTTATACAGTTCAAAATTCAAAATATGTGAGTATAAATTGAAAGCCTTTATGCCACCTCTGTCCTTCTACCCAATTTCTGTCCTCAGAAGCAACCCTTTGTTACTTTTATGTTCTATGAAAGCTAACTCTTGAATTGAATCTTAAGAGTCATTCAGATTGGGTCACTGATGAAAGAAGCAGATGATTTTCCAAGTAGGAGGGCAGTTTTGTGTAACAGTGTGGAAGAGTGAGACTGTCAGGTGTGGAACATGATGTGATTAATTTGACAGTAACCAGAGTGAAGGGCTTAAATGTCACAAAGAAATTGAGATTTTTACCATTTAAGTTTGTGATTGCTGTTAAAGATGTTTCTTGACGCTTTTATTGTTTAATTAGTATATATCTTGGAACCATTTCAATACTCTTTTATAGTGATTATTGTATTTTTAATTAAAATCTTGTGATAAAGTTGTGTATAAGGAAATCCTGGGGGAGGTCTCAATCCCAGAGGTAGAATTCGCCAATAGAATGGACTAAATAACTTGATATATACCTGGCTCCGGGTTTATGTATTCTGCTTGCCTGAAGTATTCTGTTTGCCCCAGTAGTACCTTAATAATGGTAAAGTATTTGGTATATGTTAATATACTCTACCAAAAGTTGATTTTTATATAACAGATAAAATCATAACCCTGTATTAAACACAGACCAGGCTTAATTGTTTTAGAGCCTATGTATACATAATCTCATTTCATCTTTTCAGCAATTGTAGTGACTGTTTTTCTCCCCCTTTTTTATGGATTAAGGAAACTGAGGCTCTGAGGATTTGAGTCACATAGCTATTAAGTCACACAAGGCATAGGGTCAGATTCAGGCTTTCTGACTCCAAAGCCAGCTCTTGGATATTCCCAGGGTTAGTTTTATTACTTTCCTGGCTATGAGATAGGGTAAAGGAAAAGCATCTGTAGACACTGATCTGTTGTCTTGTAACGTTTTACCTAAAGGATGTTTTTTTTACATCATTTAAAGTTTGTAGGTGATAACGTTGGAGAGATGGCCCTTGTTCCTTTGCTTACGGTGTTTCCCTGGTTTCTATTTAAGATTTCTGAAGTTTTCCTTGCTATTATAGTTGGCAACCCTATAGAGATAGTATCTTAGTTTAGCAGGTAGACATATGTCACGTTTAACTTACTTTCTCAGGTATTACATTCATGTACTTGGTAATTATGACAGACTATTCAGTCTGTAAACTCAGAGAGAAAGAATGTTTATTGTCTGTTGGTTTTCAAATTTTTTTACAAATAGGAAAACAATGTTTTCCTTTAGCAGGCTGAAATAAATTCAGAGTAAGCCACATCTCAGTCTTTGAAGAAGTGCTTCTTTGGCTTTATATTTAAATTAGTATCTTCTATTTATATATAAATACTTTATATTTAGTTTACATTGACATCAAATATGTTAGAAAAGTGGTTACAAATTTTATTACTTGAGCAGAAGAGCATTTGTGACCAAATCTCCATAAAATTCAGTATTTCTAACAAATTTTTAATATCAGTTGCTTCTTGATAGCTTCAAATATCATAGACTATAAACTTGAAATGCTCCCCATTAACAATGTTTTCCTTGGACTCTTGATTTCCTCAATTTAACACCATTCCAAAACATAAGTCTTTGATCTGGCCCTTCAGTATTTACAAATGGCCCTTTTGAAATTCGTGATCAAGTAGGTTTCATAGACTTGACTCCTTTAATCTGTGCCTGCTAATCAGTGTTTTGAGATTAATTGTTGCTATTTGCTAAAAATCTCTCAGTGTATGAATAACATCCCAGCTTAAGTATTCCAGAAACCAAAAATTTCATATTTTTAAGGCTATCTAAATGTTTATCCCTGGAATCTCAACTATTTAAAAATTTTTATATTGCATAGATTGTATAATTCCATATGGCTTATTTATTTTGAATATATATGTAAAAAGGAATTGTTAACTGCCAGCTCTTGCAACCTAAATGTATTTGTTGACATGTTCTAAAGACTTCTAAGTACATTTATGGTATTGTATTTCACAGATTTTTTTTCTTTCTTGCCCCCAGGATACACATCTAACTGCAGATACATTCTTTTACACTTCTACCTTTGACTTACGAGAAACATTTCATTATTAGTGTCTATGCTAAAATGCTGGAATTTCATAACTAAAGTCTTGTGACTTTATTTAAAACCAATTTATTTGCGTTTGGATTTAATTTAAATATATATGTTTATATTTTTCCAAAATCAGGATCTAAAGATCTTTTAAAGAAATCACCCTTAAAAATATATTGTAAATGCTCTTTAATGAATTTTTAGTTCCAGACTTGCAGAGTAACTTCCTAGTTTACTCTTTGTTATTTTCTTGTATTCACTACCTTCCTCTTTGTGTCACTTTGTTTATTTTAAACCCAAGGTCTCCAAACAGACCTGTGTAGATAGCAAACTTGTTCCCATATGATCTTGGGTGAGACTGCTAAAGAAAGCCAAATTGAGTTTTCAGTTGGTTTAGTTGGCTTTCATTTAATTTGGCAGACAGATTTTCTAAGTACAGTGGAAAAAAAAAAGAGCCATGGTAAATACATCTAGAGAGGGTACAAGTTGTTAAATAAACAATAGCAACCTCTTAATTCTTTCTTGATATTAGTCGGTCTAGTCAGTGCTTTCAATTGCCTTAGACTTAGTCAAGAGAAAAGTGCAGAAATAGTAAAAAGAAAGGAGTTGAAGTATTGAAAGCGAAAAGAACTCATACTGAAGACTCCTAATTAATCAAACATTTGCATTGGTAACATGCTGGCATCTAGTGTCTATCTGCCTTTCTTAGTTTGAGATCATCTAAAAGGTACCTTCCTGGTTAAAATTTAAAATGCCTTTTTTTTTTTTTTTTTTAAATTCAGTAGATAATATGTCTTAACTTGAGTTTTGTAATCATGGAATTCTATTGAGTGTTTTATTTGATGATCATTGATACTTGTTGATACTTGGTTGTTATTCCAGTAGAACTTGGAAATAGTTTTCTTACTGTACTAATAATACTACAGACTCTCCTAAGACAGTAGTTAGGATCTCAGAATTTCCATGTTGTATCTGAAGCTCATTTTGATGATAAAGATAATAGCTGTCACTTGCTGAGCATTGACAGAATGCCAGGAACTTTATATATAGTCTCAGTTCTTAGCAGCAGCAGCAGCAGCAGCAGTTCTTGAACCACCCTGCAAAGCTAGCTGGTAATATCACCATTTAACTGATAAGAGACAGACTTAGAGAGGTTAAAATTTAACTCTGCTGTATGCTTAGCGTAGTAGTTTAAGAATATAAATTCTGAGACCAGATTGCCACTTAACTAGCTTTGTTGACATTAGGCAAGTTCTTCTCTCTGATCCAGTTTCCGTGTCCATGAAATGGGAATAATAATAGCACCTATCTCTTAAGACTGTTGTAGTATTGAGTTAATAAATGTAAAGCACTTAGAATAGAGTCTGGTATGTAATAAGCACTTAGCTTGCTTATTCTTAGCTTGCTGCTGTTACTCTGCTACAGCATGTATCAGGAATTATAGAAGTGACATGGCAAGTGTACAGGTTGGGGGTTGGAGAGACTATGGAAATATGCTGAAGTGGCGGAGAAACTGTTAGAAAGCAGGTTTGTTGAAAGGTAGTCACCTGAGAAACAACTTCTGAGATGCGAAGTGCAACAAGCATGCTGGGAGCTTGCCCCATTAAGATTCTATAGTATAGCCCTAGGGAATATTTCTCCAGGGAATAGTAGAAATGGATGATAATAAAGGTGTGTAAGCTCTTACCCCTTAAAGGGACACTGTACAAATGCGAGAAATTAGAAAGCTCCCCTCTAGTTGCAGTACCATTTTTTGCCTTAACCCAGGGAAACCACACATAAACGGACTCTGAAGGTGGAAGTTGTGCAGAGTCCAACCCAGAAAAGGACTCGGTCACCATCAAATCCTATCAAGTCGGTCCTGTGAAGAATTTTTATATTATGAAGGTTTAACTTATTTTATGTGAACACTATACCTGAGAACAGCTTTGTTAAACTGTTGACATATGTAGGGATTTATAAAGGCATCTGATACAAAATAGTTGCTGATTAAGCTATGAGTTGATCACACTCATATGCATATAAACATACACACACACACACAACTGGATGCTAGTTAGTATTTAATTTTATCTGTATTACCTCTTTCTTTTCCTGCATTGTTGTCGGGATCTGCTGGATTTTGTCCAGTTTTTAAATTTCTTTTGAATGTTTTTAATCAAGCTAATGCGGGTTTTTTTTTTTAATTAAAGTGGTTGCACTGTGTTAGAAATCTAAAATATTCCTTCTTTTTTTTTGAAAAGTAGTGATTTTACTGTACTTTCTCAACTTCATTTCCATTTGATTCTTGGGTCTCACAGGAATCCTTCAACTGCTTTCTACCAAGCGTTCCATTTGAACACGGTTCAGGAATCAAAGAACCTCTGGGATAGGTATGAATACTTGCATATGAAATGCATACATGCAACAGTGTATGCATGAATTGCTTTGCACTGTATACTGGTTTCTCATCGTTAAAACTGATCTTTATTATTTGGGGGTGGGGTGGGGAATCACATGGTATCTAGCATGAGACAAAGCAGCAAAATAAACCAAAAGGACAATATGTGTTTTAAATAGAATATAAACATACTTTCTTTGCACTTTAAAGTATATTTTTGAAGGGCTTACTCTATTGGATTTTATTACATGAAATATCCCCTTACCCATGTGCGTTTAATATAAAAACATGTTCTATTAAAAAAAAAAATACAGTTAACTTTGTGCTGTTTTATATAATTTCTCTCTAAAAAGCCTTAGTGACTCAAAGCAGAATGTTATTTCGTGTTAAGAAATTGGGGAAGGAAAAAGACTAAGGTATCAAAGTAGCAATCGTTTAATTCTTAGCAAGAAATTTTAACCTTAAGCTTGTTTGCTAGAATTCATTATATTTGCATTACAGTTTTATAAACCCTAAAATAGTTTTTCTCACAGAAATGTTGTCTAAATTTTTTTTTGTAACTTTTTAAAGTATAGACTGAAGTCTTGGACTTCACATATGGCAAAAGATACTTTGGTTTATCTTTCTGCTTAATACACATTTTAGATAGTATATGCTCTGTTCACTTATTTTGCTGAATATTTATTAGCACTCTATCAATCTGTGTCTAATTAACAGAAGTTGAGTGCAAACAATGTTTTTAAAATTCACAGAAAGCTTTGTTAGATTATTTTAACTCTGCCTGGCAGCGCATTTGTGTCCTTTGGCATAGTTTGGATAACACTCATGGACTCAACTCCATCTCTTATTAGAATAAAGTATTGCTGCTTGCATGTACATGTCATGCTAAGACATGGTCTGTAACAGTCCTTAATTCCTAGACTTGATTTACTGTATCACTCAGGATATTTTCTAACAAACTATCCTTTTGATAATGTGTTCCTTACTTAACTGAAAATGTTTTTAAATGGTTGCTTGTAGAACAAAAAGTTTACAATGTATAGTGCTGTATTTATAGATTGAATTTTTAAATTGTACAGCTATAGCAATATCAAGACATAAAAGTAAATTGTGGCATGAAACAGCATGAAGTTTTAATCATTCAGATGGCTTACCAATGTAGCCAGGGTGAGTGCTGTGGGGATGTACTTTATACTTTTCCCTTAGAGAAAGCAAAAATCACATTCTTCTTAGAAATGTTATAAAATGTTTCTTAGATATATGATAATTTATTTGAAATGGCTAACTTTCATGAGCCATGATAGCAATATGAATAATACCTATTATTTTCATCAAAATGATGTAGAAAGGTTTGAACTTTACTTTTTATAATTTGGATCTAATTAAAAGATTTCTTTTCATTATAAAGCAGCCATAGAAGTTGCCTCCTCATCATCTGTTACCGCTAAATACTCCTTATCTGTTTTCTTTTTTAGATCCTAGAAATATTTAAGGTATCAGAAGTGAGGCAAGTTGCTTTATCTATGGTTTCTCATGGGTTGAAAATATTTTCTCTTCTCCTTGGAGCCTCTTGTCCAGAGCCAAAGAAGTGTAATGGATACTTGGATAGTTGTCTATAGTGTGTTAGTGCCAAAATATAATCAGAACTTTTATTCTAGATCAGCCATTCTTCACTGTAAATTGACATGTTGGTACCAAGATGATAAACTCAACCCCGTGGAAACTAACTAGTTGTTTCCTTTTAGCTTTTCATCTAGCTTAATTTTCAGTTGAGGAGTAGTGGCTGGCTTTGTTAGTTCTAACCATCTACAGCTTCAGTGGGCAGATATCTATAAGCTTTTAAGGATGATATTATTAAATAGAACCCATTAAAGGATTTAAGGGGCTATACACTACTTACATCATTTACTCACTAAGAGGTATAAATTTGTCTTATCAGTGTGGATATATATGGTATTTCAGGCTCCCGTTTATGAAATCTTGGAAATCATTTTCAGTAGGGGCAGCTTTTAAGCCCTGTGCCAATTTTTATTAAACCTGCCCTAGATACATGAAGATCCTTGGGTTTGCCTTACTCAAAAGACTGGAATCTTTTTTTCCTAGAATTCTTTTAGCAGACTATCTTTTAATCAAAATATGGGTAACTAATATATCTTTCTCACATTGACTTAAAGCTATCCAGTGGCCTTTTTGTTTTCTCTACTGTTTAAATTAGAATTAGCAAGCTGAGAGACTTTCCATCAGTCTACCTCTGCCTATATTTAGATACTTCCTTTCTGTTGATATCCAATGCTTTATTCAGTTATTATACTAAAGTCGAAGCTCCTGTCAAGCCTTCCTTTCCCTTCTCCTGTAGGTGCCATCATTTTCTGTCTTCCCCATTTGTCATTTGCAGAGTCCTCAGGGAATCGGCTGAAACCATCACCAAATAAAGAACAGTAGATTCTAATAGCTAAAACAATACAACTTTTTCTTAGGAAACCCAAATTAATTGCATTGATTGTTTTATTAAAATGAATAATGTAGCTTCCAGGTTTCACTTTTTAAGCCCTGTGCCAATGTTTAGTGATAGCCTATCCCTTTGGCATTTCAGAACAGTAACTTGAAAATTTGACTTCCTATTTTTCTTCTTTAAAAAACCAACTTTCCAAACTTAATTATTGGCATTGCTTTGTTGCATCACAGAATTAGTTGAGAAAGTTACCCTGATAATCACAAGGGGATGGGCTCTCACTGGGAGTCCTTTGTGTGCATAAGCTAAGGTAAGAATTTATAGCAAACAACTTTTACCCTGTTGTAAATATCGAGTCAGGAAGATAAAGGAGTACTAAAGGGAAGAGACTTTACCTCAGGTAGACTAAAGAAAAAAATCAGGTAGCTTGTAAGGATTTATCCTTATTGATAAACACTTAAGAATGTTTCTGCCTTGATGAAGAAAATACTTAAAATGTAGTTAACAAATTAGAGTAACAGTGGCTAGGTACACCATCCGCTTGAGTCTTTTTGTCCTTCCTTATGACAGCACCAATATTTAAAAGAGATGAATAAGGAAAGTAGTACACATGAATTATTAGCTTAAAATGAATAAGTCTTTGGGTCTTTTACTCGGTTACTTGATGATGTCAGTTAAGTCTTTATAGTGATTATTTACTTTCCTCTGTTTATATCTGGTTTCTAAATTGTTGCATTAAAATGTTCTTATTAAATAATGTTAAGTATTTTGTGTTAGGAGTATCCCAAGTGGCTCAGTGGTAAAGAATCTGCCTGCCAAAGCAGGAGATGCAGGTTTGATCGCTGGGTTGGAAGATTCCCTGGAGAAGGAAATAGCAACCACTCCAGTATTCTTGCCTGGGAAATCCCATGGACAGAGGAGCCTGGCAGGCTATACAGTTCATGGGTTGGCAGAAGAGTCTAATACAATTTAGCAACGAAACAACAACAACAAGTTTTGTGTTAGAAAAGGTGTCCAACATTTCCTATGGTTATGAGATTCCACTTTTGAAGTTAGGAGTAAATCAGAACTAAACTATGAGGCGATTTGTTCTGTCCTCCTCCAGGAAGCTTGGATACATCATTAATACCCACTTACTAACCCAAATGGAAAAAAATCAAGTTTCAAAGAATTAACCATGGTGGGCTACTTGTTAGAGATTGTAACTGGTTAGTGTGCTCTCTTGATAATTACACTGTAAGTACTTTGAGGATATGAGCCCAAACTGTCGTAACCACACCAAATACATTTCTTAATAATTTGTACCTTTTAAGTACTTACATAATTTATTATCTGATTGTATTTTGACCAATTCCAATTAAGGGTATCTAGTAGAGGATAATCAGAGATGCTAAAAATTAGAGGAGGTTTTTAATGGTCTGTCATCTTTTTCCCAGGTGGCACTAGTGGTAAAGAACCCACCTGCCAGTGCAGGAGACGTAAGAGACACAGGTTCAATCCTTGGGTTGAGAAGATTCGTGGAGGAGGGAATGGCAACCCACTCCAGTATTCTTGCCTGGAGAATCCCATGGACAGAGGAGCGTGGCAGGCTCTAGTCCATGGGGTCACAAAGAGTTGGGCATGACTAAAGTGACTTAGCACGTCGCCTTTCTTGGGACTGGATCTCAGATGAAAATCCAAAAACATACTTATAAAATGTTCAAATGACATTAAAGCAGGAAGTCATAGCTATTATTGGATGATAGCATTTGTGAATTTAACTGTCTATATGCAGAAATTCAGAAAGTGAAAGAACGTGTATGTAAATTCAGAAAGGTTGAAACTTGAGTAGGTAGAGTAAAAAGTACCTAGATACACTAGTTGGCTGCATTTTATAGTTACTGGTTAGCAAATGACAGGCCTGCCACAAAAGCTAATGTAATGTGAGGCAATATTTATATAACTAGAATAAATAGGAAAAGATGGTGACAGACCTACTGTACTTCATTTCTGTAGGCTGGTTCCTCTAAATACAAAGCTAACTAGAAAATCTAATTTATATTCCACCTGGACAGCCAGGTGGGTATTTCAGTAGGAAGACTTGAGCTTATTTTTTTAAAGAAAATGGGTCCTCTTGGAAATAGCCCTGCCATCACTGGAAATAATAAAGCGGTCTTCCTGGCTGTTAGGAATGTTTGAGGTTTAGAGCCAGTTACTTTTAAAATACCTACTGTGCAGAGTATTATTGCACCGCTTAGTTCTAAAGGAAGAAAGAAAAGAGATAAGAAAAGTTTTAAAATTGATCTACTTCATTCTGTTTTGTCTTTGTTGCCCATTAGTTTCAGAAAACCTCAAAGAGCTGTGTATTTGTTTAAGAAATGGAGGCTTAACAGACCTTTGGAAGGTTAATGGAAGGTTAATAAAAGTCTTTCCCTATTAGGAGAGATTTCCCATGTCAGAGACAATTAAGTTGTGGCCACAAATTGAGAAACCAATGATTGGGTGGAATTCAGTTGTGCAGGCATGCTCAGTTGCTTCCTTCAGTCGTGTCTGACTCTTTGCGACCCTATGGACTATACAGCCTGCCAGGCTCCTCCAGGCAAGAATACTGGAGCGGGTTGCCATTTCCTTCTCCAGGGGATCTTCCTGACCTGGGATCCAACCCTTGGTCGATCCTGCATTGACAGGAAATTCTTTACTGCTGAGTTACCCAGGAAGCCCCAGAATTTGGTCATGAAGAGTTAAAAGACCAAGAAGGCACATTCCAGTTAGAGGAAGTACTGTGAGCCACTGTGGGAATATATGGTAAGGATGGTTAAATTTGATTGGTGCGTAAAACATTTGACGGTAACAGAGAAAAGATGGTAGATTTGTTAGAGACCAAAGATATTAGGAAGGTAATGAAGGTCTGAATTAGGCAATAGAGATGAAGAAAGGGGCTTCCTAGGTGGTGCTAGCAGTAAAGAGCCTGCCTGCCAATGCCAGAGATATTAGAGACATAGATCCAATCCCTGGATTGGGAAGATCCCCTGGAGAAGGTAATGGCAATCCACTCCAGTATTCTTGCCTGGATAATCCCATGGACAGAGGAGCCTGGTGGGCTACAGTCCATAGCACTGCAAAGAGACAAGACTGAAGTGACTTGGTGCGCTCGCACTTAGGAAAGGAAAGGATGAAGAAAGAATGGTTATCAGAAGGTGAGAATTAAAGAATTCTGCTACTGATAAGATATGACAGGGAAACAGTCAAATTTGACTTTGTCAGACCTAACTGAAGGAATAGTGGTACCATTACTAGTATTAGTGAAGTAATTGGTTTGGGAAGAAGAAAATAGTAATGGGATTTTGCTTTGAGCTGAAGAGCCAGTGGAAGGTCAAGGTGGAAATACTCAGGGTACAGCTCTAGTTGCAAACCTGCAGCTTGGTGGAGAAGTTAAGGCTAGAAGAGATTGAAGAATCTTTTATTTATTTGTTTCTTTGTTTATATTATCATTTTATTCTAGAATTCAGGCTTTAGGAAAGGCTCATGTTTTCTAGGAGCAGAGTAGTGAAAAGAGGACAGGCCAGGACCTTGGGCAACACTATCTACATTTAGAGAACGAGGGAAACTTTGAAGAAGATAAGTGGTCTTAGAGACCAGAAGATTCTAAGAATATTAATTCTTACCCAGAAAGAAGGGAAAATTTTTGAATCTCTATTTTGAAAAAATTTCAAGTTTACAGAAAAATTATAATAATACTGTTGACCCTTGAACAATGCGGGGATAAGGGGGTAACCAACCTTCTATGCATGAAAATTCCCATGTAACTTATAGTCAGCTCTCCATAGCCACAGTTCCTCCATATCTGTGGTTTTGTATACATGGATTCAACCAACCTTAGACTGTGTAGTGCTGTAGTATGACTATTGGAAAAATCCACGTATTAATATTAAGTGAACCCACACAGTTCAAATCCATGTTGTTCAAGAGTCAGCTGTACAAAAGCGTTTCAGTAATCTTACCAGATTTGACATTTGTTAGCATTTAGTCACACTTGCTTTATCACCCTAACATACTATTTAGGAACCATTTAAGAGTAACTTGCAGATATCATGTTCATTAATCCCAAAATACTTTAGCATGTACTTCCTATTATGTAAAAATAGTATAGCTACCAAATTCAGATTTGTTAGACTTACCTAATATGTAACATACAGTTCATGTACACATTCTGTCAGTTGTCCCAGTAATGTCCTTCATGACCATTTTTCACCTGATCAAAGAGCCTAAAAAGATCACAGATTACATTTAATTATGAAACATTTGTCTTTTTTCCTGTCTTATATAAATAAATATCGTATCAGTCTTCTTTAAGATTGTTCAAATAGTCACTAAAAAAGGAGGTGTCAGTGTTCTGCTTGAATAACAGGGAAAAATGCATCTGCCATTTTACAGATGCATGTCTTTTTACAGTCTGTGTTACAGGGATTGGGAAGGAGAGAGATGAAGGGGTGTGCTGATTGGAATCCAGCTAAAACAACTACTGGGATTGGAGAAGTTTTTAAGAAGAGTCATATTTCTTAAAGTTTAGTAGGAAGTGGCAATGGAAGGAGAACATGCGGATATTAATGAGGGTATATCCCTTACAAGAGAAATTGAGGTGTATTCATATACCAGTTTTTTGTGTACTATGGTTTTTATACATATGTATTAAGCTGGGACTTTAATTAAGTAGAGAAAAATAGTATAATTTGAAGACATTCTTACTCACCACTTGGGTTTACAAAATATGTGATTGCTGTCGTTTATAGTCTGTTTTATCCTCCTAGTTTTATTGTGATAGTTGCCTAAGGTGGATTGTTTCATGCCAGATTTTTAACCATAGATCTGTATCTCATTGTCTGAAGTGGTGTTTCAGTGGATCCTAAGCATTTGTTCTCCTATCAGCTTTTCTGAGAGTAATGGAAATAGGACACCTGACATGCTGATACTATTTTCAGCACATGACTGGACTTCAGAATTGGTGATGAGAAATTATTAACTGCTCATCGATTACAATATGCTTCTTTGTGCATGTGCTTACCACCTTCCTCTTTAGTTAGTAAATTTTCTCCATACAAGTCACCACAACGTACCTACTCTGAAAGGTCATGATAGTTATTTTTAGGTTGAAACTTGAAAAGCAGTTTTAAAACATGGAAATAGTTGGTAAGATCTCTTTATTATTGTTGATATTAATAGTTTAACTTTTCACCGAATAGATTTTAAGTAAATCAAACCCTTGAACAGAACAATGTGTGTATAATTTGCTAAACCCATCTCTTTTTTTTTCCTACAGAATCTAGAACTCTGTAGCAAAGCTTTTTAAGAAAAGACTCTTACTGAATTTGTTCAGATGACAAGGAAATTCAAATATAGCCTGAAATTGTTGAACCAGATCAAACATACAACATCTGTTTGGAGGTTTTTTTCCATTCTAGTTCCTAACAGTTTAAAAATATGAATTCATACCTCTTCTGTATACTGAAACCTGCAGATAGTTTTGGCAACCTGTTGGGAAGAAAGAAATATTAAGTGGAATTACTTTAATATTTTTATTTTCAGTAAGATTTGGGTTGGTAGGTAGTTAGACAAGAGAAATGACTGATTCCATTCCAGCTGACATTCTTTGTGTGTGTGCATGTACTTGTACTAATATTCTAAATCATGCAAATCAGGAAATGTATTAGATTTTGTGATTGCCATAGATCATCTATATGCATTTGCTTACCAGAAATTAGCTTCTATGTTTAAGTTTCACTTGACGACTTCTAAAATATTTTCCACGTTTGACAAGTAAATTTAGATGGTAATAATTTAGAATATGTATTCATTGATAAATATCCTTAAACAGCATTTTTATGCTCTTTTGTTTCCTGGTTATTGTCAAAGTGTAAAGATTTTGGTTATAAATAGGAAAAGATTTGGAGGGTGCTCATGGTATTTTTTTCAGTTTTTAATTTAATTGTGATATTTGGCACGGAAATAGTGGTGGTGTAACCTATATCCTGGAAGCCAAAAACATCTTTCTACATGTCTACTTGGTGGTAATTTCAAGGTAAAGAAGTATTCTCCTTCTAGCCCTGTGCACTATTAGAAGGAGAACAAGAAGGGAAAAAGAGTTGTTGTGTCTGACTAATCCCACTCCTGTTCACAGTGTCTATTAACCATTAATCTTCAGAAAATTTCTGTATTTACAGCAGCTGTTTCTTAGATATTACTTTGTCCAGAAAATGTTGCTAAATACGTGTCTGGAATGGTCATAACATAGTTTGTTTCACGAAATTAGATGTTAACTCTTAAACATAACATGATATTTAAATAAGAACAGTTCTATTCGCTTTATGTTAACTGTTCTTAACAAAGCTCAAAGTCAAATATGCAGCTTTCTGTTAACAAAGCCTGCAGAATGTTATTGCATGTATTTGAGTAATACATTGCTGGCTTCCACTTACTTTGTTTTTCCATTTTTATCTTCTCCCACCCCCGATTTCAATTTTTTGTTTTTTTGGTATCCTCTACAAACTTTTTTTTGAAAGAGAAGTATAAATCATTGTGAGTAAACATGATCAATCTATCTGTAACTATCTTGTTAAAGCTCTTTTTCCAAAGCTATATTATTTTTATATGTTGATTTCTTGAAACACTGTCTTTCCAGTGTTCTTATTCTGCTAGGTACATTTGGACCGATTTTTTTCCCTATAAGTTTATCTTTGATATTTCTAGCCTGATTTCTCTTATACATATGGAAAGTCTGTATGTAATTATCAGGGGCATGTGGGTTGCTCCATATCCCCCCTTTCTCCATTAAAAAATAAGCATTTCTGACCTTTTATAGAGAAGCTACGCAGTATAAAAATCAATGCTTGCTTGCTAGAGAAGCAAGCATTGATTTTTATACTGTGTAGGATATCTCAGAACAGTGTAGTGAACTTTTTAAAGAATTGTTGTTTACACTTTAAAAGTGAAATTTTGTACCAAAAGAAGCTAAGCACATGCATTCAAATAGCAAGTTCCTTTAGAAACTCATATACAGGTTTGTCTGGTTTCACTTATAAGTTTTCAAATAATGACTTGGAAATTGCAAATGGCCTACCTCTTTGCCCCTATGCTCACTCTCTTATTCTGTTAATATAAGTTTGCCATAAAATTAGCTAAATGATGGTAAACTTTAGCCTGGTTCTTGCTGGGCTAAAAGAACATTTAATAGCTCATTCTCAGTTCAGTAGAAATTTTTTCCTCAAAAATTAAAGAATGAAATGATAATGATAGGAAATATTCAAGATTTGTTTTTGATAGCAATCTTGCCAGAGATGCAAGATTATGATTGATATGTTAGAATAACTTCTAAATAAATACTCATTTTTAGGAGAATTCTAAGTTAAATTTTAAAGGATCTCTAATTAATCTTAACTCTTTCATCTACAAGCACTTCATTTACTCAATTTTATTTCAAATTTTTAATAAGAATTTCCTACATGTTAGAATTTAGTGATTGAAACTCTTCAGTTGTGAGCCTTGTTCTTGGTAGCAACTAATTTTGAGAATGCATGCTTGAGGAAAAATTGACAGAGAAGTTTTATATATTTTTAATGTGTACAACTCTTACATCGTAAATTTCCCATATATTTGTATGGTGCACGCAACCTTAAAGTACCATTTTTATAAGTGTCACAGTACAAATAAGTAAATCTGCTTTATATGGCTGGTTTAATTCTATCTTTCAGAGATTTTTTTTCCAGGCATTTATCATAACAGTGCTTTTTGTTGGTAGGTCCTTTACTAAAAGACCGAGTAGTCGGCCATTTAAATGACCAGTTCATCAAAGTCTTACAGACAAGCAACTTACCAGCATTACTGATTATATAGTTCAGGAAGCATTTACTTTGCTAAATATGGCTGTGTATTGTATCTTCTCATGGGTCTGGAGAAGATTTACCCTCAAAAGAGTAAATCATTAAAGTAACTTCTTTTGTTTTTTAAAATATGGTAGTATTTTGGTTGATAGGACAGTTGTGTAAAAACATTCTAAAAGCATTTTGATAGTAATGTTGATGAAATGACCACAACCTTCAGCTATTATTTATCCTAATAAATATGGATTTTTGCCTTCACCAGGTGATTACATTGTAAGGCTGTCCTTTGAAAATAAAATCTTTGATTTTGTTGAAGTCAAATGTGTTGTCAGGTTACATTTGGAAAGATTATATTTGTAAACTGAAAAAATTCAAGTAGATCTTCAGATTACATAGAAGACTTTTAAATGACCGTGTGTATTTAATAGAAAGTTTAGCATTAAAAGTTAAAATCTATAACAACATAACTCCAGCCCCCTATATTTGGGTCAAATATCTCTGGAGATGGCTGCAGAGTTTCCTTTACGATGCTGTCTTTGAGTTTTTTTATAACTTTGCACATCTACTCTTCTTCAATAAGAGCTTTCCTCTTTCCCCCTCCCCTTTACCCCATTATGCTATTTTATTTAGGGGTTTAATGTAGGCAGAAATGTGCCCATAAATGTGTGGGTTACCTTTCTATGGATTACTGCCAACTAAAAATATAAATCAGCATTCTTATCAAACAGAAAATTCAAGCAGAAAATGATAATATTACTTTCCAATGATTAAAACAGGTGCCCAATTGAAGCTTTTTTATAAACATTTAATAAATTTAAGATTATGTTCTCAATGAAGTAATTTTTACAATTATTTAATCTTCCTATCCCCATATTTTCTTCCATGCCCATACACAGATGAGCAGTAGGATTACTTTTGAGTAGGATACATTGTTATATCTATTACATAAAACATGTACTAAAATTTTCCATCATGTTGTCTAATTTTAAAACTGGGGATGATAAAGATAGACTTGGATTTAGGTATTAAGTTGAATGCTGTCTTGAGCATTTAATGATTGATATAGATTATTACTGATCCAGCCACCTGTGTCTAGAAACTGGTATGGATGTGGACCAAACAATATAACTCAAGTGCCATTCTGCAGGACTATAAAGCTATCTATACCAGGTTATGGTGTTAAATCATAATTTCTGGATCATGATCTTAAACCTTTGATGGGTTCCATTTCTACTTGACTCTTTACCGACAAGTATTCCTGATGGCCTGAAAGTCCATGTTATTTAAAGCTTGAAGTATCCAGATCAAATATGAGATTATTTTACATTAAAAAAAAAAGTTAAGTATAAAATATCAGTTGTGTAATCTTGGTAAAACATAAACCTTTGCTATAAAAGATTTTTAAAGGCTATTTGATTAAAACACTTATTTACTTAAACTCTTTGCTAGAATTTTTTTTAGAATTCAGCATCGGAGGAGGAATGTGACATAATAATGATCGAAAGCCGAAAGTTTAAAAGTTGTGATGCCCTCACATGGTTGAAGGGTTATTCTAGCTTCTAAGGACTGAATGTTGTCCACAAGAGTGTCTCATCAGGTCATAAATTGGTAAGACTTAATGGATTAGATTTTATGTATTATACCTGATGTTATTGTATTGAGATGAGTATTTATGAACAAACTGAGCACATTGTATAACGTAAGAGTATAGTATTAAATATATACATTAAAACTTTGAATTTTTAATACTTGGAGTATGTAATCCTTTCAGAGTCTGAAGGCCGTATCTTTGCAGTGGTGTTTAATAAACAGTTTAAAAAATAAAGTGACATCCTATATCATAATATGATTATTTAAATATTGCTATTGCATCTGCTGTAGATGCTTACAATATAATTAGGGACCCCATATACCTTCTAATTAATATCCCAATAAATATTTGAGAAATACTAATCTTTTATAGAAGTTTTACATCCACTTTTTTCATAAAATATAATTTGAATTAATTACTTATAGGATTTTATTTTTCATGCTATCTCTAAAAATAAAAGCTGAAGAAATTCTCTCAGTTCTTAATTGAGAATACCTAAGATGATAATCGGAGAAGGCAATGGCACCCCACTCCAGTACTCTTGCCTGGAAAATCCCATGGGTGGAGGAGCCTGGTAGGCTGCAGACCCATGGGGTCGCTAGGAGTCGGACATGACTGAGTGACTTCACTTTCACTTTTCCCTTTCATGCACTGGAGAAGGAAATGGCAACCCACTCCAGTATTCTTGCCTGGAGAATCCCAGGGACGGGGGAGCCTGGTGGGCTGCCGTCTATGGGGTCGCACAGAGTCGGACACGACTGAAGCGACTTAGCAACAGCAATAGCAAGATGATAATATCAAATGAAAATAATATATCAGAAGTCATTATACATTATTTGTATACCCTGAAAAAACATTTCCTTTCAGAATTGTGTTCTGCTTAGAAAGCAGAAATTTGTAAACTTGTGTTATAATATGCTTTCTAATTTTGCTTTGTTTTACACAGCTGTATTTTGTAGGGGAACTCTTAAAATAATATGGTTTAGATTAGGATAATACAGTTTAGATTTAGGATATCTTAATCCTCAATCTGATCATCATATTTTGCATATGAAGAAAAAGAATCTATGTTAAGATATATTTCCAAGGTTATACAGAAAATATTAGAATTAATACTTTTCATTAAAGTATGGTACACACATTCTGTAAGTCTGTCAGAGATATTTGAAAAAGCATCATCTAAATAGACTATGATATCTATTTCTAAGCTTACTCTTAATCAGAAGTAAGTTATTCTTTTGTACACATTCATACTAATTCTTTTTAATTATATTCTAAATTGCTTCAGATAATAGTATTCCATGACTTCATTTTGATCATATTTTGTATATAAACTTAAAAGTTTCTTAAACCAGTAATAGCTATCAGTGGTAGTCTGGAAGGAAATACAACAAACTAATAGCAATTGTCCCTTATTCGATATATGTTTTTCATTTTTATTTTTTAATAAGTTCTAATTTCTTTAGTAAGATATCTATATTTAGTAGTCAGTGGGTAGGCTTCAGAGGGTCATGAAGCCTGTGGAATTTTGGATAGAACATTATGTATGTTTTCAGTGAAAGGTTCAGAGCCTTTGCCAGGTTTTCAAAAACAGTTGGGTAACATTGCTAGTGAATGTTTGTGTCTAAGAAACAGGCCTTGTTAGACACCCAAATATGTGACTTATGAAAGAAATTTTTAATAAGTACACTAATATGTGACTCTTACTGATATTTATCCAAGGCTAGTTTATTATGAGTGTTCATTAGACTGATGGAACAAATCAGAGCCTAATTGCTTTTAGTTTAGAATAAATCCTTCCAGTCGCTGTGATCAGGTGCTGATTGGATTTCTCCACAGAGTAGTTGTTGTTTTGCTACTTAGGGGTTGCTATATGTCAGAGACTGCTGAGTAAAAATATGCAACATGATAACATGCCAAGTATTTTTAACCTGTTATTTCATTTAATTTTCACAACAGATGTATAGATACTATCAATAGCCTCAGTTTATAGAGAAGGAAAGTGAAAGCTTAGATTAAGGAAATTTCTCAGGTCACATAGCCATTAAGTGGTGAAACTAGGGTTCAGATCTAGCTTTCTTAGTGGAACCTGGGCTCTCAGTTGTATGCAGGTCTAGAGAGTAACCCTGGAAAACTTGAAGGATAAGATAAGGGAGAATTTCATTTTATATGAAGATATGAATACATAATTTTGATTTCTTTTGAATTTTAGTAGCAGGGGATCATCCTCATTATAAAACCGTCTTTTAAAGCACTTGCCAAAAAACAAATTTGATAGGTTGCTTACTATCTAAAATTGTTTATTGCATTGTAAAATAACCTCCATTTAAATTTAATGCTTATAATTATAAATAAGTGTATATGTATTAGAAAGTTTTAGTACTTACTGGAATAGTATTATACCAAGTGTAACCATTAAGGAGTTCACCCTTTAATATTTAGGATCTATAAATAGGAAACACCATCAGCAGTTTAAAAAGCTACTTCAGGTTGCAAATTTTGAGATAGGGAGATGAGTCAAATGTAAAACCCCCTACTAAGCTACATCACATTTGCCCTTAGTTGTGAATAATTCCATTAAGAAACCTCTTTTATATTTACTTTTTAAATATTTATGTAACAAATTTATTTTTGGGGGGTTGCAAAAACAGGATTTTTTTGTTGAGCAACTACTTGGTGCAAGTCCTTTTCATTGGTTTAATTTTATTTTCAGATGAACTCCAAACCTTAAAACATTTAGCCTGTTTTTAAGTGTTTGTAATATTACTTAAAACCAAATGAAACTGTACCTTACTAATACAAATTGTGTAGTTAACGTGTTAAGTATTTACCATGTGCCAGACACAGTGCATTATCTCACTGAATCTGAGCATCTGGTCCTATTTATTATCCTTTGGAGAGGCTAAATAATTGGTGTGAAGTCATATCATAAAAGAAATCAAATGGGGATTCAAACCTGGGTATGACTTCAGAGCAAAAACCTTTTATTTGGTACCACTTCTGAGTCTAGAATTATAAATCTGAGTTAGAAGGGAATGGGGTGGTCATTTAGTCAAACCTCTGCCTTATACTTGAATTATGTCTACAGCATACCTTCCAAGTTGTCATGTAGCCTTCGAACACCTCCAGTAATGTTTATCTTAGCTTCCTGGTCTTCTTTCTTTTTCCATTTCATGTTTAAACCTTTTATAAACCCTTCTTGTATAGCAGAGACTCTAAAATGTGAAGCAGAAAAATACCTTGCAATCATTTAAAGACTTAGTAGAGAGGTTAGGTTTGTGTAAAAATGTAAGCCGTACTACAAACTCTATGGAAACATTGAACTGAGAATATTCTGTAGTTAGTTCTGTTAGTTTTCATAGCAGCTGTAATCAAGAATATGGGTTCCAGTTCATGGCCATAAGTCATGGTTTTTAGTTCTGAAGCTCTTTTTCAATGGATAAGGAGGCATTGCTTAACATCTTCGAGATCGCGAGATGTTTCCTCTCTTCCTAATTGTTGATTCTAGAGGTGATACAAGGGTTTCATGGGACTCCTTTATATGTGCATTGATCCCCAGTATAAAAAGAGTGAAGTATATCTGAATTTCTTCAGAATCCTGGATCTACTTCACTTAGAACTTTTACTTGTTCATGATGCACACTTAAAGACATGACAGTTTGAGCTGTCAGCTTTCTCTGACCTGACCAAACCAGCAAGCCTTGGAACTCCTCTTGCCACTTTCAGGATAGATTTTGGTTTCATTTTCTTCTTCCCTATGACTGAATTTTAAAGTCCAACTTTATTTTCCACAAAGTCTACTATGACTTTGTCACCCCCACAGAACTAAGTTTTACTGGCATAATTTTGTCAGAAGTAACCTGCAAATCCATAGCGCTCTGACTTTTCTTTTCCTCAGACTTACAGTTTCTCTACTTCAGTTGTCTATGTTATATAGAAACTGTTACACTTCCTCCTTTTCAGTGAATAACAACCAGATGAAAGGAATATCAGAAAAAAGTTTATTGGGTTTTTATTTAAGCTGACTTTGTCAGGGAGGAAAAGAAATTCTAATGAAGTCTTCTCGTTTTTATTATGTTCCTATGATATCTTTAGTTTCTAACAGTTTAAGTAACTGGTTAATTTCTTAACAATTTTTCCCAGCACAGTAAGCTCAACTTGCCATAAGTTCATGTTGAACTTATAAAATATAATTAGATAATATATTAAATACTATATGTTTTATTCAGTTAAATGTTCAATACCAATTATGTGCAGAGTGTTGTAATAAGTAGACCCTCGAGATGCACACAGTTCCTACCTTTACGGTTTAATTCAAGGAAGAACATTCAGTGACGACAACAAAAACAATTATTTATGGAAGAGTCAGAGGGATAGGGCCTATTGGCAAGAAAGGGAGAGGGCAAAGATTATGTTGGTAAAGCATCCCATTTCATTTTATTCTTATCTCTAGAATTTAAACTGATTTAACAAATTTCAGATCATGATGTAAATCTAGAAACCATCATAAAAATTTTATATAAATTGACGTGTACAAACTATTGTAAAGTTCTGTCATTAGCCATGTCTATTTTATAGAATTGTTATTGCCTGTAATAATTCAGGACATGGATCTCGGTTGAAATGGGAAAAAGCAGGGAGTCCCTGGTTGGTCCAGTGGTTAGGACATGGCACTTTCACTGCCGAGGGCCCAGGTTAAAAAGAAGAAATGAGAAAAAGTAATTAGCTGTTAAGACTTTTTGCCATTGAAGATGTGAATTTTTGAGCACATTTCTCCAAGAGTGAGAAAACCTTGTAACCTTTTAAATTTTATAATACTGCTACTTTATACTTTTCTTTATTGTCCCAGAATCCCTTTTTGAGTTAAGTAATTCTAAAGCAGTGATTCTCAAGTAAGGAAAATATAGTTTAGAAGCAAAACAACACTTTATCCCACTCTTTTGAGTTTTTAGTAATATTTATTGTTGAAATGTCATACACTAAAGAAAGGCATGAGATATTTTTGGTTAAACTGGTTTTTGGAAATTTTTATGTTGGATTAAACTGATTAAGTTTTATATCTCAGTGGCCTTTGGAAAAGTTTCCTACAGTAAGTTAAGATTATTTATATCTAAGCAATGAAACTTTAAGATCCTATCAGAGATCAAAGAATTTTACTAATGTTCAATTCACAGGAATGCTGTGCTTCATAAACATTGATGTAAGTTTAAATCTCAAGTCAAACAATTTTTATTAGCATATATTTTGTGATTGCAGTGAATCTTTAACAAAGAGTACAAAGTAATCAAAGAAGTACAAAGAAATCAAGTCGATTTAAAGCATAACTAGCATTATTTCTTTCTTTGGGAAAGACCATAAAGGCTGTTTCTTAATACTAATCATAATTTTTATTTGTACCTTACTGGTTCATTTTTAATCCAAGATACACTGGGATAGTAAACCTTAAACACTGTCAAAATCCAAATTGATCCAAACAATAGAAGGAACAAAAAAATTTTGAGTACTACTATTGTAAAAAGTCTCATATAATTCTTACAGCAATCCTTTATGGTAGGTAGAAACCATGACCTATTTTACAGATGAGGAAACTGGTTTCAGTATGTTAACTTGGTAAGAGCACCTCATTAGTAAGTAGTGGAGTTGGGATTTTAAAGCGAGCTTGTCTAATTCTAAAGCCTATGTTCTTAAACCCCTTTATTACTCTTGGAGAATTCAGCTTTTTGCTTAGGCAGCTGCTAAGAAGTCAACTGTCTTACCCCCAGAGTGAAGAAGAGAGCAAAAGACAGTTAAGCCAAATGGTAGTGAAGTGATAACCTAGACAGTTGTAAATCTTCAGGGTATGCCTTCACAGTACTCTTCTTAGATTTGTTGAAGATGAGCAACTTAATTCTTTGCTCAAACCCAGGCCAACCTAAATTTTTAAAACATCCCAAATGCAAAACATTCATTGATTTATTAAAAGTAAAATAGACCAGATTTTTTTCCCCTGATGTAGTATTCTCTTCATTTTATTGAAGGGTAATGACACATGCTTGGTGCTGTCCCTTTAGTCTAATTCATAATGAAGCAACTATCTGTTTAAAAACCTCATAATACTTTCACTTTTATTCTTCTGGGTTTATCCCTATTTTGAAACAGTTCCTTGATAACCTTCATTCTTATTTATTACTATTCTTGGACTTTGGGGACAGATTAGGAAGGGATATAATATGGTAAAGGTTAATTATTAACCTGCGAACAAAAGCTGGGTTTTAGTCAGATAACCCTAATGGTTAACCTGATACAGTTTTACTTTGTCAAATATATTGTTCATAGAATTATGCTTTTCCTATAGAAGCTTTTTAAAATAACATCTCTGAAGGCATAAATGAAGAGATTAGCTGCAAGACAAGCAAAAATTATGACCTCTTCACTGGTATTTGGCATTTGATGTTCAAGGGGATAGTCTCATTTTGACTCATTTGGTTAGGCCTCATTGTGGAAATGGGATTGAGAGGATTTGTTCAAGAATAGCTGCTTAGTTTAAAAAATTAGTATGTGGAATGCTTGACAAGGAAGAGACAATTATGAGGCTATTCAGTGAAAGAAATAATTAGCTTTCTCAAGAAAAGGTAGTTTCTTCCCAGCCCATCTTCTGTAACTTTTTACCTGCTGGTCTTCTCCAATGTCCTGGCCCTATTTGTCTTCATTCTTTAGCTAGGCTCATCTCTCACAGTTTGAGCTACCTACCACATTCTGACAACTCTCAAATCTAGACTCCTTGCCACAGATTACTCTATAGAGTTCTACATACCTATTTCTAGTAACCTTATTTCTCAACTTTTGTTTCTCCACCGTGATCTATATCTCAGACTCAGCAGCCCCAAATGTAGCTTAAAATGTCTCATTTCCATCTGCAAGTTTCTTTCCCACTCACTCCCCACCCCTCAAAAAATCTTAATAATCTTTCTTATGACCCATTAACCATCTCCCCACTCTTGAGTTGCTCCGTACTAAAAACTGCAGTCATTCTTGGTGTTTTCTATGTTACAGGTGACCCTCATTTTTATCACCCCTCTGATTTCTCAAAGATTCTCTGTGCTTGAGTTATAAAACTTTCATTTTCCCTTGCTTAATCCCTGTGACCGAGCATTTTGCAGTGTACAGCTATTCCCTTTACTCCTTTACTTGCTTGGGTAACTTTTTTAAGACCTGTCTTGAATGTTACTATCCTTTCTTCTCACTGAATCTGCACCCCTCTTCCCTTCCCTCCCCTCCCCTACCCACCCAAACACACACACACCACCACATTGGAGTAGTTAGAGTGTTGTCATAAGTCTCTAAATGATGAAGGAAAAAAGCCCAATAAGAGTAATTTGCCTCTGGACATAGTAAACCTGAGGTGAGGCTAAGTTGCAATGTGTATTTGCTAATTCCACATCTAGTGGTCTTCCCTGTGATGAACACTGTCTAACTTCATGTTCTTCCACCCAATATTTGTTGAGTATTGTGTGTGTGCAGAGGAGACAGATTGGATTTTTATTTTATTTTTTTAACAAAAGTGTCATCTAGAAAGGTAAGCATTACTGAGATTTGGCTATTAGGAAATAAGAGGCAGAAGTTTGTTCAGGATTTATGACCTGTTACCACCAAAGGTATTTGAATTACCTAGGTATATGGATTATTTCATTGATATTAGCAAGAACATATATATAGCAAGTTTAGTTTCAAATTGAAAATGAGAAATAAGAGTAAGGAATGTTTCCTCAATTATTTGTTTTGTGTTTGGTTAAAATAGTAGCATTACCCAAGTTTATTAAATACCAAGGAATGTTGGAAAAAGTCAGTTTTGCTGTTAAGTGTAGGAAATGATTTGGAGGTGATCCAGTACAGCTACTTTGTGTTACAACTTTAAGAAAAAAAAGGCCCCAGAGTCAGCATAGCAGGTAATGTATTCAGGACTCAAATTCCAGGTATACAGTTTTTGAGTCTTAAGTTCTATAGCTTCTTTATTAAATGTCTGCCAGCCTCATGGTAGATTGTTAGAGCTTTTGTGTGGTAGGAGATTGATGAAACGGTTAGAACACACCCTGTATGCTGAGTGCTGCGAGTGTAGTGTGAAGCATGACTTACTGTATTGCTTCTGGAAGAGTTACAGAATGCTTTCCAGAAGAGAAAATATTTGAGCTGAAAGCTCTAAAAGAATGGTAGAGTATTTAGAGAATGAGAAGCAGTATCAACAAAGAGAATAAAAGTAAACCACGGAGCACCTTAAGGAGTTTAGGCTTTTCAGTTCAGAAGTTGCAGGCATTTGGAGTTGGGGGGAGGTGAGGTGGGATAATGTAAAGGTTAGTGTTAGAGACGCATATAGTAAGCTAGTTCCTGCTTCTTCCCCCTCTTCCCCCGCCACACACACTTTGGCCCATTTGTATGTGATTGCTGAAGAATTCTAAGTTACTTTAAAAATTGTAGATGAATTTAGCTACATAAAAAGGTTGTTTTTGTAATAGGCCCACTGCTAGGTAAAAATTTATTCAATGCTTCTTGGCCTCTGAAATGAAATGCAAATCTTAAGAGCTTTACATTTTTGTTTTTATTGCCCTTGACATTCTTTTTTATTATGTTCTTTCTCCAGTTTTGTTCATTTTCATACACTTACACCATGAAAATTTCCTTAGTTGGTGACAGTGTTATTATTTCCTCATACGCAAAGGGATGGAATGCCATATTGTTGACCATTTAAAGGAGAATTGATCTTAACGACAAAATGGCTGTTAAACATAGTCCTTTCCCTGGAAGTCTTTTTCTTAATCTTGATCCTTTTCCTAACACAGCTGGAAGAATTTGAGCTTTTATGTGTTTATAATGTCTTCATTCATATTAAGAATTTTTATTGAATTTTTCTCTTCTACTGAAGTTTTGTATTTTGTAGGAAAGATAGTTCTTAAAATCAGTATCAGAAACCATAGAACTTTTACTAGGTTAACCTATATGGTACTTTAATCACTAAATTCTGATATTTTTAGATGTTGATTAACTAACAGCTTCTATCCCAGCAGACTAAAGGAAATGGCTTTAGAATATCTCAAATGAATATATGGAACTATATCCACTATGTTATTTTTCAGTATAACTATGTTAATAGGTTTTTGTTAGTTATTCTGAACATGAGTTGGGAAAAATACCTTCCTAGTCTCTCTCCTTTTTTTACTCTCGGATACCAGTGTACATCTCAGTCTAGATAATTGTCAGTGTGTTATTTTCCCAGTCTCCAGGAAGTAAAGTTAGCCAGGACTATAGTGTCAAATTTTTAATTTAGGCTTAAACACCTCTGTTATGTGTCCTTCACTCCCCTGTAATTACGCTATCACCAAATTACCAGTTGCTGCTTTGTAAACAGTAAAATGAATTCTCTTTCAAGAGAGTCTCCTTTAAATGTAAGCACTCCAACATTGGGGAAAATGCTACCCTCCTCCTACCCCTTTCTCACACCCTTTCTTTTTTCAGTCTGACTCAGAGGAAGGAAATAACTTTTTCATTGTGTCAAACCTTGCCTAATGCTAGTCTAATAAGAAATAACAGTTAGTGCATAAGCTCATTTATCTTATGTAGGTATGATTTCATGTTCTTGTAATTTAAGTATTTAACTTGAAGTAATAGAATGTTAAACTTTCTTAGTTTATTGGAATGTTTGGACTGTAATGGTAAAATTGCTACGCTGTTTTCCTTTTATATAAGTCTCCTGACTGAATTTTTATATCTTCCATCTTGACTTTTTTAACAGAAAAATATTTTTAGTTTGGCTAGTTTTTAAGTTGTTTCCTTAGAGTAGCTCAAGAAAAATATGTATATAATTATATCAGAATTTTACTATCAAATAATAATTCCACCAAAATATCATAACTTTGAAGTGTAAAGAAATCTGGAAAAAAAATAAAAAAGATCTTACCAATACTTTATTTAGAATTCATTTTTTAATGCAACACTGTGTAAGTTTATGTAGCCTGTTGTATCTTAGATACTTATCCGAGATACTTTTACTATTTAGTTACCAGCATCACTTTGAACAGAAATAACTATACTGGGAGTTATGTTTTTAAGTGATTTTAATTCACCCTAAGCCAAGGAAATAAATTTTACAAGTCACAAGTATCATGTATATTAATAGTTTCCTGTGTTAAACATAGTACCTAATCTTTCAGAAAGAAAAAGTTCCAAAAGCAAGTGGAGTTGTTGGTCCTCTTCCCTCCTTTCTTCCTTTCTTGTTTCCTGTCTGCCATTTGGTTATGTCTTAAGTTCACACTGTAATAACTCCTTTATGAGTCATTTTCATTTTGGAAAATGTTTTTCAGTATTCTTCAAAGTGCGTGAAAGTAGTCTTCAGTCCTTGTTCGCCTTCTGCCTGCCTTCACAAACAGATAGCTGTTTGTGTGTGTGTGTTTCCACTCTCTCTGCGTATACAAGCAAATACATAATATCTTCCTCTTCACATAAATGATAATATATACACATCATATAGTTTCCATCTCAGTACACAGAACAGCATCTTTGTGGGGTTTTTTTTTTTTCTTACTAAATGGCTAGTATTAAATGAATGGCTATACCATGATTTATTTAACCCCTTCCCTATTGCTAGTCAGAAACCTTGCTGTTACAACGTTGTAATGAGTAGTTTTGTCAATATATTTTTCCTATGTATGTAAAAATATCTGTTGGATAAATACCTACTTGTAGTGTTGCTGACTTAAAGAGTGAGACTGTGTGTGTATGTGCAAAATTTATTAGATGTAACCAAATTGCTCTCTATAAGGATTATACCATTATACCATTTTTCACCAGCACAGCAAGAGAAGGCCCATTTTCCCATAGCCTCACTAATCTTGCATTAAACTTAAATATGTTTGCCAGTGTGTTTAGGGAAATAATATCACATATTATAGTTTCAGTCTATATTTTTATTATGAGATATAGAGTATTTTTTAATGTCTTGTGAATGTTCATGTGTATTCTACCCATTTTTCTATTGGGGCTTCTTTGTCTTACAGATTTATAGAAGTACTTCATATATTTTGAGGCATATAGTTAGAAAGGCCTCTCCCACTCCAAAACAGTAAAGAATTCCTTCCTAAATGGACTTCTTTAAGGTCACTGATAGGAGGTAGGAGAGGGACTTGATATTGATGGTATACCTTTTTGTGTGTACTTACTGAATTTATTTGACTTCCCTGGTGGCTCAGATGGTAAAGCGTCTGCCTACAATGCGGGAGACCCAGGTTCGATCCCTGGGTCGGGAAGATTCCCTGGAGAAGGAAATGGCAACCCACTCCAGTACTCTTGCCTGGAGGATTCCGTGGATGGAGGAGCCTGGTGGGCTATATATAGCCCATGGTGTCGCAAAGAGTCGGACACGACTGACTGACTGAGCGACTTCACTTTCACTTTCCTTTCACTGATTTATTCTTTATCATGTACTTATATCTCCTTTAAAACTTTTATTTGGAATACTTATAGATAAGTTGCCCAAAAAAAAAGAAGTTCAGGGAGGTCTCATGTACCCCTTCACCCAGTTCTCCCCCAACGGTAAAATTTTGCATGACTATAATATAACACCTAAAGTTCAGAAATTGACATTGGTATAATCCACAGTGTGTATCCTTTTTTCCTCTTTTTAAATATTCTTTTCTGGAAGAAAATTTCAGGATTTTGACCTGAAATTAATTAGATGAATGTAAAATATGCTAAGGGCATTGGTGAGCAAGGTTTTTATAGATGGTAAAAACAAATATCAATCTTTGTATATTTAGCTGGGTTTTTAATATTTCCTTGGTAAAAAGCTTTTTTCACAGTAAGATTGAGTACTTGATAACGTTTAGTTTTGTGAATAGCCATTTTACCTGCTTGCTTAGCATGAATAATAGCTTTTATGGCCCACAGAAATCACTTATTTTATGTTACTGAGAATAAAAATCTCCATGGGACCTTTTGTCTACATTTTTTAAACAATGAAATTGAACAGATTGTTTTTACATTGGTAGAACTTATGGTTAATAATTAGGATATACACAATTTTGAGTTCTTAGCTTAATTTTCTGTTAATTTTGTCTAATAGTTTTATTCTTAACCACAGAGGTTTGCATTTAGGCAGAGACTATATGAATTTTTATCTACATAGGCTCCTTTTTGGAAGGAGGATTGTTATTTGCTCTTAATTGTGATAAAATGTAAATATTTTTAAAATTCCTTTTACAAAAAGGGTGGTAGTTTTTTGTTGTTTTTTTTTTTAACCTTGATAAGCTTACTGAACTGTAGATTCATTAGATTTCTTTTTTTGCAATAAGCTACTTAACGATTACTTTCTAAAAATAAAACACACATTTCTTTGAGAGAAGGCAAAGTGTAATCCAGGTTAGAACTAAAGCATTTCTAGCACTAGCTTATTGTGGGGGGCGGGCAAGGGGATGAAGATTGTAAATGATGTATTGGAAACAGTATGTGATTCCTGAGGACTGGCCTCCAAGAAAGACTATAGCTTCTACTTTTAAGTTTAAAAAGAATTGATTTTACCTGGTTTGGGTAAGGGTGCTTGAACCTTAGTGTATGAGATTGCCAGTTCAGTCAAATAAGTTATCACACAACATTTTATTTTGTGATTTGTGGAATTACTGTTTTAATTGTATTTTGATTCAGCAGGGAAGATTAGGAGGGTCTTTGAATAAAGCAAGGTAATTTTTTAAATAATATTCTGCGTATGGATCTATATAGTCTTAAGGTACCTTCAACTTTCTAACAAAAGAACAATTTAGTCCTTAGTAGAGAAATCAAACTATGCTGATTGTCTAAAGATCACTGAGCAAGTGCCTTTTCCTAGAAGCTACCTACCTTATTTTCAGACCTGAACCTCTTCTAGGAATATGCTAGATAAGATAAATGGCATGTTATGAACATAGTTGGATCCATGCTTATGGTTTCACAACTAAGTTTAAGCACTTTTCACAATGCACACAACTCTGTATTTCTTTTAGGTCATTGTAGATAGTTGCTTTCTTCCTTTCACAGTCTTAATGTTGTGATAGGAAAAGCATGTTTTGACATTAATTAGGTTAGGTTTTAATCCTGTCCCTAGGGTTGTGTCTGAGTAAGTTACTAGGCTTCAGTTTCCTCAACTGTAAAATGAGAGTATTACTCAGGCTTGGAGTAAGAACTCACTAAAGTGTGTGTGCTGCCATGAAGTGAACAGTCATTTGTGTTCCTTTCCTCTACCTTGTTGCTTGGTTAATAAGCATTTGTGGAACTTCCCTGGCAGTCCAGTGGTTTAGACTATGCTCTTCCACTACAGGGGTCACGGGTTCAGTTCTTAGTGGGGGAGCTAAGATCCCACATGCTGCACAGTGTGGCCAAAAAATAATTAATTTTTAAAATGGCATTTCTATTGAGAAGAAAGACAACAGTAGTCAAAGTGTAATAGTGAAGAAATTTGCACTATTTTTATCATAAACAGTAGTCATGATGTCTCTCTCCACATTAATAAAGAAAAATTTTGATTTCTCATAAGGAATTTTTTGTAAATATGAGATCAAGTTAAGCCTAACTTTGCCTTCACTGGTTTTAATTTTTAGAGAGGAAAGACGGGATGATTTGCAGTCACTGAGCTGAGAGCATGGATGAAAGAGTTAGCCTATTAAGAAGGATGCAAATGTAAGACACTTGTGAAGACGGAGCGGAGTCTCCTATCTGGCCCCTTGTCTTCTCAGTGAGGTTGCAAGTAATCTAATGTGATAAGAGTAAGCAGGCCTGGGGAGAAAACCTGTGGTGGGGAACCAGTTGGGGTAAATTAAAATATGAACAGCATGGAAATCCATCCTACACTGATACTTAAGTTTTACTTTTCTCATGAATGTGATTGTAATTTATTTAGAGCACTATCAAGCTCCTTTTGGTTCTTTTGGGAGCCACAATTCCAAGAAACGAACATTCATTATATAAAAAAGTAATAGTCATTCTTGTGTTTTTTCTCACAGTTCTATATTTCTGTCCATTCCCTCAGTACCCACAATTTTTTATTCATCTATTAATGCTAATCCACTTATGATTTTATTCTAAAAGAGTGACCCATAGTAAACAGAAAGTTTCTTTATGAAAATCATCCCCTTTTGTAGCACTGTATAGTTTATCAGAATAGTTACAAAGTGTTAGGAAGCCTCCTCTTAAGGAACTTAAGTTCAGAAACTGGTTATTAATCGCCCAGTTATAGTGTGGTGAATACAATAAGAAAGAAAACAAGGCCTAATACTGTAACATTAGGTCAAGGAAGTAAATAAAATTATTCATTCTGCTGCAGCTAATCATTCTCATTTTAAAAGAGCATAAACCCTAAACCACTGTGTTGACTTTGAACACAATAGAAAACAACTTATTACCCTCATTCATCCCATGTTCTGGGATCTTCAAATAGAATACCCTCCTATTTGTTTTTATTTAAAACTACCATATTGGTGCTTGCTTGTTTAGTCGCTATGTCCAAATCTTTTGAGCCACCAGGCTCCTCTGTCCACAAGATTTCCCAGGCAAGAATACTGGAGTGAGTTGCCGTTTCTATGTCCAGGGGATTGAACCCAAGTCTCCTGTATTGCAGGCAGGTTCTTTACCACTGAGCCACTTGGGAAGCCCATTTTGTATCTTTATTTTAAAAGCAGGTTTTTAAAGCAGTGGTTCTCAAACTTTAGTTTCTTTCATATCAGCTGAATGAGTTATTAAAATAGATTTTTTGAATCCCACCTCAAAAGTAGATCTGAATGAACCCAAATATTTGCATTTCTAATAAGTTCCCAGATTATGCTGATGCTCCTGGTCCAGGGACCACAACACTGAGAACTGCTGATTTATTTAAACTCAAAAAAATATATAATGGCTTCCTAATATGAACCGGTAATTGTTTCTAATATATTCAGTAACTGTTGTCATATTGACTCTTTCTGTACGCACTTGAGCACCTACGTGCTCCCATGTGCCTTCATAGAGGTGAAGATGATAATGAACCTCACTCAAAGAATTCAGTCTGATAGAGTTAACAGTGGTAGTATTATTTAAAGTCACTTAATCCTCACAGGAGTTTTGTGAATTGGTTTATAATCCTTGCTCCTTGCTCAGTCACCTCCGACTCTGCAACCCTGTGGACAGTAGCCAGCCAGGCTCCTCTGTCCATGGGATTTCCCAGGCAAGAATCCTGAAGATAACCATCCTTATTTTAAGTTTTTTTTTAAAAAAAAAAACTGAGATCTAGGAAGGTTAAATAATTTCCTAGAATTCACAGTGAGTATATGGAGGGGCCAGAATTTCATGGTTATGCACTGTAAAAAGTTTGTGATTATTTTAGTGAAACCACAAAAGGGATGGGATATTGGTTCACCTTAGGAAACTAGAAGGCATTCCAGAAGAGATGACAGTGAGCATCTTAAGAAACAAGTAAAAGAAAGCCAGGTGAATTGGAACTATGAGCATTTGCAGCTGCGGAAACAGTTTCTGAAAAGCCTTGGAAACCTGAGTGGATACACACACACACATAATATATTCCTCAGACTTCAAATAGTTATGTTAGACACAATGTGCCGAGTAGAATATGAGAGAAAAGGAGATGGTAGAAGGCACAGGTCAAGCTTGTGAAGGGTTTTGTGTACCAGGCTAAGAAATTTTTTAAATAGTTAGATTTTTTTAAAACTATTTCCCTTCTAGCTTTCATCTCTGTAAGCCAGTGGTTCCTCAGAAGTATGGTTTGTCAGGCAGCAGAATCAGCACCACCTAGAACTTGTTAGAAATGCTGCATAATTTCGGGCCCCATCCCAGACCTACTGAACCTGAAACTGAGGTGGAACCCAACAATCTGTTTTTTAACAAGACATACATACGGATGACTGGTGCAATGGTAAAGTTTGAGAACCTCTGCAATAGGTTATAGTATTCTTGGTAACAGCCTTCAAAGTGGCCAGAGGTGACTATAGTGATAGTAACTGTATCTGTGGCTGACCTGATTCTGTTAAAGTACAATATTTAACAAAATTGAAATAATAATACCTTCTAAAGGACACATACCTTCAATATGAACCTGTTTAGTTTATATTTTGCAAACTTGTTCCTCTGTAGAAATAAAAGATACCTAAGTCAGGACTGGAGGTTATTTTATCAACAAAGAGTAGGATGCTAATTATTGTTCCTTAGCTGAGGGAATGGTTTGGAAACTGACTAGGTTTTATTTTAATTATCAGAAAAGAAGAAGAAATCTTTTAAGAGTTTGAGATTTATTTAGATTTTTTGTTTGTTTGCTCATTAGTATGTAAAACTGATATTAAAGTTAGCATTTACAATATTCTATTTAAAACTGATATGTTAAAAGAATTGATCATATTTAAGTCATGAAATGATTTCAGTTGTCCCTTGATACAGAATAAAAAAGTATAATCTAGGATTCTCAGGCAGATACTAATCTAAATGCCTATTACCATTTTTTTTGCCAAATTATGGCCAGTATTGGTGACTTTATCCATATGGTGTCTGAACTGAACTTTACACTAAAGTTTATATAGTTTTGTAGTTTATAGTTACATTAAGCCATACGTAGTCTCTACAAGCATTTAAAGCCTAACATATATAAGTATTAATGATCTGTATATCCTTTCCAGTTATTAGGTATACAGAAGCTCCTTTTCATCTTAGCAACAGCAGCAAGTGAAGTAGTATTCTGTAATTAATATTGTTAATGCTTAGATAAACAAGCTTTTGTTTTTCCATTGACTCAGAGTTTAGAGGATTAAAAAGTTCAAAGGCCACTGGGGCATTGACACCAACCCCTTCATTTTACAGATGAGGAAACTAAGGCCCGAGGAAGCTAAATAGATGATTTACTGATACAGGTAGTGAGTGACAAAACCAAGATTGTAACCATATCTGCTTAGATTACAATATAAAAGGTACCACTACATCAGACAGGGTATTTCTGAGCCTCAATCTGATATAACATTGAGGATCCCCAACATCTAAAGTAAAATAGTCTTCAGATTTATTAGCATCTAAATTTATCACTAAATAATAAATGAAGAGTGTGTAGTCAAGTTTTATATAAAAATAATTTAAAGACCTTTTTCTGTATTGATACAGTAGATTAATGTATCAGATATATATTTACAAGAAAATCTAGTAACTGTTCTTGAAAATTTACGAAAGCACCAAGAAAAGGATATAGGTCCTTGCTATATACATAGGAAAATATAAACTGCCAAAGAGGATAATTATTCAGCCTTCTGTGTCATTATCATGTAAATGCTAAAATAATATTTGAACTTGAGATGTACATACCAGCTAGACTGTTTCCAATTATTTCTAGGAAAAATTGGTCTAAACCACATACCTTAGTTGGTGATTTTTGCCAGGTAGCAAGCTACAGTCAAAGCATGCGGGTCTGCCAGACAGTTGAGTTCCTTGTTAACCAACCCTCCAAGTACTGTTTGCCCAAAAGCCCTCTGAATCATTTTTACAAGCCAGTTTTTAAAATTTAAAAACCGGATATTAAAAATATAAAAATCTATAGAAGAGGAGTAATCATCTGAATTTACTGCAATAAGTAACCACTGAAATTTCTGCATGAAAGGCAATTAGAATATATTGTTAGTAAATGAAGAGATGTGGAGCAGATGCTGCTCATTTGAAATATATCTTAAGGTCACTGATTTGAGAACTGAATAGAACTGGGAGTTGATTTTTAAAGTAGCATATATGTTCCATAGGCAAGTTGGAAATAGTGAAGCTACAAAGGATTTTTAGAACTCATCTATTTGCTGAGATACTCATTTTCAAAATAAGAGCTCTGAGTATGAAATTCTGAAAATAGACTAATAGTCTATTTTAAATTACTGTTTTGGTTTTAAGCAAAATACAAATGTTTTTATTTACTTTAAGAGTTGGAAGGGAGCTTACATTTTTTTAGAATAATTTAATGAAATATTCTAATTTTTTCCAGTGCATCTGGGGGAGGTGGTGTAGCCATTGACAACAAAATAGAACAAGCAATGGTAAGTAAAAACTTATAGTCTTCTCATTTCATACATTCTTGGGTTTTATCAGTCCTAAAAAACAAGTATCTAATTTCTTTAAACCAAGATGACCGAAGTATATTTTTCAATAATAAGATTTAGTTGAAAATGACAAACCGTTGAGAATTTTTAGTCTAGAAATACCACATTTCATGTTACACTATTGATAAGGACCATTTTGGGGGGTATATATAATCAACATGCATTTGATCCCCTGAATATCTCAGCATCAACAATAATTTAGAGACCTGGACTTCTCTGGTGGTCCAGTGGATAGAGAGTGTGTTACTCAGCTTTAATAAATAGACTTGTTTCTGTTGACTCTGGTTCTGATTGCTGCTGTTACTATCAGTTTTTCTGTTTTTCTTAAAGATTTCTACTCAACATTATTAAAAATATTTTGATTCAAGTTATTAAAACCATAAATAGGTTGTAAATAAAGGCCATTAGTCTGCTTTTTTTTTAATCCTAAGATTTTGAAGTTGGGAATTGCAGGTCACTTTATTTCTTAAAGCATTACTATAACTAGTTTAATATCAGTTTAATTTCCTTTGTTCTCTTCATCTGACATCTAAGTATATGATTTTAAACTTTAATTCTAAGCTTTATTAATTGACAATTTAAGGAGCTGGTATTTATTTTTTAAATCACTCCAGACTTTGAAAAGAAAATTCTGGACTTGCTTCCCCAGTTGGGAACTAGATTTTTTCCACCCCATCTTCATCAGAGTCGGTCAGGAAACAGTAGAAACATAAAAAGCAAAAGCAGGAAAATTAGCATGAAATCGTCTTGTGTTTTTAAGGCACCAGGTAGGGGAGAACCAGATAGCAACTCCTTCCCTTTCACTCTTTTTGACATTCCTAATTTTGTTTTTCACAGGATCTGGTGAAAAGCCATTTGATGTATGCAGTAAGAGAAGAAGTGGAAGTTCTAAAGGAACAAATAAAAGAATTAGTTGAAAGAAACTCTTTACTTGAACGAGAAAATGCACTGTTAAAATCTCTTTCAAACAATGATCAATTATCCCAACTCCCAGCCCAACAGGCCAATCCTGGTAGCACTTCTCAACAGCAAGCAGTGATAGCACAGCCTCCGCAGCCAACGCAACCTCCACAGCAGCCGAATGTCTCCTCAGCATAAAGCTTTCTTGCCTCATTAAGAAAAAAACTGAAAGCAATCTACCCTTGTGTGCCACTGGTGTTCTTCCCACTTTATACAAAAGCAAGTAGCCATGCTTCGGTTGTGTGTTTGGCCCTTTCAGTATTAGACAATCATTCTACAAGAGCTTTTCCTCTCTTTGAGATGTCATACAGCGCTGTTGGTGTCCAGTTTCTGTCATCAGTACGCAAGGGGAGTAATAGATGAGGTGTATTAAAGTGAGCAGAGTTTGCATTTTACCTGGTGCGCACGAGCGGGGTCTTTTAAGAGCTTTGGTGGCTCGCCCATGTTTCTTATTACCCATGGATTTACCCTGAGCCTTCCTATCACATTATAAAAGTTCATCTAAAGAGCCACTTTTCTTTCAATATCAGTAACATTTGCCTACATAAGTTTTCATTTATTTGTGTTTTATTTATTACAGGGCTGCTATTTTCATAATGTACATGAACAATGTCACAGAACTTTTTTAATTTTTTTGAATAATTATAAGTATCAGTAAAGGAATTGAAAGACAGGATTGCATTTCATAGATAAAACGTTTAGGCAATAATTGAACAAAAGAATCCTGGCATATTTCTAACACTAATGGCAATTTACCTTCGGTATTTATTTTCAGTAGTAAAGACCCAGCTTGAATGTAAATTTTGTATAGTGTAAGTATGAAGAACATAGTGCAACTGTACAGGTAGTCACCAGTTATTGTGATATAATAAATAATTGGGCTATTTTGATGAAGAAAACTTTGTTCATTTGTTTCTACTTTCTAATAGAGAAATTGCCACGATTCCTCTGCTTTTTGACATTTCGTATGACTTTTTTCGGGTGGGAATAAAAAGCTGTGAAATTGTTCAACCTACTTTGTAACCAAAGAAGCAAAGCTGTGTAATGGAGTTTTTTTTTTTTTTTTTTATAATGCACATTCTTTATGTATTTTTATTTAGTGTTTTCTCGGTCACAATTTTCTTTGCTGTCTAGCATGATCTGCATGACCTATAATCTTTGAACCACTTTCGTACCTCATGTTTTTATCCAGCACTCTTATTGTAATATGTACTAGTCTGTGAACAATGTCAAATAAAAAAGAACGAACAGGTAGTGTGGTGGAGCTGAGCTAGTGTATTATACACTAGTTGTAAAAATAAAAATGAAGTGAGCCATCTTTTGTTCATTTAAAATGGTGTTTTGAATTTCGTATGCAGAAAACGTTTTGTTACATTGCAGATTTTAATGTATTTAATAAATGCAACATGCAGATTAAGTGCAGTGTATACTGAGTATTTAAATTAAAATGTACATTTCATAAATACAGTTTCAAGAGAAAGCATCATTTTGTGTATACTAACACATTAAGTGTATGTCAGAAATTGATGTATAAATATATATTTTAACACATTTTCTGAAATTAAACTGCAGTTTTGTTGAAATGTTTGGCTCTATATGTGTTCAAAATTTAATTTGATTAGATTTGTATTTTCACAGTTCCAAATATTCCTTCAATGAAAACCTGTTACTAATGACTTAAGGATGGTTCTTAAATCTTCAAGGTAAAATAATTTAAAGAATGCAAGAACAGTGAGCAATATTTGTACTAGATATTCATATTATGTCAATGACATTTAAGTAGGAAATCCTTGTCTACCAAAACTTTTACTTGAATTCAGAAAGGTGCCTGTAGAAATTAACATGCTCTATATCTATAGCCAACTAGCTAATCAGGAGTTATTGAGAATCAATAATTAGCTCTCTGCATTAAAAGAAGATAAATGTTCTTTATTTAAAATAAAAACTTAAGCCACAAACTAAATGCATAAAATCAGAGTGTACATGGAACTTGCAATTATTTTATATTCTAGTTATGCTGCAGGATGTATTCACTAAAAACAGAATTTTAATGTTAATAGAAATAACTAAAGGAACTTAAGTCCTTAGGCTTGAAGAAGCATCCCGAAGATAATGGAGTGAGATTGCTAAGTAGAGCTGTAACAGATGAGCTAGAAAGTGAAACTTCCGTGTTGGAATGTTTACCAAAAGGCTTGCCGGGTGTGCCCCTAAAGTGCGAACAGTATATTTAATACAGGTGGAGAAAAACTAGTATTAGAAAAGGCTGGGATTTTTGTGAAAATATCAATTTTGGTGTTGGGAGTAGAAAAACACTATAATTCCTAATAGTCACAGAGGAAATGATTAATATGTTTAAAATGGTAATTAAACGCAATTATTACTATTACAATTTTTAAAAATCACAGTGGAATACATGAATAGTTCACAGGAGAAATAAATGGCAGTTTCTAAGGGTTCAACCTCTAGTAATCTAAGAAATACAAATTAATATTTAACAAAATTATTTGTCTTTAAATAGCAGGACCTAATGTAGAAAGGCAAGCTTCCTGTGAACGTCTAAAAAGTAAGTTGGCAAAAATGTACTGAGGCTTAAATATTAACAGACTTTTCAATTTAATGACATGAGAAGATAATTAATGGTGCCATGTTCAAAAAATGCAAAACTATAGTAGTGCCTGTCGTTTGCTTCCCAACTCCCCTTCCTTGCCTTTGGACCTGTGAAAGGAAGCCTGTACACCCATACCTACTCTCATAAGTCCCCCACTCCAAAGTCAGGGACAACTTAGGGTGGAAAAGCTATATGCTTGTCTGCATCAGATAGACTGTATTTTAAAACAACATCAAGCATTCCTCCAATTTATTAAATCTTTAAATTTCAGTTTTACCTCTGATATTTAGGGTCTCCAGTTACAAATAGCTGGAATATTAATTTACTAAGATGCCAGTTTAGGAGCACAGTCTTTGTATGAATGCCATCTGTAATTTTCTCAGTGAAATGCTCATAGGCCAGGGTACCACAGAAGTTTTCTGTTTATTTAGTTAAGCCAACTGCAAAATCATAGGACATTTTGTTTCTGATATGGCGATGTGTACAAACTTTATTGCCCCCCAAAAAAATTACTTTAGCTACAATGTGACTTTATAGCTTGCTGTAACACCCCCCAAAAAGGGGTTGTGAGATATAAAATACATGATTATTTTAGCTCATAATTTTTTGTCCAAAAATAGCTGGATATTGCCAATTCTATTTCCAATGTCCTGAACTAAGCATAATAAGTATAAAGACAGGAATGCTTTATCATCAAGCCCTCAGTGATGGATAATTAAAACTCATTATTCTGTCATGGGTCAGAGATGAGGGTATTTCTCCAAGTTTCAAACACTAGTCACTTCTGGACCTTTGAAAAAAAAAACTGGAAGGGGGAAAATTCATGAAAATTCTTCCTTGTAGAACCAGAATGAAAATACCACTGGATTTTCTGGAAACAAATTTTTAAGATGAAGTCTTTTTTTTTTAAGGTAGTTATAGCTCAGTGGCAGGCACTTTGTGATGTGACTCAATTCTCTTTAATAATCTTTTGAAAAGGACAAAGCCCACCCCTCAACATTCAGAGTTTAATTAAGGGTATAGATAAACCAAGAGAGACAATGGCAATAATAAAGATCTGTTATGCACCAAGGATGGCTTTGTTAGGGAAGGTTTCCTCAAAGAGGTGACACCTGAGTCTTGAAGGTCACAGAAGTAAAACAGTGCTCAAAGGAGAGTATAAGCAAAGCTTGGGTAGCTACAGAACTGTTTGTTTCCTAGGAGGCAGGCAGGCAGTGACTGCCTCACTCACCTGGGTAGTTGGCCTCAGTTAATAAAGCAGGAATGATTTAGTGAATTTAAGCAACAGGATTGTAATCAGAATTTCATTTCAGGAAAAGTAATCATTCCAGCAGTACATAAGAGGTCATTGGGGGCTAAAATTAGAAGCTGACATAATTTAGGAAGGACAATAGTATTACGTAAAAGAAATGATGGATAGGCAAAATTACATAGGCGATCTCCTGACATTCGTGAAGGAGTTAGTCATGAGTCTTTGTGTATCATCTTTTCCTCCATGATGAACATTCCATTCCCAGCATCAGGTGCCTCTTGCTCCAAGGAAAGATCAGAGAGAACTCTTAAGTCTTAGAAAGTTTGAGTAAGACTTTTGCTTCCGTATATCTCTATGAAAGTCTTTGTTTCCTGTTTAAGGAATTACAAAGATTTAAAGGGTAGGGGGGACTAGACCAGCCTTGGCTGTCTTTTAATGCCTTTGTGTAAATCCAGTCATAAAGGTAAGCCAAATTTAGCCCTTTTTAGTTACTAGGGATTAGAGTGTCCCAGAAGGGTGAATTTTAGGTCTGTCCCTCAGAGCTGTCTTCCTCCCCAGAAAGGATAATATGGGTTCTCCCTCCATTGCAGACATTTGACAACCCAAATCAGAATGGGTTCTGCTAGGCTATAGCCTTTCATTCTTTGACACAGTTCAGTTCAGTTTTCTTTCTGCCTTATGAGGCCCTGCCTAAGCAAAATGACATTTTCTTCCACCTCCTCCTGGCTAGTAATCCGTGTTTCTATATTTTAGCAATACTAATAGTTTATTATTTAGAGATGTATATTTGTATCCTATTTTTTCCCTTTTTGACCTTCCAGAATGCATTCTGGTTTCATTTATTTCTCTAGCAGGTCACAGAATTTTTATAAGCATATATTCATCAGTAGAGAGATTCTTACAAAAGTGCTTCTTAAGGATTTCCTTAGTAGTCTACAATTGGACTGGCATGTTGTGTTCACAAATAAAAATGCTAAGGGAGGCACTATACAAAGAAAGTTAAAGGTCTTGGATGTCCTTTTTGTTTTTAACAGGATCATCAAAAATAAAAGTAAGACAGCCTTTCAGGATTGATAATGGTAAAGTAAGAAGCTGCTATTTTGCACTGGCACAATCTACTTGGCTCACAGAACTTGTACATTCTTGGATGGTGTGAGTTTGCTTTATTTTTCCTTCTCATCAAGAGAAACTGATAGATTAAATAGTTTGGGAAATTTTCCCAAGGTCTAATGTCTTACGTTGAGCTATTAACCAGAGCATTGAAGTTTATGAACTAAGGCATTACCCATGAGAGCCAAAGTTACTCCTCTGAAAGAAGGAAAAGGTGTGCTAACTTGGATCATAAAAATAACTGCATTTTAAAATATAGCAAATGTCATACTTTTGCTTTCCCATAAAAAGTTGAATTTACCTTTTTAATTCATTCTTTTGCATGCCTGATATACTTCTGTATAACAACCATAAAGTATGCTTGCCCACTGCAATTCAGAATGTTTTCCAGATCTCAGTTCTTGCTGTCATTTAGCAGGCAAGCAGTGTATCTATAGATAGATCATACCTGAGGCAGTCCATGAACAGCAAGGGAACATTTTTCTCACACTTGGGTGTGAACTGTCAGGTCAGTGTCTAATTCTAGTGTTCCTATTTTAAGAAAACAATAAAAATTTACAAAATATATATAATTTAATCAGGTGGCAGATGGACAGAAAAAAATAAATATGCATAACTTTGTTATGTCCCTAAAGTTTTTTTTTTTGAGAAACTTGAGTTTTGTTTTTTTATTTTATAGGAACACTGTTGAAATGAAATTCAGTTCTAGTTCAAGCCAGGCACTGCCTGCAGCCTGAATGGAACGTTTGGGAGTGGAAAGATGAGGCATGACTTAAAACACTTCAGGAGCTCATGGTCCAATGTAAAAGTAAAAGCTGGAGCGTCACATTGTTTTTCAAAATATATCTCACGATTTGTGGACCTCATTTTATTTGTTGAATGAAACTTTCTTATAAATGAACAGTAATTTTGCCATGCCATGTGAAACCCTTTGACATTACCAGGAAACAACTTTAAATCACCAAAAAGCATTAACATCAAATACTTCTAGAAAGAGGGGACCTGGCAAAAAGACCTTCCATCTGTATATTTAGCCTGCAAGGTATCCCCTAAGAAAGGAACTAGTCTGAAAGAGAAGTTTACACATTTCTTAATACTCTAAGTTTGTAGATAATAGAATTGATTTAAATAAAAAGAATTCTTGTGTCATGAATTATATCATCTATTGTCTCATAAGCAGCACATTCATTATCTTAGCTGACAAAATCAGCTACCATTCAGTGAACCAAGTTAGTAACTCAGGTATCTAATACCAAAATTAAATCTGATAAAGCCGAGAATCCAGAAAGAAACACATATTGAGTAATGATAAAAGTGACATTTCAAATCAATAAGGGAAGAATGGATTATTCAGCAAATAGTACTAAGACAACATAACCATTTGGGAGAAAATAATTTTAGATCTTTAACTCAAAAATTAATCCCAGCAGGACTCATGCTTTTTGGTCACATACACATTTAGAAATATCCCTGTGAAAATGTACATAAGCAAGAAGTTTTACAAATAGGTTGTGAAGAGATGCCCAACTTTAGCTAAATAAGGGGAATGCACATTAAAACGAGAGATTATCTCAGATCCAATTGGCAAAATATTTAAATTATAAATCAAGAGTGTGAGGAAACAGGATTCCTACCTTACCAGTGAGCATATAAATTAGCACAGCCGCTTCTAAAGACAACCGAGTGGTATCCATTACAATTTTAAATTCACATGCCCTATGACCCAATATTTCTAATTTTTAATGAAACACACCTTACACACTTTTATTCATAATGTAGCTTCTACAGTGATGTCTGTTGTTCCTTTGGTTGTAACTATAAAACTGGAAAAACCAAAATATGCATCTAGGGAATGGAGCATGGTACATGTTATACATGGTACTTGTTATAGATCATTAGGCATCAGTGAAAAAGAATTGAGAGTCCTACATACACTGACATGGAAAGATCTCTTAAGATACAATGTTAAGTTTTTTAAAAGTTTCGGGAAAAATAGGATAATACATGAAATACACGTGGTACCACTGATGTTAAAACACATACCACAACCCCTTCACACAAATACTGTATAGTGTACATCTTAAGTACCTAATTATGTATTATAAAAATGTATAGAGAAGGTCTGGAAGGGTACTAACCAAACTGTTCACAGTAGTTTGGTGGAGTGCATTAGCTTTACCTGTAATGTTTGATGTTTTTGAGTATGCATTCATGTATTGTTTGTGTAATGGACCAATTAATAAATTAGAAATAAAATAGAAGGTGTTTTCTTCTTGTCTGTTGGTAAAGTCTCTCCTGGTGCTTTGGATCTTATCATCCTCAGCCTTGCTCCCCACAATTGCTTTCCCCTCAGTTCTCTCCCATTTCTTTTCCTTGGCTCTCTCCTCTGGCTTCATGGCATCAATATTTACATAGGCTCCAATCGGTAAACAAATGGTAAGTAACCCCTCTTTCCCAACTAGGAATGTACTTCCTCCACTTGCCCTTACTGTTCCTTCTGCCTTTCTCCTTTTTTCTCTCCCATTCACTGCATGTCACACACAATCTGGTTGAGTCCCCACTGTGACCCCAAACCATTTTTGTCACGATCACCAGTGGTCACTTTGCTACTAATTCCTTTCAGTGCATTTCATTCTTATCTTATTGAACTGTTTTACCTAATTTCAGCTTCTTATCATTTGTTTAGCCTAGTAGATAGTTTTCTATCTCTTCATTTTCCTCCTTTGCATTCTTTTAGGGGTTTCTCTTGTGTGTGTGTGTGTGTGTGTGTGTGTGTGTGTGTGTGTGTGTGTGTGTGTGTGTGTGTGTGTGTGTGTGTGTGTAGGGGTTTCTCTTGTAGTGTGTGTGTGTGTGTGTGTGTGTGTGTGTGTGTGTGTGTGTGTGTGTGTGTGTCTTTTGGGTGTGGGGGAAGGCAGCCCGCTTGGCTTGCAGGATCTTAGTTCCCGACCAGGGATAAATCCAGGCTCTCTCCAGGGAAATGAGTCCTAACCACTGAACCCCCAGGGAATTCCCCAATCTATATTTTAATAGATTAATTAGCTGTTTCCATCTATTATCATCACTGGCACTTTTAGATATGTTTCTGCCATCTTGTTTTGTGTTTTCTCCTTGAAATGTGTTTTAGATTCCCCCTCCTCGCAACTTTTTCCCTTTTCTTGCCTTTTGTTTTCTTATTCATTTTTATCTCTTCCAAGGGTTGGGAAGTTATACATTCCATGTCCATTCTTCCAGGGGTTTATCTTACAGGTTTTATCATTTTGTTGTGGAAATTTTCAATTATGTACAAAAGTAAACAGCATAATGAATTTCTACGCACCTATCATTCAGCTTAAACCATTATCTGATTTTCATTTACACTTGCGCCCCATTTCCCCCATGGACCTCCAGATTATACTGAAAGAAATTCAAGATACCGTAACACTTAATATATTTTTAAAATAAAACATCTTTAAAATATAAGGTTTCTTTTAAAAAATAACTATAATACTATTATTCCACTACAAAAGTAATTCCTTAATATCATTAAAAATAGTCAATGTCTATGTTCCCCTGCTTATCTTAAATTTTTTTCATAGTGCATTTGTTTGAATTTGAATCAAAATAATGTCCATACGTTGCAATTGGTTGACATGCTTCTTAAGTCTCTTTTAATCTACAGATTCCTCACTCCCCTCTTTTTCTCTTGAAATTAAAAATCAGAGTTGTTTGTCCAACAACTTTCCCAAGTTTTCCTGATTACGTTCTTGTAGAGTCACTGATCCCCGCAGTTCCTGTAAATTAGTTAGATCTAGGAGCTTAATCAGATTTGGGTTCATATCTTGTCAAGATTAATTCATAAGTAGTGGTGTATACTTCCATCACATAACATCTGGCTGTCCCTATTTGTGATTTTGGCAGCACTGATGAGCATTACCTACACCCATTAACCTATTAACTCTCTCGTTCCTTCTCACTCATTAGCAAAACACTTTCTCTAGAGAGAAAATTACCCTTTTTAATTATTCAGTGACCTTGAGGTACAGTTCATATAAGGAAGTCAGGGACTTAATTCTTTCCTTTTATTTCTCAGTTTTCAAAATAATAAGTTGAGTATCTAGAAAGGAATAAAAAGTAAATGAGTGATTGAGGAAGACTTCCTTGATATTTTATTCTGAGATGAAGAGAGAATAAAGTGAGTTGACATGGGATGGTCTATTTCAGGGGCTGGTAGGGAGACACCAGGAAATAATAACTCCCAAAAAGCTGAGGTTGGGAAATAGCAACCTGAAAACTTGTCTTTACTGCTGAGTCTGGGAGTAACTTGTGAATCAAGAGTAGCTTGAGGGAATAGAGACAGGAGGCCCGTATCTGGGCAGCGTGGGGGCTGGGTCAGAGCAATACACAGCCAGAGAGCGCAGGTCAGGGTGCCCTGAGGACCCAGGTTGTGGAGAAGAGTTACACAAACGAGTCCTGGGTTATTGTGTGCTTAGTCTCTGCCAAATGGAGACTGGAAATACTCTCCTTACAAGCTGACAACAAGCCAGGAAGTTTCCTAAGAAACACAGCATGGGATGGGTAACATTTAGCTTATGCAGCGTTACATCTAGCAAGGCAAAAAAATCAACGACACTGGTGCCCATGTGTTCTGTTTATTGCCATTGTTAACCATGTCTTGACTCTTCACAAGGATCAATTTATTATTCTTATGGTCTTGCCCTGGACACAAGAAGAGACTTCAGCTTAAGACATGAGCTTAAGTACCTCCTAGTAACCACTCCTCTCATCCTCCTGTCTATCGCCACCCTCTTGCCCTTTCCTCTCCCCTCTCCCCACCTGACTCTGTCCCTGTTGACTGGCCTTGGTAAACGCTCTCTGGAAAAGATCAGGAAGGAACCTCTTCCCAGAAAGGCCAGCATCTTTTTAAAGGGGACTCTTGAAGGCTACCCCATCCTGCTCTCCAGAGAGAATGAGCAAGTAAAAATGGCACCAGCTGCAGAAACACAGCCAACCCCTGGCTTCCAGTGACCTTGAGTTCCAAACTTGTGAGTTTTGGCTTTTTCCCTGCCTTCAGCTTCCTGAACCTGTCCAGCTCAGCATTAGGTAATCACTGTGATGATGGCTGACTCATCTGGGAATGCAGTTTTCCTGGAGGTTTGCTTTGCTCAGATAATCACACCTTGGGGAGCTGGGGGTGGGGGTGGGGGGCAGGGAGGGGTGGACAACAAAAACTGGTTAACAGAGGCTTCTACCCCTGGATATTCAAGAATGTTGCTTGCACAGGGTGGGGAATCTCAGGGGGAGAAAAAGAAAAGACATCAGTGTTCTGGAACCAACATGTGGGATATAAAGTTGTTATTTAGTCGATAAGTCATGTCCAACTCTTTTGCAACCCCATGGACTGTATAGCCCGCCAAGCTCCTCTGCCCAGCAAGAATACTGGAGTGGATTGTGATTTCCTTCTCCAGGGGATCCTCCCCACCCAGGGATCGAATCGGAGTCTTCTGCATTGGCAGGCGGATATTTTTTTACCTCAGAGTCACCTGTGAAGCCCTGGACATAAGGTGAAGAATCCAAAAACCACGGGGCAGGAAGGTTACAGTTCTTAAAGCCTGAAGCTGAGTGGTATGGAACTGAAGGAGAGGACTTCCCTGCTGGTACAGTGGATGAGAGGCCGCCTGCCAACGCAGAGGACGCAGGTTCAGCCCGTGGGCCAGGAAGCTGTCACCTGCTAGAGGGGCAACTAAGCCCATGCACGGCAACTACTGAGTCCATGCTGTAGAGCCTTCCAGCTTCAGCTACTGAGCCCACATGCTGCAACTATGGAAGCCCGTGTGCCTAGAGCCCGTGCTCAGCAACAAGAGAAGCCACCACAATGAGAAGCCCACACAACTAGGGGCTAGCGCCCCCTCTCCGCAACTAGAGAAAGTCCACACACAGCAAAGAAGATCCAGTGCAACCAAAAATAAAAATAGTCACAAATACATAATTTTTTAAAAAAAAACTGAAAGAGAATCCCTCCTTTGCCATTCACAGCTGAGGACCTTCAAGCCAGATTGCCCTCAAAGGTAAGATCTGTGCGAGGAGGGACTTCGCCTTAGTTGTACTTTTGGTACCTAATACTGTTACTCAATGGATAAATGAACAAGGGCTTGCACATAGGTAACACATTCTTTATTTTGAGTTTTCTGATCTGTAAACATAACCTGAGATAACAAGTCCTAGGCTTGTTGTGAGGATGAAACAAGGTGAAATACATGCATTGCTTAACTAGGACCTGGCCCATAGTGAGCACTTCTCGACCAAAAGCCCTAGGAAAAGATTAGGTGATTTTTAGGACCTGAGAGGTCACCTAGATAAGTTGAACCACCTTCTACAAAATCTTTTTCCCCCTTTATCTTATTAAATCCTCACAACTATCCTAGTAAGTCTTGGGAAAGCAAATATTTTGCTCATTTGACAGATAGGGAAATAGGTGTAGAGAAGCCAGAGAGAGATCTTGTAATCTGTGTAAGATCTCAGATCTGGTTAGTGGTAGAACTAGATTCCAGGCTATGGAAAAAAACCACATCCCATGTTTTTGTTCCCATTGTACTTAAGTGAGTTAGAGGCCATAGGAAGAAAAAGCTCCTTTTCTAGAACAAACTACATTGAAGCTGTACACAAATTATTCCTATTCATTGATTCATCTATTTGATTTCACTGAGGCAGGTCTATGATTCAAAAGATGGCCATGTGGCAGCCTGAGTAGGAGGGGAGTTTGAGGGTGAATGGATACATGTAAATGTATGGCTGAGTCCCTTTGCTGTCCACCTGAAACTATCACAACATTGTTAACTGGCTATACTCCAATATAAAATCTAAATCTCCTTACTCATCCTCAACCCTACTCTGCAGAGTTAATCTCTGCCAACAGTTTTCTCTTCATACAATTAAGAAACACATGCATATACACATTTGGGGGGGGTGTTTAACATAAATGGGATCATACTAAACATACTCTTCTTCACCTTGCTTTCTACAAATCTACAGTAATCATGGACATCCTTCCATAACAGTATAATCTAGACAATAAAATGCAAGATAAACTATTTTAAATAAACAATTTGATGAGTTTTGACAAGTGTACATAGTCATATAACCACAACCACAGTCAAGATGAAGAGTAACTCTATCACCTTAAAAATTCCCTCCTGCCCCTTTGAAGTTGAGTCCTACCCATCTCCTGCCCTAGGCTGTTATTTTGTTGTTGTTCGGGTTTGCGGGAGGATTTTGTTTTCGGTCTTTTTGTTCGAAATTTTAGATTTCCTTTATCTTAAACTTCATATAAATGAAATTATGCAGAATTAGTCTTTTGAACCTGGCCTCTTTTGCTCGTTGAAGTATTTTTGGAAATTCATATTTGTTGCTCTTTCAGTAATTCATTTCTTTGTATCCCTGATTAGCATTCCATCATTGAGTTTCACCACAGTGCATCCATTCAGTGTCAGAGAATAACTGGGCTGCTTCCTGTTTAGAACTGTTATGAATAAAGCTGTAGGAACATTTGTGTACAGATCTTTGTATGGATACATTGTTTTCTTTTCTCTTGGATAAATACCCAGGAATGATTCATATGGTAAATATATAGTCCAGTTGATTTTTAAAATGGCCAAAATGTTTTCCAAAGTGTTTACATGTCTTACTTTCTCACTGAGAGTTCCAGTTGCTCCACATTCTTGCCAGGACTTGGTATTGTCACTCTTTAATTTTAGACTTCAAAGAAGTATGTAGTGGTATTTCATTGTGACTTCTTTTTTTTCTGTTTTGGCCACATGGTGGCATGTGCGATCTTAGTTCCCCAACCAGGAATCAAACCCATGTCCCCTGCAGTGGAAGCACGAAGTCCTGACTACTGAACCACCAGGGATGTCCCTCACTGTGATTTTTTTAATTTGCATTTCCCTTGTAACTGATGATGCTGAGCATCTCTTCATGTGCTTATTGGCCATGAATATATCTTCTTTTGTGAAGTGTCTACAAATCTTTTATCCATTTTTATTAGCTTCTTTGGTTTCTTATTATTTAAGTTGTAAGATATCTTTGTGTATTCTGTATACAATCTTTCATTAGAGATAGGTATTGCAAATATTTTCTCTCAGGCTGTTTTCATTTTGAGTAGAACATTTTAATTTGATGAAATATAGTTTATCAAAATTTTCTTTTATAGTTTATGTTCTTTCAGTCTAATCTAAGAAATCTTTGCCTACTCCAAAGTCAAGATGATTTTCTCCTTTGTTCTCGCCCAGAGTTTTTATATATTTAGCTTTTATATTTAAGTCTGTGATCCATTTTGAGTTAACTTGTGTATGTAGTATGGAATAAGAGGGCTCCCCAGGTGGCGCTGGTCATAAAGAATCCACCTGCAATGCGGGAGACGTAAGAGACATAGGTCCAATCCCTGGGTTTGATCCCCAGGTTGGGAAGATCCTCTAGAGGAGGGCATGGCAACCTACTCCATTATTCTTGCCTGGAGAATTCCATGGACAGAGGAGCCTGGCGGGCTATATTCCATGGAGTCCCAAAGAGTCAGACACAACTGAAGCAAGTTAGCGTGCACATGAAATAAGAGCTTAAATTTACCCTTTTGCATATGGATTCCAATTGAAAATATTACCCTTTCCCTATTGAATCTTAGCATCTTAGTAAAAAATTGGTTGATTATAAATGTAAAACCCACACAATGTAAATATAACCCTTAATTTTGTCAATTCTGTTCCATTGATCTACATGTGTATCTTTGTGTAAATACTATATGCTCAATTTCTGTAGCTTTATAGCAAATTCTATTTCCTTTGAAAGGCCTTCCTTGTTTTTTTATTGAAATATAATTGATTTACAATGTTGTGTTAATTACTGCTATACAGCAAAGTAATTCAGTTATGCATATGTATATGTTTAAATATATATGTATATATAAACCCTTTTCCATTTTGGTTTATCATAGGATATGAATATAGTTCTCTGTGCTATTCAGTAGGACTTTGTTGTTTGCAAGTTTTAAAATAGGATAGTTTAAGTCTTCAGATTTCTTCTTCTTTTTTTTTAATTGTTTCGGCTATTCTCCCATCCAAGTACTAACCAGGCCAGACCCTGCTTAGCTTCCAAGATCCGATGAGATAAGTTGCGTTAAGGGTGATATGGATACAGACTGTTTTGGGTAGTCTAAGTTCTCTACATTTCCATTTAAAATTCAGGATCAGTTTCTCAATTTCTACCCAAAACAATGTCTGATGAGATTTTGATAGGGATTTATTGAAACTGTAGATCAATTTGGGAAGAAATACCATCTCAATATTGAGTCTTCTAATCCATGAACATAGAATTCTTCTCCATTTCTTTAAGTCTTTATCTTACCAGTATTTTGTAATTCTCAGTGTATAGTTCTTTTTTTCTTTAATAAAATTGCCATTAGACCCATTTATTTTTTGATTGATTTTTAGCTGCACTAGGTCTTCCTTGCTGAATGTGAGCTTTCTCTAGTTGTGATGAGCAGGGGCTACTCTTCATTGCAGTACGCAGGCTTCTTATTAGGGTGGTTTCTGTGTTCCAGACCACGTGTTCCAGACCACGTGCTCTAGGTGCCCCAGCTTCTGTAATTGCGGAACACAGACACAGGCTCAGTAGTTGCAGCTTGTGGCCCCTAGAGCACTGGCTCGGTAGTTTTGGCACATGGGCTTAGTTGCCCCATGGCATGTGGAATTTTCCCTGACCAGGGATCAAACCTGTGTCCTCTTTACCACTGAGCCACCAGGGAAGCCCACCTTAACTTGATCACCTCTTTCTCCATGTAAGATGATATTACATCTTTGTTATTGGCTTACAATAACATCCATCTCTGTTATTGTAAGTTGCCAGCAAGTTTGTGGCAATTTGTATGGCAGCCACAGGAAACTAATGCACATTTCTTTCACTTTTTTCCCCCTTACTGAAGTATTTTACAGCAAGTGTTAGTCTCTTAGTCCTGTCCAACTCTTTGCAACCCTACAGACAGTAGCCCTCCAGATTCCTCTGTCCATGGGATTCTCCAGGCAAGAATACTGGAGTGGGTTGCCATGTGCTTCTTCAGGGGATGTTCCCGATCCAGGGATGGAACCTAGGTCTCTTGCATTACAGACAGATTCTTTACAATCTAAGCCACCAGGAAAACCCATTTTTACAGCAAATCTCAGCTCAAATGTTATCATTTAACCTTTTCTTCTTTCTCCTCCCCTCCCCATTTCCTATAAGCAGGAGTGCACCTCTAGGGGCCTCCTTAGATTCAAGTGCACATTGTTGGCTAGAAGCTTCTTACCTGGTGCTCTGTGCCTCAAACTGCTTCACACTGGCAGACACACTGTATCTGATTGTTCCTTAATGCATTTTTAATGAGGCCCCGAATCTAAAATAACTTATGCAATCCCCTCTTAAAGACAATTTCCAAACTAATTTTAAACCCACATTTAAAATGTGTCTTCCAAGCCAGGCATAAAAACAGTGTTTCAAATAATATTTGATCTGAAAATATTTCACTATTCCCATTCACCCTTAATAAAATCATCCCCATCTTTCTGGCTTCTAATTCCAGACTAACTGCTGCTAAGCTTCTGTCTCCAGCTAGCACTGAATCACCTGTGCTGCAGTTCCCCTGAACGATCAAATAAAACAGGAAGAAAATAGACAACTGTCAAATACCTATAGTTTTACAAGAGGCCTACAATATGCAGTTTTCCAGTGAGGATCTTCAGTTTTCCTCCTCAATTACCCTGTAATGAGAATGTATTTATTTTTTCTGGTCGCTGTCTCTCTCTTCCCAGCTGCTCTCTCTCTGGAAGTTTCTCCCTGGAAACTCAATCATCCAAGAGTTTCTTCTTTCTCTGTCCTTCACCCTAGAATACTTCCCTGTCAACCACCTATCTAACAGAAGGCACCAGGTTCACAATTTATTCCCCGGTCCAGTAACTAAGGACCAGCTGTTATTATTTCAAAATAAACATCCTTTGTGTTACAAGGGAAATGTGCTGGACTGAGTCAAAGGACACAGTTCAAGTCCTGGCTCTGGCTCTGTATGTCTTAAATCTTTTTTAGGGAAGTTCATATGATGTAGGGTTGAGTTTTCCACCCTGTGAGATGACCCTGTGTAGACACTTAGCAAGGAGATCCAACCAGTCCATCCTAAAGGAAATCAGTCCTGAATATTCATTGGAAGGACTGATGCTGAAGGTGAAGCCGAAGTTCCAATATTTTGGCCACCTGATGTGAAGAATTGACTCACTGGAAAAGACCCTGATGCTGGGAAAGATTGAAGGCAGGAGGCGAAGGGGACAACAGAGGATTAGATGGTTGGATGGCATTACCGACTCAATGAACATAAGTTTGAGCAAGCTCCAGAAGTTGATGATGTATAGGGAGGCCTGGTGTGCTGCAGTCCATGGGGTTGCAAAGAGTTGGACAGGACTGAGCAAAATGAACTGAACTGAGACACTTATCCAGCAAAAAATTATATTCACTCACATAGAAAGTTCTGCAAACTAATGTCCAGTTTGTGTCATTAGGTCACCTCTATTTTGTGTGACCTAATCACCTCTGTTGTGCCTTTAACACCTCTCTTTTAACATTGGCTATTCATTTTTTTTTCCTTTTAATTTGTGGTAAAATACACATTATAAATTTACGGGTCTTCATAAGATGTACTGTACAATGCTCAATTGTTATGTCATTCAACGACATCAGGTTCATCTGTTTACTGAGCTAGAAACATAGTATGTAGTTTCACTTTTTTAAATGCAACAGCTGTGCTGAAATTTTTTTATCATTAACACTTGAAGTAATAAAATAGGCTTCATTTATTAATAAATGTTTCATTTAAAAAAAAAAAAATTTGCCATTTTGTTTTTTAAATATTTATTTACTTATATATCTATTTAACTGCATTGGGTCTTAGTTGTGACACTTTGTGGATCTTCGTTATTGCACAAGGACTCTGGCTGTGGCTCAAAGGCTTAGTTGCCCCACAACACATGGGATCTTAGTTCCCAGACCAGGGAAGGAACCCACACCCCCTGCATTGCAAGGCAGATTCTCAACCACTGGGCCACCAGGGAAGTGCCTTAACTGTTTAAGTGTACGCTTCAGTGGCATTACGCTCATTCCCATTGTTGTGCAACTATCAACACCATTCATCCACAGAATGATTCTCATATTGAAAAACTGAAACTTTACATTCTCCCTGACCCCTAGCCCCCTCTGGCAGCCACCATTCTACTGTCTGTCTCTATGAATTTGACTACTCTAACTACATCATATAATTGAAATCATTCACAGTACTTGTCTTTCTGGCTTGCTTCACTTAGCATAATATCCTCAAGATTCATCAGTGTTGTAGCACGTGTCAGAAGTTCCTTCTTTTTAAAGTATGAATAATAGTCCATTGTGTTTATGCACCACATTTTGTTTTTTCACTCATTCATTGATGAACATTCAGGTTTCTCCCTTTTGTCTATTGCCAAAATTGCTGCTATGAACATGGGTGTCACATTGACTATTCTTCCTTTTCATAAAGAAATGGTGAAGCTCAAGCATCTTTTTTCCTGGGGTGGGGGGTAGTTCTAGGTCTTGTAGGTCTTCATAGAACTGTTCAACTTCAGCTTCCTCAGCATTACTGGTTGGGACATAGACTTCGATTACTGTGATATTGAATGGTTTGCCTTGGAAACGAACAGAGATCATTCTGTCGTTTTTGAGATTGCGTCCAACTACTGCATTTCAGACTCTTTTGTTGACCATGATGGCTACTCCATTTTTTCTAAGGGATTCTTGCCTGCGGTAGTAGATATAATGGTCATCTGAGTTAAATTCACCCATTCCAATCCATTTTAGTTCACTGATTCCTAAAATGTCCATGTTCACTCTTGCCATCTCTCCTGTTTGACCACTTCCAATTTACCTTGATTCATGGATCTAACATTCCAGGTTCCTATGCAATATTGTTCTTTACAGCTTCGGACTTTACTTCCATCACCAGTCAACATGCACAACTGGGTGTTGTTTTTGCTTTGGCTCCATCTCTTCATTTTTTCTGTAGTTATATGGGGCTGGGGGTCAGGGAGAATGTAAATTTTTCATTAGCATATTGGGCACCTATCGACCTGGGGAGTTCATTTTCCAGTGTCCTATCTTTTTGCCTTTTCTGTTCATGGGGTTCTCAAGGCAAGAATACTGAAGTGGTTTGCCATTCCCTTCTCCAGAGGACCACATTTTGTCAGTACTGTCCACCATGGCCCATCCATCTTGGTTGGGCCTACACAGCATGGCTCATAGTGTCATTGAGTTAGACAAGGTCCGGTCCATGTGATTAGTTTGATTAGTTTTCTGTGATTGTGGTTTTCATTCTGTCTGCCCTCTGGCGGATAAGGAAAAGAGGCTTATAGAAGCTTCCTGATGGGAGAGACTGACTGAAGGGGAAAGTGGGTCTTGTTCTTATGGGCAGGGCCATGCTCAGTAAATCTTTAATCCAATTTTCTGTTGATGGGTGGGACTGCATTCCCTCCCTGTTGTTTGACCTGAGGCCAAACTATGCTGAGGTAATGAAGATAACGGTGACCTCCTTTCAAAAGGTCACACTGCCGCACTCAGTGCCCCCGACCCTGCAGCAGGCCACGGCCGACCCACGCCTCCACTGGAGACTCCTGGACACTCACAGGCAAGCCTGGGTCCGTCTCTTGTGGGGTCAGTGCTCCTTTGTCCTGGGTCCTGTTGCACACAAGGTTTTGTTTGTGCCCTCCAAGACTCTGTTTCCCCAGTCCTGTGTAAGTTCTGGCAGCTCTATGGTGGGGATAATGGCCACCTCCTCCAACAGGGTTTATGCCATACCCAGGTCTGCTGCACCCAGAGCACCTGCCCCTGCGGCAGGGCACTCCTGGCCCATACCTCCGCAGGAGACACGCAAACACTCAAAGGCAGGTCTGGCTCAGTCTCTGTGGGTTCTCCTGGTGTGCCCAAGGTTTTGTTCGAGCCCTCTGAACGTCTCTGTCGGTTATGGGGTTTGATTCTAAATGCGATTTTGTCCTTCCTATCATCTTGCTGGTGCTTCTCCTTTGCCCTTGGACATGAGATATCTCTCTTTGGTGGGATCCAACATTCTCCTGTTGACAGTTGTTCAGCAGCAAGTTGTAATTTTGGAGTTCTTGCAGGAGAAAATGAGCTCACGTCCTTCTATTCTACCATCTCAAACCAGAGTGATTGATATTTCTCCTGGCTATCTTGATTCCAGCTTGTGCTTCATCCAGCCCAGCATTTTGCATGGTATACTCTGCATATAAGTTAAATAAGCAAGGTGAAAATATACAGCCTTGATGTACTCCTTTCCAGATTTGGGACCAGTCTGTTGTTCCATGTCCAGTTGTAACTGTTGCTTCTTGACCTGCATACATTTTTCACAGGAGGCAGGTAAGGTGGTCTGGTATTTCCATCTCTTGAAAAATTTTCCACCCTTTCTTGTGATCCACACAGTTAATAAAGCAGAAGTAGATGTTTTTCTGGAACTCTCTTGTTTTTTTGATGATCTGATTCCTCTGCCTTTTCTAAATCCAGCTTGAACATCTGGAGGTTCACAGTTCACGTATTGCTGAAGCCTGGCCTGGAGAATTTTGAGCATTACTTTGCTAGCATGTGAGAAGAGTGCAATTGTGTAGTAGTTTGAGCATTCTTTGGCATTGCCTTTCTTTGGGATTGGAATGAAAACTGATCTTTTCTAGTCCTGTGGCCATTGCTGAGTTTTCCAAATTTGCTGGTATATTCAGTGCAGCACTTTCACAGCATCACCTTTTAGGATTTGAAATAGCTCAACTGGAATTTCATCATCTCCACTAGCTTTGTTCGTAGTGATGCTTCCTAAGGCCCACTTGATTTCACATTCCAGGATGTCTGGTTCTAGGTGAGTGATCACACCATCGTGATTATCTGGGTCATGTAGATCTTTTTTGCATAGTTCTTCTGTGCATTCTTGCCATCTCTTCTTAATATGTTCTGCTTCTGTTAGGTCCATACCATTTCTGTCCTTTATTGAGCCCATCTTTGCATGAAATGTTCCCTTGGTATCTCTAATTTTCTTGAAGAGATCTCTAGTCTTTCCCATTTTGTTGTTTTCCTCTATTTCTTTGCATTGATCGCTGAGGAAGGCTTTCTTATCTCTCCTTGCTATTCTTTGGAACTCTGCATTCAGATGGGAATATCTTTCCTTTTCTCCTTTGCTTTTGGCTTCTCCTTTTCACAGCTATTTGTAAGGCCTCCTCAGACAGCCATTTCACTTTTTTGCATTTCTTTTCCATGGGGATGGTCTTGATCCCTGTCTCCTGTACAATGTCACGAACCTCTGTCCATAGTTCGTCAGGCACTCTATCAGATCTAGTCCCTTAAATCTGTTTCTCACTTCCACTGTATACTCATAAGGGATTTGATTAAGGTCATACCTGAATGGTCTAGTGGTTTTCCCTGCTTTCTTCAATTTAAGTCTGAATTTGGCAATACGGAGTTCATGATCTGAGCCACATGCTCCCAGTCTTGTTTTTGCTGACTGTATAGAGCTTCTCCATCTTTGGCTGCAAAGAATATAATCAATCTGATTTCGGTATTGACCATCTGGTGATGTCCACGTGTAGAGTCTTCTCTTGTGTTGTTGGAAGATGGTGTTTGCTCTGACCAGTGCGTTCTCTTGGAAAAACTCTATTAGTCTTTGCCATGCTTCATTCTGTACTCCAAGGCCAAATTTGCTTGTTACTCCAGGTATCTCTTGACTTAGGTCCTACTTTTGCGTTCCAGTTATGCAGATGATACCTCCCTTATGGCAAAAAGTGAAGAAGAACTAAAGAGCCTCTTAATGAGAGTGAAAGAGGAGAGTGAAAAAGTTGGCTTAAAACTCAACATTCAGAAAACTAAGATCATGGCATCCGTTCCCATAACTTTATGGCAAATAGATGGGGAAACCAGGGAAACAGTGACAGACTTTATTTTGGGGGCCTCCAAAATCACTGCAGATGGTGACTGCAGCCATAAAATTAAAAGACACGTGCTCCTTGGAAGAAAAGCTATGACCAACTTAGCGTTAAAAAGGAGACATTACTTTGCCAACAGAGGTCCATCTAGTCAAAGCTATGATTTTTCCAGTAGTCATGTACGGATGTGAGAGTTGGACTATAAAGAAAGCTGAGTGCTGAAGAATTGATGCTTTTGAACTGTTGGAGAAGACTTTTGAGAGTCCCTTGGACTTCAAGGAGATCCAACCAGTCAATCCTAAAGGAGATTAGTCCTGAATATTCATTGGAAGGACTGATGCTGAAGCTGAAACTCCAATACTTCGGCCACATGATGTGAAGAACTGACTCATTGGAAAAGATCCTGATGCTGGGAAAGATTGAAGGCGGGAGGAGAAGGGGATGACAGAGGATGAGATGGTTGGATGGCATCACCTACTCAATGGCCATGAGTTTGAGTAAACTCCAGGAGTTGGTGATGGACAGGGAAGCTTGGTGTGCTGCAGCCCATGGGGTTGCAAAGAGTCGGACACGACTGAGTGACTGAACTGAACTGAACTGAGGCTCATGCCTATCTTTAGTGGATTTCTAAGTATCTAGCGAGATTTTAATAACATTTAAGAGCACTGTCTTGTTTTATTGTATTTATTTTTAAATGGTTTTACTTTTATGACAAATATACTAGTTTACAAGTGCTACCATAACAGAGGGCCACAAGCTAGATAACTTAAAAAAAAAATTACCTTCTAGTTTTAGAGGCTTGAAGTCCAAAGCCAAGGTGCTGGCAAGGCCATGCCCCTCTAGGACTCAGGATAGAATCCTTCCCTGCTTCTTCCTAGCTTCCTGTGCTGACCAGCAATCCTTAACAATCCCTGATTTGTAGCTGCATCAGTCCAATCTCTGCCTTCAGCATCATGTGGCCATCTCCACATTGTCTCCCTTTTGGGCATATCTATGTCTCTGTCTAAATTCCCCTTTTCATAAGGACACCAGTCAGACTGGGTTAGGACCCACCCTGTAACCTCATTTTAACTTTATTATCTCTGTAATGACTCTATTTCCAAATAATGTCATATTTGGGAGTCATGGGAACTAGAATTTCAATATATTTTGGGGGGGAAGGGCACAATTCAACCCAGAACAGTAAAGAAAACTGGCTTTCCCTTTGTATGGTGATATAGAGTAGTAGAATTGAAATCCCTTAGTGATTATACACATGTTATCAACTAAGAATGAACAGGCTCTTCTGTAATAAGCAGAAACTGCATGATTCCTTTTCTCCTTGAATTTCCATTTTCTTTTTAACTCCTCACACAAATTATAACCTAATACAGTGGTTCTCAACTTCAGGTGATTTTTCCCTACATGGGACTGTTGGTAATATCTAGATGATTTTTGGTTATCATAACTTGGCAGGGGCCAAGTGGGGCAAAGTAGGGGAGTGTGCTACTGGTATCTAGTTGGTAGAAGCCAGGAATGCTGCTAATTATTAAGAACACAGGCTATTTACAATAGACAGGACATGGAAGCATCCTGAATGCCCATCAACAAATGAATGGATAAAGAAGATGTGGTACATATATATGATGGAATATTACTCATCCATAAAAAGAAACAAAATTGGGTCATTTATAGTGATGTGGATGAACCTAGAGTCTGTCATACAGAGTGAAGTGAGTCAGAAAGAGAAAAAAAAATACTGTATATTAATGCATATATATGGAATCTAGAAAAATGGTACCGATGAACCTATTTGCAGGGCAGGAATAGAGACACAGATGTAGAGAATGGACTTGTGAACAAGTCACTTTACCACTCTGAGCCTCAGTTTCTTCATCTGTAAAATGGCAATAATACCTGTTTCACAATGTGTTTCTAAGGGCTAAATGAAATAATCTATAGACAATACTTCTGTAGACTATAAAATAAAGTTATAAAGCCTTGATGAAAATGATGGAAGGATGTTTACTTTCCTCCTCACCTGATATTAATTGAATTAATAAATTAATAATAAATTAAATAAATACTAAATTCAATAAATTCTGTAAAGGAATATCCTCCCTTAAGCCTGAGTCCTGGGCTGAAGAATCCAGATTCAAGAGTTTTATTCTGATATTAGAAAAAATTGACCCCCAAATTAAATCTATAGCATCTTACTAGCATTTATTTACTCCCTTACTATATATTACAATTGGATCCTAAACCAGAAACTTTCATCAAATACTAAAGTTGCTTCCTACCACAGAATGCTAGGAAGTTGCAGGAGAAAGATGCGTAGTATCTAAGTCTCTGAATGCCTCATTGCACATCCTCTTTGGATGATAATGGCTCTGCTCCATGCCATGTGTCTTATCTCATACTGCTACACACATTTGAAGTTATTGTTTGATGCTTATGGTATTATTAATCACATGATATACAAACTTTCTCCTCACAGACTAAGGGCTGAAAGAAAAAAAGTTTCCAATGAAACACAACCTTGTAGTTCAAAAGCTTTGTGCAAATTAAAAGAATAGAATTGTTGAACAAGTCAACATGAAAATGAATGATCATACTCATCATTCTAGTAAAGTCATTTCTAGAAAAGTCAACAGAGAGCTATTAAATAGAACATAATTAAGAGTTTTTAGAAGATTTAAATCAAGAATACTTGGAGACCACAAAATGTTTGTATGGCTTGTGTACTTTCTTTTGTTGTAGTGTTCTCATATTAAAAAAGATTTTTTTTAACGTTGTGCTATAAAATAACATATAGCAACTGATCTGATGCCTTACCACATATACAAATTTTACCCCCATAACAGTGTTGCAGCTACTAATTTGGGATGAAATAACCCCAAAATGCTGTCTTTACTTTTAGTTTGTTTTTATGTCACATTTTATAACAAAAGAAAAACATTTTACTTAATCTCAGCATAATCTGTTCTTTGTAAAACACGATAATTTAATTTTTCACTCATTATTCTTCCTGTTGTAAAGATTTTAAAATGCAGTAAATTAAATTTATATCATTTCTTGCAGTATACACTGTTTAGGAGACATTGTTTTGCTATCTCCTTTCATCCAAGCATACATTGTCTGCCTTGAGCACTTGTGGATATCCTATCAAAATGCATTCTAATTTTAAGTATTCTGAGATCAAATAAGTTTCCCAAAGATTAAACATTTAAGTTATATGCCAGCTTGGATGGGAGGTGACTTTTGGGGAGAACGGATACACATGTATGTATGGCTGAGTCCCTTCACTGTTCACCTGAAACTATCACAACATTGTTCATCAGCTATGCTGCTAAGTCGCTTCAGTTGTGTCCGACTCTGTGCGACCCCATAGACTGTAGCCCACCAGGCTCCCCCACCCCCAAGGATTCTCCAGGCAAGAATACTGGAGTGGGTTGCCATTTCCTTCTCCAATGTATGAAAGTGAAAAATGAAAGTGAAGTCGCTCAGTCATGTCAGACCCTTAGCGACCCCATGGACTGCAGCCTACCAGGCTCCTCCAACCATGGGGGTTTCCAGGCAAGAGTACTGGAGTGGGTTGCCATTTCCTTCTCCGTAATCAGCTATACCCCAATACAAAATAAAAAGTTTAAGGCTTAAAAAAACAAATTAGACATTTAAAATCTGCTAGTGTTCAAAAGAATTGGGCTAGATATAGAATGACACAAAAAAATATCCATGGGCTATTGTCTGCTGAAAAATTACATGAATAATAATTTTGATGTTTAATGGTTATGTGTATGTACGTCAAAAAACATTCGTGTGTATCAACAAATCAGAAAATATCCTCCAAATTGTTAGCAATGATGATCTGGGGGTTTGGTGCTGAGAATAGGAGGGGGGTGTCAGAGGATTTTCACATTTTAATACACATTTTTATTGAATATATTTATAATACATAGACATTATGTTTCTACCCTATAAAGATTTTATTTTTAATTACAATCAGCTGGGAATGGAGTTTTAGCAGTAACAAAACTAAGTCGAATTTGATAGTTAATTTTTGAAAGTGGGGTCCCTATCACATCAAGGCACTTGAAACTTGTCTGGTTCAACCACGAAGGAATTTGAGGACACCCCCTCCAACATTTGCCTCAAACTCCCTGAATCCAGAGCTGCCCTCCTCCCCCACCCCAGGACTAAATGTTGTAGGCCTGAAAGGTTTATACAATTAGCACCTCTTTTTTTTTAATATTTATAAGTGTTTGTTTTTTTTTAATTTATTTGGCTGCACTGGGAGTTAGTTGCAGCATGTACAATCTTTAGTTGCAGCATGCAGGATCTAGTTTCCTGACCAGGGATTGAACCTGCATTGGGAGCTCAGAGTCTTAGCCACTGGACCATGAGGCAAGTCCCTCAGTCAGCTCTTCTTGAACAGCTAGTGTGTTCTAGAGTTGAAATGCTGTGCAGAACTCCAGAGCAAGCTTTTCAGAGGAGAATCACAGTCTCAGCTGACTCAAAATGAAAGGTGGGTCATTTCATTCAGTTTAGGAATGTTTAAATAATTTTAGCTTTTTGGTTTAGGTTTGAATGGCTCATTTTCCCACCTTGGACTTTGTTTTTCTATAGCACGTTTTCTGTTCACTAAAGTAGTTACATTCTCCAGACTCTTTCTAATCTCCCTATCTCTTGGTAAAGTAGCTCCCAAACTTGTCTGATCACAAGAATCACCAGAGATGTTTGTTAAAAATCAGATTCCAAGGCTCCAACCCAGAGCTGCTTGCTTAGGCTCTCTGAGATACTTTTAAATTACCCCGTGAATCTTACGACCGGGAAGTTCGAAAAGCACTGCCTTAGATGAATATCTAACAGGGTCTTAAGGTTTTCTAACCAGATGAGGCCTAGAAATGGTCTAAGCCAGGGGCTCTAAACTCTAGCATTCTGCAGAATCACCTAGAACACACACGATTGTCTGGCTCTACCCCCACTTTCTAATGCAGTAAATCTGGAGTGAGATTGAAGAATCTGCCTTTCTAATAAGTTCTCCTATGATGCAGCTGCTGGTTCAAGGGTGACATTAGTGCTGTAGTCCAGTTGCTTTCAATTTTGTTTAAGTACAAGCCACACAGTAGAAGACACATTTTACATCAGAACCTAGCATTCACACATGTGTTCATCTGAGGAGTTCCACAAAACAATACTTAATTCTTACTACAAGAAATGCACTCTGACATTTTATACTTAATTTTACTTCTTTGCGTGTGTGCTAAGTCACTTCAGGCATGTCCAACTCTTTGTGACATTATGGACCATAGCCTGCCAGGCTCCTCTGGCAGGACGAATCCATGGGATTCTCCAGGCAAGAAAATGGGAGTGGGTTGCCATGCTCTCCTCCAGGGGATCTTTCCAACCCAAGGATCGAATCCATGTCTCTTACATCTCCTACATTGGCAGGCAGGTTCTTTTACCACTAGAGCCACCTGGGAAGCCCTTTTCTTCTTTAAAAGTTCCCTAAATGGACTGCACAATCCAACAACAGGTTGCAAGCAGCAATTGGAAAAAACCCTGAATGTAGCCTAATCTTGAAAATGTGTAGATCAGTCATCTCCACACTTTTTTGATCATATGCCATTCAGAGAAACACTTTTGAGAGTATACTCCCAACTTCCATATATTTATAAATTATATACTTGTACTCTCTTGGTCCATGTATCACTTATTAGTAAAGCTTCATATTTGTTCTTACATTAAAGATAGGAAAAAAATGTAAATAAAACTTGTAACATTTCTTCCAGCTCCCTAGTGGATCATCTTCACCCAGGCTCCAGGAGGGCATGCTCCACCTTCGAGACTCAGACGCCCAGAGAGGTTCAATGAGTAGCCCAAGGTCACACAGCTGGCTTCCAGTAAGGCAATTTTGGGGAGTTTGTTTTAAAGTTCTTAAAAAGTAAGTAGATACTCATTAAATAACAGGACAGCATTAGCTTTCTTTTTGCCCAACTTTTTTTTTTTTGCCATACCACACATCTTGCACACTCTCACTTACCAGAGCAGGAGTTTTTTTTTTTTTTTTTTAGAGTCTTTATTGAATCTGTTACAAGATTGCTTCTGTTTTATGTTTTAGTTTTTTTTGGCCCCGAGGCATGTGGAGTTTAACTCCCTGCCAGGGATCGAACCCTCACCCCCTGCATTGGAAGGCGAAGTCTTAACCACTGGACCACTAGGGAAGTCCCACCAGAGCAGGAGTTGAACCTGGACCCTTGTCAGTGAAAGTACAGAGTCCCAACCACTATAGGTACAGTGGTATAGAAGCATGCCAGAGAATTCCCTTTACCACTATTTTATGGGGGATTCTATATCCATGTCTACTAGATATTACAAAATGTTGGGCTGCCAGAGAAATCCCCTGCCCCACGTTTTAAATCCCCAAGTGGTACAGGAAGAAATATGAGCACTGTCACATTTGCATCAGAAGGCTGCCAACTTTCCTGTGATGTAATGTTACAGAAGCCTCAAAATGTGGTCATTCACAGTATCTATGAGATGGGCTTTTTTTGAACAATGCAACTGGTTTCAATATCCCCACGACTTTCTAGTCATGGTGACAACTCTGCCAGACCATCTGCACAACAAGATCCTCCGGGAGAAGTTCTGCTGCTAATTCCACTGCGTCTAGTTCTTGGTAAATAAGGAGAAGTGAGCTGTAGACACAGGGCTATTTCCCTCTCTTTGTGGTAAGCTGTAGTGACTGAAATTGTTGGATCCCTGAAGAGGCAGGAAACAGGGTCTGTTGGTCCCCAGAGGGCAATTTTATCTCTGTTCCTACCACAGAACATCCTCTCAAGGCATAATCAGGCAGTGTGCCTGTGACTTGCTATGGCTCTCACACACACGTACACAAGAGGTTTGACTGGCAACAAGGTTCAGAACGGTGATACGGCCACTAGAATGATTATAACTTCCAAATATTATGGAATGAGAAGCCCCAACCTAAAAAACAAAAGAAAGAAAAGCCAGACATAAGGCTACTTGACTGCTTCTGAATAGTAAATATCTCACCCCCAAAGGCAGCACTTATAAAATTACAAAGAGGGAACTTTAAAAACACAAGTGATAGCTTTACATGGGGTGGGGAAATTTTTTTTAAGTTGGACAGAAAAAGAAATCCTCATTTTTTTTTTTAATGACCCGTACTTTTTATAATTTTTATTTAGTTAGTTAGGTAGTTACTTATTTTGGGCTGGGCTGGGTCTTCATTGCTACTCAGGCTTTTCTCTAGTGGCAGCAAACAGGGGCGGGGTGGGGGTGGGGGAGGAGGCTACTCTCGAGTTGCGGGGCACAGGCTTCTCACTGTGGTGGCTTCTTTTGTGGCCAGGTATGGGCTCTAGAGTGTCATGGCTTCAGAAGTTGCAGCTCCCAGGCTCTAGAGCACAGGCTCAGTAGCTGTGGTGTATGGGCTCTAGAGTGTCCTGGCTTCAGAAGTTGCAGCTCCCAGGCTCTAGAGCACAGGCTCAGTAGCTGTGGTGTATGGGCTTAGTTGCTCCACTGCATGTAGGATCTTCCCAGATCAGGGATCAAACCCACATCTCTTGCCTTGGGAGGTGAATGCCTTACTACTGAGCCACCAGGGAAGCCCAGAAATCTTCATTTTAACATTCTACTTGGAAGTTTGCAAAGAAAAACAGAGAATCCCTAGTTCAGAAAGGGGGATCCTTGAAGGTTAATCAGCCTTGGAAAGGGATTGCTGGCCCAGATGGCCATGGTGCACAGGGACAAGAAGGAGGATCAAAACAATGCTGGCCCCAAGACAACCAGACTTGGCTCCCTCTTCTTGCTCACCCTCTAGCCCAACATTCAACCACTGGTGTTTCACTCTGTGTAGGCCTGTCTGTGTCTGCTTTTTCTTTCTTCCTTTTTTTGGGGGAGTGAGGGGCTGCTATTTTTCTCTAGTTCATCTCACTCACCCTCTAACTGGACATAAGGTAACATGAAAATACATTCACTTTTGTTAAACTTATTTAAAATATACAGGTTTCAGGACTTCCCAGGTGGTTCAGCAGTTAGGACTCCAGGCTTGCACTGCAGGAGGAACAGTTTCGATCTCTGGTCAGGGCTGTAAGATCTCTCATGCCCCACAGTGTGGCCAAAATTAAATATACAGGTTTCCCAATTTTTATTTTAAAAGTCATTGGTTTGATGGATTTCCCTGGTGGTGCCGTTGATGGGAATCCTTCTGTCAATGCAAGGGACACAGGTTCGATCCCTGGTCCAGGAAGATCCCACATGTCAGGGAGCAACTAAGCCTTCGCACCAAAACTTCTGAGCCCAAGAGCTGCAGCTACTGAGCCCACGTGCTGAAACTACCGAAGCCCGCGTGCCTAGAGCCCATGCTCTGCAACAAGAGGAGCCACTGCAGTGAGAAGCCCGTGCACCACAACGAAAAGTAGCCCAAGGTTGCCACAACTAGAGAAAGCGCTCATGCAGCAATGAAGACCCAGTGCAACCAAAAATAAACACAAAAATCATTGATCTGAATCTAGTAGGTTCTCTTGGAAAAAATTGTGTTTTTTTGAATTTGCATGATTTGATTCATAGTTTTATTCTCTAGGAGGTCAGTGGTTGCTCTCAAGATAAAACAATTCTCTGTGTCCTTGATTGAGGTTAAGAAATTGAACAAATTCAGTATAAAGCAGACTTAGGGAATGCCTTAATTAGTTTTGTGTGCTCTCCACCTGGTGGTTGGAAAGTAGAACACAAGCCCTTCTTGGAACTGAAAGAAAAAAAAAAGGACTCCTTTTAATTCCTCCCTGCAAACACAGAATCCACAAACAATGACCTCTGACTGTGTTTCTTTAACGTCAGTCTCCCTGCTGAATTGTAAGCTTCATGAAGGCAGAAACTGTGGTTCTGCTTCTTCACTGCTGTTTCAGCCGGGTACAGTACTGTACCCATAATAAATAAAAAATAGATCAGGACCAAACCAATAAGTGAAAAGCACTTTATACAGTTTAATTTCCAATGTCTGTACTTGCCTACCTATTGCTCTTGGTTTTCTATCATTTTTTAGCCACTCAGTCATGTCTGACTCTTTTGTGACCTCAGGGACTGTAGCCCACCAGGCTCCTCTGTTCATGGGATTTTCCAGGCAAGAATACTTGAGTGGGTGGCCATTTCCTCCTCCAGGGGATCTTCTTGACTCAGGGAATGAACCCACATCTCCTGCATTGGAAGGTGGATTCTTTACCATTGAGCCACCAAGGAAGCCCTGTTTCGTTTGTTTTTAATATACCATAATTATACTTTTCATATATTCTTTCTTCATATTTTAATATTGCAGAGAAATCCAAATAAGTCATGTACCCTAATGGTGTCCCATGTTCACTGTCACGCAGGAAGCAGCTGTGACTTGGTTGTCATTGCCTGTGCATTTGGGTACTTGGTCATGGCTGTGCATGTGATCCTCTCCTGTTGAGTTGTGTGCATTGTCCTATCGAATATGTCCAGCTTTATTGCCCTTTACAATGTCTTCAAAATGTTTACTCTATGATTCAATATTGAAACAGAAAGTCATTGCACACGAAGAAAGCCCTCAGAGCACCGGTGTGATACTTAGGTTTGATATTTGTAAAGTAAATATATGTTGTTGAAGAAACTCTATGGGTTTTTTTGTTTTTTTCTGCAAAGCAGCAAACAAGTGCTTTATGAAACCTAAGAAGCAAGATAGCCAAGAGTAGATGAAGAGGAATTACATTTTGTTAAGGAGATATATGTAAAAGATTGCCTATCGTGTTACTACTCAAGAAGTGGTGTGCAACCAGTAGCATCAGCAGTATCTGGAATTTTATTAGAAATGTAGACCGTTAACACAGAGAACAGACTTGTGGACACAGTTGGGGAAGGAGAGGGTAGCAAGAATTGAGAGAGTAGCATTCAAAAAATATGTATTACCATATGTAAAATAGATAGCCAATGAGAAGTTGCTGTATAACACAGGAAGCCCAGCCTGGTGCTCTGCGACAACCTAGAGGGGTGGGAAGGGGTGGGGAGTAGGAGGAAGGCTCAAAAGGGAGGGGGCATATGTATACTTATGGCTGATTCACTTTCTTGTATGGCAGAAACCATCATAACATTTTAAACAATTAATCCTCCAATTAAAAATAAATTTTTAAAAATAAATTGGATATATATACTATTTAAAAAAGAAAGAAATGCAGACTGTTAGCCCATCCCAGACTCACTGAATCAGAATCTAAATTTTAACAAGACTCCCAGGTGACTCATATGACAGGTCAGGTTTGAAAAGCTCTGCCTGATATATCGCAAGCCAAGAAATGCAACTGAATGAACCTGGAGCCCTTGCTGAATCCGTCAGAAGAGATGAAAGACATGAGAGATTAGCGTGACCAACTATTGCCTAAGAACTTCAGCTGAGACACTGTGTCATAGATCAACTGGCAGAATTCTTTTTTGTTCTTAATGATACATAACATAATAGTCCTTTCCACAATTAGGTGCAGTTGGACTTGAAATAACAATCATATTGGTTCAAGACCTTTCTTTTGCTCTAAATTACTATGGTCACAGGTGTGGAGACCCAAGAGGAGCAAATTTGTCACAATTTATAGTCATTCAAGCAGTAAGCTCTCAAATCAATAATGTTTTTCAGGTTCAGCTCTTGGGAAAGCCCAGATTAAAGCATCAGTGGAGCAGAGACAAAGGCCCTTCTTTGGAGAGAAGAAAAGTAATAACCCACATCTCCACAGGTGATTGAAGTACATGAAAAAAATTACTACAGTGGCTGAAAATTGGTTCAAAAGGAGGGGAGCTAAAAGAGAAATAATATGCAAGAGAATTATTCATTTTGAGAAGTAAATCTTTTTTACATTTTTCAGTTAAACATTTTTTATATCCCTCATTCTTCATCATTCTGGTCCAGTGGGGACAGTAAGTAAAAATGAATAGAACTGGAGAGAAATGCAACAACTGGCTCAATATTAACAATACCAACTGTTTTTCTTAAGCATCTCTGAGGTTTTAGAGGTTCACCCATAAGTAAATGCAAAATGTATGCCAATATACTCATCGCAAACTGTTAAATATGTTACTTGATATTATAGAGGTTAATTTAAACCCCTGGGCTCTGAAACTATCAAGGTTCATAGCCAACACCAGCACTCATAGTGTGACTTGGGGAAAGGTAGTTAATTTCTCAGTGACTCCTCATTTGAAAACAAGAAAAACAAAAGTTGCTTTAAACACAAAATAAGTAAAGCGCTGAGAATAATGTCTTGTTGGGTATAATACATGGCCAATAACTCTGACATGTGGTTCTGATATTAATATTATCATCATTGAGCTTTAATTCTAAAGTGTAGTCCCTAGACCAGAATCACTGGCATCAGCTGAGAATCTGTTAGAAATGCAAATTCTGAGCCCCACTCAGACCTACTCAATCAGGGGCATGACTGGAGTCATGCCCACAATAGTTTGTTTCAACATGCCCTCCAGGTGATCTGACACAATCTACAGTTTGCAGACACCTGCCCTTTGGAAATGGTGATCTAAAGTTTGGGTTCCTGACTTTTTAGCTATTATGAAAAGAGCCAGTGGGAGTACCAAGTTAACGTATAATCTTGTGCAGACCCACTCTGAACACTTATAACACTGTACTTAAATTGGAGCAAGCCATTGATTGAAGAGCAGGTCATGGTAGGGATCAGACTACACAAAGAAGAGAAGCCAAATGAACAGGAAAGCAAAGTCCCAGACAAGATACTCAAAGCTCAGCTAGAGGAACAGCTTGGATACAGGACATATGCTGCAGTGAACAATCAGGAACGAGAAGGCAAAATAAGGCAAAGATGAAACAGCCAGAGATGGCAGGGTGGCCAAGGTACAAAATACCGCACTTTATTTGGGTACAGTGAGACCCTGGGAGCCACTGTGAATTCTGTTTAGTTGTTCCTTGGGGACGGGTGCCTTTAAAAACCTGGATTACTGAGACTTCCCTGGTGGGCCAGTGGATGAGCATCTGCCTGCCAATGCAGGGAACGCAGGTTCCATCCCTGGTCCGGGAAGATTCCACATGCTGAGAGGCGACTAAGCCTGTGAGCCACAACTACTGAGCCTGCGCTCTAGAGCCCCGTGCTCCTGGACCAGAGAGACTGCCACAATGCGAAGCCCACACACCGCAATAAAGAGTAGACGCACCTCTCCGCAACTGGAGAAAGCCCATGCACAGCAACAGAGACCCAGCACAGCCAGAAAGAAAGTAAATCAGTTAAGGAATTTAAAAACTCTAGGCTACTGACCATCAAGATATTGACAAGGTCTGCGGCTAACTACTAAGTCTGCTATGTTTGTTACCTGACGAATTCCCCTCCTGGACATTTGGAGCTACTTTTCTTGGCCATTTGACCAAGGATCCCTTAGGCCTTGGCTGCTGCTGTTCTTTTGATGCATCTGATTTTTATTTGCTTCTCTTACTGATCTTTAGACATAAATGAGTAGACTTGCCAGTGCAGGAGATGCAGTTTCCATTCGTGGGTGGGGAAGATCCCCTGGAGAAGAAAATGGCAACCCACTCCAGTATTCTTGCCTGGGAAATCCCATGGACAGAGGAGCCTGGAGGGCTACAATCCATGGGGTATTACAAAAGTGTCACATACGATTTAGCGACTGAAAACAACAAGGAGTACATTAGAAACTCAAAGTCACATGTCCAAATACTGCTTTTCCATGTTTTGTAGTCTTAGAGAAAATTTTACTTTGTAGCATGTCAGTTTCACTAAAAGGAATTGAAAAGTTTCTCTCGCCCTTT